>NC_138801.1:0-605000 GCF_965178545.1 Coloeus monedula | reverse complement strand
TCAAACAGAACTTGATGAATAATTGTAATAAATAATGTATTTTTTAAGAATTTCTCATGAACATTTTTCAATGTCATTAATTATTTACAATTATTCGCCATATCATTTCTGAGAAGAGTTTTCGGACTCTGACTTGTTTGCTGACGGTTTGTTCAGGTAATTAATATTCAGACATTTCCAACCAGTGTTCATGTCCCGCAGTGAGCGCGGTGCAATCGGGCCGAGGGCAGGCTCAGCTGACCACTTTGCAGTCGGCGTTTTGGGTGGATCTGTCCCAGAGGGTCAGTGCGGGCAGTTGCGGGTGGGGAGTCGTGACTCCCTCATGGGAATGAACCTGTGGCTGTCTCAGGAGTCTCCCAGGTGGGGAGTGATAGCCCAGACAGGATGTGTTTGGCTGCTCCTGGAGAGTACCAGAGTCTTGGGAGGGGCCGACTCACACTGGAGCAGGGAACGTGGTACTGGGGTGCTGATGCCCACGCATGAGCTACACTCCACCACATGGACAGAGCACCCACTAGTGAGCCCAGTCCTTCCTGTGGGTGACAAGAAAGCGTTTGTCTTTTCAGACAGGATTTTCTGCTCCCGCAGGGAGTGTGGACTGGATTCCCAGCTGGTGGCAGCCACAGGAACACCAACTGACTCCCGTGATCATCACATGGTTGTTGTCAAATGCCTCTGACACTCAGGGGAGGTGTTCCTTCGGCTCTCCTGAGGGCAGGACACAGCCCAGCATCTGCACTGGTGCACCAGAGCTCTCATGCACTCCCAGGTGGACAATGAGGGCTCCACGGATATGGCCTGGGCAATGCCCGGACATGGTTCTCCCATGTGAGAGTTTCACCACTGGGTGCAGAGGATATTACTCAGGCTCTGCTCTCTCTGAGCAGCTCTTTGCTTCCACCGCTTGTGCCCTTTGAGCTCTGCTTTGGCCTTTGGGACCCTGGGTCACATTCACAACCCCACAGCTCTGCCCAGCCTTACAGACCCCAACACAGTCGTGAAGACAAAGCCAGAAGCGAGGTTTGAATCTGTTCCCACAAGATTTAATCAGCTGAATATGTGCCCATGCAGCCCAAGTGAGCTGCTCTCCATGAACTTAATGACCCTTGCTCTCCTCAAACACATCTGAGTGTGCCTTCATGTTTTACTTGGAACAGATGTTAATTGCTCTAACACTGTTGTTCTACTCAGATTTGGTGTCCCTCTCTCATTTGGATGCACCACCTCTGAGTTGGGAGGAGACTTTGAAGCTACCCTCTTTAATTGTAATTCAACTACTTGTGATATTTTGGTACCAATTAATATTGATTTTACAATTGGTTTACAGAGATGTTGTTTTATTACTAATATATTTAATGTGCAAATCAATAAGAACACTTGTTTGGCTCTCTCCCTAGAAGGTAATAAAATCAAATATCTCAAGAGTAAAATGCTATCTGATCCATAAATGGCAGCAGCAGATGCTTAATGTAATAGTTAAAGACTATGCAGCATTCTTGGCACCTTCCACGCGTTTTCCACACACTGTACTAAAGTGACGCTCAATAACTTGCTAGTTACAAAAAGTTTAGTAAATTTGTTGGCACCACATCAGCCTAAATGAAGGCTTCAGTGTCAAGGAATGACGTTACATGGAAAAGTAGATATTCCCTACTGCTCCATGGGCAGCGCTCCTTTGGGTTTCCCAAATGGAGATTCCACAGCAGAAGACAAAAGCTCTTTATGTCTCTCCTGCTTCCAGAATCCCAGTGGATGGTAAACAATTTTGTGGGAAAAGCTCCTGAAAGGAGAGAGGCAGAGGGGTTGCTCCAGACTGACAGCCGTCCAACCCCTTTGAGGGATTTAAAGCTCTGCTGGTGCTTCTGGGAGCCATTTGCAGAGTTAGACTGAGGTGATTCCGATGTTTCATCACAGGTTTCCTCTGGTACTTTTCTTTACTCTGGTTTTCCTATTGAGCAGATTTGTTGGAAGCAAGGACAGGGTGGAGGTGAGTCTGCCCACCATCCCTGTTCCACTCTGCAGGGAACTCTCCTGTTCCACACTCAGCCCTGCTCCAAACCGAGCCTCTCCTGGGCTGGGCATGGCAGCACCTCCCACCAGTGTGGCAGTGCCCCGTGTGCAGTGCCAGCAGAGCAGCAACTGGGAGTGGAGTTGGGGAGAACGGGTGATTCGTGCACAACCTGTGGAGGGATGCTGCGTTCAGCCAGCTTCAGAGAGGCTGGGAGATGCAGGTCAAGGTGGGAAAAGGGCAGTGCTTTGCATGTTCTTTCTCTGGTTCCTGCAGAATCCCCAAGGTCCCGGGGTGTGGTGGTTCCTACGGCACCAATGGAAGCCATGGATAGGGGATTTGTGACACAAACTAACAGAAGTCTCACCACAGAGAGGGAATTTACCTTTGGCTCGTGAAGATGGTTTATGGGTGAGCAAACAATGAACTTGGCAACAGTACTTACTAAACTGAAAAATCTTACACCTTTAATTAGCCAAAAATAAATGAGTGAGCATGGGGCTGAATCTGTTGTCTCCACACCTCTAGTTCTTCATCTTCTTCTGCTAGTCATGGTTTAACAAGCATATAGCAGAAGTTTTAATTTTCTTTTAGAATTACTAGAGAAATCTAAAATCTCTTGCATGAAAAGAAAGAAAAGCATACCTGAATCCTCCCCTCTGGCAGTTTGGCTGGTTTTCCAAGATCTCCTTGGAACTGCTTGTATTTGCATTTGCTCTTCAGGTTCCTGTTGCTGAAGCTGTTGTGGTGCTGTGGTCTTAGTCGCCCTCTGAAATGCAGCAGAAATTATGCCCTAATATTAACTGCACAAACCCCTCTTTTTGTTACTACAGCAGCAGCTATCAGATAAACACCAAGATCCTCAGAGATGCCTGGTTTTTGGTGTTCTACCCAGAGAAATCCCCAAGGGACAAGAGACTTTTCCCAAACAGATTCAGGGCAAGCCCTCAAAATGAAGTTGAATCCACCCAACAAAGTTCTCTGCAGAATGAAATGCTGAACAACGTTGACAGCTACTCAGCTGTTTAGATCAATTATTCTCAATCCGGTAAAAATGCTGCCCAACTGTTCCAAACAAAAACCAACTGGATTGATGCATTTTGGCTTTAAATCCCTATTGTGACTGGATTTGCCTTCTCCCGCAAAGGACTTCAGACTGGCAAAGCTGCCTCCTCCAGCAGAAAAGCGTTCCATGCCTTTTTCCAGTGCTGCAGGTTTATTGGACCTGCTGTGCTCCAGCTTTCCCTAGAAGCCAGTGAGGAGTCCCCAGAGCCCCTGGCTCACAGAGTGGCTCTCCAGGGCCTTGTTGTCCAACGGATAACAGAGTCTGAAGACATAATTCCCTGCAATTGACCCCAGGACATGGTGACCCCACACTGCTGCCTCTCGCTCTCTGCTGAGAGCCCAAGGACCATTTTGTCCAGGAGCTGCTCAGGCTGCCAGGTGCTGGGGTGGGATTGGGAGCCCCCTCACACAGACAGACTCCCTGGGCAATGGCAGCTCACTGTGTGTCCCCTGAGTGTCACAGCCCCCTGCACAGGCACCATGCCAGCAGCTCCTGCCTGAGGAGCACAAGGGGCTGTGCATGTGCTCTGGCAGTGTCCCTGAATCTCGCTGCCGTGGCAGGCATGGGGGCCAGCAGCACCCAAAGCACATTTGGGCATTCCCCAAATTGTGATCAGAGTACCCAGCTTGTGTTCTATTGCCACAGTCCCACAAGGAGAAGGCCTGTTGTTTCTGCCCTACGAGTTACTACTGTTCTTAATAAAAGATGCAATTTAAGTGAATGGGAACATGTCCTCCCATGTACTCAGCACCAGCTGCCAACAGCCCAGCACTCTTGTTCTCCTTCCATCATCTCTTGTCCCAGACAGGTGGAATGGGATGACTGCCATTGTGGTGAAGTCGTAAAGTATAAAATGCTTCATTTGTTCACGAAATGGAAATTTGAATGGTCAGAGAAGGCCCCTGTGGTGCGTGCTGCTTCACAGCCAGCGCTGGGGTGGGCACTGTCCTGCCGCCTGCAGGGATGCCCCATCAGGGAGCTGCTCCAAGGTGTGAAGGGGCTCCAAGCAGGTTTCTGCCCCATGGGTTTGGAAGAGAAAGGAGAGGGCATGAGGATTCAGGTTTTAGGAGGCACTCGAAACGTGGCTTGTGGCAGGAGGGGGCCCTGATGACCCAAGCTGCGTGCTGAGCCCCCAGACCCTGCCAGGCTCAATGTGGAGCCACCAGCCCTGAGCCACGCTCCCCGGGCAGAGGTGGGTGAGCATGTCCTTGCTGGGGTGCAGAGCCCACAGTCCCATCTGGAATATGCAACGTGGACACAATAGAGCAAAGTGTAACCACTGTTTACAGAAAAAATTGTCAAGGATTTATTTATTGGAAGTGACTGAGGAATATGAATTCTACACTCCATTTAAAATGCTTTTTATTTCTCTCAGCCTTGGGGCTCTGAGTACATCTAATTTCACCCATAGCTATAATTCTCCACCAAACAGTTCCTGCTTCTCCTCTGGGTTCCTGAGGAGTCATTTTGGTTTATGTCCTCTCCCGGTGCAGCTCATGCTGTGGCTGGAGACAGTTACACGCCGGTGAACTTTCCCAACACCCCCCTCCCCCACTGGGGGCACACACACATGCAGTGCGAGCGAGTGGCGTGCACTGGGAACAGCTTGACACCTCACTATATATTTATTTAAAAAAATAAAACTCCAAATGTCTTTATCATGTAGGGGTTTCTCCTGAGGAGCCTTGTATTTCACCGCAGACACTTTGATTGTCCCTACCTTGCAGCTAACAAACTATTAGTTTTGTTAGTATATTTATTCCACTAAAATTGGAGCCTGTGATTACAAATCCAATGCTGTGATTGAGTCAGGATTTGAAAATAAATCTGTCCGGGGCTCATCTGGCATTTTGGTGCTGGGAGAGGCAGCATCAGGCACCGCTCCTGCAGCCCAGCTGTGGGCTGGACTGTCCGGCTGCAGGAGCGCTGGGTCTGCACAGCCACGGCCATGGCCACGGGCAAGACCACGGGCACGGGCACGGGCATGGGCAAGGGCACGGCTGGCTCTGCTCCGTCACTGGTCGGGGGATTCGGTTCTGGGGATGGGGCCTTTCCCCAGGTGAGCCAGCAGCATCTGCACAGTCTGGCTCTTCAAATGGCGACTGTGGGGGGGCACAGGTTGCTAAGCTGCCACAGTTTGCTTGATGTCCCAACCCTTCCAGGGCTCATTGCTCCACAAGGCTTGTGGCACTTAAGAAGTATCTTGGTGACATGACAGCTTTTCTGCCAGGGCAGATGTCCCTTCCCAGGAGGGTGCTGCGAGCCAACGTGGCTGCTGAGCTCCAGGACAGGGAGCAGGATGATCTCCTTCCCCATGGGCAGAAGAATGCAGGGCAAGGACCAGGTAAGCATATGGATGTGTGTCAGAGCAGGAATTAAACTCCCATTCTTTGGATTTTTTAGGAAAAGCTTGTTATTTCCCACTATTTCAGTTTCTTCTCCAAAAGCAAGGATGGCAGCTCATCCTGTGGAGTGGGATGGGAGCTCTGGGGGCAGGGCCTCTCTCTGCAAATGGGCACACACAGACCTGCCCAGGGACTCAGTCTCACCCGGGCCCCCCAGGATGGCTGTGCCCAGAGGGATGGTGATATCTGGGGTGCTCCTGACTGGGACCAGGCCAAGGAGAGGGGTAGGGAGTGAGATGGGAGGGGGACAAGGTGGTGCTCCTGCCATTCTGATGTCCCTCCAGATTATTTCCCAGAAAGCTTCTTGGCTGTGGAAATTTGCTTGCTTTGAAATAGATGAGCTGTTCTGTTTCTGCAGGTAGGCAGTGGCAGCATTTTCACTGCCTGGGTATCACTCCTTGCAAGCTCTCAGGAGAGGAATGAGCAGGACAGAAATCGCAGCACTCACACAGGCAATGGCAGACTGCCCCTGTGCCACGTGTCTCAGGGGGACAATGACCTCGCCCCGAGGTGGGGCTGCCCAGACACCTCCCATGTCCCTCTGGCCACCTGCGATGGCCCCGCTCACATGGAGCATCCTCCCAAGCAGCTGCAGCCAGGAGCTGCTGTTCCCTCCCCGGCTGCAGCAGCGCAGAGCTGGGGCGATGCAGAGGCTCTCCCTGCGCCCTCCTCGGCTGGTGCCCACCTGAACCCCGGCCACGGGGTGCCCGCCCTGCACCCCAAACCTGCCACCCCCGGCTGTGCCACCTGCGGCTCCGAGTCCCCGAACAGGAACACATGCACTACCATATGTACATAAGGAAAAACCTGTCAGGGAAGATTAAAACCCCAGACAGTCTTTATTGTAAGATTGTTTTTTCCATTTATTTATCCCCTTTTTTCCCTTTTAGCAAGAGTAGTCAGGGTTTGATATGATTAGAATTGCAAATCTTGCATGTTAAAAGGGAAGCACTGAAGTAAAAGGATGCTGCCTGTGTAATGAGACACGTTTTAAATCCAGGCTAGGTAAATTTGGTGTTGAGCATAAAGGGTATGAAATAAACTCGCAGTGAGCTCAGCAAATGCCCCAAGGCGCGTCCCCATTAGTATTCCCATTTGTGAGCTCACTTCATAAGACTAATGGAGTTGCTACCTGGGGACATTAATTGTGCATGACACCATTGCCGAGCCTTTGTGCACTCTTACTAATATCACAGTGCCTCCTTGACAAAACGCCTGCAAAGATTACAAACATACCTAAAATAACTGCCACATTCACACTCATATTTGACAGGGATCTTCGAGTTCAGTTACAATAGAATTACCATCATTTCTTACACCTCTGGCTTTTTATTACATTAAACAATGGTTGATATTGCTTCCTTAAACCAGTGTCAGATTGTGTAAAATCTCTCTATCTCAGGCTTTTCTATTAAGCCTCCCATTTATCAGGGGAATGTATAGCTTCCATACTTGACTCTTACTACAAATATTATATATTATATACTTAAGCACGCGTGCACACGCACACATCAGCCTTCTTCTGTGTTAAAGGCACAGCAATATTTTTGAGTCCTCGCAATTAATACCGAAAGGCTCCGCTATCATGTGAGGTGGTCACAGGTCCTCCACCATTAATTATAACATCATCTCTGGGGGAAAGCCTTCCTGGGTCTGGGCTCCCTGTTTTGAATCCCAGTGTCCAGGATTAAGATGATGGATGAGAGGATTTGCTAAATTCACAGCAACCAGGACAAGATTCTCTTGAGGAGAGCAGATGAATTGGGATCTTCTGGAGCTCTGACACACCAGGCTTGGCCTTTTCAGGGCTCTGTGGGGCTCCCCACCACCGTGTGCCCTGGCCAGTCCCATGGAGCTCCCCATCAGCCCCAGTGGCTGTGTCCACTGCTCCCCCACAGCTGCACTGAGAGGCATCCGTGGGACACCAGGGCAGATCTCATCCTCAGAAGAGACGTTAGAACATGTGAATTAATGTAAAACCTTTGAGGATTCAATGCTCAGATGCCTGGAGGAGGGATTCAGTCCTTCACAAACGAAATTCTTTTATGTATTTATAACAAAAATTAAGAGTTTGCATTTTTTTCTGGTACTGGCACCATCTGTCCCCCAAAGCCTTTGATTTTGCTCTTTCCCCTCTGCACTAGAGCCTTCTGTGAGGTTTCCTCTTGGAGAAGAGCTCTTGGGATTATAGCTGGGAGAGACTGGGGTTGGATTCAGCTGCAACTGTAGAGGATGACATTCAAGAATGGCTATTTCTATTTCTATTTCTATTTCTATTGACAGGATTTATTGGAATTAATATTAATTATTGGTCTGCAGTGGTGCCTGTCAGCAGTCAATCACACATTTCTTCACAAACATGTTCTATAACTTGCTGCAGCAAGAAAAGGCACAAGGTGATCACAGGCAAAGCTGCCTCCAGGGTTTGGGGACTCTTCTTTCCTCGGGCTGGTCCTGTCCCACATCTCCTAACCCCAAACAAACTCATGCTGATGTCCAGGCAAGAGGAGCCACGAGGGCACAGCAGGCAGCTGGGCTTTGCATTGGGCGTTTCAGAGGAGCCCTGGAGAAATGAGCTTGAGCTGAGAAACACACAGTGTACGCATACGGCTGATCCGCCCCGTGGAGCTGGCATGCAGTCTTTTCCTGCTGTCTCATTGACTTCTTGCCAAAAAAGGTTAAAATGCTGGAGTTTTCTCTGGAATTCTGAAGTTGGGACTTAAAAATACTTCAAACACTTGGTTTAATAGACCTTCACATCAGCGTATTCCCAGTTCCACACAGCTCCCTAGTGACACGGGACCTTTTGTCAAGCACATATGAAATTAAGTGAAATAAAAATCATATTAAAAATTATTACCATCTAACAGCCATTAGTCTGCACATTGCTGTCACGTCTTGATGGATTTCTCACTTAGTTCAATGAATGTTCTAACGACAGTGATAAAATCACTCAGAAAAAAATATAATAAACTGTTAACCCTTCACGTGGCTGCTTGTTTTTCAAATCCCTTTAAGAACTGCTCAGCAGTGAGTTGCTCCCCAGGGTACTTGCCTGTAGATGAAAACCTGCCTCTGCCTGACTTGAGCACAATGAAGAGGGTGGAAATCCTGTCCCAACGTTCCCCAGTGAGGGACATGGCATGGCTGGGGATTGTCCTGGCAGCACAGGTAACTGCCTGGGCCACTGCTGGAGTGGCACAGCCCTTTGTCCTTTCAGAGTGAGCCCAGGAATCCCTGGGCTCCAGTTCCCTTTAGGAACACTAAACAGGCTCTACGACAATGATTCTACGGTGCCCAGCACCTCATAGTGCAGGAAACAAGTCGCTCTGTTCCCCGACAGACCCAAGGGTGCCAGAGGCTCAGCCCTTGGCTTAGGGAGCACCACAGGGCTCCTAAGGCATGTGTGAGAGAGGAGAGGTGGTGACTTGGGTCCCAAGGCACATGTGAAAACAGGGAGATGGTGACTTCGGGTGCTCGAGCTTGACGGAGCAGCTGTGGAAGTACAGCATGGCTCCCCGAGACTGGCATCTGCAGTGGGCTATTAACATAGAGCTACTTAACGGGCAATCAGCACGGCCTCGTTAATAAAATACATCCATTTGAATGCCATGAATTACTCTGTGTGCTGCTGGAGTTCTCTGGCTAATAGCAGCCTCGGCAGCCTGGCATCGCTGGGTTTGTTGTGTCCTGCAAATTTAATGCATGCTTACTGCTACGGAGAATAGCGGGTAAGATGTAAATGACAGACTGCAGGAGCAGACGTGGCAATATAATAAACTCGGTTGGCACTTCTCCTGAGTTGTATTTAGCCTACCACGTTCCGTGGAAGCCTGGCAGTGGGCCAGCATGTGCAAGTGCTCGTGCATGGGACATGCCCAGCATGCGCACGAGTGGCAGCAGGACCCTCACGCTCTTGCAGGTGACGTTGGCTATTGTCACATCTCCTCTCCGCCAGTGCTGCCTGTCAGGATCCATTCGACACAGAACAGAGGCCAGTGTTTAACTCCCCCAGTGTTAAACCTTTGCTCTGGGAGCAGGAGGGTCCCGAGCCCTGAGGGCATTTCTGGCTGCTGGAGCCGGAGGGAAGTGAACACCTTTTTGTGACTGTTGTCACTCAGCAAATTGTTCTGCAAGACACCTGATTGTGGTATTAGAAAGACAGATTGATGTTCTCAGGAAGATCAATGAACTTGCCAGGCTTTGTGATGACACACAGCTCGCCTCCCTCTCGGTGTAGTGACAGCCCAGCATTCTACCGAGGGGACACCGAGGCCGGTACCTCCTGACACTCACACCCCTGGGACCAGCTTCCCCGGCACCGAGGCACTGCAGGACCTTGCTGATGGTGGGAGGAAGCTCGCAAAGACCAGCAAAAATTAGCAGTATTTGGAGGGAACCAGAGACAGAGACAGATGAGGTTTTGGGCGGACTGCATAAGGAAGAAAGCAAGCTCTGGGCCAGGGGAGCCACCAGCCTGGTAACCGCTGTGAGCACGGCAAGGGGTGGCGAGCGTGGAGCCCCTCCTGAAGCTATCGAGAGAGAAAATGCCTGGGACACTGGAGAAGAGGGATGGTGATTTCTTCTTGGTGCCTCAGGGAAGGTGGTGAAGAGGCCATGCAGAGGCTGGGCTGGCAGAGCCCACACAGCCGGCCCAGCCCCGGTGCGGCCCCGCAGCCCCTCGCCCTCCCTGCGGAGCCGCCGGGGCTGCGGTAGCGCAGAGACTGCGGCAGCACGGCCAGGCCAGAGCTGTGCGCTCGGGAGGAGCTCGGCAATGGGAGAGCCAGGTGCTAAATGGGAAATCTGATTGTTCATCCTTTGTTTTCCTCCTTCCATGCCGAGAGTGAATTAAGTCAGAGCCAGTTCTGGGGAAAAGCAGATCTCTTCTACCATCCATCATGGACGAGAGCACGGCTGGGCAGATCTACAGGCCTCTGAAGGCCTGTATGGATATGTTGTCCCAAATCTCATCTCCATGGCTCATGGTGATTGATCTTGGCTATTCAGACCTGTGGAGCTCAATGATTTCTCTCTCCTAACCTCTGCCTGGTTCCTGCTGTATTTTATATGGAGAAGATTCTTGTAGAAGTGTTACGTTTTGAAAATAAACGTAATCAGGTCTGAAACAATGGGCCTGAATCCTTCTGCTGCTGTAGCTCCAGTGTGGATGTCAGAGTTGCCCATGGTTATCCTGTGCTCCCTGGCTGAGCTGCTGGGCTGAAAGGCCTCTGCTTCCTGCATCCTCCCATTTGTAGGACGCGAAGGAGCTGTCTTCCTGAGCTGGGGCATTCATTAAGTCATTAGCGTTTTTATGCAAAGAATTACAGACATGGAGGCATGGAACAGACCTCACCTAATCTGTCTCTCTGCAGTGAGGCAAGATCACAGACTCCTTGCAGATGTTTCTCTACCCAGTGAATAAAACCCTCCAGTGGCCTTCCCCAGCCTGTATTTCCTCTAGAGTATAACCTGCTTATGGTTTGGGAGTTGCTGCCTTATCCCACCTAGGTTTTCCTTCCTCCAAGGTCAGCACAATATTTCTGTACTTTACATTATTCAAGAAAAAAGGACAACCATCCTTTTTGTCCCAAACTTTTGTGTCCTCAAGAACTTTAATGGCCAGAGCTCCTCTGCTCCACACTAATTCCAGCCCCACCAGCTTCCATGATCATGCACTGCATTTTCTGAACCTGCTGAGCTTCTGTTGCCTCTGGATTCTTTTGCATTTTCTGTTTTCCTTAAAAGGGAAAGCTGAGCATGTCCCTGGAATGACCAAAGTTGAATTTTCTCTCAGGCTACAAATGTGGGATATGTTTTCCCTGCATCCTATCAGAGCATCACATTCCTGACAGATGCCGTGGTTATTGCAGACCCTGGATCCTCCCCAGCTTCTGCTGACTCAAGCAGTAATCTCTACTCTGCATTTGTGTGTGATTTTTTCTCTCCCATGTAGAACTGTTCTGTGCTTGTCTTTACTGAATTGCACCTCATTGATTTCAGACTGTGGCCAGTGACATGAGAATGAGTTTAAATTCTGAAATGCTCACAAACCTCTTTGCTTGGTCACCTGCAGGATGTGGCTCAGATGAAAGACTGGAGGCCTGGGCAGCCACATGGGCTTCTCCTGAGGGCTCCTCAGGCTCATGCCAGGCAGGTGACACCTATTCTTTGAGCATGGGCCTGTGGATTGTAGACACTGCCCGCACAGTGGGTGCCTGCTGTGCTGTGGGAGTGGCAGGGGTGCAAGGGATGCTGCATCTCCTGCCATAGGAAGGAGTTCATGGGGACAGCCTGGGCAGGAAAAGCCAGAGGAAAGGGAAAGAACGGTTTCCAAGTGTATTGCCAGTGTAAATTATCTCAGCCTGTTACTGCTGCCTATAAAGAGGTCTGTGTAACTGCAAGTGCACCACTCCAGAGACAACTGCAGGGAGCTTTATCACTGCAAACCAAAGAGGATGCCCTGCTTAGTGTAAGAGGTTCCAGAGGACAGGTTACAGCAACGAACAGGTTACAGGGCAATGAAAGCCAAAGGACACAGGAACAAGGCACTTTAAGGCCTTGCTCCCTGTGTGGGTCTGTGAAGAGCAGAATCTGGCATCATTAGCTATGCCCAAATTCTGCTGAATGACCTGCAAGCAGTGCCTTCCCCTTCCTTTTCATGCCTGAACACATCTTATTTGTCAGTGGAAAAGTTTCCTCCTAATGAATTTGCCACAAAAAGGAGAAAAATGGCCATGGCCTCAACATGGAGAAAATGGCAAATCTGATGGTGGCAATTAAGCAGAAAATGAGACAGGGATCTGCAGGCGGCCCGGAGAGAAGGGGTTAAATTGCCATGGAAACAACCATGCATTATTTACATGGCCTAATGAATAAAACATTTAAGTAGTAGGCTAATAAATTTCAGAACACAAAGCAAAGTAAGCTATGATTTAAATATATGCCTCTGATGAATATAACTTGAGTTATAGAGCTGAAGCAGTGGGAGACCCAGCTCAGTTTTACACCCTCATCTCACTAACATGAAGGTATATCTTCTTTTTAATAAATGATTTTTCCAACGAGCACACAAATTGGCATGAAATTCTCTCCTGTCAGGCATCCTGAAGCCTTTTCTAATAGCTTTTCTTGTGAATTTCTGTTGAGGTAGGAATGCTTTTGTTTTGGTTTTTTCCCCTCCTGCACATTCTGCCAGATTTCCGAGCAGGATAACATTAGCAATCAATTTGTTAAACTGTTAGCAGAACATATGTCGGAAGGTTTCAAACAGACCCAGACTGAAAGATGTGTTGTTTATTGTGTATCAGATATACATGTGATCCATATGGCTCCAAGTGCAGGATCCCTTTGTTTTCCACCCACTGCAGATTTCCACCCGTGCTCTCCACGTGGAGCAGGAGTCGGGGTGGGGAAAGCCGATCAGTCAGGGAGACCATAACAGTCGGGGAGACCACGGCCCCTGACAGCAGCCTGTCCCAGGAGCACTGGTGCTTCCAGGGGCACAGGGGGTGGCTCAGGTGGGAAGGGTGTCTGGCAGCCTGGGAGGGCTCCCTGTGTGCTGCTGGAACATTGTGCTGAGCATCAGGAACGCAGCAACATGGCCTGTTCAGAGCAGGCCTGGGTTTCTCTGACGTGGGCTGTGCCAGCTGCTGAACAGCCCATCCACTCTGGGAGAGGAGTGGGTAACGTGCCACAGGCCAGGGACAGCAGGTCCCCAGACCACTCTTGGGAGCATCGCTCTCACATTTCCCTCTGCTTAAATGGTTGTGAGAAGCCAGGCTGGTGCACGTGCCAGGGAACAATGCACAAGCCCAACACTGACAGTTTTCCAACCTCTGGAGCCATTTCCACCTCTGCTTTCTGCTGCAGAACCATCCCTGATATGTGCGGCCACACACGGTGATGGCAGGGCTGGGCAGCTCCAGGCGGCCGCAGGGCAGAGGGCAGGAGCTGGGCAGTTCTGCATCGGCCAAGTGTTCCAATGAACTGCAGCAAATCAGGGGACCCTGAGGCTCCTCTCCCAGTGGGGTGACGGGGTGGTTGTGCTCAGGGTGCTGAGGCTTGGCCGCCTGCCTGGCAGCCAGGTGGGACACTTCTATTTCCTGCACTATTTTCCTTCCATGGGCAGGCTGAAATCTGCTGCTGCTATTTTTAGAACGATGGTATCTATCAATCCATGGAGCAGATTGCTGGCCACAAAGATAGATGAAACAACAGCTGGTGCTTCGGAGAGGGAGCAGGACAGTGGAAAAGCTGCTGCATGCTGAGCCCACATACTCAGCTGTCAGCGGCCAATTTGAATGGGGGAGCTCAGCGAGCCCAGAGGCCCCGGGGTGTTGGCTCTTCTGGGGACCCCTGGTCACACCAGCTGCCATGTGAGCAGGCTGGGGTGTCTCCCTTCCCTTCCCTTCCCTTCCCTTCCCTTCCCTTCCCTTCCCTTCCCTTCCCTTCCCTTCCCTTCCCTTCCCTTCCCTTCCCTTCCCTTCCCTTCCCTTCCCTTCCCTTCCCTTCCCTTCCCTTCCCTTCCCTTCCCTTCCCTTCCCTTCCCTTCCCTTCCCTTCCCTTCCCTTCCCTTCCCTTCCCTTCCCTTCCCTTCCCTTCCCTTCCCTTCCCTTCCCTTCCCTTCCCTTCCCTTCCCTTCCCTTCCCTTCCCTTCCCTTCCCTTCCCTTCCCTTCCCTTCCCTTCCCTTCCCTTCCCTTCCCTTCCCTTCCCTTCCCTTCCCTTCCCTTCCCTTCCCTTCCCTTCCCTTCCCTTCCCTTCCCTTCCCTTCCCTTCCCTTCCCTTCCCACTTCTTTTCCCTCAAAAATAATATTTTAAGCTTAAATAACAATGTATTTATGGAAATTAAATTTTGAATGGTGTATGTCATTGCAAAAATGTCATTTTTAGTCCTAAAAATTGAAGCCTGAAGGGAGAGGTCTAAAGGACCAAGCAGTGTTGCTGACAAAGCTTCAGAGGCACAGGCTGTTCATTGGGTCAGGATGTGCCCAAAAGGAAGTTCACCTTTAACAACTAGTCAGCTAGTAAATAAAAGAGAGTTTAGCCTTTGTCTTGATCATCAGGACCATGACAGTTTTGGTTCAGAGAGAATGATTTTCTGGAGAAATCCTGGAGTTAAAAAAAAAAAAGAATGAAGGATCACATTGCTGACTGGTAGACAGGAGATGTGGTGGGGGAAGAAACCAGATGAATTGTGTTGTCTAAACAATTTGTTATGAATTATCCAGTCAACTGTAATGAAAACATATGGACAAAAATCACAAGAAACTCATCCAATGTTTGAAAATGTGAGTGATGCTGATATTGACTGGGGGCCTGTTACACAGCTCTGTGTATTGGGGTTGCAAAAGAGGACACTGAAAAGAACTGGGGAAGCCCAATTTCCAAAAGAAAAATGGAAGAGTTTCAGCATTCCAGCAAAAGCAAAGCACTGCTCTCATTATATGGGGAGGTTTAGAAATGTTTTGTTTTGTTCTGACTTTGAGAAAAAAATGGGAGCCATCACAATTTCCCTCAAAAAGGAGGAATCCGAGCCCTGCCAACAGGCAGCATCTCTTCAGTGGGCTTTGCCCTGACTGGTCAGGGATGGGTGGTGCCCTGCAGCCCCCCTGCTGCACCGAGGGCCCCAGTGCTGAGCCCCCTCCTCTCCCTGGTCCCTCCTCGGTGCTGAGACGCCTTTCTGCTGCCATGGAGGAGTGGGGACAGAGCAGCTATGCCAGCACTTCTCCCAGCCTGCTCTCCTGTCTCCCCATTAATACCACCACAAATGAAATGACAGCCATGCAGATGCGGATGGCGTGGGGAACGCTGCTGCCTGCATAATGGCCGTCACCGCCGCCTGCATCCCGTCACTCTCCTCCAGGTAATTAATTGCCCTGTAAAGTGCTGTGAGATACACGGTATGAAAAATGCTGTATAAAAGGGACTGATACAATAGAGCTGTTGGCACTTAAACTGGTAAAAGCCGAGATAGGATGACTGAGGCAAATACATTTTTAGTGAAATTACAAAGGTCCATCAATGGAAACTTGGGCAATTCATTGCCCTCACTGCTGCCATGCTGGGTTTAAGGTACACACATATACAGGACAGATCACAATCTCCATATGAAACAGTTATTTATAACTACTGACAGGAGGAATTATGTGAAATAAACATAATTTATAGATATTCCAGGAAAAGCCATCAAAATGAAAACTAATAAGGATTTCTTTCAGCTAAAAAGGTGTCAATTTGTTAGAAACCAATGGCCAATGTTAGTGCAGATGACAGAATTATCAATATATTTCCAAACAATGTACATGTTTTTACACAGTCCACTTCTCTGGGCTGGGGATGCAGTGGAGAACCCAAGGGCTGGATTCATTCAGCCACTTTTTTCTTCTTTAAATTTGCAACTCCCATTTTTTACAGCACCCACTAAAAGCAACCCCAAAGTCATGACCAACATGAACTGCCAGACAGGGGCTGGAGCAAAGGTGGCAAGAGGGGCAGCACCAGGAAGCTGAAAGCTGTCAGACCCTCCTCAGCAGCAGGAACGTGGGAGCTCAGGGTGACTCATTCCCTTTCCTCCTCAGTGGCTCCCCAGAATGCTGCAGGCATGCAGTGACATCCTCTGCATTGCTGCTCAGAACATGCCTGCAAAGGCTCCCTAGAGCATTTCACTCGCTGCTTTTGCAGTTTGAGGGCTCCCACCTGTGTTTCATATTATTTTGTGTTGACACAAAATTGGAGAGACCAATTGCAAATTCAGAAGACAAATGAGCAAAGAGAGATTCCTGATCAGCACCATATTTCTATCTGTAACCCAGGAATGGCCAAGCTATGGAGAAGCAGAGGCACCCGTGGCGGAGGGAAGTTCCTGCTGGCAGTAATGGGCTGGCCACACTCCGGGGCTCTTCTGGACATGCTCCCTCTGCGACTCTGGAAGCTGGAAGTTCAGCAGTGCTCCCTGGTCATGGTGCCCCCTGGGAGCAGCAGGGGAGATCCCCATGCCCACAGCAGTTGGGCCACCTGGGCAGAGGGGCTCTGGCTTCTGGTGCTGGGACTGCTGCTGGTGCAACCCACACCAGGCTCCCTTTCTGCAGCCTGGCAATGCTGGCTGAGTGGGAAGCAGCCAAGCCCAGCTGGGACAGCCTGGTCCAACAAGATGGACCCCAAGAGACTCATATTTTAGCCCTGATTTAGGATCTGTTCTCACACTGTTCGGTCTTTGTCACTTGATGCTGCTGCTCAAGGTATCCCGTCGGATCCTCACATGAGCAGCTCACTTGGCTTATCTGATGCTGCTCTCAGTCGGTTCAAATCTTATTTATCAAATAGACAGCATTTTGTTTCGATGGGTGATTTTTCATCTTCCATTAGTGAAGTTGTTTCCAAGGTTCCCCAGGGCTCTATATTGGGCCCGTTGTTATTTTGTGTTTATATGCTGCCACTGGGTTATATTATTCATCAGCATGGAGTAGCTTTCCATTTCTATGCAGATGATTCTCAAATTTATTTGTCTGCTAACCCTCGTGCTGTCTCAGCTGTCTCTGCACTATCAGCCTGTCTCTCTGACATCACAAGATAGATGTGGCAAAACTTTTTGCTGTTAAATTCAGACAGAAGAGGTGAGGCCTGCCTCGATGCCAGCATTTTATTTCCTGGGATGACATTTCCAATACGATCACTTCCAGGATCTCATCACCGTGTTGCCCCTCGTGCGCTCCTGCTTTACCTCGCTGCTCCCTCCGTGATTTGTTACCCTGGCTCAGCACTCACCTCTGTCTGCAGCAGGATTTGTGGCTGCTCTTGGCATTGCTGTTGTGATGCAGATCAAGGCAGTGGGCTGGGGACCAGCCTCCCCACCTCTCACTTGCTGGCAGCCCCACAAAGACCTTTGTTTGTTCATGAGTGCTGGCAGAAGGGACATGCCATCCCATGGAGCCATGTGGGCACTCGGCACACTGATGTCAGCAAAGTGGAGTGGTTTACAAATGTTTCTCAGAGTGTTTCTAAGTTTTTTGCTTATGATTCTGTGGGATTTAAAAAACATACCTGCAGATACAAGCCCCACATAGCACCATGCATGTTCTTCCTGCTTGGAGTGTTTCTTTGGTAAAAGACAACGGATGCTCCTGAACTGCTGCTGAGGAGTGGGGCCAGACCCCTCTGTGGTGACCCAGCGTCTCCTCTGGGGCCCTGTCTGGGTTTGTTCCTCTCCGTGGCAGCGTGGTGGTACTGCATGGCAGAGCTCTGCCAGCATCCAGGGCCCCTGAGCTCATCCTTCTCCGAGTGATCCTCCCAAGCAGCCCAGGCTGCCGTCCCCAGTGTGCTGCCCGCAACTTTAAAATCCTTCAAAAATAGTCAATTTGTTCCTATAAGGATGAACCAACTAGTACTCAAAGGGACATCAAATAAATCTACTTCATACATTATTTGTTAACTTCATCAAATAAAGTACAATTTTATGGCTTAAATGTCAATCTCCACAGCTCATTGAGTTCTTTAAAACAGCAGAGACTTATCTGTTTACAGAAGCAAAAATTAGGCAGGCGGCTTTCAGCTGGTGCAGGGATCCTGTTGGCTCATGTACAAGGAAGAATCATAAAATACATTTGATGTGGAGAGCGTGCAATTTGACAAAGACAATTTGATTTGTCCATGACTTCTAAAATATTCATCCCACTTTGATGGACTATAGTTTTATAAATATGGATTACCATTAACTGGCACAGGAGGTCACTGCCTACAGAGTGTTCCATGAAGCTTGTTGGGAATGAAGGCCTCCAATAAAAAAAATCATTATCTCTGCCTAAAAACGCTAATCAGTAACATTTGGTTCATTTGCAGCTCAGAGGTCAGTAACTCACTTTAACTGCTTCTGTGTTTGAAATGTTTGGGAGGAAAAAGAGTTCCCAGTTTTACTGCTCAGATGTAGAAAGGGCTGCTGGAGCTGGGGCAGTGCTGCCAAAGGGGAACTGCCGAGGCAGGTCAAGAGGACATGCTGCAAAGTTTAACTGCTGCTTCTGCCGGACAACTAAACTGCTTTTTTTTTCTTTAGACAAGGAAAAAATAAGAAGTTCATAATAAAAGAAATAAAAAATAAAGTTGAAATCCAGGGAAAACAATTATAAGATTTGATAAGGCTTTTGCTGGCTTCAGTTCCAAACCGAAGTCTGAGAGTACAAGGAGCACATTATGCGCTACTTCAGACCAATAACAAGCTTGTTCTTGGAGCAAAGTACTTTGTCTGTAGTATGTCCACATAGCCAAGCACCCACAGCAGAGGTGGTGAGTCTGCTGTGCAGCCCGGGACCTGAGCCAGCAAAAAGCTTTGAGTTTCTAACAGTAATTCAACAGTAATTCAACTTGTGAAGTAGATTCAGCTTCCAGCCCAAAAGTTTATTCAAGTTAAGAAAACACATCCTCAGATTAAAAAGAGTATTGCACCACTGTCAATTTTCAGACGTTGCCATCAGGAAAAAAAAATTACATTTCAGGCTGACGAGCGACTAATCAAGGCAAGTGAAACGGTGCTGCAATAAATTACTCCGCAGCGAAATAAACCACACAAACAGACCGATGATAATAAATGTAAATTATTTCTCTGAAGAAATTTTCTTGGTATATGAGTAATACGAACCATCAGGAAGGAGTCTTCCTTAACATTAATTACAGAAAATGACAAGTGAGCTGATGACTGCGAAGGCTCATTATCTGAGAACATATTCACAACTTTGCAATTTGCGCGAGATGTACTCGGGCTAAATTAATCTCCCTTCTTTGCATGAGCCTCTTCTAATTTTCATGTTATTAACAGGTTTGCAGTATCACTCAGTGCTTGTCACTCTAATCAGGTTTCGGCATGTTCGCAAAAGCGAAGTGTCATTTATAAGGATAAGCCCTCATAATGGCGCTCTCTTTCATGTGGAGAATTCTACAAGGTTGCTTTTAATAAGGTCCTTTAATCATCTCCCTTTGCTCAACTTTTGGCCCCTCTGTTTTTTCATGAAGAGTCATTAAAAGACTTTGAAGTTCATCAAGGATGAAAAATTCATGACATTGTGGCAGGAAAAAGGCCAAGGGATGGAGGGACATGCTGGGCAGGGGATGGGTACAGGTGGGGATGGGGATGGGCGTTCCCAGGCTCTGCTGGCTATCCCGCCGGTGGAGCTGGTGCTGAGCCTGCCCAGTCTCTCTCGGGTTCTGTCCTCTTCCAAAACTGCCGAGTTCAGAGCTGGAAGGGGGTGAGGGGTGGCCTTCGCCGGCAGTCGCAGCTGCTCCTCCCTGCAGTTGCCGGCAGCTCAGGCAGCAGCATCCTCCCTCCATTCCTCGGCCAAGTCACAGCACAGGATCCCTGCCAGCGGTGCCACCGAGGTGGCTGATGGCTGTTGGTGACCGTCCCCTTCCGCCTGCCTCAGCCCTTGGTATCAGCTCAGCACTCGTGGCACTGTGGCTGTGACGCTTCGGCTCCACCGTGGTGGCACCCCGGGGTGCCCCTCCAGGGACAGGGCAGGAGGGCTGGTCCCAGAGCAGATCGATTTCCCTGCCAGCAGCACCACTGGCAGCAGCCGAGGAGACACGTGGAGTTTTAGAGAAGAGTGTTAATCAGAGGTGACATTTCTCGAGGTCTGCGGTGTGGCTGGGCTGTTTGAGGTTAACCTTATTCTTCTTCTGTGATTTGATAACACTGGACTGGTGTTTACGCTGGAGCTTTTGAACACAATGGAAGGAGGGGGAGAACTTTATTAAATTTTTGAAATTCATTTAAGCGGGGCCAGCATAATGAATTGCCAGATCTTGTGTGCACATTGGCCCCGGAAGCAACAATAATTTAGGTGGACATAAACCAATATGTAGATTAAAAATGTTTAAGCCAAGTGTCGTAAAATATATAAAAACATAAGGCAGAATTAACATATCAAAGTTTAGCATTATAAGTAATGACGGGTCAGATATAAGGTTATGTCTCTAAAATTGCATTTCAATATAATAAATCCATTCAAACTCTGTCCAGAGACACAAATTGAATCTATAGACAAAGCAAGTGCAATCCATTGAATGCTATGAAGTATTCAAGTGAAAACAATGCATTTAGGAAAGGAAATTGAGTGTATTTTAAATATACAGGTGCTTGGAACTTCCATATCGCTTTATGCTCCTGCAGATTTGTATACACTGCATACACAGCCTACTTTTGACAAAGTCCTCAAAATGATGAATTTCTGATGGAAGACTTGATATTGCAGCAGATCTGTTATGCACCGCTTATCCTGTAACACAAACCATTAATAACAATCACGCTCCCGCCGCACTGAGCTCTCTTGTTAAGGTTTCAAAGCTTCTGCAACTCTGCATGCCCCGGAAGGATGTGGCTGGGGCCGGGCGAGGGCTGGCCCAGCCCAGGACAGCCCCGCTCTGTCCCTGGCAGCTGCTTGGCTCTGCGGGCAGCCAGGGGCTCCCAGCCCTGCACCCCAGGGACTCCATCCTCTGCCTCTGCCCCAGTCCTGCTGAGTGGCATTTTCCCCCCACACCTTTCTGCAGCCAAACTTTCCCAGGTGCCGGAGGCTCGGTGCCCCCATCCTGCCACCCGCGGTGCCAGGGCTGGGGCGAAAGTGCTGATGAGGGCAGCAATCGCTGGTGCTTTATCAATATTTGATAGGGCACAGCCCTTCCTGGGCAGCACTGACCTGCACTGGCACTAATGCCGTGCCGCGAGAGGTGAGTGTGGGCAGCAGGACAGAGATGGAACGTTCCTGCCCCAGCTCCTGCTCGCTCTGCGCCTGTGGGCAGGGGAAAGGCTGCCCACAGCCTCCACACCAGCCCTGCCTGGACACCTGCCCACGACTGGGGTAAACACAGGCGACGGGTTTGCCTGAATCCTGGTCCCTGTGGAAGTGTGGTGAGGGAGAGGCCTGCTGGTCTCTCTTCACGCTTGCGGGGATGCTGCCAGAGCCAAGAGGGGACCTATGGCTTTGTGTCCCAGGATGCCCGTGCTTGCAGGTGGCAGACAGGGAGCCCTCCACATGGCTCAGGGGCTGGAGCAGCAGTGACTGGTACCCCCTGCCCGGGCATGGGCAGGCTCTGGCAGCAGGCCTTGGGAGCAGAGATAAAAGGTGCTTTTGGGAGCTGGTGTGATGGGGAACACAGGCTTTAATAGACATGTTCATCTTTCAGCAGTGTGTTTTGCATGTAATAATGTCAGCACACTTCTCACTCTGGCAGAAATTCCACAGATAATTGGAAGGAAGTAAAAATGAAAACATTAGAATTTGCCATGTCATATGTTAACTTTTTATTATTGTATGATGCCAATGGTCCACTGACAGATGCTGTGTTATTAACATTTGATTAAAAATCACTTCAGGTCTAAAGCAGCCTGTTCAGAAGAGAACATCTTGACAAGCCTGGTGGTTTGTGATTGACAATTAATAACATTCTGTGTGTCACAACACAGATAGTGTGACTTATTGGTGCTGGTGTAATGCAACACTTTTCATCTGAGCTCTTCAAATTGGTACATAGAAATAGGAGAGAAAGAGTCTAATTCAGCTGACTTTGATTACAAACACACCAGCCAGAGCAGAGCTCTCCATCCCAGAGCAAACCAACAGTGCTTGACAAGACAGACCCTCATCCCAGACCTCCACTGCATGGGAAAGGACTTCACATCCCATTTCACCACCAAACTTCTGTGCAGGAACTCAGTATTCAGTATTCAGCTACATGGTTACAACAGTTACTTGCAGCAGAAAACTACAAATCTGCTTATTTCACCAAAAATTAGAAGGGAAACGTTCATTTACTTAGATATTAAAATAATTTGTAACTGGAAAGATGAATGGTCAGTCCTTCAAAGTTTGGTCAGGAGCTCTTAATTGCACATTACTGCCAGTGAGGTCTGAAGTCCATGTGTTAATAGGAAAATTCATTAAAAACGTGCAAATTATGTTCTTTGGATGAGAGTTGGAGTGTACCATTTCAATTGTCTTTGCTCTAGCAAAGGGCAAGTTCTGGCAAACTTTCCTCATGCTCTTCCTGCTTTGAAATAAAGGCTTCAGGAGCCCTGGGCACATTTCTACCCAGAAAAAATGCTAAAAATGCTGCTGTGGATTCACATACTGCACCATGGCCACCAGAAATCTGGGCAGCCCTACATGTGAGCAGGCTGAACCTCTGCAAATCCAGCCAACCCCAGTCAAATGGGTCCTTGCCATCTTCAATTTAGGATTTATTGGAAACCCTTTTCCTGGCTCTCCTGGTGGCGAAGTGCCGCGGTGTCTGCCCGCTCCTGCCGACCCTCCCGCCGCAGGCTCCGCTCCTGCCCGGTCCCACACATGGCTGCCACCCGCATCGTGTCCCCTCGGCCACCGCTCGCCCCGCACGAGGACCCCGCTGCCAGCGCCGCCTCTCCGGGCCGGGGCTGGCGCTGCCGCACCCGTGCGCAAACAGTCCCACGCTGCAGCAATGCAAACACTTCCCAGCCCTAATGCAGTAAGCAGGGGAAATAATTACAGATTTCCAAGGTTCAACAGGGAATACTTCTGAGAAATGCGTCCTCCACTGGGAGTTTCATAACCATTTAATCTAATTTTTCTTGATGTTTTGATCTTCCTTTTAAACAAGGCATTTGTCATTAGCTTTCAAGGAGACAAGTTGCTAATACATTACACTCTTAAAAGGCCCACAGTTAGTGTCAATGTCTTCTGATGGCTGTTCACTAACAGTACATGAAAGAATTGCCAGTGTCAGTTCCTTTCCACTTGGCTTCAACAGTGATGGCAGGACGGTCCTGTCCCAGCAGTGCTGCCAAGCACTAGGCTGGGGGGCACAGGGTCTGAACTCAGCCTTCTCCCCTCCACCTTCCTGTCCAGGGCACTTATTGTGGTGTTTTTGGTGATTTTGCCACTTTTTTATGCTCAGATGATTCTGAGTTTCTCCTGATATTTCTAGGTGGACTTAAAGCAAAGATACGCTAGGAAAAGGAAACACATGAACCTCACCACAGCCATTCCTGCCCCCAGCATGTTCTCTTGCTGCCAGTACAGGAGCACTTGGAAAACCCATGGCACATGCTGTGCCCTCCCACCAGAGAGCTGGAGAAAGCCCAGACTGCCTGGACCCGCCTGGAGTCTCTGCTCCTTCTGCTCTTCCAAGAGTGTGAACAAAGCAGGTGGAAAAAACTTTTTTTTAACTTCTTGGATGACATAACTTGTATATTAAATAATAATGAACCAATAAATTACAAGAATCTAAACAACCAGAAGAATATGTATGTGGAGTTTGGAGTATTTATAAACGAATAAATCATTCATGATGTATAAACAGTGTATAGCTAAATGCATCATTTACTGAATTTCATCACCTTTCACAACATCCCCACCTCTAACTGGCTGGTTTTGGAGCAGCTGTGAATCTCTGCAGAGAGTTTGGTGATCAGTGGATTACAGACTTTGGCAGGACTCAGACATGGAAGCATCACTAGCAGGAGGAGCACATCCAAACAGAGCATTTTGGGTTTTAACGTCACTGTAAAACCCCGTGGGGCAGCACGCCCTGGTTTTCCAGGCAGTTGCTGAGAGGGTCAGGTCCAGGGAGCTGTAACTGGTGCCTGCAGAGCTGCAGGAGCAGTGCTCTGGGAACTCAGACAGCTCCCAACCTCCCTGCTCGTTCCTCTTCTCGCAGCTCAGGCTCCCTGTTAACACCGCAACACATTTCTGCGGAATCTGGGGAATGGGAAGCATCTCTGAACACCAGATTCTTATGGAAGTCATCAAGATGAGTTTAAAAGTCTGATTTTAGGCTTCTCTGCCAAAG
Source organism: Coloeus monedula (assembly GCF_965178545.1). Lineage (NCBI taxonomy): Eukaryota > Metazoa > Chordata > Aves > Passeriformes > Corvidae > Coloeus > Coloeus monedula. The sequence continues at coordinate 580,719 of NC_138801.1, read as the reverse complement.
TCCCTGAGCTGTGCTGCCTCCAAAGAGGCTGGGCAGAGGCTGCTGGCAGGCAGGTGCCCCCGTGGCGAGGCTGCCCTTCATCGTGTGCCACTCACTCCTGACACCGTGCCACTGCTCCTTGCCTGGATGACTTCTCTTCTAAACAAGGTAATGGTGAATAATGCATAGCAGGTACAAGTTTTTTGACAAAGAGTCATTCCATGGAAATGTTTTTTACTTGGGAGGCACCACAAACACTTCCAGCAGCTGCTGGAATTCCTAATGCTGGGGCTGGCGGTAGCAGAAAAAGCTACTTCGTTAACACACCTGGCTTCTCTTTCCATACCTCGTGTTGACTTCTCAGTGCAGAAGTGTGAGAGATTCCTGCCATCCCCTCCGGCTCCGCACACGGCCAGTCCGTGCCGCTCCGGCTGCGCTCGGATGCGCCGTCCGGGAGCAGCGGGAGGGTTTGTTCTGCAGGGGAGCTGCATCGCTGCTGCTCTGCGCACAGCCACTCCTTGGACACCGACGGAAGCCTCCTCACCCTGGGTCCCGTCTCCCGACGGCCCCGGTCCCGCCAGGCTCCCAGGTCGGGGCCCCGGGACGCCGAGCTGCGTTCGCCCGGCCCGGTGGCATTAATCCCGGAGGAGCCCGGTGGCCGGAGCGATGTGCTGGGCGCCTGCACCTGTCACACGGTAATTAATGGGTGGGGGATTGCTTTTGACAGGAATTCAATGGCCTGGAACAGACTTTGTGCCAGTCTTTTGTGCCTCAGGCAAAGTGCTTACTAAGTAATTTTATGGATACCAAGCTCAAACATTTCACAATTAGCACTTTGTTTGCATTAGTTGGTGAGAAGGAGGGCTTTACTGCGGCCCTGCCCTCATGGCTGACAAGCTGCAGCCCCAGAAAGGTTGTCTTTCCCCAAAAACGGTGCTCCGGGGTATTAACCTGAGCAGCAGAAATTGCTGCAGATACTGCAGGGTGGCAAACAGCCCCGAGGCAGGGAGGAGCCCGAGGATGCCGTGGAGCCGTGCGCTCCTAAACCACCCGCAGAGGCCCCAGGGCAGCCGAGGGGGCAACAGGCAGCTTCCCACTTTGGGTCTGCAGATGTTTTCCATGAGCCCAGGTGGAATTACGCCCCATCCTGCCAGCAGCCAGACACGGTGCCCACCCCACTGCGGAGGTGGCATCGTATGGAGACAGTCCCCAGCCCCCAGGAGCAGAACTGTCCACCCTGCTGACCCTGCTGCAGGCCATCCCCACAGCGGGTGCTGCTGACCCCTGGGAATGACTGGCAAGCGCAGGGTGTGTTCAGCTGAGAGATATCTTACTGTAAACAGAATATTGTTTTATATGAAACCATTAAAAAGGTCCCTGAGGGCAGCCCTAAGTATATATTTTATTTTACTCTGAATCCCTGTTTTGACTTGACTTTACAACAAAAACGTGTTTTCCGTATTTAAGCAGATGCAGTAAAGGAAAGGTCGTGACTGGTGCTGACATGGAAATCTCATTTGGCTCATGGGTCCCCTTAGGGCCTTTATGCTCTCTGGTACTTCAAACATATTTCAAAGTACAACACTAAATGTCACTCTTTAATAGACAGAGGCATTCCAAGTGTTTCTTGAATTTCCTTGGAAAGTGCTTCCCCGAAGCCAAAGGCTCAGAACCAGTTTGGTTCACGCCCAGCACAGCAGGGACAGCTCCATCGCAGCCGAGGAGTGGCACCGATGGTGGCACTGGGAGGGCCTGGGGGGATGGATCCTGGCAGCTGCTCATTGCAATAGCCAAGAGTCAGGAAGAACTGCAGAAAAGAAAAAAGAAAATAACCCAAATCCCTTTGTGAATATATACATATACCTTTTTGAATTAATTTCCGTTTTTCCCTTTCCTCATCCAATTCTTCACACTCACTCAGCAGCTCTTTTTGGATCTGAAAGTTATTTTGACTTTTTTTTTTTAAGTGTTTCACATCTTATGCAATCTTCACAAGTCACTACAGCCCAATCTCCACTTCTGAAGATTCTTGAAAGCAGTTGGATCTTTTCCTGCTGCCAGGATCAGGCTGTAGCAAGGATGAGTAGCCAGCCAGATGGCCTGAAAATTTATTTAGCTAATTCCCTCAACAAATAAGGAATTTACCGATGAGTCAGAGGGATTGACATTGGTCAGGAAGACCTGAACTTACTGAATAATTTCTGCTTTAAAATGTAGCTAAAGCACTGAAAAAGTTTAATTTCCTTTTTAATGGTTAAATTTGACTTAGTTTGGAAATGGACATTTTCATTTGCAGTTTATTCTACGCAAGGGAGAGACAAACACTCTACAGATCCTCAGAGACCCAATGGCTCCTGCTTAGCCAGGCTGATCCCAAAGCAAGGGTCTGTTTCCCATTTTTCCTTCTTTCCAGTTTGGGCAAGGAAAACCAGGAGAAACCTGGTGGCTCCAGCTTTGGCTCAAGTCAAGAGCCATCAGCTCCAGCACCTCTGCCAACAGTCTGAAGGGGGAAATCAGCAGCTTCTTGCTGGGTCTCTCCGCAGGGCCAGGATTTACAGTCAGTTTATGCCATGTGTACTGTATGCAAGCTTATTTTTCTCTTAGCTGCTATAAAAATTAAAGATTCAGCTATATACTGCACAAGGTACTTCCAATTTTACGTAGTAGCATTTCTCTCCTATGATCAGGGCATAAATACAGCTTTTTCATCACGTCTATAAATTACTCCATATCAACAGGGCAGCTGCAGGTCATCTCAGCGAGGTCAGATAAACCTGTGGAACTTCTGGCTGGGATGCTAACATTGAATTTCTCACACACTTTGGGACAACTTTGTGTCTGTTCTCACTATCAAATGCAGCTGTTGGAAAGGGCTCTTCTAACAGCAATTTCTTACTGCTGAATATTTACCAAAGGCTGCTCAGGGCAGTGGTGGAGTCACTGTCCCAGGAGTGATTTAAAAAACATGCAGATGTGGCACTTGGGGACATGGGTCAGTGGTGGCCTCGGCAGCGCTGGGTTAGTGGTTGGACTTGATCCTCTCAGAGGGCTTTTCCAACCTAAACAATTCTGTGATTCTATGCTTATCCTGTCTGTTCTCACAAATCTCATTTACTGTCATCATTGTGAAAAATAAAATTTTGTAGTGTAAATGGAAGCAAATATTTGATGTCACATGGAGCTTTCTTTGCATTAATTAGCAATTTACTGAATAAATATCGCTGTGCAAACCAACAATCAGTATCTTATAATTAAAAGCTTGTTCATGTTTATCTGCAATCTTTCCCCAAAGATAAAACCCTGTGAAAACCACAGGCTACAGATGTTTCCAAAATGGGAGAAGTGTCAGTGTAAAGAAACTCCCTCAAATCGAAGTGCTGTCATCTGTGTGGAGCAGCAGAGCCGGCCGGCGGAGCTGACGCTCGTGGTTTGCAGGCTGCTGTCTGCCCCGGGATGCAGCCGGGCGCTGCTGCGGGCACGGCGGGGCCTCCGCGGGTTCATCCCTCCCCTGCCCCGAGCAGGGCCAGCCTGCCGGGGAGGGCTCGGCTCTGGGCTTGGTCCCTGTTGAAAAGGAAGGTTGCTCCAGCTCAGTGCTTGTGCAGTTAGAGACACACCTGCCCCGAAACCATTCCACGTCATTTCCAACACAGGAGCTCCATCCCTGCACTGTTATCCACAGCACGCTGTTTCCTCAGCGCTTTCCTTCTTGGGTACTCAGGTTCTACCAGTCAGTGTTCTGCAGAGTCAAATCACTAAATCCTCACATTCTGCAGAAGTCATACATCAATAAAAATAAACACTTGAGTCCAGACCCGTTTGTGTCTGACCCAGTGCCTGTTGCCAACATCCACAAAGATCTTTAGCCTCTAGATTTCCCATGGTCAAACAAAATAAGGTCTGAGTGGCATTAAATATCACTTTTGCATTACACACATTTTTCTCTCACATGGAGTGTCATAAGTGGATAAAGAACCTGATATTGTGGGTACCTAAAGCCCAACACAGCTTCTGCTGAGGGACCTTCAGGGATAAGGGGCCAGCGCGCTGTTAAAGATTAAAACCCAGCCGTCTGCTTTTATGCTTGAGAGTCCTTCGCGACTCCCCGGTGACATCACATTCATCTCACTGTATTTGAGAAATGCATTTAAATGTCAAAACTAAAGTACCCAAACAAGGGCTCCTTAGCACACTAACTGTTAACACATTGCTGAGCCAAACGCCTTCCCCAAGACATATGGGGCCGGCTCTATCCATAAAATATACCACAAGAAACACACAAAGTCCCAGAGGAAATAAATACTCTCCGCTTTAGTCTGACCTGGTTTTTCCTCCCAAAACACACTTGAAGACATGTTTCACTGCAGGAGAGGACATCAATTTCAAATACTTTCCTACAGCACTGCACCTTCTCATGGCTGAGGAGATGCTCCAGGCCACGGCTGTGGGGCTGCGTCCAGAGGGAGGGGCCATGGGGATGGGGCTCCTGCCAAGGCCTCTCACTGGGTATGCTTCACCTCAATTGAAATAAAACTGTTCAGACCAATGAGCTCAGTAATTTACTTCAGACAGACCTAATCAGTGCAAGGTAAAAGAGAGGCAACTTTGCAAAATGTAAATGAACCCGACGCCAGAGACACAAGTAATGGGAATTCAATGGCAGCTGGTGCCAGAGTAGCAGAACCATGAGCTGTCCCTGATTCCAGCTGCTTGGAATACAGAAAAGGTGGCAGAGGAATAAGCTCCTTCCTCTTGCCCTGCAAAACTGTGCAGGGGCAGCAGGATGCTCAGCCTGGGAGTGAGAAGCAGCTCTGCCCTGCCCTTGGGGGCTCAGTGATGCTCCAAACACCCCAGAACACCGGGGTAACCAACCTGCTGGGATTTCCCTCCTCCCTGTACAAGTCCCAGTGCCTTTGAAAGTGCAGAAGGAAACTGGCCAAGGCCATCCGAGCCCCAGGCAGGAAAGAGAAACTGCCCACAGCCAGTGGCTATGAGAGAGCCAGGATCAGTGGGAAGGGCAGAGGCAGGAGGACCCCATGGGCCCAGATGATCAAGCTCGGCCCCACGTGCTGTGAGCCCCATTTTCCTGCTGGAGCAGAGCCAGCTCCCGGCCAGCCCCAGGGTTGGGGGGCTGCAGGGAGCAGCCGTGGGAGGGAACAAAATGCCCGTCTGCTCAGGGAAGCCCAGTTTTCCTTGGGCAATGTGGGAATGAAGCCAGGGCACGCAGTGCTCATATCACAGTGCTGGCACCACTGAGGGAGCAGCAGCTTTTTCAGAGAAGAGCAGTTAGGTCTTCATAATGGACTGCAACTTTCTAGAATAATTTAATTTTTTCCTACTGTTACGATGCCAGAATTTCAATCAGACAAAACTGTATAATGGATTTCTTTTGCTGGGCATGTTACATAAATTGCATATTCAAGTACTATAAAATATTTGTAACAGACAGGTACTTTTCTAAATTGGGTCTGACAGTAAGCGATAGTGACTGGAATATTTATGTGATGGCACCTTTGCAACGAGGCAAAATGCAGGGTGTGGGACTGGGAACACGGCAGCAGGGATCCCACACAGGGTTTCCAGCTTTTCTGCCCTGCTGCACCGAGCTCCCCAGCCAGCGGAGTCTGTGCTCGGTGCCATCGGGGAGCAGTGGCAGATCCATCATGCAGAGCGCCCTACAGCAGAGATTCGGACAGATTCTCCCTTCCTCCCTCGTCCCAAGTTCTTTGCTGCTGAAGAAGCACAGAAGGCTGGACCCTGCGAGGCAGAGGGACCAGGCTGCCCTGCCCAAGGGTGCAAGAGGGGGTCTGGAAGGATGCTCCTTGTCCAGGGCAGCTGCCCCCAGCTCTTGCCCAAGTGTTGCTCTGTTGCCAGAGCCTCCCCAAGACTGAGCACTCATTTTGGTAACTGAGCACTCATTTTGGCAACATCTCCTTGACAATCGCAGTTGGCAGGACCATACTTTGCTATTTACAATTAAAATATTGTATTGATACAAATAGGCTTTGGCAGGCACTTCAAGAGGTTTTTAATTGAATGATTATTGTATTAAATAACTGTTTTTAATGGAGCATGAACTTGCTTAAATGATGACTGTAGAGCTACTGAAGGTCCAGCAAATTTCCCAGGTATTTCCAGCTTTTCACAAATAAATATGTCTGGCCAGCAAAATAATTTCCTGGCTGATCATGGAGGGTGGCAAGGTAGAAACTGCCAGTCCTGGGCTAAGCTCTGGAGCTGTGGCTGGCAGTTTCTCAGGCTGTGCCACGCAGCCCACCACAGCAATGCCCACAGTACACGTGCTGCTCTTGGCTGGGCAGGAGGATGAAGGGGAAGGAAGGCTGGGCTTCGCTCACCTTGATCACAGGTCAGCTGCAGCACCAGCACCTCGAATCACACACCCTGAACACACCCCGACCCCCTGCCTTGTGGGGGTTTGGCTCCTGCCAGGGCATTTCTAGTAATTCCAGGCTCTCATTAGAAACCTCTGTGGCACAGACACTTCCGTCTGCCTCCCCTCAACAATAGCTCACGTCAGTTTGCATTACTCACGAATAGCAGAAGCAAACATGAAGATGAGCCCTCTGAAAAAGGCTTGCACAGCTCTTCAGCACGGGCAGGATTAATCGCAAATAATAATTACCATACCAAGAGATAATACTTCAGCCTCGCCTCTCAGCTCCTGGGCAAGTGGGACCAACCCAGACGGGGGGAAGCAGCAGTCATGGTGCATCCTAGCATGAACCCCCCCCCCCCTCCCCCCACCCCATTTATTAAATCATCACTCACAATAGTTCTGGATTTCATGATTTATCAGATCAGAAAAACAGCACCAAGCCAGCAAACTCCAGCCTTGTGCAGTGCTCAGCACCCCTTTAACCTTCTGCTCCTACTCACAGCACCATCTTTGCTGCCTCAAGGCAAAATGCTCCGTGACCCTGGGGTCACCACGGAGATGGCCACCACCAGCCTTCTTTTTCGTGCCAGGGAGGCTTTCACCTGCTGCAGCCACATGACAGCAATGGGCACTATTAGTTTATTGCCTCCATTAAGGCTCCGATAACTTAACGACGGATCAATAAAGCATTATTACCCTCCAGCCTTGAAAACTCAGTCACCCCAAACCCACCCAGCTCTGACAAGCTCACAGTTTCTCATCATGAGGAGCCAAGACAGCTTGTTTACAGAGTCTGGCTGCCCAAACACTCCTTCTGCAGGAAGGGGCTCCCCCCCACTTCTCCCAAAAGGAGATCAGGTATCCCAGAGGGCAGGGGCTGGTGGCAGGTAAAGGTGTTCCCGACATGCCCTCCATGGGGGATGAGTGCCGAGGACGCACTGGGGGCTTCCCTCTGCAAAACCCCGTGCCCACAGGACGCCCCTTCCATCGGGGCACCAGGGCTCCCCCACCACTGACGCGCAGCTGGGTCCTGACCGGCTCATGGCCGTGTCCCCCCCGGATCACACACCCCACTTCGGCCACAGGAGCCCAACAGCCTCCCCTGATCACTGTAACGTAAAAATCAATATTGCTACTTCAGCTCTGAAACACCTGTATGGCTCTCACTGTAAGAGAGGATTTGCAATTTGAAGTGCTAATGATTTACTTTGTTAAAAAATTAATTCAGCAATTTTCTATAAATTATATGCAGCTCAATAATAAAAAATATTTCTACATTTGGAAGCTTTCCATTACTGGTCCCACTCCTCTGCACAATAAAATTGCTTTTCAGAAACAGAACTATCTGAAAGTATTTTCTAAGAAGTGATATTGAATTGATACATTAGAGGAGAAAGTTGGGCTCCTTTTGTAAGAATCATACATTTCACAATAGTCTGAACAAAGGAAGTTGTCTCTGAATGCCGTAATTTAGTCCTGAAAAAGTGACAAACAAATAATTCCAACTAAACTAGAGAAAGAAAAGTGGTGACTTTTAATTATATAATCTTTTTTGATGAATTTATTTCTGACAGTTTTATAGGCTGACAAGAGAAAGTGTTTTATATGCAAAAAACATTATTCACTCTCAGCTGTTAAAGCATAAAAATTGTCAAATGATTTTAATATAGTTTTAAGTTTAATGTTTATTGTCAGAAAAAAAGTCCACAGCAATTACTGAGTCACATGGCCCTTAATTCTTTGTTTCTGACAGCAAAAACAATAAAATATGGTTTTGCCCAAACCTTTTACTGTACAGATTTATGAGGTTTAAAAGACAGCTGCTTTTCTTAGTTCTTTGCATTTAAGGAACTAAACTTCCAGGCATTTTCCAGTGTGAACGATCCTCCTAAACATGAGCAGGTTCTTACAGAGGGGGTTACACCTGCCTGTGCCCACACCTGTACAGTCAAACACCTGCCCCTCCATCCATGCTGGCATTTGGGAAGTCCCTTGGAGAAAGCAAAGCTGCTGCAAGGAATCCCACTTATTTTCCCCAAACCTCTGTCCTTAATAGAATAAGGAAATTTAACTCTGTCCCCAGTCCATTGAAAATTAAAATATTTTTCAAGGAGATGGAAGACAACATTAAAATCTAGCACCTCTCCTTTGCCAGGGGTGAGATGCTCTGGCATTGAACGGGCTTTGAGGTGCTCTCTGCAGCTCGCTGCCTCCAGACCCGGAATGCAGAGGAGAGGCAGAAATAGGCACAGTAATCTGTGGGACTTTAGCAGCAGCTCCATTTTTCTTCATTGTGAGCATTGTCAGTCACATCGATGTGTCACACCCCTGGGGTGCAGCCAGAGGTGCTGGAGAGAGCAGACCCTGTGGCCAAGGTGCCACCAGGTGCTTTCCCACACCCCGCTGTCCCTGAGGCTCTGGCATCCTGCCTGCAGGAGAGCTGGTGCCCAAAAGGGCACGTCACGGCCTGAGAGGGCTGGGAAATGCTACATAACTGATGATTTTTAATATCAGAATAATGAAACCAAGCTGAGCAATATTAATCTTTTTAAAAATGTAAAGAACCAGGGCTCTGTTTCCATGGCAAACCACATCCTGCACATTACCTATCACCTGGGGATTACGGTGGCATGGTAAATAGAGGGGTAAATACAGGCGAGAGGCGCTGCTCTGCTCTCGGCAGATACAGCCGTGCTGCCAGTATAAAAGCATAATGGCATTTGCTAGATCAGCCTCCTCAAAGCAGCCACATTTCCATGCTTTTCCCTGCATTTTCCACGCAGGTTTCCCCTGCCCATTGGCTGTGCCTCCAGCCCCAAGGCACCCCAAATCCCCAGGTCAGCTCCAGACCCAGCGTCCCTCAGCAGCAAGCAGGCTGGTCCACCACAGGGACTGGTTTGTGTCAGCAGCACAGGCTGTTTATACCAGTTTTTCATGTCCTCATACTCTCCCTATCCAAGCAGAAAGCAAAAATCCTACCCAAACCCCTCCCAACTTCCAGGAGTTTGCAAACCCCTGCTATAAATAGACCTCTAATAGGAGGCTGTAATAGGATACAATTTATTTCCAGATCTGATGGGCTGACCTTCATCATCACTCGAGGCTCTACTTGTCATGAATTATGGGCAATTCACTCACTAGTGGAAATAAATTGTATTACCAGTGCTCAGTATCATGTCCTCCGCACACAGCACAGGGGGGTGCAGCTCCTCCCCGGCTGCTGGGACCAGCCTCCCCCAGAGCCCCTCTTCAGGGAGCCCCTGGCTCATGGGGCTGAGCAGGAGCTGCCACAGCTGGGGGTCATTTTGGGAGCTGCTGTGCGAGGGTCCCGAGCAGGGGCTGCTGTCCATGTCACCAGGCAAGAACAAGCCCGAGCATCACTGCCCTGCACAGTCACCATCCACCCCATGTGCTGTTCCTGCCTTTATCCATCTCCAGCATGGATCCGTTGTTCAGAGGGTAATGTAGGGCATGGTGGGGACTAGGTGGAGCAAGCTGGGCCCTTCTCCTGCTGGCTCTGGTCCTCATGCTGATCAGAGGAGTATGACTGCCACCAGAGCAGCAGCAGCTGCAGGTTCCTACCCTGCTCACCGCACCTCTGGTAATGAGATCAGGAATCATGAGAAAAGGGGTCAGAGCATTAATCAAGTGCAGTTAAGATCAATATAAACAAAAGCAGTAAATACCAAATAGAGCCATATAAGTGCTATAGGCTGAGGCTCTGCTGCCACTGGGGAGCACAGCCCCTGTGCCAGCCCGTCCCTCCCAGCCACCCCCTTGCACTCCAGCATCTGTTCATTCTGCCAGACCCTGGGTAGTGGAGGAAACAGATGTGCAGAGCTATTCAACGAGCACTGAATGCTGAACCAAAACAGGTCTGTTTTCCTCACAGGGGTGTGGAGAGCCCTCATGAGCTGCCCAGTGCCCAGGAGCATGCCTCAGGGCGAGGGGTACCCCTGAGGTGGGAGCTGCCCCCACCCTGTGCTGAGTTACAGCCCAGGCCTGTGTTGGTGAGGTGCTTGCCCACATGTGCACAGTAATGGATTTCTTGAGCTGGGCACTGATGAGCTCCTGCATAGCTCACATCAGAGATGAACTCGTGGTTAGTGTCAAACAAGGAACGCATCAGGCAGGAATTCATTATTTCGTAGTGGAAAATGCGTACCTAGGATTCTCCTTAAAACACATGATAAAGCAGCTCAGACTTGCTGAAAACACCAATCCCATTCTTCCCCACTCCCTTTTTCTCTAGCACATCCTCATCCCTGCCTACATCACAAAAATTCACTAAAGGCAGCAGTCTGTATCAGACTTTATCAAAAATTTGTCAAGGCCCAGTCCAACAAGTGGTCAAACACAAGATAACAAGATTATAACCCACAGCGTTAAAGAATAAGCCATCCATTAGCACACAGGCCCCTGTGGCCCTGACGGGGTGTGGAGACACAGCAGAGCTCCCTCCCCACGGCAGCTCAGGCTCCTCTACGTGCACATTTCTGTTTGTCTGCTGGCAACTGGGACCCCGAGAAGGTTGGCACTCTGCAGCCACCCCAGCTTGCCAGGGAAAAGCCAAGTGCCAGAAGCATCTTCTGCTTCTCCAGACACAGACACAGAAAGTCTTTGTAGTCAGTGATTTGGAGCTCCATACCCAAGTCAGGAGGGATATCAGGGCTCCTCTGCCCCACAAGCCGGACCAGCTTCTACTCAGATGATGATCTGCTCCAGCTACTAAAGCTGAGGCAGTAAATCAAGAATTAGCCTACACAAAGACTAAAAGGGAAAGGATTTATTAAAAGACAAGCAGCAGGAGATCATAAGCTTTGTTTTACAGTTTGGTCTCCACACACTGCAAGGAGGAGCAGGACCTTGGAGGGTTCAGAGACTGAACTCTGTCCTTATAGATATAAGAAAACAGTTTTTTCTTCCTTAAACTGAGGAAGTTTTATTTGTTTTGAAAGTTGTTCCAAACATGCAATCTACAGTCATCTTTTAGAGTAACATGCCTGTACAACCTAGTTCAAGCTCATACAAGAGCCAAATTCCAGGTAAGACCAACCTGCTGTTTCTTCAGGAGATTAATTGAGATTTTTCCACGCAGTACAGAGAGCAGCAACAAAAAAAAGCCACAGTAAATACCACAGGGCAGCTGTAACACTGAGTCTCCTCCCAGCTCAGGCCCACCCTGGCAGTGATCCCTTGAGCCTGCAGCTCCGCTCTGAGCAGCCAAGCCATGCCCTGAGAGCAACGGGGGGAGCCCTTTGTGGGGATGCTGCTGGTTTCTCATCAAAGACAATGAGGGGTCTCTGAACCCTTTCCTGGGGTTCTGCAGGGTGCACCAGGCTCTGTGGCACACAGGTGATTTTCTAGGAAAAAGATATTGATATGGGGGCTGCAGAGCTAAGCAACAGACTCTGAGGATCTCCTGGGCACCCATGTTGCAGTCAGGGGGGACACAAAGGACACTGCAGGCAGATTAATTTCAGAATGTGCCATGTTCTCCTAGGAGCCGTGCTGGGTGATAGTGCCCCTGTTCCCATGCCAAACTGGCGAGACCCCCAGGTCTTTGTTGCAAAAATCTCCCTTTGTTTGGAATGATTTAAACAGAGTAAAAAGAACAGTTTGTTTTTAATAATAGATTATTATTGTTCATGAATCAAAAATGTATCACAATTATTTTTGCATAAAGCTCCTTACCCAATATGTGTTTTTCAAGCAGGAGGATACCACCAGGATATTTCTCCTATTTCTCCTGTTTTCCCAGCTGCAGATGCACAGTGAATCCTAATTAAAACCTTTAAGTCTTATTCCATTTACAAGAAGGAGTGTATCATTTTTCTTTTAGCTTTTTTTAATACAGGGTCTCAATGCCCATTACAAAAATTCCAATGCATCTTTGAAGTTAGCAGCTAATTATATTTCTCCAAGTTATATATCTGGAATTCTAGATGGGGAAAAGGCAATTACTTTTTCTCTCATTTAGCATAACAATCTCTGAAGCTTTACTGGCGCTCCAGTGAGTCATGCTATAGATCAGCGCCCGGGCTGGAGAGAGGAGGAATTTGGGGGGAAGGCAGGATGCTTGCTCAGCTCTTCCGGGCTCTTTCCCTTGTTAGTATGCTGTCCCCACCAGGACACTCGCTAATTGTTTGTCGAATGACCGCGGTGCTTTTTGCCTCGACAACTTTGCCGGGGAGGTCATTCAGCACATTCATTACGGGGCACCTGCTCGCGCTGCTGGAGCAAAGGGTCTGTCAGCATTTTCCAGGAGTTTAGAACTTGGCTGCAAATGTTTGTGCGGAGCTGAAAATTGTTGCATGATTTCTCCCAGGCAGAAACCGGCTGGTTCTGCCCGTTTGCTTCCCTGTCACTTTTCCCAGGTGCTGTTGGCAGCGCTGCTGGCACCTGTGAGCCCCTGCCCACCGGGCTGCGGGGACGCTGCGACGGGGATTGCTCTGCGCTCTGCAAGCAGAAACTCCCCCTCTGGCTCTGTCCAGACCGGCAGAGCAGGGAGGACGGGTCTGTGCAGCACGGGGGCACAGGGCTGTGGGAGCCCCCCGGGGAGTGGCAGTGGCACGGGGCAGCCCGGGTGTAGGGACGGCTGGTGGACTGCTGGCCATGGGAGCCTTGGCCTTTGTTAGCTGAACTGCTGTGAGCTTCATTTTAACACTCCTCTGCCACCTATTTTGAAAGATCTATTAAGCTTGGAGCATCTTGCCTCTTTCTCAAAACTGAACTTCAAAACGCTTCCAGAAATGGGTCTGGAATTTGTGCATCAGCCCAGAGATGTGCGTTTGGCCAAGCTGTAGTACCCTCATTGTCCCTGCATGACAAGGAGTTTTGTAGATTTCCTGCTCATCGAGGCTGCACTTGTGATAATGTGAAGAAAACAAACCAAAACAAAACACCAAAACCAAAACAAACAAAAAACCCCGAGAAAAATAAATTCCCTTGCACATGCTGGAACAGGGAGAGAGACCAAAGCTGCTTCCCAGCTGGTTTCCAGCTCAGTGCCACATTTCTACCCCAGGACGGGAACACCACACTGATCCACATCAGCAGACAGCGCGCTCACTCTCCCTGCTGATTTATTCCTTCTGCTTCTGGATGTGTTTTGTTGCTGGGTAGTCCCAGACCACTGACTGTTTTTCCAGACTTGTCTGTGACACTGACACCAGAAGTGCTTTTGGAAGCAAAAGGATAGAAAAGGATTCAAATGAAAGGAGCCCAGAATTGGCGCAGTTAGCTCTGTAGGCATTGGGATGGCTTTGATTTCCTGCAAACTCTCACCATCTTTTCAAGCTGGAGAAATGCTGGTGGCCTCAGGACCAGGACACTGGTTTTCCCTACCACAGGGCCCACAGCTCCCTGGCTCAGCCCGGCGGCTGCCCTGGAGGGACCTGTGGTGCCGAAGCCCCTCTTGGCTGTGGTGGGCGCAGGGTTCTCCCTGCCCTCGGACGCTCTGGGCTGTGATCGCTCCCAGAGCCCGGCTGTCCCACCCTGCCCCGTGCCAGCCCAGCTGTGGCTGTGCGGTGACAGGGAAATGTCCCCCCCAGCACCTGAGCCAGGCAGAGCCAGCCCTGCTCTAGTCAACGAGAACAGGGCAGCCCCTTCCCCACGGACATCGCCGGCCCCAGAAGGGGCACCCACTGCCCCGGCCCCAGAAGGGGCACCCACTGCCCCGGCCCCAGGGCCAGGCAGCGGCTGTGGCTGCCGGGGCCGTGACACTGAGACACTGCTGCTGGGGAACCTGTGCGAAATTAAATTCTCCACTTGGCTGGTCCGGGTGGCTTGGCTTTGCTCTGCTGACTTGTTCCTTCATTATTTTTTTGGCCGATAACTGACTGCAAGCTTGTCTTGTCTGTTTAATACCAGCACAGCAGCTCCAGGAGAGGCTCAAGCTTGTCAGTCTCGGCGAGCGCACACTGTATTGCTCTCCCCACTTCATTTACTTCATGGACAGGAGGGGAAAAGCCTCGAGGCGCTGCAGAGCTTGGCAGCGGGGATAGGGGGTTTCTCTGCAGGCTGGGTGCAGCCCCCCAGAGCAGCCCTGGGCAGAGCAGGCTGGGGCACAGGGAGACCTGCAGGTTTCCAGGGGAGACCGAAACTTGGATGGGGCCAGGCAAGCTAAGGACAGTAATTATAGAGATTAATCTCTCCCTCACACCTTGGAGCATGCTCAGGAAATCTCCAGGCACCCTTGCAGGCAGGTTTGCAATGGACTTGGCTGTTCTTGCTCTCGAGCACCTGGCGCAGCAGCACCTGTGGCTGTGGTGGGAGGTGGGTGCAGGGCTGGCATTTCCTCTCTGGACAGAAGAGATGTTATTTCTGAAGTACCTTCTCCCCGTGCCTGACTGTCCTGTGTGGACTAATGCATTTAGGGGAGCACAAGGGTCCCAAGCCACATGCCCAGGCAGATCCAGCCATACCTGTCCTGGTGTTTTTGCAGCAGGGACAGAGGCGGGATCAGCCCAGTCCCCTGAGTGGGTCTTTGTCTGGAGGACAGGCCGCCTGCACTCAGCCACAGAGCCCGGGCAGCCGGGTCCTTGGAGTAAGGCTTAGCAAACACAGTTGGTTTTTGTTTAATTAAGAGCAAGCAGAGAATTTAAAGACTGGGTTTTCTCCAACCTGTGATAAATTAACCTCCTCCTTGCTCAGGAGGACAGGAACGCTCCAGATCAATGATCTTACTGATGCCTGGCTTCTCCTCCTTTGGAGGGAGAAAGGGACAGAGAGCATCAGCCCCTGCCCCTGCCGCTGCCTTTGGGGCAGCAAGTGGAGTGACTGTGGGTAATGATGATGAATGGCATGATTAAAGCTGGAACTCAGACCTACAGCTGGAATTTTAGACCCTATTCACAGAATAATCCAGCTCCTGCTGTGCAATTTGGGGGCACTTAGAGTGCAGCTGCAGGCAGTGGGGTGCTCCAGGCAAAGCCCCCGACAGACAGACACCCCTGACTCACGCTGTGTTCAAGAGACTGCAGGGCTCCTGTTCCCATGTCAGGTTTGGTGCAGAGCTACTCCCAGTGTGGTTGTGGCCATGCCAGGGGGTGCCAGCATCCTGTGACAGCCACCAGAGGATATGCGGGCACCCATGGGTGGGATGTCCCTGAATAGGGACCACTGGATTGTGGCTTTTGTCCCTGTGGGTCCTGGGCAGAAAATAAATCACCGAATTTTTTAAGATTTTTGTGCATTTAATAAAAACTGGTGGATTTATAAATGTCTCAGAAATCACACAGACACAATATCTGCAGCTCTGCCTGGGCAATGCTGGGCCTTGCCTGCAGTTTTTGCTTTTCCAAACTCCTTCTTTAAATGTATTTTTATACAGCAGTGTTGACCTTTTCTGCCAGCCCCTGTGGAGCGAGGTTGTATCTTGTGTAAAAGTCATATCAAATGGGCCACAAAAAATCACTCTTGCCTGATTAAAATGAATAGTCTAGACAACGTGTGCATTTTCCTTCTGTGTCGTTAGCTTTGTGTGAGAGCTTGCAGCAATCAGGGCTTTTATGGGAGAAACACAGCTACAGGTACCGCGAGCTGCCTTAGCGGATACTAATTACAATCCCGGTAAGGATTGATTTGCGAAGAAAATTTCTATTGCCTCAAGGACAAACGTTTGTGCAAATCATATTATTGTGTATGAGAAATTGGTAACACTTTATGAAATGGTTCGTTTATAAATACTTTACTATTTATTAAATTAAATGGTCTTATAACAATCCTTTTGCTGAGTTAAAAATATCTTAAGTGTTCTGGTTTTACATTATTTCTGTGCTATAAAGCTGGCTGTTAGGGCTTGGTTGGCGTTACCTGTTAAGACTATTGTTGCTGCAGTTTGTAACACACTGTGTCTGACACTGTGGTGCCCACACACAGTGCTGGTGTCAGAGCAGCAGCTCCCCTGAGCACCTCCTCTCCCCTACTTCATTCGGACCTGAAGTTCCGGAACAGCGTAAGTTTGAAGTTGCCTGTTTCCTTGAGCATGGGGTTTGACTGTGGCAAATAACACAGACTTTGTGTTGCATGTTTGGCTCATGGCACAAGAAGTGGGTGCCCAGCCCTCACCTGTGGCACCAGCAGATCCCTGATCCACCCAATAGGAGATCCAGCTGTTGCAGAGAGAAGGATGAGACTGTTCCTGTACTTCGTACATCCCCGGATCTGGACCTTTCCAGAGAGGAGCTGGAAGACACCTGCAGGTGGGAAGCATTTTGTGTTGCCTCCAAACCATTAGGCCCATTCAGACATTGTTCTTGTGGACAAGCCAAGTGTATCCCACGGTGTGGGGGCTGCACTTTGCTCCTGGTTTAGATCTTCAAGACCCAGTGGGTCAAGAGCTGCTTTCTTATTTTCCTATGGGAGCACTCTTTGCAATCTCACGGTGACTGGTGCTGTATCCAGGCTGCCCACTGTCCACTTGACCACACTTCCAACATGGCAATTTTTCCAGTCCTGTTATGCATTTTACCTGGAGGAATTAGAAGAGGAAGAAGCGTTGCCTTGCATGCGAGGCGTGTGAGGCGGCAGTGCTCACCCTGGGTGGCGCACACAGCCAGGAAGATGGACGGGAGCAGTGGTCACACCTGTCAGTCATCAGATTCCTGTTGGTCCTGCACGTTACTGGTGCTGTGCCAGCGCTCCCAGGCTGCCCAGGTTCATTCCTACTTTGAGAAGTTGCCCTTGCCTTCCAAAATTCTTGTCTGCTCTGGAAAACAAGCGGACAAGACATCTTTACTGAGCTAGAAATTTCTCTTGAATGTCCTCTCTCTAATTTATGTTCCCTCTCACTTCACTGCCTGCAGCAAAGCCCATTAATGGTGGCAGTTTGTGACACAACTGAAGGCTCCTCTAAGGGGCAGCTCTCCCGCGATTCCACCGTGCACTGACTTTGGAGGCGTTTGCTGGCATGGTGAGGCTCAGCTTCCCCCTCTGTTTCCCAGGCTCCAGAGACTAATCCTTCCTTTGGCTGCCTCTGCTGCTGCTATGGCAATATTTTCTCCCCCATCGTGGTAATCACGCAATGGTCTCTGAGAACAGCAGGAGAAGCTGTGCCTGGTAGATGCATAAAAGGTAAGATGAACTACATGTCATAAAACTTTTAAAAGTTCCTCTTTTGTGTTTGTGCGGGGGTTATTTTATATGGCTTTTGATATGAAGCTAAAATTGCACATCAAAAAGGATAATGCATCTTTAAGCTGTTACAATGACTTCTAAATTTTTCATTTAATGTCAGTGAGGAAAAAACCCCTCAGTTGGCTGAGTTACGTTGGTGAGATGGCTGTTTCATTCCATAAAGTGTCTGCAGTGGATTTGAACAGTAGGAAATCCAAGGGTGATAAATAGCTATTTCTAAGTAAATTTCATGCAATTGCCCTTTGGTTAAAGTCTTTCCTCTCAGCACTTTCCTGTGCACATAGCCCAACTAATAATATTCAGGAGCAAGTGCTTTCCAGTGTGACAACTGATTGCACTTTGAAGCAGTAAATGGCTGATTTCATAATTGGTATAATTTTTCACAAGTACCTGAATGTCATATACAGAAAGAATAAGCAACCTGGACTTAATACGGGAGCTTTTTCAATTCTCCTAAAAATCAATAATGTATTAAACCCCTCTAACTGATTAAAATAATGTGAACCCTGAGTAGGTTTTGTGAGGAAGGCAGGTTTCTTCAAGGGTGGCAGATTTATGGCAAAAGGGTTAATACATGGGGAGAACAGGGATATGTTACAGATGGAGTCCGTTTTCCTAATTAAACTTTTATCAAGATTTTCCCGGTTTGAATTGTTTCACTTAGCATGATGGGAAGGAGCATTTCCTTTGGTGTTCAGGGCAGCTACTGCCATTTGTGCAACACCAGGATCTCTGACCTCACGGAAGGGGTGAGGATTGTGAGGAGAAGAAAAAGGAATCCATTCTGAAAACAGCACGCTGGCTCTGGAGGGTCCTGCTGCCCTGTGGCAGGAGAGGGTGCAGGGCGGATTTCGGGGGAGAGCTGCACTGGTGTCAGTGCTGGCTGTGTCAGGACCCGAGCCCGGGGCACACGACAGGTCCAGCCTGGGGACAAGGCTGCTGTGGGGGCTGTCCTGGGGTGTGGGGGGCACCTCCATGCCCAGGGGCCTCTTTGCATGGAAAAGTTCAAGTAGCATCACAGAGAGGTGAATGTGACTGCAGAGTTACAGAAGACAGAGCCTCTCACCAGAAGGCAAACAGGAGGGGTTTTTTCCCCACGATTTTATGATTTCTCAAAATCCTTTCATATTATTGTGGAAAGATGTCTGAGGATCTATTGAGAGAATATTTATAAAGCTAAAGCAAAGGTGCAGCCTGAAGGCAGGGAAATGCAGGTGGCCTGGGCACGGGTGGGGACAAGGGTGGGGAGGGGAGGGGAGCGGGCACCTGGCACCTGGGTGGGTGTCTGGGGTGCAGCAAGAGCCACCCCCCCTTGCTGGCAGCACCACGTGTGGCCGGTGCCGGGGGTCAGAGCAGTGGGATGTGCATGAATGCCTCGAGGGAAGATTAAGAAACAAGAGCACTCATGTTAAAGCCTGGGCAAGCTGCAGGAGCCCACGGAATCATGTCTGTCCCCAGCATGCTGGGCACCCGCCTGGCCTGGCACGGTGGCACCGAGGCCCCTCTGCCTGGGGAAGCCACGTCCCCACTTGCTCCTACACGGGGCAGTGGGGGTGGGAGTGCACGTCACTGCCAGACCTGACTTGCATTTCCCCCAGGAAGAGTGCACTCCTTCCCAGGGGACCACAGGCAGGTGGATTGAGGAATCTATTTAAACTTCTCAAGATCATGATCAGACATCTTAAGCTCTGCATTATTCACGTTTGTCTGTTGTTTCTAACTCATTTCCTATTTTCCAGCTGAGGGACTCTGCCAGAAGCACTCTTTGCCAGAGATTAAAACAATTTAGGAAGCAGACACCCAATTCCTTTCTTTGGATAGTAGGCAAATTGGATATCTGTGAGAAGCAAGCAAATTTTATTATCAACAGATAGTTTGCTACTTAACTATCCTTAAGAATCCTCCAGTATTTGCAGGTGTTTGTTGGTTGTCCTGAGCCAAAAGGCACACGTGGCACACGCCCAGCCGTGGTGGCTGGCCCAGCCTGTGCCCAGCCTGTGCCCAGTGCCCCCGAGGGACACTGGCACCCAGGAGGGCAGCGTGGGGAGCAGGTACTTAATGGCAGCAAAGGTGCTGGGAAACAAATGTGCCTGGTGCAGGAGGAAGAGCCCGACCCAACGAGCTCCTTGGGAGCTCTGGCTCCATGGACTGTGCTCTGCCCATCTCCAGTGTTTATACTGAGGCCAAGGGACACAGGGGATGACATTTATGTCATTAGCCATGGCTGTCCTTGGTTTGTATCAAAATAGCTGTTTTAAATGTAATTATCACTAACTTGGGAAAATGCACCATTAGATATGTAAATTTATTGGCTAATGGATGCGCACGGCAGATCACAGTGGATGGGATTGGGATAACCAAATTGGAACAATTTCTCAGCTTGTTAAGCAGGTTCCCAGGGGTGGGTTTTGGTATCCGGAGGTCTCCCAGGTACCTTCCCTATAGCTCACCTGGGACCTGGCACTTCCTCTCGGGAAGGTGCACATCCTGCATTGCCAGTGTGTTTAGGGTGGTGCAGGAAGTTCTGCAGGAGTCCAGGAAGACAAAGGGGATGGCTCTTAAAATTGTACAAGGATCCAAAAAAAAATCATGGAGTCATTCATCAGGATTGCTGTAGCTCTTGACCACATAATCAATGATTTATTTAATCTTAATATATTCCACAAAGAGTCCCCATATTTCCATAAATATGTCATATCTACCTAATACATAGTAATGAACCTGCTCCAAGGGTAAATAAATAAGATCTAAGCTCAGAAAGCCAATGTTTATCAAAGGCAGATATACAGATATTGAGTCCTTTAAAGTACCATTCTTCACAGCAATCACAACCAAGTTTGGCAATTCATAACGTGTCAAGTCAATTAGAAATCCCGGGGGGCTCGGCGCGAGCCCCAGCCGGGGGCCCGGCACTGTGCACACGCGAGGGGCACACGCGAGGGGCACACGCTGGCCAGGGCGTGGGTGTGAGACGTGTCAGACCCTGCAGGGAGCCCCGCCAGCACTGCCCCTCCACGGGCATCATGGGCTGTCAGTGATTCTAAGAGACTGATCCACAGAAAGTCGTGGAATCACTGAGGCTGGAGAAACCCCCTAAGACCAAGTCCAACCCCTGTCCCCAAGTGCCACATCTGCACATCTTTTAAATCCCTCCGGGGAAGGTGACTTCACCACTGCCCTGGGCAGCCTCTGCCAACACCTGACCACTCTTTCCCTAAAGAAATTGTTCCAAATATCCAATCTAAACCTCCCCAGCACAATTTGAGGCTGTTTCCTCTTGTCCTGTCCCTTGTTCCCAGGGAGCAGAGCCCAATCCCTCACCTGTCAGGGAGTTGTAGAGAGCCAGAAGGTCCCCCCTGAGCCTCCTTTTCTCCAGGCTGAGCGCCCCACAACTCCCGCAGCTGCTCCTCAGCCCCAGACCCTTCCCCAGCTCCACTGCCTAACTCTGGACACGCAGAGTGTTGTTTACAGCTGCTGCTCTCAGGTAGGGATTTCATGAGAGGGACTTTTAGATTTCACACACAGAAGAATTTGCTGAATTTTGTTTTGAGAATTTTCTATTATGAAAAAAAATTGAAATAATTTTAAACAGAAAATTTGACTTGGACTGTTTTAATTTATCTTATTCCATTTTTCCATGAAGTTACATACAGCAGTGCATAACATGATGTAATATGCTAATGTAAATATTTTCATACAAATACATTGAAAATGCCTAAAAATGTGGCTGCAAAGGGAAATAACTAATTTTTTTATAGGTTGCACCTTCTTAATCTTATTTTCTACAGCAAAGTATTTCATGTTTTTTTATAATTAGTTTGATGAAGTCAATAATAATAGAATATTCTGATTATGTCAATATGACATGTAATATTATGCACTTCTCTACTATTATGCATATTATGACATGACTTGACATGATATGACAGGTCACATTATGCACTAGTACTGATGTCATAAAATAATGTAAAAGTAATGAAAACATATTTTGAAGTGAAAAATTTTAAAAGGAATTGATGACTTTTCCTAAGAGAAATTCCAAAGCGAATCTTTTTCCTTTCCATTTTCAAGTTTGTTGCATTGGGTTACTCCACTCTTCCCCCAAGTAGAACCTTCCATTCCCCAGCCTCAGCTTTGCTGCCTGCTTGTTGCTTTGTTCACCCACAGCAATTGGGCTTGGTGTTGGCTTTTAAAGCCTCCCAGGAGGAGTGTGTCAGGAGCACAGAAACCTGGAGCTCGGGGGTGTGTCCTGGCACATGAGATGATGTGGGTGACAATGACACTGGCTGACACCAGACTCGCACGTGCTCCACTCGAGAGCTCTCGGGTGAAGTGCACAGCATGCCGATCCTGATTTGTATTCGTTTTTACAGGGATGCAATGATAATTCCCACCTCCCGGAAATACTAAACAGTTCAGAAAACATTTATAGCAGGTTGTTGGTGAGCTGGGTGCTTGTGAGCCTGAGCCTGCCCTTCGCCTGTGGCTGATGCGACTGCAAAGGTGCAGATACCCTATGCAAATCATTAAGAAAACGTGGAAATATTGGCAGGCAGGTGGGAGTTACAGTGGCCTGGAGACTGAAGCAGGAATCCAACATGGGCACTAGGGACTGCAGGCTGTGCTCGATACTCTCCCACAACGGCTGGGATTCGGATTCATTTTTAATGAAACACTTTTTGCTACAATCCTACAGCAGCCCCAAATGGTGGCAGACAAGAGGACGCCAGGTGGAAGATCTGCTCCCTCCTCGCCTGCTTCCCGAGTCCCTCAGTGAGGGAAACCCCCTCGACGGCCGTGGGGAGCAGCGGGGACAGGGTGGCTGAGGGACAGCGGGCGGGGGCGAGGGCTGGCGGCCGCGGGGCAGCGGTGCCAGCGCTGGCAGGCGGCGTGAGGCGGATGAAGGGGGAGGATGAGTGTGAGTTGGGGCAGGGCAGCCCGGTGTCTCAACCTCTGCCCGTGTCCGTCCCACAGCCAGGCTGCTGCCCGGGGGGCAGGCACAGGCTGAGGGGGTGCTGGTGGCACTGCCTTAAAAACCGGGCACCCCTGCCCCGGGTTTGGCTGCCGAGCTCCGGCGCAGCCATGCAGGACCTACTGGTGGGTGCCAGCCCTGTCTGGCCGCGCTGGGGGCATTGGGGGAGGCAGTGTCCCCTCCCTAGCACCACCTGCCTTGCCGCGGCCTCTGCCCGCGGCGCACGGGATGGGCAATGCTGCGGACAACTGGCACCGGAGACCCCGGTGACACGAGCAAGGTCACCCAGGGACCGCAACAGCGTCGTCCTCAAACGGAAATGTCATTTTTTATTTTTCAGAGCTGACAGAGGGCTCAGAATGAAGGCAGCTGGTGGCTGAGGGAGCTTCAGCTCGGGCAGCCCGGCCCCGGCTCCCAGCCCTCTCCCGCACGGGGTGGGCTCGGAGCCCCTCGGAGCCCCCATCCTCCTCCTCGATGGCTGCGGGGCTGCGGCCGCCGACGGGGGCTGCCGGTCCTGGGAGACCCCGAGCAGTGGCGGAGCGGGCGGCTGGGTGGGAGCCCCAGTTCCGAGGGCTCCGGGAGGCTGCGGCTGGGTGGGAGCCCGAGCGCCGGGAGCTGGGCGAGTGCTGCTCCTCGCCAGCGCCTCCACCTGCCCTGGGCTGCAGGGGAGCCTGCAGGAGGGAGAGGGCCTGGAGGGACCCCCCAGCCGGGGAACAAGGACCGGGGCTCGGCTCTCTTTCCCCCCCGGCCCCTCACCTTCGCTGCCCGGCCCCTCCACGCCCGCTCCGGCCACGGCAGCGCAGCCCCAGGGCGGAGGTCACTGGTGTTCCGTGAATGCAAATGAACGGGGTTCGATCCAAATTGCATTTCTTCTCCTAGCACGGCGTATGACGGCACATTAAAGCCTATAATATTCCGCTGCTGCTCTTTTGCATGATTTTTTAATTAAAAAACTATGGAGTAAACAAACATTCTGCTCTGGAGTAGCCCTGCAGAGACCCATCCAGAGGCACATTCACAGCCCTCCACTTTTTCAAAAAAGTTTATATCTTAACAAAAAACCCCCAATAATAATATCACCCACCCTAACAGTTAGTATTGGGTAAAAGTTTGAAGTGAAAGGCAGCTGGCAACCTTCTCCAGCCCGTGAAATGATATTAACATTTTATTATTCTAAGGTGAGCTTTTTGAAACGGAATTTTAAATGTTACCCTGCTGTTCCAGAACACAAAAACCTTTAATTTTATGCAAATGAACAGCGAGGAGCTGAGCGCTTAATGTAAACGAACACTTTCTTTGTAGGAGAGGTTGGAAGGGAAAAAAAATTCCCAGGGATTCTTTAATTGCTGTCTGAAATTATGTAAATCCCAGCGCTAGGCAGAACGCAATTATCCCGTGCCCCTCTCTGCCAGCATTGCTAATGTCTAACAAAATATCGGTGGGTGACATTTAGTCGAGGTAATGCAAATGAGAATTAATTTTTTTTCCAAGACAAAGGGCAGCTAAAAGATCACCTCGTTCCTGCGCGGAGGGGGCAGAGCGGGGGGCGAGGGCAGCGGGAACTGGGGCGTGTGGTGCTGGGGGCAGCAGGACCCAGCCCACAGCCCAGCAGCACTGCTTTCGCTTTTATTTCTTAGCGGGATGAAGTCTGGGAAGCGGGGAGGGGTGGTGGGGGAAGAGGGGGGGAAGGTTGTTTGTTTGTTTTTCTTTTTAATTCATGGTCATCCCAGCCCGAGGGCAGGGTGGGAACCATGATTGAAACCCACTAATGGCTCTGGCTGGTGGTGGGCAAAGGCGGCAGTGATTTATCACCTCCCCGTGCTGATAACTAGCAATAATTCTATTAAATATTCAGAGTGAGGCTTTGCAACACAATTATCAAACGGGGTTTGTTAGTGCAGAAATGCTCCTCGAGCACAGAAAGGGGCTGCGGGTGCAGGGAAGGGACTCCTCTGCAAAGGGCAAAACCTGCCCAACTCTGTCACCCCGGCCTGGGGGACAGCTTACCCAGCTCGGAGGCTGGGGGTGGCCCCAGTTTCTGCAGGAGAAATCAGGGAAGTCATAAGGGGATTTTCCTCCTTTTCTCTTTTTATTTTTCTTTTGGTTCTTGCATCTCAGATCTCCCTTTGCTTCAAAGGCCGTAAAAGACTGTGACTCCACCAACCTTTCAAATGGAAAAGGGAACCCCGGTGGAAGCTGTCGTGAGGCAGGGCGGGGCTGTGTGAAGAGGGATGAAGGACACGGATGCTCAGAAGGCTCCAGATCAGGGTAAGAAGTGCTTGTGGAATTATCCTTTGAAATGTACACTTTGCAGGAAGGCCCCAGGGATCATCAAACTGAGGAGCTGGGCTGAGTTGCACCATCTGCTCGGGATTTAGGACAGGCAGAGCTGTGAAAGTATGAATTAAAAGTACAGAGTAGCAGGAAATAGTTTCCCCTTGCCCCATCTTTTGGAAGCAAAGCTGGGTGGCTGGTGCCACCCTCATGCTGTGGCGCT
Source organism: Coloeus monedula (assembly GCF_965178545.1). Lineage (NCBI taxonomy): Eukaryota > Metazoa > Chordata > Aves > Passeriformes > Corvidae > Coloeus > Coloeus monedula. The sequence continues at coordinate 555,738 of NC_138801.1, read as the reverse complement.
CCCTGTGCCAGGGCTGGGTCACTGGGGCCCAGCTGGGACCCTGAAACCCTGGACCTGTACCGTGGGCCTTGCTGCCCGACCCGAGCGTGGCTGCTCTGGCAAAGCTCAGGCACGTCCCAGTTTTTGTATTCAGTTCTTGCTGCATCAGCTCCCCATGGTCCTGCTACAGCAGCAGGCGAGGGGCCGATGCCCACATGAAGCCCTGCACCTAGGGGCTCTCCTGGTCACCACCTGCCTGCTACTTGCTCTGCAGTCCTGATTATGAGTTTAGGACCTCCAGGAATGGATATATCATCTGTTTCTCATTGCATTCCCTTTCCCCTGAGTTGCTGAAGCCAGTGCGCTGAGAAATGCATTCCCTGACACCGCACCAGGAGCACCAGCCTGCCAGCCCCTCCTCAGACATGCCAGGCACCCAGAGGGGCTGCACACTGGGGCAGTCCTGCCGTGCAGGTACCTGCCAGGGGAGGAAGGTGAGGTGGTGCAGTTGCAGGCAGGAGCTGTCCGTAACCTGCAGGACCCTGCTGCCCTCCAGACAGAGGCTATCCTTGTCCTCTGGAAATTTATAATCTTTATAATCCAAGATTTAGACTCTTCAAAGCTTTATGCCTGTCTTTAACCTGTAGCATATGCATAGTCTCAATGGGATTTCTCATCTGCTAAGAGTTAAGCACGTACATAAATCTCTGCAGGCTGGGGCCCAAGGCATTCCCACGCACAGCATTCCTGTGCTCATGGGTCATGGAACAGCCTGTGAACCCACTGCCTGAGCGTGTGTCAGCACGGGGGGCACGCCGAGCCCCTGGCACTTGTGCCAGCCTCCTGAGCATTACCCAAGCAGTTTGGATGCTGTGGGGGTGTCGAACTTCTGACACCACCTTTGGCAAATCCACTCTCTGAGCCAGCACCTCCAGGAAGCAGGCAGGGGGATAACAGCCAGAGGTGAGCCAAGCGGGGAGCAGCCGTGTGCAGCTGCAGACAGCATTTGAGTCAGAGTGGGAGCAGAACAGAGCTCAGGACAGCGCTGGCGTGCCAGGTACTTGGCATGGAAAGGGAAGCATGCTGAAGGCCCGCGGTGCAGCAAGGCTCTCCCTTGCCTCCCTCCCCATGGACTGCTTGCTCACAGATGTGGCCAGGGCAGTGTGCGAGGACCCGGAGCAACGTGTGCAGCTGCTCCACTCCAGCCCAGCTCATCTAGTGCAGCCTGCAGCCTCCTGTGCGCAGGCACTCTCATGTAGATTTGTCACCAGGTGCTATCGAATCAGCTTCATTTTCACCAATGCAAGCTGGTCCAGTGTGACCCAGATGTAAGAAAGCAGCAGATTTTTTGCAGACTGGTAGAACTGGTAAAGTGCATGCCAGCCGCAGTACATCCTCCTGACAGCCTGTGCTTATGGGGTGATTGTATGTAGCAGCACAGTTTTTTCAGGGCCTGGGCTATTAGATTCACTGCATCAATCTCCAGGCTTTTGTTTTCATGTTGTAATCTTTGCCATCAAATGACAAAAAAAGAGGAAATACACTTCACATTTAAAATCATCCCAGTGAAGCCCTTTTTTCCCCTTCATGTAATGTGGTTTTAAGTCAGGTGATGTGACCTTCCACTAAACTCTTTCCACTTCATATCCGGTGTTTTCAATGGGAACAGATTAGTCCTCTTTAATTTGGGGTTAGAAAATCCAGGCAAAGCCATCAAGTGAGAAGCAGCATTTAATAAATGCCTTGTGTTCTGCAGCATTCCGTTTTCTGAGGGCAAAACTGCGTTCATTTCCCTGAAGCCTCACCTGCCCGGGCAGGCAGCCGTGGCCGTCAGCAGCCCCCGCACCGCGGCTCGGCCGCGCTCGCCGTGCGCCCGCAGTGCTCGGGTCAGCTGCTGTTTGTCAAAGCAGCCGCGGCCCCAGGCAAAGCGCTGAGCGAACACGGCACCCTCTGAACTGACCCGGGCACTTAGCCTTTCTGAGAAATATTTATGGAAAGGTCAGCAAATGCTTTGTGACAGGACGCTGGCACATCCCTAACCCTCTCCTCTCCCGCTCCCTGCCTCGCCCCCGTGCCAGGCGCGGAGCAAACCAGGGCTGGAGCTCCCGCGACGTTTCCTCCTCCAGGTCGCACAGATGCCACTGCGAGCCCCTGTGCTGGGGACGTGGTTCTGGCCCTGTCCCGTCTGTTTCCAGGATGTTCCTGCATCAACCAGATGATTTCCCTTGTGCTCCCACGCCATCAGGGTTGTGCTGTGGGAAGCAAAGCCCTTCTTGCCGTGCCCTTTCTGGACTGGCCACAGCCTCTGATCCACAGTCCTCATCTCTGCATCACCACCTTCCCTCGGAGCTGAGGTCTGGGAGCTGTGGTTGGACAGGAATGAGCAGAACCTGTTACTGCAGTGCTGGCGAGGAGGCAGCACTGTGTGGGGTGACAGCAGGATGGCTCCGTGCGCTGACTGTGGCAGCACCAGCTGCCTTTTCCTGATGGCACCAGGTACCTCAGGCTCCAGAGCCAACTGCACTTCCCCATCCTATCGCCAGTGGTTCCTGGATCAAACATGCTTTTGCTGTGCTTGCCGTGACAATGCCCAGGCAGCCCCAGCTCCCAGCACTGCTGCCCCATCTGCTGGCCCCGTCTTTGCCTCTCATCCCACTGTCAGCAGTGCCAACTGCCCAACCTGGCAGCTCCTACCTGTGAGGAAGCAGACAGACAGACAGACAGAGCAGCAACAGAAACCAATCACTCTAAACAGATTTACCAGCTAGAAAGTTTCTTGTGAGAAAATAGAGCAGTGAGGAGCACATGCTCCTGAGAAGGAAACAGGCTTACATCCCTGAGCCCTCCTGCCCTGGAATGGCCCGGGCTGCTAAGCAGATCAGAGCAAAACCCTCCTGTAGCTGGGTAATTCCGCCTCTTTCTGATAATCCGGTAACGCCATTAGTGGAGAGTCTGGCAGGAGGGAGCTGTGATGGGAAAGCACTGCACCTCCACACACATGGCAGATTAAAAAGGACTTAATCACAGAGCAGCCACAAAGTGCACTATGTGACATTATTCCTCTGAAATAAAATTTTACATACAGCCTATCTGAGAGCAGCACAAAATAAATACTTTTAAAATCTATGATTACTATAGGGTTGGTTTTTTTTTTTTTTTTTAATTTTATATTGGTGGCTGAGTTCTGCTCTTGCTCCAAGGGATTAGAGGGATAATTCCATTACAATTTAGTAACAAGATTAAAAGAGCCAGTTATCCATTTATGGGGGTCTATGGAAACGAGCAGTGGCTTCTGGAGGTCTCGGGCTCTGGGTAGGTGTATCACTCACATCACAGACACATCCAAATCAGGTTAAGGCACAGGCAGGACATACCCGAGGTGAAAAGGTCTCTGTGGCCACCTGTCCTGGCTTTACTGGGACAAGTGTTCAGGGGTTCGCAGGGTGAAAGGACACAGATGGGGAGATGTCCTAGTGTGAAAGGTCATGGAGCAAAGGAGAAAGGCAGGAAGAACAAAGAGTGCTCTAGAGACAGAACCCTTAGAGCAAGGTCTGGGACACCAGGGTTTTGGCATCTGTCCTATTGCTACAGCTGGGATAGGAATTTGAGACAGCTTCCATGGCAAATTTAGTTTCGTCCTTTTCAGAAGCAAATTCCAAAATTCTTGAACACTTTTTTCTCCAAATTCTCTGTGATTTTCTGTCTGAAAATGAGCATGGTAGAAGGTGCAAACATGGGAGATGTGGAGGAAGGAAGCTCTTTAGCTGTATTCATGAGTGCCTTTGGGAATGCCCTGGTAGTGCTGGTCCAGCTCTGCCCCACAGCTTGGAAATCCCAGTCGGAAACCCTCTCACAAGAAAATAACATTCCCGTCAAGCTGCATATGTGGGACTGGCATGAAACAACCCAGGGTTAGAAACTGGCCATCATAGCATTGTTGTGTGTATCCTCTGTACTGATTAACAGATTAATTGATATTTAATTGATAGCACTGTCAGAGCAGGACTTTAGCACATGCTGATTGTCCCACTGGCTGCTGCTAACAAGGCTGAAGAGCATTTAGTATAAATCCATAGGATTCATGCTTGCAAAAGATGCAGGAGCTGCTTTGGAGGCAGCAAAGACCTGAGTTCATGGAGTGCAATGACCAGTCACACTCAGCAAGGTCCTTCTCCTTGCTTTTAAAATAATTCTTGAGAGAAATTTATATTTAGCTGATAACTGGGGGTGTCTTCATTTGCCTGTCCCAGCATGGCACCGGACCCTGCACTCTTGGGCAGCTCCTCTGGAGCACTGTGCCATGTTTGCCCTGCCCTGGTTGTCCCCAGGACATGAATGACACAAGCACAGTATTGGGGCAGATGGAGGACCCGTCCCTGTTCCTATGCCCTGGGTGGAGGAGGCAGGTCTGGGGGAGCAGCCAGGGGGGCTCACAGGCTTCATCCCCCGATGGGTGGGTGAGCCCCATCCCTGATGACAGTCCTGTGCCCACACAGTGCCGGTTTGCTGTTTATCAAGAGCTTCTTTAAGGCCTCTCACTGTAGAGTTACAACCTGGGGCAATCTGTCCTTTTCTCCTCAGACCAACCATTTATGGGCTTGTTCTGGTGAAATTTATGGGTTCTTGGGTGAAACATTAGACCAGGGCTCCCAAGGACTACGGCCAGTGCCCAGAGTCCCTCCACCAGGACGGGGCTTAGCCACTGGCGTGTCCCTCCAACCCGTGTCAGGGTGAGGGGCAGGTTATGCAATCGGAACTGTGAAGATGCAGAACACATCCTGGACCAGCCTGGGTTTTTTAAATACGCAGATTGAGCTGTCCTGGTGTTCCCCTGTGGCGCCAGGGAGCGGAGCCGCTGGAGGGGGGGATCACCGTGAGGAATTTGAAAGGATGTGGAGGTTTCCAGAAGAGCCACCAGACAGTCATAACCACGTTGTCTCTCTGGATTAGTTTAACGTCCACTTGAATCACCGACCTTACGGTCTGAAAAGGACCAAATCTGGGAACGGATGGTTTTTCCTATGCAACGTGACAGCAGGGGTCGGGCCTGCAGTGAAATACGGGTTTGGGTTCACTGATGGAAATGCGATTTTAGGATCACTTATCGAAATGCTTTGGAAAAGAAACGGATGGCTGGGCCCTGGGACGGGCAAAACCCAGGCGTTGCCAGGGGACGCAGCAGGAGCAAGGGGAACGGGAGCTGCGGGTGGTGCGGGCAAACGGGCAGAGGGGCGGAGAGGGACAACCGGCGGCACCCGGCGTGCCGGGGGAGCGGGAGGAGCCGCGGTGCCGGAGGAGCGGAGCGGGAGGAGCCGCCGTGCCGGGGGAGCGGGAGGAGCCGCGGTGCCGGAGGAGCGGGAGGAGCGGGGGGAGCGGGAGGAGCGGAGCGGAGGAGCCGCGGTGCCGGGGGAGCGGGAGGAGCGGAGCGGGAGGAGCCGCGGTGCCGGGGAGCGGGGGCAGCGGGAGGAGCCGCGGTGCCGGGGAGCGGGGCCAGCGGGAGGAGCCGCGGTGCCGGGGAGCGGGGGCAGCGGGAGGAGCCGCCGTGCGGTGCCGGCGGAGCGGAGCGGGGCCGACGGGCCGATGCTACCCCCTGGTGACCGGCGCGGCGGCTCCGCGCGGCTCCGGGCCGGTCACGGGCGCCCCGGGGCCGGGGGGAACCGTCGGGGCAGCGCCATCCGCGGTGCTCGGGCCTCCCGTGGCGGCGGCGGAGACACCCCGTGAGCAGCGCCCGCTGGAAGGGCCGGGAAGGGGCGCGGGGCCAGGACGCCCTGCCCGTGCCGAGGCCGGGCGGTGGGCGCAGGCAGGGTACCCCACCCCCGGCTCCCCCACACCCGCCCCGGACTCTCGGTGGGAGCTGCGGGACTCGGCCGGGACAGCTCCGCAGCAGCCCCGCTCCCGCACGGCGCCGCCTTACACTGCTCACTCTGTGCATCTTGTTAATGAAAAGCATGGATGTAATTTCAATTAAAGATAATTACATATTTAAACTTAACATTAAATTCTGCACTAAAACAAAATTACATGAAATCTCAGTGTGCAGCCGTGCTGCACGGCAGCGGGCGAGGGAGAGAGGAAGGAAATGCTATTACGCAGAGGGAGCTGATCCTTTCCACAGGATCTGCTGCTTGCACGGTGTTCCCCTGTCCTGCGAGTTAAATCCAGTCTGTTCCCACATGCCCCCTTCGGAGGCAGCTGCTGTCTCCTGCTCGTGCCGGGCACACACATGTGCTCAGCCATAACCATCGCTGCCTGCACGATGCACAAACCCATCACGCATGCCAGGGTGAGCCCGTCCCTCGGCAGGGTTAGCACAGGGCAGGGGGTCCTGCTGTCCCAGCAGCAGGCACCGCCTCAGCCCAGCAGCCAGGCCTCAATGGGCGCTGACATCCGTGGGAGGCTGCTGGGAAGTGCTGCAGTTGGATAAGGTCTGGTGTTAATCCTGGCTCAGGGTCCTGAGTAAAGTTTGAAAAGAGTTTTGAATTAGTAATGAAAAACACAGTTACCAGACTACCGAATTTTTTTTCGTGAAATCCAAGAAACTTGTTGGCCTCAAACCAATTTTTGAAAATTGAAAACTTTTTGATTATTCTTTATAATTTCCCCCCAAAATCCCAAACATGACATTGCATTGTTCCAAAAGCAAAAGCTTTTATTTTCTGTCCCCGAACACACTGAAAATTACAGGTTTGAGATGGCATAAATTGCTTTTTAGTCTCCTCACTCTCTGTTCAACCAGCAAATTAAAAAACCCCAATTATTTGCCCAAGTGGCTGGATCCAAGCACCAGGCTGGCACTGCAAGGGACTGAGTCAGGTCACCACTGGCCCACCCAGCTGAGATTTGTCCCCTGGCCCCTGCAGCCCACAGGGCTTGTGGAGGATTATGAGACCTTTAGTGAGGGGAAGATGCTGACATGTTGGTGGCTCAGCTTGCACGCCATGTAAGGGTATCTTTTCCCAGTCTTATGGAGTTCCTAAAAATAGATGGCCAGAGGATGAGTGATCTTAACCTGTGCTAATTAAGGCCAGTATAAAGCTGTGCTAATGAGACGTGGATTTCCCAGGCAGGGCTCAACCCCACTCCTGCTTTGTATGGAGCCTCTGGAATCCAGGCTTAACTGGAGGTGATGGCTCTGGCTGCTGGCATGGGGGCAAACCCCCTTTTCCCACCTAAGCTCCCCAAACTGCCCTGCAGAACCCCCTGGAAGCAGCTGGGAGGGGAGGGAAAGGTCCATTTGGCTCTGCCCAGGGGTCCCACAGCATCCCTGTGCCCATCCACAGTCTGTGCCAACCCCAAGTACGGTTGGATGTGGGCCAGCAGAGAGGGAAGCGAGGGCCCCCATCCCTCCAGAGTGGGCTTGTGCTTGAGTATGTCACGATGCCCTGCTATGGCAAACCAAAGACACTGTGGCACCAACAAACCTCTTCAGAGAGAGGCTTTTACTTAATAAAACATGAAAATTATGGGTGTGATTTAATTTGATCAGACATTCATGCTGCTCCTGTAATAATTATTACCATTATTGATTATTGCAATGTGGCTGAGAAGCCACAGCCAAAGGCCAGAGCCCACTGTGCCTGTTCTGCTGGGCGACAGCCCACCGCCTCACAAACACGTGTCTGACACTTCCTCACCTCGCTGGACACAGGGCTGAAATTGCACGTTTGTGCTGTGTAGTGGCTGGGGCTGCCAGCAGACCCAGAACTGCGCCAGGCAGTGGCCTGAGGATGTGGAAACCAAACCTGAGCTGCAGTGGTGCCTGTGAAACGCTGAGCTGTGTCACACCGGTGGTGTTGTTGAGTTGCAATGCAAACGTCACCTGCAGAGCCCTTTGCTTCTCCCCTCAGGCTGCAGTTATTTTCCAGCCCTAGAAGATGCCTGTTCCTCAGTGCACAGCAGGAAGGGATGGTTTGCCACTGGGAGAGAGGGAGCTGGCAGGATTTGCTTGTTTCTGTGGGGACATGGCAAGCAGCAGTGCAGAGGGCAGCACGGCGGGCATGGTGGGCACCATGCATGGCACAGCCAAGCTCCGACACCAGTGCTGCTCCTCCTCTGTTAAATGGTTGCAGTTATCAAGCACTGACAAGTGCTATTAAAATTTATTAGCCAGCATAAAGTTTTATTTAAGGGATGGCTGGAGATTTAGTGGGCTCTGCAAGTCCTTCCTCAGGCCGGCTGTGTCACCTTTAATAACTGCCTGCGGACTGTGCGAGACAGGGGGGTGGCCCTGGGTGGCCCTACTCCTGCTCCCCCTCCCTGGGGCCCCCTCTGCAGCCCCCCATGGCACTCATGCTCCAGTGGCCCCACATCCCAGCACTGCTGGTCTGGCCTTCACAATCCTGCCAGGGACACCCAGTGTTGTCAAAGGAGCTCCTCTGGCAATGCTTCCATTAATCAGTTTGGCAATCGTGAAATACAGGACATGCATACTGGAGTTTAAATCCCAGCCTCACTAATGGTTTACTACCCACTAAATCCCCCTTCATGTTATTTAACTTTTAAACCCACGGAATATTCCAAATCAAAGAGGCTCTGTGTCACGCTTAGTCCATCTCAAAGAGCCTGGAATTAACATCCCTTCATGGCTCGACAGTGCCTGCCACACAGAGCCACCACTTGCTCCTTATTAATATTTATGATGGAGAGAGAAAGTTGCATAAATCTTGGTTGATACTTAATTAAACCCCACTTCTTTTGACTTCTTCTCTCTCAGTTTCACTTAGTGCAGACTGTGCAGCCATTAGATGCTCATCCCACATGGCACAGCCTGGCATGCGTGGTGGAACCCACAGGCTAAGTGGGATTTAGTGCCTGTGGCTCCCCACTCAGTGTGTCAGTGCCAGCGGCTGCCTTTGCCACCCAGGCCTGGCCAGTGTGGCTACAGGACAGATTGCCAAGGCCCCACAGGGCTGTGTGAGGCTGGGCTGGCACAGCACAGAACAGCACGGCACAGCTCGGCCGCAGCCCTTCTGCTTTGGCTTATCTGCATCTCGTGTCCGATCTGAGCACGATCCGTAAGAAAACAGTTAACACACGGCTGACATATCTGTGATACGGCCATCATAGCGAGGAAGCAGCTTGACCCCCAAAGGCTCCTGTGAACAGGCAGGATTGACACTTCACATTGACTTTGCTTCAGGCTTATCAACAAATCTCAGCCAGTTTTATTAAAGAGCTGCGTGTGGGACACGCCAGGCTCAGACAACTTCATTCGCCATGGCTCAGACACCAGCAAGTGCTCAGCTCACTGCTCCTGTTTATGCTCCACTGTTTATGTGTTCACTTTGCTGGTGAAATTAACTTTACAAAAGCCACTTGTGGTTTCAGTAAAAGCCCCTAGAGTTTCCTGGCCCTTTCAAGAGGAGGAGAAGAGCAGGTCACGGCTGTGGCAGCCAGGGACAGTGGTGAGTGCTGGCAGCAGGGCAGGGACATCCCGGCATTCCTGAGGGTCACAGCCCCACGAGCCCCAGCTGTTGGAAAATGCACTTTTGTCTCTGCAGATCTCTGAAACCTGTCCTGAATTACATCCCCAGGAAACACTGCATTCTAAAATCCCACTCAAAACCCAGCCAAAGCTGCTGGGGAAATGCTGACTGACAGCCAGACACTTTTCTAAACTGGTTTCCCTGTTCTAGGCTCTATTTTTTTAGCTCAGTTAAATGTGTGTGTGTCATATTTTTAGCAGGAGAAGAGGACTGGGGCAGGGTCCCCTGGATGACAATCAGGGCAGCAAGCAGCCAGCAGGATACACTGCTCTGAGGCATCATTTGGTAATTATGTCTCTTTTTACTCATGCAAATTTTATCAATATTATTTATATATTCAAAGCCATTTATAAATAATATATACATTTATGCTAAGGTAATTGCCTCAACTAGATTATTTGTCCCAGTTTTTATTGTCTATCCAGATGCTGAATATTAAAAGTGTGTTTTCTGGTCTGCACTCGTGGCTCAGTGCTGGCTGTCTTCCCATGGGAACAGAACCTCTGCATCAGCAGGTCTGGTGGGAGGAAAAGGCAGAGGATGGTGTTGGGAGAGGGGGCAGAGAGAGGGGAAGGATGACAGGGAGCAGGGAGGGGAGCTGGGAGCTGGTGGCTGTCCCGACGTGCTGGTGCCAGCCCCTCTGCCCCCTCAGCGGGGTGGCAGCCCATGGGGATGCTCCTGTCGGGAGGGACAGGGCTCCAGGAGGGGCTCAGGAAGCTGGTCCCAGTATTGTTCACATCCCATCCCACCTTCCACCTCTTCGCTTACCAAAACTTGACATTGCAATGAAAAAAGATTAGGAGCATTGACAGGCCTGCAAAGGTGACAGCTACAAAGAAATATGGAGCAATCACGTTGTCAGAGTGCCTATTAGGAGCCCAAAAACCTCGTCTCTTCTGCATAAGCGCAAGTGATTTATTGCCCGGCACAGTTCATGAACTCATCAGTGGTTTTGCATGGAGAAGAGATGGATTTTCTTTCAGCTGTTTATGGTGTGAGTAGACTGTCCTGGAAGTTATTGTTTGATTTTATCAGCCAGCAGTGCTGGCTGGGTGAGCTGAGAGCAGAGCTGGCTCCCCAGCAGCAACCAGAACTCACCAGAGGCCTGAAGAAGTGCCACACTGGCACTTCCTGGGAATTCCCGGAGTGGCCTTGCTGAATGGAGCAGCGCTCACACTTGGCTGGGCTGCAGACAAGGATCCAGACAAGGATCCTGTTCCTATATATTCCAGAAAGCCAACTTGTGCAGCATTTTCTGGCTGCTTCCAGACTCCGGTGCAGCCGTCCCAAGCACTTGTGTGGCACATGGCCAGCTGACCGACTGACCCACTGTCCTGGCCAGCACCGGCACCATGGAGCAGCAGCTCTGGGGGCAGCAGCACACCACTGCCTGGTGCTGGGTGCCACTTTTGACTGCCCTGGTGCAAGAAAGGGTTTGAAGGCATAGATGCAGCCTCAACTTTCTGACAGCCCTGTGCTTGTGTTACACATTTAAATGGATCCTCTCCCGCGGGATTGCGGGGCTGCGCCTTGGATGCCCTGGGAACAGCTGTGCTTTATGTCGATTTTAAAGGTGAACTTTCATGCTCAGTGAAATTTTAAAAGCAGCTGATTTACACATGAATCCACTTCGAGCGAGTGTCGATGTAGCTGTTTCTCTTCCTTAATGGTTTGTGACTGAAGAGCTGGGCTGTAAACAAGTGGCTGCTGCTCAGAGCAGCGCTGCCTGCACGTGGCCAAGACCACCCCGTGGCCAAGACCACTCCGTGGGCAGAGCCCCTGGGCAGGCCCCGCACCCATCTGCCCTGGCCAGAAACCGCTGCCTGTTCCCACCTCGCTCCTGGGCCCTGGAGACCCAGCTCCAGTAGGAGCCCGTGCTGGGGCTGCTGTAGCAGTGAGCGATGCCAGATGAGCAGTGGTGGAGGCAGAGCTGCCCTCTGCCCGTGCCAGCATCCTGCTCATGCCATGCTGTGGGCTCACCCATCCACCACACCTGCAATCCCAGCCAAATCCCAGCCCGCACATGGGGCCCCGAGCCCTCTCCAGCCCTGACCCTTTAAAGACACTTGCTCTTTTTCCTTTAAAAACGCAAACTTTAAATGGCTCTGAATAAAATAAAAGAGAGTAACTGAGCTGTGAAGGGTGATGATTGTATTTCTTTCACTTGTAAGAGAGACCTTTATAACTCTCTGGGGAGGAAAAAACAATAATGGTCCTTCATGGATGAAGTGTTCTAAATATGGTGTATATTTTTTAAAATACCAGTTCTACAGTTATTGAAACAAATTATTGTTAAATGCATTTGCAGCATAATAACTGCGCTAATTTGCTGATAAAAAGCATCCAGCGTTAAACCCCCCATACATTATTTTGTCATTAGCATTTGTTAGCTCCTCGTAGGTATTTTCAGACAGAAGGCTTTGTTCTGTATTTAGCACAAGGGCCCGCTTCCGCTCTCCCCTCCCGCTGGGAATTGCATGTGCGCAGAATTGCAGCTCTTTTTTAAAACTTCATGTTTAAAAATGGAAAATTTATTTCACTTCATTAATGGGTGAGGGAGGGAGAGAGAGGAGGAAGGAGGGTGCGTGATTTAGTGAGCGTCGTGTCACGTGTCATGTCAGCACCCGCAGCAGCCAGAGCCAGTGTGGGAGTGGGGCACAGAGCCCGACAGCACCTGGCTGTGCCCTCCAGCGGGACTGGCACCACCTGGCCACGTGCCCGAGCCTCGTGCCATGTGGGACTGGTGGTCCTGGCCAGCTCCCGACAAAGTCAGGGGCCACCTGGGCACCCTGTGGGCACCCTGCAGGTGGTGGCTGCAGAGGGGGGACACAGCAAAGCCTGGACTTAGAGGAGTGGGAAAAGGGCCTGAGAATTGCTGTGCCCACAGGGCAGCTCCAGAGGCAGGCGGGAAGGGGCCAACACGAGGCTGCACTGAGGAACCTGTTCCATCCCGCTATGGCTGTCTGGTACCCTGGGCACCCCTGGGAAGCAAGCAGGGCCTGGGGTGGTAGTAGCGGGCGGGGCAGTGGGGAAGGGCAGGGTGTGTGGGTAAGATGGGAGGTGCACAGGGGATGGAGCAGTGGGTGCAGCATGGGGCGGTGGGTGCGGGATGGGCTGGTGGGCCGGGGGCTGTGGCAGCGGGTGTGGGATGGTGGTGTGGGCAGGGATGGGTGGTGGGTGGGCACATCCTGGCTTGGGAGCAGCCACCAGCGGTCGGGGGGTTTCTAGAGCCACTGTTGCCATAGCAACCCTGCTCCGATCATATCATCGCCAGGAAAAAAGCAGCTTTATTATCAACACAGATCTTCCCAAATTAACCCTTGCGTGCCCACTTGGCTCCAGCCTGGTGCTGGCCCAGCTGGGTGCTGCCAGCCACCCATGCCTTGCTTGGCTGCTGTAGGCTGCAGTGGGGCTGCGCTGGGCTCCCTGTTCTGATGCACAGAATGTGCGCCCTCCCACCACCACGGGAGTGCTGGAGCATCCCAAGGGGCCTTTCCAATCACAAACATTTATTGTTGCCCATGAGAGTATCAAAACTTGAGGGCATCCATCTCAGCAGTGTCGATCCAGCGCTGGCGGTGTGGGAGCCGTCGCAGTGACAGATGGAGCAGGTGGAGGGAGGAGCGGGCAGCTCGGCTCCCAGCCCACTTACCCCACTGAGCTCTGCATAAAGCACGAGATACATATTTCTCCCCTGAAAAATTACTGCTAATTCTCCATACAAATGTTCCCTGACCCTTCCTGTGGCCTTCAGATGAAGCCATGAGAGATAAATAATGGTAACGAGCAGCAGGGAGGGGGTCGGATTATGACACTGCAGGCACCACAGGAGGAATGTGATGGAGATGTTTGGAAGGGGCCTGGAGCTGCCCCTCACCTCGTGGGGACCTCCCCGACTGCATACACAGCCCTGACCCTCCTGATCACCAATGGCTGCAGACAGAAAGCCTTGGACAAATCAATTAGATAGCTACTGTATATTGATTAATAATACCCATGGCTATAAAAATATAATTGATTGCCTGAAGAAGAGCAGAGATAATGTAAGAGACCAGACAGAAAACCTGTCTGAAGAGTGATCAATACTTGCATTCAGGAAACTCACCCAGCAGTATAATTGGACAAAGCAGAACTTGGGCCAAACTGAGCACCAGGAAAATGATTTCGCTAACAACCAGACACCAGGAAGCTTGCAGGATTGGCTGCATCACTCCTGGGAACGCTATAGCCATGCCAGCTCCAGTAACATGTTCCATTTTCATGCCTTTTGGTGAAGGATGCAAAACTGCAAAACTTTGTTTTCTCAATCAGCCTGAATGCTGAAGCTGGACTGAGCCTCCTCCTGCTCAGGACAGCCCCAGGACTCCTCCAGAACTCAACAATCCCAGGGACGTTTCCCAGCTGCTTCTGAGTCCTAGCAATGTTTCACTGCTAGCACTGGGGTGCTCTGAGCTGGCCCTGCCCAGGCCAAGCTGGTTGCTTGTTGTGGGAATTGCTGTCCAGCCTGGTGCCAGGCACACCCCAGCCTCACAGAGGGCAGCGTGGTTAGCAAAGGCACACAGCCAGATTACAAAATGCAATTAAATACTTAAAAGCTGCCCTCCAGACTAAAGTAAATCAGACATGACTTTGACAAGGTGAAACCAAAGTGATGAAACCAATCCATTGTGCTTGGGGAATCGATCTCCACGGCAGGGAGTAGAGAGGCCATCGATTCACAGCCTCAGCAGTCAGGAATGTCAAGCTGCCTGATCTAAATTTCTATATGCATCACTCCAGATTAAATGATGAAGGAACGCGTGTGTAGGCATCCACTTGCCCAGCCTCACTTCACCTAGCAGCACCAGCACGGACCTGCCAGGGCCGGGCAGAAGCCTCGGGAGGTGACATGTGGCCACCTCTTGCCACTGCCTCACCTGGCAGCAGCAGGTACGTGGCCGGCTCTTCTTGGACCTCCACAGTGCAGACCCCAAACAACAAAGCGAGCCACAGGGGCTGCCTGTGAGGGAGCCCCCTCTGCAGTGGGGCCAGGCAGGTGCAAAGACCCCGACCGCCTGCACCTGCCCACGCGTGGGGAGGCTGCATTACAGTCTCACTGTGCAAGCCGGTGCAGTAATTAAGATTTCATTCTTAAAAATTAAATATTTATCTGCCAACATGGCCTCTGGCTGCGAGAAGCCTGGGCCTACGTCAGCACGGGAGGTTGAGAGCTGTCCCCAGACCGGGACGGGGGTCCGGCCCGTCACGTGTGACACCGCCCTGGTGGGGCTGACGCCACTGGCCGCTTTGTCACTGTCAGACCCAGCGAGGCCATTAGTTTTGTCAGTGTGAGAATAAAAAGCTGTCTCTGGGGAGAGATGGAAAAACTCGATCCAGCTCCCAGCAGCCCTGAGGGGGTTGTGTTTTACCATTTCTTTATGACTTACCAGCTGGAACATGAGCAGGCTGAGCCGACGCGAGTGGCAGGACCATTTTCTGCTTCCAGCTCCCACCGGGAGCCTGTGACAGAACATCAGGGACCAGTGCGGGAAGCTGAGAAGCTGAGGAACAGATTGAGGGAGGGTGGAGGGAGGGAGGGAGTGAGGGAGGGAGGGAAGTTGGTGGTGTTCCATCGTGCCAAATCCAAAACACTTCTGGCACGTGCCTGGCCCATCCCACCCCCATCCCACCAGGTGGGGGCTCCTCCATGCCCCCAGCCTGGGCTGGGACAGGCTCTGCGGGAAAAGGGAGACTTGTGGAAAAGGTCCATCTGCTTGGGGTGCCCTGCAGCCATGTTTGGGTGACACCACCTCTCCAGGGTACTGGCTCTTGAGCTGGTGTTGGACCACTGCAGTAAGGGGTGGCAAACTGCTCCTGGTACCCAGCTGGGATGGCTGTGCTCATGTAATGCATGCAAATCTGTATGCAAATATGTCCTGCCTCTGGACTCAGAAAAACACCAGGACTCATCAGAATAAATATGGTTTGCCTCAACCTTTCTTTCACCCACCCAAGGAGTAAATTGCTATTTTGCAGCAGTTATGGCTCATGACGTATTTAACCCTTTCAGGAAAAGGACTCCACTGTATAGAAAGGATGAGCTGCAGCACAGCGTGGCTGGGATCCCTGTCCCTGACAAACCGAGCTGCAGGCATCCCCAGACCTTCTCCATGTCACCAAACCTCCTTTCCTTTATTTCCATCATTTTGCCTGCTTTAACACACAGCTGCGACACAGCTCTCAGATCACCTGTGTATGTGATCTCTCCCACTGGCCACTCTCTCCCAGGGTGGTGCCACATGGTTCTGGGACACTCTGGAGATTTTTCCAGGGCTGAGCCAGGCATCGGGGGTCCTATTCCTGCCTGTGGGCTCAGCCTCTGGGAGGCTCTGCAGAAGTGGCCAGTTGTCTCCTGAGGAAATGTCCTTTTTGGGCCCTTTCTTACAAAAAGCCCGGGTGGAATAGAGTGGTCAGAAGCAGCAGGCATCTGCCTGAGGTGGGGCTATAAAGCCACTTATGGAGTCTGAAACTCTTGAAGGGGAAACTGCGTGTGATGGACTGGGAAAGCAGGCTGATATCAGTCAAATAATCCCTCTCATTAGTCTTCTGTAAAGCAGGAGATAAGGCAGTGAAAGGGACATCTGCTCCCTCGCTGGGCGGTGGGTGGGGGTTTCCTGCAGCAGATCTGTCAGTGCCACAGGACTTTCCCACGGGAGGGGTCCCGCGGGCCCTGCTCCGCTGGCGGCCACGCTCCATCGCCCTGCCCGGGCAGAGGGGCTCTGCCGGGGGGCCCCAGCAGTGCCCAGAGCCCGGGGCTGTGTCCCACCGCTTGCCCCTTGGCTCCGGGGCACTGGACATGAAGAGCTGGCACAGAGCCCTGCCTGCCCCAGAGAGCCTGGGCTGCCCGGCAGGGCTGGGAGCTCCTCAGGCCTGAGGAACATGTTAAGCCAGTTCCACAAAAAAATCAAGGCTTGTATAAATAAAGAGTTCCCAGGTTGGTAAGAGCTTCTAAATTATTTGCTTCTTTTCAACCTCACAAAATCCATTTGCAGTTATTTGCAGCAATTTCAAACAAAACACAGACTCCCAACACCCTGGAAAAAGGAAATAATCCTGGCACATGGTAATTGTTTATGCAAAATAAACCATCACTGCCGATGATTGGCATCAGGATGCATCTTTGTCAACCTCATTTTAGCAATGTTCTGTTTTCTGTATGAATTACTATATTTGCAGTTATGAGAGAGCAAATACTACCCATCACCCATACCAACTCCAGCTTTCCACTCTCCCCATCACAAGCTTTTTGTACTACATGAAATCTAGTTTCAAAATTTCATGTTCATAGTTACAGATTAAATAATATTAAACAGCATTACACTGGAAAGATTTGTTTCCAAGTAGCAAACAGATTCCCCATATTATTCTTTACTGTAAGTAGTTGTTGTTATATCTTATTCATCTGGAAAATAATTTCAAACAGCCATGAAAATAGCGGATTTCTCTCTGTTAAAATGATAGTCAGAGCCTGGGCCGCTGACATATAGTAACATGATTCACTTGGACAGTTACTGACTGCACATCCAATTCATTTCTTCTCTAGAGCACCAAGTTATTATCTGAAATGCACAAGGTGTCTGGGGGTAACATATGATCAGCCAGGGACGCTTTTGACGGCTTGAAGAGCAATCAATAAAAATTGTCTCCAGCAGTTTTGTAGAGTATGGAAGTTGGTGGTGAAATGAAGTGATGGAGATTAACTGGTGGAAGTCAATGCCCCGGTGCTGTGAACCCTGTTTTTTAATTAAAGATCCAAAGCTGCTTTTCACTCGAATGGGGTGCTTTCCCCCTGTGCCACATCCTGTGCTGAGGGATGACGTGCCCTCCCTCTGTGTGTGGATGAGTGCTCGTGCCGGGTGGTGGCTGGTGCCGGCCCCGGGCAGCGTGCCTGGCGGGGACAATGGCATCACTGGTGGCACTGGCCTGGCCCAGCCCTCGGTGGCCCCTTGCTGCTGTACTGGGCACTCACAGCTGCCCACTCTTTGGAAATACATTTTAAGGATAATCTTGACCATCACATTGACCAAATTAATATTCTCCATAACACAGCTACACTCTTCATTTGCAGCTGTTATTTCATCCCCAACAAAAAGGTCCTGTGAGCTGCCAGTCTCACATGACACTCATTTCATTTGGGTCTCGTTTTTGGGGCCACCCGAGCTCTCATGGAGGCTGAAGTAAGTTTTTCCATTAACATTAATAGTGTGTAGCTGGACTCTGCTCTCACTGCAAGAAATGACTTCTGGGTTGTGAGGACATTTGTGCAAAGGCTGCTGGTTCCTTATTGCTTCTGCTTGTGTGCAGTGAAGGGGGTTTGTATCACCAGAATGGAAGTCTGGTGATACAAATGTACAGGGGGCATCTGATAGTTCCAGGGGCAGCCCCAGCCCAGGCACCCTGGGAAATACATTTGCATTTCTATGTGGAGTGGGTTTCAAAACACTCTGTTAATTTTCTTCTATTAAACACAGTACAAAGCTGTATGGTTTTGATGGTGCCATAATAATAAACACTCAAAGACTTGTTTACAAAGAAATAGTTATTGTCTGCTAAGTAGTTTTAATGGAAAGCTCCCTGCTGGGGTTTAGTGCAGGGCTGTGGATGTGGGGGGCAGGCCCTGAGCAGTGCTCCCTACTCCTCATGTACCCGTTGCTTAAGTGCAGAGAAGGGTTTGTGAGAGTGCTAGTGCACACAGATGAGATGATTGCACACTTTAAAACAAATCTGCCCTCCTTTCTAGTCACACGCCTTTCCTACTTTCTAGTCACACGCCATGTTTAATACTGGGATTCCTGTGGGTGGCATCTTTAGAGCAGGCCAGGTGAGGCTGCACTTCTACCAACGGCGTGTGTGCACATCAGCTGCCCAAACAGATGCTGCTGGAAGGATCTGGCCCTTCTGCCCTGTCCCTTCTGCCCTGTGTGCTGGAACAGTCTGCCTGGCGCAGGGCTGCCTGCTCCCAGTGCCAGCCCTCGTGCCTGCACTGTGCTATGGCACATTGTCCCAGGGAACTGCTGGGCTTCGGACTGTTTCAGAATCCCTTCCTGAGGGTCCATGTTTTGGCCCAGCAAAGATGTTGGCAGGCACTGTACAAGGTAAGTGACAGCAGAGAAAAGATGAATTATGGTTTGATTGTAGCAGCTCAAGGAGCAGGTCTACAAGCTGCCCTCTGGTGCCAATACCCCAATGGACAGGAGGAGCAAATGGGGAAACCTGCAGAGGTGCAGGAGAGCAGGACTCCTTTGCCACTGTGAGCACACACTGCTGCAGGCAGAGCCGGTCACTGCTGCGGGCAGAGCCGGTCACTGCTGCGGGCACAGCCGGTCACTGCTGCGGGCACAGCCGGTCACTGCTGCGGGCAGAGCTGGTCACTGCTGTGGGCAGCACCGGTCACTGCTGTGGGCAGAGCTGGTCACTGCTGTGGGCAGAGCTGGTCACTGCTGCGGGCACAGCCGGTCACTGCTGCGGGCAGCACCGGTCACTGGCAGAGGCTTTCCAGGCCCACGTGCCGGCAGCCAGCCCCACAGTGCTGGTGCCGGTGCTGCAGGCCAGCCCTGCGTTCCCCTCCAGCTCACACCACTGTGAGATGACAGCAAGGGCCGAGTGGCTGCATGGGCCTGAACTGCACCACTCGGCTTAATAAGAAATGTATAAAAATAATAAAAATGGAAACGCATGGATATTATTTGTCAAGTGTGTGCCTAGCAACTCCCTGTTATTTCACATATCGTTCTAGTGGGAACATAAGTAAAACACATTAGCAGTAATTTAAAGTTGCTATGTGCATTGATTATTTATACCCTTACATAAAACCCCAGCCTCTGTGTGCAGCACACCAGCCTTGATAAACTGTGTATGTTAAATCACAATCTCCGAATATGTGGACAGAATCTCCAGGCGAATATTGTAGGTTTTTTTAATATATATAGAGAGGGATAGATCCACTCTTTGGTAGTGACTTGCTTGGTTCAAGTGCATCTCTAAATCACACTATACATATAAATAATAAATAAGGGAGGCTCATATCCTTAATATTATTCTCATGTCTTATTAAACTAATATTTCAAAAAACTTTTATTTTTCCTTTAGTTGCAGGTCACTGTTAAAGTTTTAAAAAAATATTACAATCCAGCTCTGATGCTTCACGGGAAGAATGCGAGAGTCCCTGTAAAGCACAGGCATGAATGATTATTCTAATTGACTGGAGATGCCTTCTGAGAGACGGAATAATTAAGCAGTGAGATGATTGAGACCTTCAGCACCTTTGTCTGTGTTCCCCTTCTGGACAAGCCCCCCCCCCCCCCCCCCCGCAGCAAAAAAAAGGACCATTTTCTTAAACCATGTTTTATTTTTCACTTCATCACTATGAAGATTTTATTTGATTTCTTGCCCTGAAAAATCTTTCACTGCAGCCAGGCGATTCCTTACGTCCCTTTACGTGCAGCTTTCCTGGTGGAGAGGGAAGGCTGGGGGCTGGGGCCGAGCTGGGGCTCTGGGCAGGCAGGTGAGTGGTCAGTTCGCCAGCACGTCTGGGGAGGCCAGGCTGGCTGCAGGGCTGTGCCCACCCGTGCCTGCCCATGCCCACCCGTGCACCGGGGCTGCCCGCCGGCACTCACGGGGCCCTGCACCCACTGCGGCTGTTTGCCCAGACCCGCTGCAAACCCCGCGTCTTCCCGGCACCGGCACCCAGCGATGGCTGCCAGGGCCCCCCTGCACGTGGCCGAGTGCTGCAGGTGCGAGGGCACGGCCGTGGGGCAGCGGGCAAGCCCCGGGGTGCTCGGGGCCACGGGTTAGCGATTGCTGGCTGCTTGCACAGCGCTGGGACTTGGCACTGACTGCGACACCGTGGAGGAGCTGACAGCGTCACCGAGGAAGCTGAAATGGCTACTGTTGGCTCGGCGAGGCAGCGGGGAGGCACTGACAGTGCTCAGCTGCGGCGATGCAGAGGGAGGTGATGCAGGAGTGCGCCCGCAGGGATGGGCATGGCTCTGCCCGTCAGACCGGGAGTAAACACAATGCATCAAAATTTACTGGGAATTAACATCCCAAACATCTGCTGGAGCAGGTTTGACAGGTGACTGTCACAAGGAGCCTGTGGCAGAGGAGCCCAGCCTGGCTGTGGGTGAGTCGAGGCCCATGCTGGTGCCGCTGGGGCCCTGCCAGCGCAGCACTGGGAATGGGTTCTCAGACCCAGCACCAGTAGGGCGCTGGGCTCCACCTGCTCCTGGCTGGGCAGGGAAGGGTGAAACCTGCCAAGGGAATACGCTTGAACAAAATGTCCTGGATTTGGGGCACTGCTCTGGAGCAATGCAGGATGGCCGATGCTCTCCCTGCAGGAGCCCAGTGATGCTCTGGCATGTCCAAGCCCACAGAGCCACCACTGATGGGGATGTGACTGGCAATGGGTGACCCTCAGGGTGTTTCTGTGCTGCTCTGCAGGACAGAAACAAGATGGTTTGTAGGAATGTGTGGCCTTTGACAAAAATTTGTTTTGAAAGAAAAATTGGGGTTGTGGGGCAAGTTTTCCTGATAAGGTCAGAGCATTCAGCCTCAACCTTTTCAGAGCAGAATGTTTCAATTTTCCACTTCAGTCTCATGTTTCATTTCAATTTTGTACTAAGAATGTAAATAAAATGAAAAATTGAAATTAAATGTTTAATTTTTCCTGAAGCAAGTAATTTCTATTGACCTGAAATTCAACTTTTCACACAAATTTGTTCCATAGAAGATTCTGGAATGGTCTCACCTCCTGTTCAGGCCATGTTCCTCTTCCAGCCTAGGCTTCACACATCTCCACAGTGAGGGCTGGCTTCTGCTTCTGCACTGGTTTGTTGCCTGGTGAAAGGGTCTTCTATTCCCCTGGGCTTTGCTATGTTTACTGTAATGTAAATAATAGCATTAATAGTACCACACAATAACATTAGGAAGGGATGTAGGACCCCCAGGTGGAGCTGCTCTCAGTGACACCGGTAGGCACTTTTGGCAGAGCCGGCTGCAGACCTGGCTGGTGCTGCAGCCCCAGCTGCCCGCAGGCTGTCGGGGACCCATTTCTGTCATTTCTGAACATTTACATCGAGGTCTGCTTGTGCCCGGCCCCTGCTATGACTGCACTCGATGCTCTGCCCCGAATGGAGCCGTTCACAGCTCTGGTGCCCCGGCTTCGCCCGTCTGAGGCGTCCGGTGCCGCTCCTTGCGGGCGGAGTCCCCGCCGCGCCCAGCCCCGGCTCCCGCGCGTCCCCTCCCCAGCCTGGCGTGGAGACGGGGGAACAGCGCTGTAGGTAAATAACTTCCAAGCAAGCCACTTTAATTAATGCAGGCAGTTCTGAGGGCAAAAGCAAACAGGACTTGGCAGCAAGAACTTTTAATGAGAATGTCATTAAGAAATTCAGACGGTGAACGCAGAGTGATTCCCGGTGCACCCGCCTGACTTCTCTGCCTTCCCAGTTCTTCCTGTCCACTAAACATAAAAATGTCATTTGTTTTCATAACCCCAGATTCCAGGCTTTCTTTCTCCTTTTATTAACCAATTTATTAGCAGGACATCAGCAGCCAGCTGGAGTCGGAGGGTAGAGCCCTCTGATCCCTTTTCTTGCGATCGCCTAATTATTTATTGCTATCAGACATCAGAGTTTCTATAAATTAAACCTGCTCTTCCCTAAGTTGCCCTTGGGTTTAAATCAATACTGGGCATCTCACATAATATGTGATTATTAATAAGTGATGTTTGAGGCCATTCCACATAACACCCTGAGTCTGGAGGGGCTCAGCTGGGGAGCCGAGATGGGGGCAGAGCACGCCCTGGCATGGGGCTGGGCCGGCCTCAGGAGCCACGTCAGCCCAAAGCCCACAGTGAATCCTGTGGTTTGGAATGGCCATATACCTGTGCTCCTGATCTGCGGGACACACCAGCAGACATTTGTTCACTCGATAGCACTGCGGCGCTGGGCAGTGGCGGGGGCTGCATTTTCCTCTACATTGGAACAAATCTCTTTTTTTCCATACAGGAAAAAAACCAAATAAACTTTAATTTAGAAGCATCTGACCTGCCTTCTTGATAAGATCAAATTTTTTGTGTATAAAAATATATTATCAAATACAGCATAATATCTATTATAACGTGAAATATTTAGTATTATATGCAATTTAAGCAAAAGTAATTAAAGTAAGAACACTGAATATATTTATTTTGAATATTTCACCTTATCAACCAAATATTAAAAGGAAAAAAATTATTTAATCTTTCTCCCATCAAAGGTGTCATCGAAGCTGACACCCGCCAGTGTTCCCATTCCAACGCAAACGCTTCTCGCCATGGAAAACTGCTCCTTGGAGGGAAAAAAAAAAAAGAAAACAAAAAAGAGAGCTCTGCTGCTGTGGCGCCGCGGGGCTCGGGGGCTGCGGGCTGAGGGCTGAGGGCTGCGGGCTGAGGGCTGCGGGTTGAGGGCTGCGGGCTGCGGGCTGAGGGCTGACGGCTGCGGGCTGAGGGCTGAGGGCTGAGGGCTGCGGGCTGAGGGCTGCGGGCTGAGGGCTGAGGGCTGCGGGCTGCGGGCTGAGGGCTGAGGGCTCGGGGTCTGCGGGCTGAGGGCTGCGGGCTGAGGGCTGCGGGCTGCGGGCTGAGGGCTGACGGCTGCGGGCTGAGGGCTGAGGGCTGCGGGCTGAGGGCTGAGGGCTGCGGGCTGAGGGCTGCGGGCTGAGGGCTGACGGCTGCGGGCTGAGGGCTGAGGGCTGCGGGCTGAGGGCTGCGGGCTGAGGGCTGAGGGCTCGGGGTCTGCGGGCTGAGGGCTGCGGGCTGAGGGCTCGGGGTCTGCGGGCTGAGGGCTGCGGGCTGAGGGCTGAGGGCTGCGGGCTGAGGGCTGAGGGCTCGGGGTCTGCGGGCTGAGGGCTGCGGGCTGCGGGCTGAGGGCTGAGGGCTGACGGCTGCGGGCTGAGGGCTGCGGGCTGCGGGCTGAGGGCTGCGGGCTGCGGGCTGCGGGCTGCGGGCTGCGGGCTGAGGGCTGCGGGCTGACGGCTGACGGCTGACGGCTGAGGGCTGCGGGCTGAGGGCTGAGGGCTGACGGCTGACGGCTGACGGCTGAGGGCTGCGGGCTGAGGGCTGAGGGCTGACGGCTGAGGGCTGCGGGCTGCGGGCTGAGGGCTGCGGGCTGCGGGCTGCGGGCTGAGGGCTGCGGGCTGACGGCTGACGGCTGACGGCTGAGGGCTGCGGGCTGAGGGCTGAGGGCTGACGGCTGAGGGCTGCGGGCTGCGGGCTGAGGGCTGACGGCTGACGGCTGAGGGCTGCGGGCTGAGGGCTGCGGGCTGCGGGCTGAGGGCTGACGGCTGACGGCTGAGGGCTGCGGGCTGAGGGCTGACGGCTGAGGGCTGAGGGCTGCGGGCCCCGCTCCCCGCCGGTGCCGCGCTCCCAGCCCGGACCCGTCCCGGGGCTCCGGGGGGCGGCGACGGCCTCCGACAGCGCCACCTGGTGGGCAACGAGCGCCACGCGCCGCGCGGAGACACGGGGAACACGGGGGACACCGGGGAACACCGGGGAACACAGGGGAATACCGGGGACACCGGGGAACACGGGGGACACGGGGGACACCTGGGGACACCGGGGAACACCGGGGAACACGGGGGACACGGGGGACACCGGGGAACACCGGGGACACCGGGGGACACAGGGGAATACCGGGGACACCGGGGAACACGGGGGACACCGGGGAACACCGGGGACACCGGGGGACACAGGGGAATACCGGGGAACACAGGGGAATACCGGGGACACCGGGGAACACGGGGGACACGGGGGACACCTGGGGACACCGGGGGACACGGGGGACACCTGGGGACACCGGGGAACACCGGGGAACACCGGGGGACACCGGGGAACACCGGGAGACACGGGGGACACCGGGAGACAGGGCGGCAGCGGGGAACACGAGGACACGGTGGCAGCGGGGGACACCGGGGAACACGGGGGACACCGGGGAATACCGGGGAACACGGGGGACACCGGAGGACGCTGGGGGACACCGGGGAACACCGGGGTACACAGGGGACACCGGAGGGCACCGGGGGACGTGGCGGCAGCGGGGGACACGGGGGCAGTTGGGGGACACGGAGGGACAGGGGAGCAGGGAGGCACCATGGGGACAAGGGGCGCCAGGGACACTCAGGGCATCGAGAGCACCAAAAGGACGGGGAGAACACAGGGACACAGAAGGAAGACGGGAGACACTGGGGACATTGGGGGAACAGGCCCACGCTCGGCTCGGGGGCACCAGGGACAGGAGAGGCAGTGGGACCTCGGGGGGAATTTGTGGCCCATGTACATAGGCCTGTGGGGCACAGGGACAGGCCACGTGTGGGACAGAAAGAGGCCAAATCGTGAGACAAGGCTCACACGGATGTGATGTGCTGCAGAGCGGCACTTCCCTTTTACCCTTTTTTTTTGCACCTCCCCTTCCCCGTTCCGCCGCACCTCCCACAGCTCCCTGCCCTCTCTCCAGGGTCACTATGAGCAGTCACTCCGCCGGTGCCCAGCCTGCTCCATCCTGAACAATCCATGGCAGCCCAAGAGCGGGCAGCCAAGCACCACTTCGGGACCCATGAAGGTGCTGCCCCGCGATGACAGCAGGGTCTGTTCAAGGACATCCTTGGAGTTGCAAATATCAGCGCAAATAAGACATGCAAATGGGGAAGGAGCCACCACAGCTCAGCACAGTGCACCGCCGGATCACCGTTTGGGAACAGCCCCACATTTATAAAGCAGCCAAAAAAACCAACTTTTTCTTGTTGAAAATAATTATATCTCGTCAAGTTTGGCGGCATCTGCAAAATATCTCTTAATCTAAATTATAAAGAGCAGGACTGGGAGCTGTGCTAATGGTGGTTTTTTCCTCAGAGTTTTAGAAAGGGAATTATTATGTTCACACAGTGGGTTCCCCCTTACCAAGGAGCTGCTGGAGCTGCCAGAACTGGAGGAACCAACCTATCCTGGAGGTTGACACCTGCCCCTCTCCCTGAGTGACACCCATCCAGCTCAAAGCATCACCTTAAAAAGAGTCATGTTCCTGCTGTGCAGATGGGGTTGGGGGATCCCTAGTTGTGGCCTTTGCAGAATGTCCCCCCAGCTGTCCCCCTGTCCCTCCAGCCCATACTATCTGCTCGGGGCTGTGCAGGAATCCTTGGCAGGCATGGCAACAAATCACCAGCCCCATGATCCCAAAGTGTCCCTGCTGTGGGGCCCTGCCCAGGCTGTCAGGGCTGTATTGGATCATCCTCAGCAGACTCAGGAGGTAAAACACAAATTTTCTGGTTTTGCCAACCAAGTCACCATAGGCAATAGCTGAATGAATTCCTTCTCCTTTCTGCCAGGAAGTAAACGCTGTTCCCTGCCCAGGGGCACTGCCTGTGCATCTGCTGGGGAATGTCTAAATATTAAGGAGGGCTCCAGATACGAGAATCCTTTGGGGAGCCCTGGCTCTCTCCCCTTCTGCCTCTGCTGATTGGAGAGTCCCTGTACATGCAAAGTCGGGGTTCCTGAAAGAAAAGGCTATGGTGATAGTAGGGATGGATGAAAATACCTGGTGCTGCATCATGAGTCCTAATAAGCTTGTGCCCACGTGCCAGGGAAGCAGAGACTGGGAAGGGCCAGACAGGAATGTGGCGACAAGCAGATTAAAGGCACAAAGCTGGGCGAGCTGTGCTGTGCAGAGCAGCTCTGCTGCCCTGAGCAGGCTGTGTCCCAGGCTGCCTCCACTGCAGCACAATGAGCCCTGGCATGGCCACCAGCCTCCTGGCACCTTTGCACTACAGCCCTATCTGCACTTGCACATCTGTGCCACCACTGCTGGTGCCAGCTGTGGGGAGAGCCAGCCCTGCATCGAGCAGCAGCCGCAGCCGCCGGCCTCCCGGGCTCCTGCGAGGCACAACGCTCTGCTTGGCAGCTGAGGCCAAGAGCTTTTGCTGGTCGGAGAGGGTGGGAGAGCTTTTGGAGTGCGGCATGCCTGGCTGTGCCCCTTCCCTGTGCTGTGGCACCCATGAGGCCAGAGCCGGGGAGCAAGGCAGGCAGGTGGAGTGGGGCTCTGGCTCAGGTGCGCCGCTCATTACCAGAACCAGTGAGACATTTGTTCACTCGTTAGCACTGCGGTGCTGGGCAGTGGCGGGGGCTGGCGTGAGAGCACGGACCTGGGGCTGGGGCTGCTCTGACCTCCATGATCCAGCACTGGTGCCTGAAACTGAGCTGTCTTCCAGGCCCCACCAATCCCAAACTGCAAATCCCAGCACCTGGCACCTGACCACCCTTGGCGAGAGGAATGACCACCAGCAACCCCCTCATCTGGGACAGCCGGGGCGGCGCAGGGCCCAAGGGAAGCACGAAGGAATGGACAGCAAAGGGCACCTGAGAAGGACATCGGGCAGCAAAGGGGATGGGATGTCCATGGGGTCGACAGGCAGTCCCAGCACCATGAAACACTCCTGTCAAGCAGAGCTGCCCAAGGGCATTACTGTCACCTGCACATGGCTGCCCAAGGTGAGGAGAAACAGGGCCCCAAGGAACGAGCACCAAGGTTTTGGCTTCAGCCATGGCCAGGCAGCACCAGCAGCAGTGCAGAGCGGGCTGAGCTCCACCCGGAGCCACCGGCAGCGAGCAGCAGCTGCCTGAGCCCTGCTCGGCCGGCGAGGCGGCGGTGAGTGACAGCAAACACCAGCACCGCACCAGAGGCAGAGCGGGCTGTGACAAACACTCACTAGAAAATAATAAAGTGGCAAAATAATTCTGCATCGGACACACTTACCAGAGCATAAAGAGTCTGAAAAGGAGACAACATCTTGTATCATCTATCTTCCTTAAATACCCAAGCTGTGACAAAGTGGAAAGCAAAATTATGATGAATGATCGGACATATTTAGTCTGTACCTGTGCTCTTTAACTAGGCCTGGTGAAATGGGTGCTAATGAAAAGCAGAACACCTACCAAAAAGAGGAGATTTCATTGAAAACAAGTCTTTATTACAAATTGGCACTTCGTTTTCATAAAGTGCATAATGAAGGTGCATATTGTGACATAAATTAAAACAGGCAAGTGATGGGTCAGCACTGCAAAACATTACACAAAGACAAATCACCAGTGAGCCCTCGACAATGGCTGTATCTCATTTACAATTTTTCGAGTACATTTTCAGATTGTGAGGGAACATGGCGAGGTTTTGTTCATAAACGGCATGCCATCATTTATTTTACTGCCTCATTTGAATATGATGAATACTGTAGCCCTTTATTTGTTCACAACAACCAAATAATTGTAGATCCGTGGGTTTCTGGGCAATTAATCACATTTTTTTCCTCCAACAATCCACTATAAACATGACATTGAACAATAAAGTACATTAACCTCTGCTTTGCACAAAAACTTTGCTTATTTAAACACTGCAAGGGTACCAGCTCCTGTTCTCCTTCCAAATGGATCCTGACGTGCTGCCGGACGCTCTACCCTGTGGCCCCAGGATGTAATGAAGGGACGAGCATCTCACCTGCACCAACTTCCTGAGGGGTGGCAGCCCCTGGGGCCAGGCTGTGTCACCCTGACAGCACTGTCAGAGCCGTGCCCTGACATTTGTGTCACCTCCACGTGATGCTACAAAGGCGACGGCTGCCCGGACTGAGCGGGCACTGTGCTGGGTGTGAGTAGGGCTGGCGTGGAGCCGGCAGCTCCTGGGGATGCACCAGGCCCCGGGTGGCTCCCGTGGGTACACAGAGCTGAGCTGGCAGCTGGGGCAGCGCATCACACACAGGAGCCACCTCCTCCGCGCTGCTGCTGGCCGGGCTGCCCCGTGCTCCTCCCTGGCAGTGAGCACGGATGGCCATGGCAAAGCTGCCCTTGGCACCTGCTGCCAGCTGGTATCCGTGTGCTTTTCTAGGAGCAGGACAGTGGCATGGTGGCCCTTTTGGGACAGAGGAGCTTGTGTGAGGCTCTTCAGCTTTGTGATGAAGGCTCTTCCTTTGGGTTGAACGAGTTATGGGCAGAATCATTTCAATGAATTTCAGCGAATTACCTGACTCCAAAAAAACTGGCAAGGTGTTTGTCAGCGATTCAAGACTCCTCTTTTCACAAAAAAAAATCCCAAATTTTCCTGAAAGGAGGAGGCTTTGGGGAACAGCTGAGCCAGGGTGAGCCTGAGCAGCCCTGCCTGTGGAGCCCATCTCACCCCAGGATGATCCACTGGGGCCATCCTCACCACAGCTGCTGCCGTGTCTGTACATCCAGGCATCCCTCAGTTCTTCTGGACTTTGGCCGACCCTCATCACACTCCAGCAGTGTCATGAGGGGCTCACAGTGAGGGGGGCTGCCTGACACCCATCCACTCCAACATGTTAAATCAAAACATATTTTTCTTCCACATGGCTCTTATTTTTAACATTTTGAAAAATCCTGTTTATGGTTTGTGTTTTTTCTATTTTTTTAATCTACCACTGGGGATAGACCCTGCCTGAAAAAAAATGGGTGTGCAGCCACTGTTAAGCCATGAAAAGCAGCGAGTGGACTGTTATCTAACACTGTTGTAAGGTTACTATTTATCTAGAGCAACTGAAGTTGGCACTCACATCTGGCGCCTGGTACTTAGTGCAATTATTTATGATTTCCACCAAGATTTAAAAGCTCATCGCCGGCCTTGTAATGCAGTAACTGATTGCACTGCTAATGTAATTAAGAAAAGATTATGATGTCCACGTGGCACACCAGATGGTGGCATTCATAGCAATCGGCACACACAACTGGCAGACAACTGCACAAGGGCAGTGAGGCACAGGCAGCTGGAGCTGCCATGCCCCCTATGAATCCAAGTTGTGCACATGGGCTGCCCCATTCACCCCCACAAACACCAGAGGCGTGAACGGGGCAGTCCACATGCAAGGAGATCCCTCTTGGTGGGTGGATGCATCCTCAAGCATCCTCGCTAAACCTGGGAACCCATTTGGTGGAAGTATCTTCAGTTTGCCACTCATTGTTTCCATCAAACAAAATTCTCTTGGGAATTGGTGACTTTTTCAGCTCACTGAGGTGTTGTGGGGAATGAACCAGATTTTTTCTCATGGGCAGGATCCTGGAGAAAAGGAGGCTCAGGGAAGACCTTCACTCTCTACAACTGTTTGAGAGGAGGTTGTAGCAAGGTGGGTGTCAGCCTCTTCTCCCAAGCAACCAGGGACATGACAAGATTACATGGCCTCAGACTATGCCAGAGGAGGTTCAGGTTGGACATCAGAAGGAATTTTGTCACAGAAAGGGGTTGTTAAGTGGTTGGACTTGATGATCATGGAGGTATTTTCCAACCTAAATGATTGTGATTCTGTGATCATACCTCTGGCTAGGTAACACTGCAGTAGGAAGTGAGCGAGCCTTGTCTCACAGCATGTGGAGGTTCATTCTTGCTATGGAGTTCTTAAAAAGAGTTAAGTCACTGTGGGGTGACAATCTGGCCTGGAAGTGTTCAAGGCCAGGTTGGATGGGGCTTGGAGCAACCTGGTCTAGTGGAAGGTGTCCCTGCTTATGGCAGGTGGTTGGAGTTGTATGGTCTTCAAGGTCCGGTCTAACGAAAACATCTCTAGGATCCAATGCATTGGAGGCATTTCTGCCTGTAGGAAGAGGTAGTTTGGTCTTGCAACTCCAGTGCACAGTCCTGTGCCAGCTGGGACTGGCCCAGCTCCAACTCACTGCAACAGATCTGTGTTGAATCCACTGTTTCTCCTGCCCAAATACTCAGTTAGCAGGAAGGGATCCACAGCCTTGGATCTAAGCAAGACGAGTTTGAAATTTGCTTCCCCATTTTGTCAGATGATTATGGGTTTAGGGAAAATTTTGCTTTCACATAAATGGAAGGTTTCTGGCTCATCATGTGAGTCTGGTCATTGAGGGAGTTGTACCTCTGCACATTTTGGGGTGCAGGGAAAGAGCCCTGCTGCTCTGTGCATGGCTGCCTCAGCTTGCGAGACTCCAAACTGAGAGGCAACTGCAGGTGCTTTTCAAGAAGCAGGTTCAGAAACTGGCAGGGAGCAGTGTCCTGCAGGAGCCTTTCCTTCCACCCATCCTCCTGGGACAGGGGCTCTTCTCCCACCATGGAGCTGGATTTAACTCTTGCAAAGGACAGTTCTGCTGCACTGCTCCAAATGCTGCTGTGGCCAGGGCTCTCCTGCCTTCTCTGGGGTTCTACATTCTCTGTCCTGTCCCTGACACCGCTGGATCAGTTATTCAGGATAATTGCCCGTTCGCTTGTTGCACCTTCTGTCGTGGAAGTGATGCTGCAGCCTTGACTGGCTTCCAGCAGGGCAATGGTGAGAGCAGAGTTAATGCTGTGCCAGAGCAGGGAGAGGTTTTTCCTGGAATCAGTAATGTATGCCAGGAGCTGGTGTCACCTAAAGCCCATTCAACACCCGGCTCCCCTCTTTGCCACTGCCTGTGAATTGAATAAAGCAGCTCTGACTCATCTGCTCGTGGTGCTGGAGCTGACACACGCCAATGTGCAGGATGTAACCTCACTGGAGGTTTTTATACCATCTGTATTTGCAACATGAATATTTCAGCAAATCTGACATTTTGGAGACTTGTGTCTTCCAGGTTTAGCGATGCCAGTATGTGGGTCAGGAGTGCTGCAGGTTCACCCGCAGCATCCTGTCAGTAATTTACTGCTCGGGCGCTAAGCAGCGCGGCCGCGGCGCCGCAGGGTTTGTTGGCTCATTGAGCCCACACGGCTCTGGAGCAACAGAAAAAACAGGTCTTGATCTCTTGCTGCTGGCCTCTGCCTAAAAAGCATAAAGCAGGAGGCAAACCCACGGCAGCTTTCCTGCCAGTGCCACTGTAATATGGATGGTGTTTACTGTCACTTGTAGGATGAAGAGAGCAATAGATGGGGCTGGACGGGACAAGGCGTTTCTCCCTCAGTGAACTGTCACAGCAACGGCCTCTGTCCTGCTGAGAACAGGCACAGGCCATCACACCTGTGGGAGGTGCAGGGTTTCTGGGAAGCTCCAGCCAGGAAGGAGGGCAGTAATTGTCCTAATGGCCCTGACCAGCTCCATACACCCACCACCCACACCCCTTCTTCATGGGTCCAGGAGCTCATTTAAGCTCCTGGCATGGCTAAGGCACTGATTCCTTCCCTCCTAGGAGGGTGGGACCAACAGGAGACATGGAACAGCCCAGAAATTAAATACCAGATAAGTTAACAAATAAATTAATAAACTGTGTAATAAATTGCACAGTTACCAAGAGATGGAGGGAGTAGGGAATCCTACAATGAGATCTGTAACAGCAAAAAAGAATCTCTGTGAGCAGACCTTCCTGCTCAACTCAGGTGAGATTTTTGTTCTCTCTCACAAATTGCCACCTTTGAAACATTTACATTGAAACTTTCCATACGAAAGCTGCACTTGGCACAAGTGTCCTTGGGGTAGTAAGGAGCTGGAAGAGCCCTTCTCTGGCTAATGTCAGCTCATTATGGGTTACTGGTGCGCGCACACATCCTGAAAGCAAAGCTCTGCTGTGGGACTGTGCTGGCTGGTTCCTGCCCTCGCCCAAGAGTGTTGTGATGCCTTTGGGTCAGTGACCTTCTGTCTGGGGACAGCCAGGTGGGGAATGAGGAATGTCTTGCTGTTCCCAATGACCCTTCATTAAGGATGTTGGGATTGCAGCTTTTCTGGTCTCCCAGCGATACGGTAATTGTCCAGTTATGACCGACTTTGGCATCCTTATCCACACCGGGTCCTGTCAGATGGATGGGAAGCTCGCTGGGGTGCTAATATGCACAAGCTGCAGTAGCCAAGGAGCCAAGCAACAGTGTCTAAAGCTGCCAGCTGGCCTGGGAATTGTCATGGAGGGAGCCAGTGTGCTCTTGCAGGAGGGGATGGGGCCCCTGGCATTCCCTGGTGCTGCTGCACAGGGGGACAGCTTGCGGCTGGATAGGGGTGCAAAATCCCTGGCTGCTGCAGTTTAACCAGTGTGTGAATTACTTCTTTTGGTTTAAGAGGAACAAGGGGCGCTGTCTGTGGCCCTGCTTTCAGGAGCTGGAAGACCAGAGCTGTGTTTTTGGGGTCCTGCATGGCTAAATGGAGAAAGGGCTGCACCCAAAGTCTTGCAAAAGCAGTTGAACTGTGCCGACCTTCCCAGTACCACTGCCAAAAGGTCACCTATTAACTGACTCCCTGGCATTCCTTTGTGCAAGCACCTGGCATTGGAATGCTGTCTGCTGCCAGCATGTTCCTGGGACAACAGCTTTGCAACCCTGATAGCCACATCCATGGGTTTCCCTGCACATATCCACAGGGAAAGCCATGGCCTGGCAGTAAGCAGCAAGCTGCTCCATCTGGCTCCCTCGGCCCCACCGGCAGCAGTGGGTGGCCAGGCGCTGTGGGGACAGCACCCACCCTGAGTGAGGAAGCAAAGCAAGCAGTAGCATTTCATCAGAGCAGGCCTGCAAAGAAAACATTATTTCCTCAAATGTGTTCATCATTCAAAATTATTCAAGCAAAGGTTTCCATCGTGCTGTGGCCATTACTCATAATCTGAGGATGTGGATGCGTGGCTCTCCTTGGTAATTAGCTGCATGGCATTCTCTCTGCCCTCCATTTGGTGGAACAGCAGTTGTGCCTTAGTCCCAGGGTGTATCCACAGAACAACAGGGCTGGTCCTGGCTGTGGGGCCTTGAAAAAGGACTCACGAGCCCAGATTTCATCCCTATACCACTAAACAGTGCCAGTGCCTGTGCACCCTGGGCCAGAGGCTCCCTGTGACCCTGGCAAGTCTTAGGATGCTTTGGGCCCTGTTTCCCTTGTGGAGGCAGCTGGTGACAGTCCTACCTTCAGGTGAGGGATGCCCTGAACCTCTTTAGGGGCTGAAACCCTGTCCTTGCAAAAGCCACCACTGGGTGCTACATAAATCAGTTATCTCTGGTAGGATTGCTGTATATTGCTGTCCTGTACATCATAACTGAAGTACAAATGCGACAACTTATCTAGTGCTTAGTAACAACTATGGGATAGGAAAGTTAATGGGAAATAGATCAAGAAACTGCTTTTTCCAAACCACTTCACTTCTTTCAGAGTGGGTGCCTGGGTTAAAGGAGATTAGGACCTCCTTACTTTTTTTAGAATAATCAAGGTGTAAACTAGAAATATAGAGGGGAAATTCTACTGCAAAGAGGTATTTTGGTGCACCAAATTAGAGGCAGCAGGTTAAACCTACCTTCAAGAAACATTAAAACCAGGCAGCAGCTGAGCCATGACCTGCAGCAACTCCAGCATGAAATGAAACTCTGGGCTGATTTTCCTCCAAAGGCAAGCATGGAAAACACGGAATGTGCAGCAATATTGCACTACTGTGCTAAATGTGGCTATG
This sequence comes from Coloeus monedula, assembly GCF_965178545.1. Classification (NCBI taxonomy): domain Eukaryota; kingdom Metazoa; phylum Chordata; class Aves; order Passeriformes; family Corvidae; genus Coloeus; species Coloeus monedula. Next base: position 521,868 of record NC_138801.1, on the reverse strand, counting down.
GAGAGATGAATTCCTGCAGCACAAAGGATTTTAAAGGACTTTAGCTTACAGGCAGGATGAGGATGCAGGACTCTTTACAGGTTGTTTCCCCCTGCAAACTGGGATCCCTTTTGGGTTAAGTCTGACCAGGGCTTGCTGGGAGTTCCTGCTGCCCGTGGGAGTAGCATGTGCAGCAGCACTGGGCCAGTGTCCCTGTGGGAGCCGCAGGATTCTGTATTTTGTCTGCTCTCAGCTGAAAGTGTAGAAACCTGTGCACAGTTATTCTTCAGAGGTGGTATCTGGGAACAGACAGATTTTGCTATTATGAAATGCTTGAAATGCAAAGAGGGTGGTGGGGATCAACCACTGTCTCCTGTCTTGGTCCAGCCTTTGACTGAGGAGCAGATTTGGCTGCTCACCTGAGGTGCTCTGGGCTGGCGATGCCAGGACAGGGGCCCTGCCTCCTGCACGGCCAGCCACAGCCCCTTCCTCGCCGGCTTTCCCCATGGAGAGTACGAGCTGCAGTGTGGTGGGCAGGACCTTGCCACAGCCAGCACTGGCAGCAATGAGGTCTCTGGCCACAGCACTGGGCTTCCTCTGGAATGGCTGTGGGATGGGCTCCCCAGGAACCTTCCTCACCCCCACAAATGCAGCCAGCAAACCACTGTGAGGTGCAAAGCAGTGCTGTTGCCAGTATTAAGCCCTGAGGAGTGGCACCAGCAGTCGCCATCCTTCCAGCCACGCCGTGCTGTGGCAGTCACACGGAGCAGGGTGGCATGAACGGAGCACGTCCCACACAGCTGGCAAACCCGGCTTGCATGCACAATTCTTTGGAACAGTACTCTGAGGGATCTGAGTTCTGGCAGCCATCCATTCAGGGATAAGCAAGCCATGTTTGTTCAGCCACAGCCCCAGTATGAGAGCCAAGACTGACTGAAATTCCCCCTATTAGGTGTCCTGAAAAGACGACACTGGTATGAACTGGACAGCATGTACAGGACTGCAGCGTGAGAAAAGACATGCTCTGAATAAAGAGGAGTAAATAAATGCATCTTGAAAAATATGGATGTAAAATATTCACAGGAAAGCATTATACTTGCAAATATTTATGCTTTTGAGTAACTTTACACAGATTCACCAACTCCAGTGTAGCTATGATTCATATCCCCAATACCCAGTATGTGCTGATTCAGAGCCCATGCCCTGTGCCCTGTGGAAGAGCACAATGGGGCTTTTCCCAGCCTCCAAACCTGCCGAGGTTTAAAGGTGCCTGCGGGCAGAGGTGCCAGCACTTGCCCTGATCTGTGCTGCTGTCTGGCTGCAGCCACTCCGATGGCAGCAGCTAAATCGTGCTGGGAGTGACTGTCTCTTTGGAAAACATGTGACTGCAGATCATGCCACAGACACATTGGGATATACGCTTGCAGTGAATCTTTGAATATTTTGTGGATACTAAGCAGCAATTAGAGTCTTCCTTTGGAATCAATTCATTTCCTACCACCGTGGTAGCAGGGAGCATCTTATTGAAACTCTCGGATTTTTAATATTATTACACTAAAGACTCTCTCAGTATCAGCATCTCCGTGGGGGAGCATTAGCACACTGTAATGTGTAACAACTTCTCCAGTTCAGGAAATCTTCTTGTATTTGTAATAGGACATTTGGGGCATATATTATGTATGGGACATATATTTCTCATTTCCACCAGGCATCATCTTTTCTTCTCTCTAAATTACTCTCCAAATCAAAAAAATGCATTGTATTCCTTATCGCTCAAAATATATATATTTTTTTAATCTTTGGATGCAGAAGCCACTAACAGTCATCAGGGTTGTACTCAGTAGGAGCCAGAGAGCCTTGGTCAAACAGGGAGGGAATGGAGCTGCTGTTCCAAACACTCAGTTATTACCATGGTTCAACAAGCACCAGCCTGAAATGCTTTACTGGAGAGAAGCACCAGTCAGGACAGGAGGAAGGTTTGGTCCCAGCCCAGGGTTGTGTCCAGGATGAAGCAGGACACCAGTTTCAGTTGTTTGCTTTATGGACAGGAACACAAAACCACTAATGTGTATGTTGCCTTCCAGACAAACCTCTCAAACACTGACTAATCAAAGCTTATAGTGTTTTGCTTGGTAGTAAGTCTGACCACACCAGGATGAAGAGCAAGGAGCTGGAACAGCCCTGATGATCAAACCCGAGAGCTCCCCTGGTCCTCAGCTCCGCAGGCACATCAGCACCTGGCCAGCTGAGCTCCTGCCTACCCCAGAGACAGCCAGAGAGGTGCAAAACCAACCTGGAGACACCCACAAAAGGAAAGAGAAGGGCTGTTGGCTCAACCACTCCTGCTCGGCTCAGATTTGCTAAAGCAGTGTAGAGACAGTACAAATAGGATGGAAGACACAAACCATTATCCAGGTGAGAAAAGAACAAGCTGAACAGACCTCCTCAAAAGATGGCCAAATCAAGCAAAAAGACAATGGGAGAGGGGGAAAAAAAGGGGGAATTAGTATTTTAGTTAAAGGCAGAATATCAGTCAAGGAAACACCCTGTGACCATAGAGATGGACCCTCTGATAAATGCACCACCCTGCCACGTGGTACCTGATTTTGTCAGTGGGAGGAAATCTGGGTGTCTGAGTGAGATCCTTCTCTTCTAAGTCACAAAGGCCAGGCTCCCCACACAAAGAAAACCCTGGCATCATGGAAAATAGAGTAAACCAGCTCTATAAAGGATCGGGGGAGACCATCAGCTCCAAGGGAATGAATAATGTCTGATAAGAGCTTTTGGAAGGGCTTTCGACTTGACCAGTAACAAAAATTCTCCAAGCTGTTCTTAACCCTTTGGTATTGTAGTTTTTCACTTTCACAGAATCTCTTGCTGCACTTCACACATATCACTTCTCAGCCTCTCACAAAGGGGAAGAGGTTTCTGCCCTTCTCTTTAATTCACATACACATCAACATGTTTCCTTCTCTCTCTTATTTCATTCTTCACCCCAGGATTTTATTATTCTGCTTTGGATTAGCAGCTCCAACTCTCTGTCTTGCACCAAAGGCTACTGATGTCAGCCCCTACACCCATCTTGCTGCTCTCCAGACGATTGTTGTTGACTTTGCTTCAGATAAGGTGCTCAAAATCCAGTGCAGGACAGCTGCAGGATCGGTTCATGTAATGATGGCTATGAACCATGCTCCTGTCCCACGATATGCTGCAATTCACATCATCTGCTAATTCAATGAGGGCATTGTCAGTTTCAACCCTGGCATGTGATAAGGTTGAGCAGAACCAGACCTTTGCAGACCCTCCATTCGGGATGTCTTCCGTGCTGTGCGTGGACCCCAAGGCTGCTGGTCACCCAGCCAGGCAAACCCTGGCCACTTTGGACCATATCTATTTAATGTGTTTTTCAGGCCATGGTGAGACAGAGCATCAAATATCTTAACGAATTCAAGGTAGCTCCTGAAACCACTCATCCCCCCAACCCCAGGGACTTTGATAACCAGCTTGTTTGACACCATTTGCCCTTCCTCAGCCCACAGCAGCTGCTGCCCATCTTCTGGATGCAGCCTGTTTCAGAAGGAAGAAGGAGCTTACATTGACCAAATCACAACTATTCAGCCATTTCCACCTGGCACCTCCCGTCTGCTCTGGGGCCGGGGGGGCTGTTCGGAGCATGCTGGGGAGCTCGGCCGGGCATCGCCCTGTTCCCGAGGAAGGGAGGTTTTCGCGAGGTGTCGCCCCCGGCCCTGCGGGGCCGTGACGGGGCCGAGCCCCGCTGCCCGGAGGCGCGGGCGGGGCCGGGCCGGGCCGGGCCGGGCGGAGCGCAGGAGGCAGCGCAGCGCGGCAGCCGCGGTGAGTGTCCCGTGGGACGGGCCGGACCGCGGGGCTCGGGGCGGGGGTCGCGGGGCGGCGCAGGGGCCGGGCCGGGCCGGGCGGGGCGGGATCTGGGCCCTGCGCGCCGCGGTCCGGCCGCGGTGCGCGCGGAGCGGCGGCGGCGGGAGCCCGAGCCCCGCCGTGAGCCCCGGGCCCGGGGCCGCCCCGAGGCCTGCCCGCCGTCCGCTCCGCTCCCCGCCGCTCCCCGCCCCGCGCCGCTCCGCCCGGGCCCGCAGGCCGCTCCCCCGCCGCCGCTCCTCCCGCCGGGCCGCGCCGCGCCGGCTCCGCCGGGCGATGAGGAGCTGCTTCTGCCTGCGCCGGGGGAGCCGCGACCCGCCGCCCGCCGCACGGGCAACAGTTAAGTGTCCCTGCACCCGCCGCGGCCCCGCTGCCGGCCCGGGCCCGGCGGGCTCTCGCGGCTCCTGCGATCGGCCCGGCGGGGCCGGCCCGGCGCGGCGCGGCGGGAGGAGCGGCGGCGGCGCTCACACGGCCGCGGCGCCGGGCGAGGCGGGCGGGCTGAGCCCCCGGGGCGGCGGCGGGAGCGCCGCGGGCCGGGGCTGCCGGGGCCGCCGGGGCCGGGCGTCGTGGGCTCCTCGCGGCTGGGCCCGGGTTGGAGTGCCCCGGGTTGGAGTGCCCCGGTGGCCTCCGTGAGACCCGGCGGCTCCTCCGAGGCTGGGGTAGCTGCAGGAACGGCCCTCGGGGACCAGCCCCAGTGACCTTGACCTGCTCTGGAATTTACTGTAAATTCTTCTTGGTGTCGGTTAGAGAAAATAACAAAACTCGTTCTGTTTCGTGTGGTCTTTTGCTGCATTGGTAGCATGGGCCTACCTGACTGCCCGTTTTTCACCTGTGCTTAGTGCATGGCTGGAGATGTGACACTGGCTGACTTCTTACAGCCGGGCCAGGGCAGCGACACAGAGTTGCCTGTGTCTTTAAGTATTCGCGCCTTGCATCACCGAGGCTTGCAAGCTTTCTCTGAGGTTTCTGGAGAGATTTTCAACGGTCCAAGAACACCAAACACCAAGCTTCGGTGTTCTCTGCACGTTCCTAGAGCTGGGGCATTCTCAGCTTGGTCACAGTAACACTGAAACCAGACAGGCTGGGTGTCAGCAGGTGTGTAACTGCTCAGGCTAAAGCTTGGGTTTCTCCATTTTGTGTTTTATTTTAACTGAGTGAGAATGTGCTCATCTATCCTTTAGGGAGCCTGTGTGTTGTGTGGCAGGTTGGAAGTGTCATCCCTATAATTTTTAGCTGAGATGGCCTTCCCTGCTAGACGAAGGCATATCTTGAGCTTCTGGAGGTGTGAAATAAAGCAGACAACATCTCACTCTTGTAGCATGTGCTTCTCTGACAAAGCAAATCCCAGGCTCAAGGGTACTGGTAGCCCCCAGGGACCCGTTCCTACCTCTGCCAAGATAGGAATAACTGAAGTGAATTTCATTTCAATTTTGCTGCCCTGTTGCAAGGTCATCTGTGTTTGGAAACCTATTTTGGTTTGAAACAGAAACGTTCAGAAACGTGTGTCCCTAGTTAGAAGTGCTGTGAAGCAATATAGGGTCTCAATTTTGCTCATTCTGTTGCTTAAGTTCCTGTTTCCATACCATTCAGTCACAAAGTGTGGATTCTGCAGCTGGTGCAGGGCAACGGTCTCCTATGGGAGCCTGTGTGCAGGGGTGATTCCAGACATGCCTTCGATGGGGGTGAAATGTGACACTGAAATTCTTCCTGTTTGTGATGGTGGCCTCCAAGGCCCTGATGCTGATTGCCACTGCAGGCTCCTGTTTTTCTGATTGAAACTATGTCCTATTCCATGAACAGAAATAGAAAGTTGGCTGGGGCCGTGTCCGGTTCCCGGACGCGGTGGGAGCGCAGTCGTGCGTAGGAGTGCAGCAGGGTGGCTCCGAAGCAGCACACATTGTGCCAGGAGTGCTGCCTGCCTTCGTAAAGGGATGGAGTGACAGGCTGAGCAGGCGGACGAGGCTTTGAGCAGCGTGTCTGCCTTGGTTTATGGGACTATTTCCCACAGACTGCAGGCACTCAGTGAGGTAGTTGATATTTTTTTTCCAGTTTTGCCTTAGCTCATACTTTTCTGCTTGTGGGAAGAGCAAGCCAGTGTCAAAGTGCAGGGCTTGTAGCTGGAGGAAGAAACAATAAGACCATTCTCCCTCCATGTCCCTGGCTATTTAACTTCAGAGCTTGACCCGCTTTGCTGGCAGCATGATGTTTCTGTGGCAAATACATTGAAAGGCCTGATCTGGTCATGTACTCGCCAGCTCTTGAACTTGTTGAAAAGGAGCACTGAGAGCAAAAAATGGTCTAGAAACTTACAATAATGCATTCATTTCTGAAAGTGGGTTCTTCTGCTGTATATATGTCCCAGCCAGAGCCCAGCAGTGTGTGTGGTCAGTCACCTCAGTGGAGCCAGCAGAAAAGTATGCCTAGGATAAACTAATAAAGGCGGATGAGCTACAAAGGAAATGGGAGAGAACAAGCAAAAAGGATCTAAACAGACAAACTTGGGAGTGCGGGCAGAAGGGGAGGTGTGTGTGACTGTGGGCATGGGCTGTGGGAAGAAGGCCGTGCCAGAAACTGGTGGTCCCAGAAGACCTCTGCTGCAGCTGGGCATCAAGATCTCTGGGACACTGCGCCTCCTGCCTTGAGGCATGTCTGGTTTGAGGGTTGGGAAGCATTCGGGATAGAGCCAGCAGCATGGTGGCTGCTTCTCCGAGAGTGCATCCTGTCCATCTCGTCCTTCGACCATCCCACCCTGCTCTGCTGCTTGGGGCTGGTGCTGGCAGGATGCATGGGGACTTTTTCTGTTAGAGACACATTCTTTCCCCACTGGCTTTGTCTGGGCGGCCCCACAGTGTTCTGAAACTTCTTCCTGCCCCAGAGCTCACATCCGGCTTCCCTTGGCTGCTGGGGTGTGCTGGGGACTGGATGTGGCCCCACAGCTGAGAACGACTTTCAGGGAGCATGCTCCCAACTAATGGGAAAAATGTTCTTCTCATTGTTTGGCCTGTTCCTAGAATAACCCTGCAGTGAGTGGTTTGGCACAGGCAGCTTACTGCAGGATGCTGACGGGCCATATCCTGGGCTGAGTGCTCGGCCACTGTGATGGTAGGTGAGCGTGCAGGTCAAACTCCCATTGCTAAAGAGAATTAAAATAACAAGCTACCTAATATGGCTATTTATAGAATCCTGCTCCTTAATTTAATCTCCTCTTTCACTGTTTGTTTTTTTCATTTTTAAGTTAGAAGGTGCAATGGAAAAGAAACCAAACTTTGTTGACACCCTTGGGAAGACGTGCAGTGTAGCTAATGGTCTGTGTGATTGCCGAGCCAGAGACTCCCCTCTGACCTGTGCGGAGTTCACAAAAACATTTATCCCAGTGTGCAAACAGACTGCTGCTGCTCCATGTTTGTTCTGGATGCATCCTCAGTGCCACTCGTACAGCAGGAAGCTGCCCAGCGTCACTGGCCTGGTGTGGCAGGGCCTGGCCATGCTGCAGTGGCCCCAGCAGGTTCACTCCCTGGGCAGGTGCTGTGCCTGCCATCCCTGTCGGCTGCAGGCACGGGGCAGGGGAAGGTACTGGGCTCGCTGGCACGGAGCTTGGTGGCCCTTGCTGCAGCAGGTGCTGCTTGGGGCCCTGCGCCGGTGCTGTGCCGTGTTGCCCCGTGGCATCCACCACGGCGAGGCGGAAAGCCCCACGCCCGGTGCTGCCGCCATAGAGGGGCTTTGTGTGAGCCAGCACAAAGTGAGGATTGATGCCGTCCCCCTCCCCCTCCTGTGCCGAGCAGGGCTGCAAATGGCTCCCACAAAGGTGCCCTTCTTCCTTCGCTGAGGACGGGGTGCCGGTGGGCTGAGGGGGACTGCTCTGCGGCACCACGCTGTGGGTTGGAGCACCCACCTTCCCCCCGTCTGTGCTGGTGCATGGGACCTCCTTGTCCTCAGCCTTTCCCAGGCTGACCTGGCAGCTGCTCCAGTTCCTGCCGGGGCAGCTGGCCCTCCCCGCAGCAGGCCCCAGCATGGTGAGACAGGACCTGGGCAGTGTTCAGCAGCTGGCACCTCACGAGGGCACATTTGGTGGAGGCTGCTGGCACCATGTGAGCAGATCTGCTTCCCCACAGTGCAGCTGCAGCTGTGTTGGAACCTGCCGTGTGGTGTTCTTAACATGCTGGGGAATACCATAATTTACCTGGATTTCAGTTCAAAATGGCCTAAGAGAAGCTTATGTCAGCATTCATTATCTTCCAGCTCCTCCCAATGGGTAGTAACAAGTCACCACACTGTTGAGAGTGACTTGAAAAAGTTTCAGAAAACGTTCGTGAAGAACAGATTGTAAGCTCTTTGTTAAATTCACATTATGTTTGTTCCATGCTGTATGTTTGGGGTTCTGCATTATTTGCGAGGCACCCGGGTGAGCTGTGGCGTGGCGCAGGCAGTGGCGCGGGGTCTGTCGTGGCTGTGCTGGTGCCTCCAGTGTTCCTGCAGCAGGGTCCTGTGCTCTTCACCCACTCTGAGGACGGGGAGCCTGCTGGGAGAGGAGGGCGAGCCCCTGTGGCTCAGGCTGTGCTCACCATCATGCTTTGAAGGTTTGAGCTGCTTTGGGAGTGAAGAGGGTTCACTTTGCTCTGTGTGTGCTGGATGCGTGTCCCGGTGCCAAAGCAGAGCTCTCTCCTTTGTTTGGTTCATCAGCAATGGTGTCTGCGCCATTACTGGTCACTAGCATCTGTTGTTTTGGACTCCTCAAGTGGTCTGGCTGTTCATGTGACATTATTATTATTTACATAGGGCCCAGACTTGCTCTCTTTTATTGCCTGCAGCACGATGTTTGTTCAGACTGGGCATTGTGAAGTGTAAACCCAGGTCCCACTGGCACCAGTACTCACCTCTGCCTTTTCTAGAAGCAGTAAGTAACCAGCCGTCTAAATGGCCTAGAAATGCTGGGGTTTGATTGCTCTGAGGAGGGAATTGAATTAGGCAGCTCTGGTTCACGGCTTGCCTGGCTGTGCAGCAGTGATGCTTGTTTACACAAAGCACTTGCCCTTTTGTCTTGGGGTGTGTGGGGGGTGGTTTCCTGGGGCATTCCTGCCTGCTGAAAGCCAGAGAAGACTTGCTTTAACTGGCTGCCTCTGCAGGAGACCACATGCTGAGGCAGTGACACCTCTCCCCATCCTCCACCTCAGTTGTTTCAGCCCCTTTCTTGTCCTCTCCTCCTGCTTCCTGCAGCAGCATCCCTCTGAAATTAGTTGGTCTTACCTGCTTCTGTCACTTTTGCCTATCTCCCTCCCCTGATGTTCTTGGTGATGTGTCTCTTCTGGAAGATGCTCGGGCCTCCTCAAGGCCTCTCTGCTTTGCACCAGCCCACCCTGTGCTTCCTCTGTGCTCCCTGGTGTTGAGGCTCCCTGCAGCCAGTGCGGTTCTGCATCCAGCGCCAGAGACATCTGTGCTGCTCCTTGAAAACGGTCTGGCTGAGGGGGGTGTGATGGGACTGAAGACTCATGGGGGAGCCCCAGCATGTCTTAACACCCACAGTGAATGGGGAACCTCCCTCTAAAGCCATTAGGAGCAGATTTCTTGCTGTTTAAAATGACAGAGCTGCTTCAACCAGCCTGACTTGGGGATGAAATTTGTTCTCTTTTTGGGAGGGAAGGGGTTTAGCTTTCGTTTTCCTGTCGTTGCTAGATGGAGACCAGCCCACGGAAGCAACAAAATAAGTCTCAGAGGCTGCCAGCCCAAATTCCAAACCTATTTGGCATTGCACAAGTTTACACTCTTATCAAAAGCAAATGAAAGTGCAGAAGGTGTGTCTGGCCTAATCCTGTGTTTACCTTGGCCGTCTGTGGTGTGTCAGCACAGGCACTGTGGCATGCATGTGTGCTCTTGGTTCTCTGGCTTCTGCTGGGGTGTGCTCCCCAGCAGCCTTTAATTCTGCTCCTTTCTTCCAGGATCACTCCATAATGCCTGAGGTGCGAGACCTCACCGATGCCTTGCCCGACGTGCCGATGGATCCCATCACAGGCGTTGGTGTGGTCGCATCCCGGAGCCGAGCACCGACTGGATATGATGTAGTAAGTAGAGCTGTTTGAGCTGCTGCTGCAGCTAATGCTTTGTTTCTGCACTAATGTGGCTTTATTTTGTTGGGAACAGCAAGTTCCAGAGAACTTGCCTTCAAACTGAGCTGTGAGAAGTCATTTGGTAGCCAGCTGCCCATCTTTCAGCCCACAGCACTTATTGCTTTCCTTCAGCAGGGGGTTGTGGGTGCAAATGTGCTACTTCATCTTTGCCACTCCAGAGGAGCTTAATTTTCTGGAGGAGGGGTTTACAGAAATAGCTGACCACTGTGGCAAGCAAATTTAATAATCCTAGTAACATTCATCCTGAAGGAGTCCTAAGTATTGTACAAATTATATCTCTAAATAAATGGATCCCTCATCAGCTGTTTAATCCCACATACCAGCACTGCACAATGATGATGAGAAGCTCCAGAATGGGAATCAAAGAGTTTTGCATCCAGCTGAAATTGCAAGGATGATTTTGATGGGCAGAATGCAAACCTCTAAGGTTTGGCAGGAGACTGGCAGCAGGAAAAGGCAGCTGGATACAGCAGAGATGAATGTGTGTGTAGATAAAGGGAGGTCACTGTTCAACAGCTGCTTGTTCCTTGGATTAGTCATAGATTAGTGTCCCAAACTGTGAAATACATAATACTGACCTTGCAGTGCTCTACAGAGAAAGATTTGGCCTGTAGTTCATCTGCTCCCCTTTCTGTGTGTCCTGCTCCAACTGTGGTACCACAACATTGGGTTTCCAGAGCCACACAGCTTGTGTGGTGGGAGTGGAAGCCATCTGACTTGAGGCTTTGCTCATACCTCTTCAGCTCTGGATCATTGCATACCTTGTTTACAGTGAAGAAGTAAAATGGATCAGGCTGAAGTAAGGACACAAGGGGGGGGAATTGTGAAAAGGTTTCTTAAAGACCTGGGAGGTTTTTACATTTACTGTGTTTTTCCAAGTGCTCATTACCTGTGTGAGCCAGGCTGTGTAATTAGCTGCTTGCCCTGATAAAGAAGCACGGGACAGTGTGAGACTTGTGATAACAGAATTGCATTTTGCCTAAATGGCTGGGCAGAGAGAGCACTCACCCCAGATAGCCTGTCTGTGGCTTAATGGGGAGTTGCAGTGCTAGCGCAGTTTAAACTAAACGTGATAAAAGAGTCTTCCTGTGGCTTAATCCAATTATGGTGGTGGTGTAATGCTGGTGAATGTGGGTCGCTCTCTCCTCAGGGCACAGTGAGGAGCTGCCTTTGCTCTGGTTCTGCTGCCTCACTGTCTGTTCACAAGGAGCACTGTCTGCCCTTGGAGCAGCCGTGGGGCAGTGCCTGCTGTCTGCTGTCCTTCCCCAAGCACGGCTGCCACGTGCCAACCACATCAGCCCTGCAGTGTGCCTGGGTGCTGCCAGCCGCCCTTGGTGTCCTGTCTCCTGTGCAGCACCCGCTGCCAAGGGGCCGTGCTGGGTGCCACGCTGATGTGACAGGGGACAGTGGCAGGCAGGACTGTCCTGCTCTTGCCTGGGTGTTCGTGAGGGTGGCTTGTCTGTGAGTCAGTGCACTGGAGCAGTGTGTGGTATGCCAGGTTGCCACTTCCCCGTGACTTCTCTGGAACCTGGTCTGGCCCAGCTGAAAGCGTGAAGCCGAATGTGTGCAAGTGCACTGCTGAGCACAGCAGAGAAACTGTGTTCTGAGACGTGGGCAATGTGCAGACCTGGGTGGCCTTGGGATCCGTGTTTCTGCAGATATGCCATTTCCTTACTGAGACACTGACAGCTGATTGCTGTAAAGCCTTGAGGAAGGCAGCTGTGACAGCTGCATCCCAGAAGCGTGCTCCTTGAAGCCCTCATAGTCAGAGGTGCACACTGCACCCTGGAGAGGAGAACCACTCTCATCTTTTGGGAAGCATTAACAGCAGTGTTTCTTGGGATGTTGTAGTCCCCTTAGGGTTCCAGTGGCTTTGTGTGTCACTACAGCTTCCTGCAGCATTCAGTTCTACAGGTGGATTCAGAGTTGCATAGGAAAGTATTTCCTCATGTAGTTTCACTGATGGTTTCAAGTTTTGTAGTGAAGTAACCGCTCTTCCTGAGATACCGATGTTATTTATAGGCTTTACCAGTTCCCCTTCTGTTTGTATCCTTCTCCAATGAACATCCTTTTCCCTTTCATTCTCTTTAAAAGAAATCTCCAGAAGCATAGGTGCTTCATCCCAGGTGTAAATTAAATGCCTAGAGATGTCCAGGTCCATTTCCCAGGTTCACATGGAGCCCCAGGGCTCGGCCTGCTGCCCATCTGGAGCTGGCAGGCAGCAGTGCCTAGGGGGTTGTCTTGGCAAATGGGCCAGAGCTCTTTTTTCCTCTGTAGTTCTTTAGTTAGTCCATAATCTCTATTGCCTTTGTGTCTCCTTAGAAAACAAATCCACTACTGGCACTTGTAATGACTGGCCAGGCCTTTCACAGCTGAAGCACCAAAGACTTGATTTTGCCAAAATATACAAGAGTGTGTCTGAACTTAGATTCCTGAAAATCCAACCAAACTGGCAATACTGAGTGTCTGGGTGGGGAGGCAAAGTGGGAGGCAGGAGCCTGGGATAGGAGAGAGGTGTGGTTCCCGTGCAGCCATGTTCTTTGCTGCAGGCTGAACACCAGCTCTGTGGTGGGGTTTGCTCTGGGGCAGCGCCCGAGCGAGCTGCTCACCCAGCAGGAACAGCCCTGACTCTGCCAGAGGGGCAGATCACCCTGTGGGGCAGGAGGTTTAAAGGCCCTGCTTGCCAAAGAGCTGACTGTGGTAGCAGTAGCCCCATTCTGACTGCTGTGCAGCAGGTAGATCACCCTGTACTTACAGGGCTGTCACTTCCTTACTGCATGTCACTGTCAAGTCCGCTGTTTGTAGCACATGGGTGAGGAGTGTCTTCCCCTGGCTTCAGGAGGAGGACCATTTCTTGTGCCTGGGGTGCTGCGTGCTCAGTGCCAGGTGCCGTATCCTCTGTCTCGCACGTTCCTTGCCTCTCAGCCAAGGAAGGACTGGGCAAGCTGGGCCTGCAGAGTGCTTGTCCTGCTGGCCAGGTCTGCTGCAGCCTCTCCCACTTGGCTCCTGTCCTGAGGGCATGCAGATTAGGCATGGCTCTGCTTTGAGAGCTGCTGAGACTTCTCCTTTGCTTGCAGGAGCCCAGCAGGTGATGCAAGAAGTTTCCTGTTTATATTGCTCTGTTTTCTTTCCCCATGAGTTTTCTGACAAGTTCATTCATGCTTACATTCTCCAGGCTTGGAAAAAGTCTTCAGCAGGATGATGTGAAGGAAGAGCAGAGCACTCAGGGTGCGTTGCTGGGGATGTTGCCTGCAACTGTTGCAGTTTGGCAACTAGAATTAGATATTTAGAATTATATTATATTAGATTTAATTAGAATTATATTAGATATTGGAATGGCAGGGCTTTTCATAAAAAAGGGTCTGATTGGAGGTTTGGAGGTGTTTTCCTTGTTAGGTTGGACTGTGACAGTGCCAGGCCTCCCTCCAGAGGGGCAGCAGTGCCAGCGCGGGGGCCCTTCGGATGCCTCAGCTGTGATGCAGCTGTGCCCTGTCAGTGAGTGGTAGAGAAGATGATACCAACTGAAGTGATGTACCTCAACCTCAAAAATGCGGTATTTTTGTAAGTGAAGTTCCTTAAGCTTTCAGAGGTTAGATAAAAAGGGCATTTGATAGCAAGTTGTAGCACCAGTTTTGCAGTTGGATCTGTTGCTGCTTGTTGATTTTTGGGCATGTTAACATAGCTGGCTAGCACAAAACTTGAACCATGTCGATTAAGAAAGTGATGAAATCTTAGTCTTGTCTTTCTAACTGTTTCTCGCAAGGTCTGCAGTTCAAGCTGACCATCCCTATATGCCAGCAGTTTTCCCAAGCAGACTGTTTCCTGAGTATCTTTTCGCCAGGACTGACTTACTAACTGGGGAGGGAGATGCATGTGGATTTTACATATTCCTAAACTAGCAGTTCAGGAAAGATTTGAATGCAAGGAATTGAAATAAGCAAAAAAATCACCAAAATCCTATTCTAAAATGTGGCTGTTTAAAAATCAGGCATATCTCTTTGCAGAGGCCTGAGCACAAAAGCTGTGTGTGTTGTACAATGGTTCGAGCTGAGCTGGGGCTTGTGAACAGCAGTTGCCAAAATTCGGGGAGCAGTCGGTGCACTTTGCTGCTTTGATCAGACCATAAACACTTGTCTCCCTGCTGCACTCGGGATAATCGGAGGCCTTGTCAGCACACAGCTTTTGCTTCCTGCGCCCTGCACAGTCTCAGCTCAACTAAACACGGGTGCAAATAGTGACAAGTGTCAGCTCTTTGTTATCAGGCTGCTCTGGGGCCAAGGGCTCGCTTGGTGTGATTAGGCTCACAAGAGCTGCAGTGGAGCAGTTTGTCCCATCTGAGAGGCATTAGGCAGAAGTTCAGCTGTGCTGCTGTGGAGCTTCAGGCTGTGCTGGAGTCTCCTGTTGGAGACGTCAGTTGGGTGTTAGTCTGATGGGGTAATCTTGTTTCTGCTGCCCTTCTCCTTGTGTTTGCCTTCTTGCCTCCTCTCTTACTCAACAACAAATGTTTTGGGGCCAGGGCTCTTACCAGCTTGCTCAGTGCGTGGTGAGTGCTCAGCTGCTGAGAGAAGAGCCCTTCCCCAGTGCATGGTGCTGCCTCCTGCCCACTCCTTGAATCAGCTTGAAGTGAGATTTTCTCCTGCACATCATGCTTAACATGCATGTGTTCTGGGGGGGGTTCAGGGTCTGTTTCCTTACCCACCACCATCGTGTGCCATCAATTCGGCTGGATGTGGGATTGCATTGGAAAGGGACATTTTCAGGGTGTGTCCTCGCATGCAGCTCTGCTGCTAAAATCCACCGGTGACCAGGGATTTCCACACCTGCTGGAAGCAGCTTTTTGACCTGGGAGCCAGAATTCCTTGATGGCTTTCCATGAAAATAGTCCCAAGATGGGTCAGTTTCTGTGCTCTGTCTTCACGGACCCTTCCAGCATGCCCGGGGTGCCCTTGCGTGTAGGGTGGTAATGAATACCTCGATGTGCTGACTTTTCCAGACTATTGTTTGGAGACTGTAACTGAAGTTGCAGTTTCCTCATTAGAGTAGCCTTTGTCAGAGCATCTTTAGTCAAGGGTCTCCTGAGAGACAGCATTTTTAGAACTTCTTTTTATACCTCCTCTTGAAAGTTCTTTGCACTGCACCTTGTGAAGAAACTAATGAGATGCTGTGAAAGTTTGGGCTGCTGTTAATTAGGAGAGGTCTGAGGAAGAAGTACTGCACATGTATTAACTTTATCTTGGCTCACATGTCTCCTCTCTCCCTCTGTCTCTTCTTTGCAGGTTGCACAAACAGCAGATGGCTTGGATGCTGACCTGTGGAAAGATGGCTTATTTAAATCCAAGGTCACACGGTACCTGTGCTTCACCAGATCATTTTCAAAAGAAAATGTAAGTCCGTTTGCTGAGTGTCTGCATGATTTGCATCTGTGCCTGGTATGCTCTTACCCATAAGATGATTCATTTTATGGAGCCAATTATAATTCAAGCAGGCGTTTCGCTGAGTTTGGGTGAGTAAGGAGGCAAACTGCAATGGCAGGATATTTGCCTGTCTGTGTTTCTCGTGGAAAGAAATTGCTGACAAAATCTTCTGCAATAAAAGCAGAAAAGGGAACGTTTGCATTTCAGCAGCCTCTCACACTCGTTTCCTGCTGCAGCAATGGGTGCTGCACACTCATGGTCCCGATTGATTTCTAACCCAAATTCCTCAAGAAACAAACAGTGCAGGTAGTGTTCGTGAAGGAAATACTGGTTTCTGAATCCAGGGGCATCACTGATATTTTATTGCAGGATTAGCTTGCTATCTTTGTTGGCTTTGGTGCTGATTCTTGAAAATGTGCCCACATTGTGCATATGCTACCACATTCTTGTAATTTGGTCTGACTATTAAGTATAAATTACTTCCTGATTAGCGGCAGTTTTCTGCCCACACTTTCTGTGGAGGAGAGGAGACTGTGCAGCAAGAGCTTCATGCATTCTGCTGTGGTTTTGGTTGAGGCTACTGTGAAAACTTTCTTTTTTCTGGAGGAACTGTTGACTTCTGCAATGAATGCACTCCATCTAGTGGGTAATCCTGCTTTTGGTCGCGCTTTGGATATTCACGGCGACTCAGTTGGCAGGGTCTGGAAGTACCATTTTGTACTTGTGCTTTCACCATGACGGGAACAGAAAAGTGATGGCAGCTTCAGGGGCTGCTCACGGGTCCTGGCAGGAGAGCTGGGGATTGCCAGTTCCCAGCATTTGACCTTTATTCTATCCGCTTCCCTGCCTGCCTCTAGATTAAAGTAAAGCTCCAGAGCCATGGGAAATATCACTTCCTGGGGTGGATGGACAATAATTGTGCTTTTCATCCCAGAGTATGTGCAGTTGCAGGAATAGTAGCCCTGGAATAGGCAGGGAGGCTATTAAATAGGTTTGTGTGATTTGAATATTAGGTTTATCTGTGGCTACCTGAAATGTGAAGTTGTCAGAAATAATTACAGGACAGTAGCAGCTGCTGGCAGTGTAAATACCCTCAGCTGGTGCCTGTTGGACTTTTGGCAGGAACCCTGGGCTCAGCATGATTTGGGACTACCTTCTTCATATTGATGAGGCATGAATTAAAGCAAAAGCTTCCCCTTCCCTCAGTCCTCTTGGCCACGTGGAATATATGATGCACTTCCCTGTTGGGAGCATCTGAGGGCTGAGAGGCCTCAGTTCCCTCATCTGGGAGGAAGGAAGTGAGAGGCTCCTCTCTCTCCCCCAGATGCTGATGTGTTGCTGCACTTTGGTTGGGAGTTTTACCATTCAGGGGTTTCTTTTGTGTTTAGCAAAACACTGGGAACTCTCTTCTCCTGAAGAGCATGTTGTAGTTAGGAGAGTTAATGCACTTCGGATATCTGGGTTAGAGCAGAGTCAGTCTGCAGTGCCTGGTTAGCAGAATCATCATTCTCAACAGTTCACAGTATGTGACCATTATAAGGACGTTGCTGTGTCTGAGTGTGGGGAGGCCCTGGATGGTGGGTCTCACAAACGGGGGGGCTTTGTCCCCTGCTCCCCTGTGCACATGGCAGAGCTGACTCCCAGGGTTCCAGCAGCCAACAAACTCATTGGAGGCACCTCTCCTACCTGTCTGCTGCTGATGGAGGAGTGATCAGTGGTTCAGCAGAAAGTTGCCACTGATGTAACACACAGACAGCTTAAATAAATAAAACATGAAAGATGAATCAGCAGCAACTACTTTGTCTGCTGTTTGCTGTGCCAGGACCATGTTAACTGACACATTCAGGCTTGGCAGCATCCAGCACTGCTTGCTACAAGATGCCCTGGACATGGGGGGTCAGAGGCGTGTGGGGGCTGCCCGGCTTCAGCCTCTTTATGTGAGCAGAGAATGTGTGCCACATTTGTGTCTGGTGGGACAGGGCTGCAGGTGTGCTGACCCTTCTGGTGAGGAGCTGACCGTAAAATGCAGAACCTCCCAAAAATAAACTCAGACCTGACCTCCCCTTGTTTCAGAGCCTGCAAATGTAAATGTTTTGTAAGTAGTTCAGTGAAATAATCAGAGAGTACAGGTTTGTCTGAAAAACTCTTGCCAGATAAAAACTAAAGTAGGTGCTTAGCAACCAGTAACAGTAAAACTCACTGACATGGTTTGATGGCTTGGGATGAAATTTTAGTTGTTCTGTACTGTGTTTCTGTTTATAAAGGCTGTGCAGTACCTAAAATGTGAAAATCTTTCATATGTGAACCCAGATTATTGGCAGCAGTGCTGGTTTCATCGAAAACTGCAAAGAAAATCTGGTCTCTAAACTATTGTGGAGGCTGTCACTCTGAATTGAGCTCTGAGCTCTTCAAGCCTTGATTAATAGGACAGGGCATGAGTTCAGAATTCCTATGGACTCCAAATGAAGTTTGTAATTCCAAATGGCCTGTGCTTCTGGAGTGCACTGCATTTGGAGCTAGAACCTTGTCTATTCAGTACTAATTAGCTAATGCATGTAATAACTTTGGCTATGTGTGCATAAGCCATCATCCTGTAATGCTTTCTGCTGTTGCTGTCATGGAAATGTCATGTTGCTGTGTAGATGTAGAGTGTGTAAGAACTGAGGGGACCTGCTCAGTGGATGAGTTGGTGAAGGTAGTATTTCTAACTGCTGTGCTTTCAGAGGGAAGAATGTGGTTGTGCTTCCAAGGATCTGGAAGTATGGCAGTGGATGAGGTGTTAGAATTTTGAGTGTTGAAAGTTGTCTGGTATCTCCTAGTCAGTCATTGTTTGGTTCCTGCAGAGAGGACTCTTGCAAGGGTTGGCTTGGTACGTTCTTCCCATTTCTGAAGTTGTGGTCAGATAAAATGACAAGGGTCCAGCAGGGGGAAGATCTGGGGTGTAATTTGGTGACATTGTCATAATCAACTGTTTCTTTTCTCTCTCCAAAGAGTCATTTAGGCAATGTCTTGGTTGATATGAAGCTTATTGATATCAAGGACACTTTACCTGTAGGCTTCATCCCCATCCAGGAGACCATCGATACACGTAAGTTGACATTTATTCCTCAGTCCCACTCCGCCAGTGCCTGTGTGGTCAGGCAGAAAAGGGCTGTGTCCCAGGCAGAGGGTCACTCTTGGCACTGTTGCTCTCTGGGGTGGCATGTACACATGTAGGGGCTGCAATAAAACAGCCTTTGGTTTTCTTGTCCTCCTCAGGCTGTTTAATGGGGCTGCCTGTCTGTCTCCACTCACCTGCTAGAGTCCCATGGCTCCAGGGCAGGAAGAGAGAGTTTATTTTTTCATTTTGAAGGGTGGACTGGGCCTAGCAGGAGCAGAGCTGCTGTGCCAGGGGATGTTCACAAATGCACTGAAAGGAAGGGGTTGTGCTCGTGGTGCCGGGTTTGTGCCCCCCCACCGTACATCTCCTGCCGCGAATGAACGTAGGGCTGGGGGGGTCAGGTATGCTTGTGCTTGCTGAGACAAGGCCCAAGTGTGGTGTCCAGGGGGAATACCATCCTCGTTTCTGCAAGGTAGAATTGCTTCACTGCAGCATTTAAGCGAGCAGTTCCCAAACAGTGTGTTCAGCTCCCCCGGGACTCGTGCCAGCAGCAGCTGGAGCCACGTCTGGTGGCAGCCCTGTGCTGTGCAGCAGGCACAGAGGGCGTTGGGCTGCCAGGGGACAAACCCCATGGGAGTGGAGCATGAGAGGATGGCAGGACTGGTGCTGGTGCTCGGTGTGCAGCTGCTGATCACAGAAGGCTGGTCCCAGTGCATGTCAGTGATGAAATCCAGCCTAGGAACGAGCAGAAAAGGGTTACATGAACCTGCTTTGCAGGGAGTCATTCATCTGGGGCTGCAGCACGTCAGGATGGGTTTTCACTCACTGTGATTTGGTTCTGATTGGAACCTGTGGCCTGGAAGTGAAAGGCTCTGAAGACCATTCCCTCAGGTCACCCTCTGCTTCTAGAAAATTCTTGGGCATGTGTGGTATAAGGTAGAATAGTTGGCTTATCCTGCTCACCCTTGGTAGTGCTGGACCTTACTGTGTGCTGCTTCAATTCCTGTGACAGTCCTGGTGGAAAGGTGGAAGGGGGCTTTGTCATTAATTTGAAATGCATTGGGTTGTAACTGCGACAGCCTTAAAGCAGAGGCACTGCCTGCACTAAGGAAGTGGTGTGAAAGAGAACATAGACAAAAGCAAATAGTCAGCTTTGTACTTGCAGATAAAGTCAAATAGGAGGCACTGATTGTGTTCAGAGTTAGATTTGTGGTTACAGGTGTCTCTGTGCTCCTCTCTAAGTGGCAGCTGACTCGCAGTTAGTACATGTAATACAGTACTCCTTAGTACTTCTGAGAAGATTTTCAGGAAGCCTTTAGGATTTAAATCCTAGACTCCTAAAATCAGTTTTAGGTGCTTCAAACAGAAGCCCTGCTTTTTCAAAGCAGGAGAAGACTAGACTTCAGGGATGCAGGTGTTTACCATCTCTAAAAACAGCACTGTAACTGCAAGCTGCATGCACAGCTGCTCTATTGGCACACCTCACACTGTCTGTAGGTTATTGGTGCTAGTGCAGCAGCACATTCCAGAGGCTGGGATGCATTGCTGTTTCCCAAGGTGCGGATTACGAAACAGGAGGAGCCTGTGGAGGCAGGGCTGCTTACCATCTGTTGAAGTGACAGCATCTTTTAAGTTGGAAGGTATTTATTCATATTAAGATGAAGGGTTTTTATTTTGCAGGCACTTGTTTGTAGTTGCTCGTCGTTTCTAGATTTTCATTCAGCATCTGCTCTTTAGATTTTCAGTGTATCAGTAGACTTCTGTCCTGCTTTCCAAGTGCCTGCATCCAACCAGGAACCTCACCTGGCTCACCCTGAGCCTCCTTAGGATGAGATGGAGCATTGTTCTCCAAATCCGTGTCTGTGTGCCAGTGCCAGCTGTGGTCACAGACAGCACCAGAGCTGGCTGTGGATTGTGTCTGCATGCTGGTAAACAGCCTGAAGGTCTGTGAATTCTTTATATGGATAAGCCTTAACTCTGATGGGCTTGAGTTTTTTGTGATGGATAACATGGAAATAAGTGGAATTGCTCTGTGACACATAGCAGAAAGGGCTGTGCAGTGCGTTCATCCACCCAGAGCACAGGTCAGAGCAGCACAGCTGCCTTGTGGGAGGTCCTGGCAGTTACTGCCTTGTGAATCTGGTTTGTCCTTACAAAGAACCAGGGCAAACATGCTGGGAGTATAATTTCTGTGCCTGCTGACTTGATCAGGAGATGCCACTAACACTTGGGATGTGTGAGATTTGGACAGACAGCTCTTCCACTCAACCTCTCTGCACGGCAGGCTCTGCCTGCTCCTCCTCACAGTGGGTTGGAAGTAGCTGGTTGGAAGCATGTAGCAGAATGAACTGACTGGTTGTATCAGAAGATTCCAGGTACATTCCTAGAGGCAGTGCTTGTGGGAGGAATGTTTAGATATGGCTGTCCAGGCCAGCAAGGCAAACATTACCTGGGAAAGAGCAAGGGAGTGCGAGAGGCATGCGGAACTGGCAGAGTCCCCTGCTGTTCTGTGCTGTGGGGCAGCACCGGGGCACACGTGGGAGCTGATCTCTGCAGCAGGCAGGAGGAGATCTGGTTATTGCAGTGCCAATAACACATCTCCTGACAGAACAATCCTCACTGAATGGCACTGCACTGACTGGTTTGTTGATATATGTCTGTTCTTTGGCACCAGTTCTGCCATAATTATCTGCCTAATATCTGGAGAGTCTATAAATAACATTTATACTCTAATCTTGCATAAAACCCACCCTGTATTCTGGGTTGTTTTTGCAGAAGAAATAGCTTTCAGAAAGAAGAGGCTGTGCATTAAATTCATCCCTCGAGATTCTACAGAGGCAGCGATCTGCGATATCCGAATCCTGGGGAGATCTAAGCAAGCCCCTCCTCAGTACACGTTCATAGGGTAGGTACCCTGCACTCCGAAGCTGTTGGCACGAATGCAGTTAGAGCAAAGCAAGGCACCCAGTGCTCCTGTAATTACCAAGTAGTAGCTTGTAAGAGCTGAAGCTTATCATTAGAAAAGTCCAAGTAAGTACAAGTGTTACTGAGTTTGATGTGCGAATTAACTCACCCCCCCTTTTTTTAATTACTCTTGTTCTCACTGACCAAGTTGTTTGTGAAACGCATCAGTGCCTGCTGCTCGTGCATGTGTGCAGCATTTGTTTGTAGCACTGATGCTTTGTGTTGGTTCCCCAGGGAGCTGAACAGCATGGGTATTTGGTATCGGATGGGCAGAGTGCCCCGCAATCACGACTCCGCACAGCCCGCGGCTCCTCCCGCCCCAGCACCAGCTTCGACACCCGCTCCCAACCTGCCAAGGTAGGTTTTCTGCATTCCAGCTCTTTCTGCTTGATGCTGCATGTCTTGTGGTTACTAACCTTGCCTGGGAAGCCAAGACCAGGGTGCTGCATTGGTGTGGAATGATTGTGTCACAATCTGATGAGGGAATGTGCTGTTCGTTGAAGTATTTGCCTGCTGGAAGTTCCTTTGCCTGTTGTTTTGTAAAGAAAAATGGGTGAAGCCTCCAGAAAAAAATAAAAAGCCTTCAGAGGAAGGGAAACAGCAAAGTGTACCTTTCCTTTGCTTCAAACTATGCAGGATGCTGTGGTTTCCAACACATACATGTGGGTCAGCTCAGGAGGGTGAGCCAGAGCTGCAGCCATGCTGATTGTTCTCCTTGACCAGAGGAAGGGAGAAGTGTCTCTACAAATTTTATAAGGGAAACAGGTTTTGCTCATCTCTGGGATCAGTCCATTCATGGTTTGAAGTACTGGTTCTTGGCTTTTTATTTTTTTGAGCCCAGTTGCTGAGCTCCAGTTATACAGCTGACATGAGTGTGCACAGCAGCATGCTCATCTTGCAGTGACTGATGGGAGCAGCACTGCTGGGCAGTGGTGTCTGTCCAGGCTGTTCTCCCTGTATGACAGACAATATTTGTGTGTGTGTATAAACAGATGTGCTGGTGCATACACTTTCATGTATCAGTAGTCCTGTACTGAGAGCTTACTTGCTGGATACTCTGGACAAAAAGTGTTGTTAAGCAACAGACCAGCCCAGACAGTGATTAAACTGAGCACTTTGCACCCCTGACGTCACTCTGAAAGCACAGCACCCAGTGTGAATTGTGCTCCTGCTGCAGAGGCTCCTAGACTGGGCTGGGCCATTGCCAGGGGACAGCATGTTCTCCTCGGATCACTTTGGGCTTTTGCTTATTTAAGGGTACGTGTATTTTTGCACTAGGCATATTCTACACTGCAGATACCTTTACACTATTACAGTAACTAGTGAGAACTAGAATTTCGAAGGAGACAGCAGAGAGGAATTCCAGGGTCCAGTTTGTGTACAAAGGTCATTGTATCACATGGGTGGAAATGCTCATGTCCTTTAGATTCTTGATTTACAGGTCATTTCAGAGTTACACTTTTAAACCACTGCAACGTGTTCACCAGAAAGCTATCAGGTACCTCCTTAAGGCAGGTGTGTACATTTGAGCCTTCACCCATGACCCAGACTGAAATCCACTGTCCTGTGGTGGCTCTTTGAGCTCTGCAAAGCATTTGGGTGTTTCATTCACTGAGACTTTTGCTTGGTCACTTGCCATGCCGTGGCACAGTGCTTGCTGTCCTGTACTGTCAGGTGTGCTGCAGGCAGAGATGCTGTCATGCTTCTCAGAGATGGAGGCAAAAGAGATGAAAAGCCAGCAGTTTCCTGGAGATTCCAGGCTGTCCCACTAGGACATGAGATGTTATTTTGAAGCTCTGCTGGACATAAGCTAGATGCCAGCCCAGGCCATGTGAGATCAGAGAGAAAGATGTCTTAATTTTAGAGCACAGATCTTCATTTTCTTTCTGCAAGAAATTCTGTCTGGGCAGATTTCCACAGTAATAAAAAAAAAAAAATTATCATAGAAAGAGAATGTCAATGGCAGTGCTTAATCACTGAATGTGGAAGGGTCACTTTATGGCTGACCAGGGAAGGCTGCAGAGCAGTGTCAAAGCTGCTGGGAACAGGGCCAAAATTAGAGCTCAAAGCATCAGTGACAGTCTGAAAAGAAGTGTTTACAAGGCTTATATATTTTATAACCTCTTGTTGTGCAGTTTATGGTTTACAATGGCTGCAAGGAAATTGGATCAGTTTTGTTTTACTTGCCAAATAAAGCAAATGTCAAAATAGTCAATATAAAATGTATTCTAATTTGGCTGAGTTAAACCAGCCAGTATGCAGTGGAATAATTGAATGTTACATTAATGCCTTGTAGTAAAACCCACCTGTCGGTAGCCAGCTCCACTCTCACACCCCACGTGTGATTTACAGGTAACTTTTACACTACCAGTCTGATCATTCAAAGCATCTTTCATGTCTTTTTTTTACTCTGGTTATTTATTATCCAATATATTTTTTAAGAAATAGAAATGTATATAAAGGTGCATCCTGAAAATATTTAATTATTACAGGGAACACAGACAATTTGAAGGCCTCTTCTAACACTATCAGCAGTGTGGTGAGTTACTCAACACAATGTTTGTGGAAGATTGTGGTCACAAGTAATCTGTTATTTTCACGTCACCATAGAGAG
Organism: Coloeus monedula; assembly: GCF_965178545.1. Lineage (NCBI taxonomy): Eukaryota > Metazoa > Chordata > Aves > Passeriformes > Corvidae > Coloeus > Coloeus monedula. Next base: position 497,784 of record NC_138801.1, on the reverse strand, counting down.
AGGAGATTACACTGGCAGCCAGTTTGCTGTTTTATTCCGTGTGGATATATCCTGACAGGAATAGCAGTGAGTTGTTCTGACGCTGCCTCAGTAGTGAGGGAGAATCGGTGAGCAGTGCTGCATGGAGCACTGCAGAGAGTCTGCTGTTGGGCTGGTCAGATATCTCAGCTGCTCTCTTCAGTTGCTGTCTGCATTACAGAATAATTCTGAATCAAGAGGGGGCTTCGGAACAATTGCTAACACTGGATATAAACCAAACCCTTCTGTACAACTAAGCCTTCTAAAGTAGAAGGACTGTTTACTGTGGGATATATTTACTTCTGCGCTAGCCCCTCTGCTCTGTGGTGTAAGGTGCTGATGGCAGTGGATGGTGGCCCATCAGAGTTGTCATGTATCAGAGGTGTGACCTCCACAGGTTGGTGCACATCAGCAGTGCTGTTTCTGCTGCTCGTGTCACAGGGTTATGGCTCACAGTCTGGGCTGCACAAGGAGAGGCTTTGTTTGGTAGTTGTGCTGGACTGCATATGGTATTTTTCAGCCATTTCTTCTCCTTTGTGTTTTCTACTGCAGGCATCTGGCTTAATGGCCTCTAGCAGCAGCCCTGGCATGTCCTGGTGAGGGTGGCATGCTGTGCCATGGAGCATGGCTGTGCCATTGTGCAGGTCATCAGGCTCCTTTACTGTCTTTTCTCTCCAACTCCTGCGACAGCTTCTTGGCACTAATGGCCGTCTGAAGAAATGCTTTTTCAGGTTCCCATCCTGCTGCCTTCTGAAGGATGGCTTTTGTAGGCTCGAGTTCCATGAGGAGGGAGATTGATGTCACTTCCCTCAGTACCTCTGCTCTGTGCACGAGGCTTGTGCTGCATGGCAGCCATCATTTTGGGGAGCAGGGAGGTAATTCTCCCCCAAGAGGCGGTGGTTACAGGTAACTCACGTGACCTTTGGCACACTCTTGCTTCACCCAGCCTGTGCATCCATGATTGCCAGTTCATGGGCTGGGGACTTGCAGAACAGCCCATGTCACGAGTGCTTGAGCAGTGTCTCAGGGCTCAGCTCTGCCATGCCTCAGACTCTGTTGGAGGAGGCTGGAGCAGGATTTGTGGGTGACGTTCTCCTGTTCGAGTCTGGTTCCAGCGTTTTGGGAGCAAGTCCTTGACTGCTGTGAGTCCGCGCAGAGTCAGCCGCGAGCCGTTCTGCCTTGCAGCTCCTGTGTGGTGGCTCCATCCCTCCTGTGGTGCTCTGTGAGCCTGGGTGGCTTCTGTGGCTTGGGAGCACGTTCTGCATCCCTTCTCAAGGTGCAGCAGGAGCCCGTGCCACTGTCACTCAAAGAGCCCGCTCAGAGTTTGTCAGCTGCAAGCAAGATGTCAGTCAGTGCTGTTGAAGTGTGTTTTACAGTGACAGACATAATTGCACTTAACTTTTGCGTGGATGTTATCAATCTGTGATGGATACTTTGGGGAAAGGAGCACTCTGATTGCAGATGATGTGTCACAGGCATTTAATCTTCCTCTTGGAGAGACCAGGATTCAGTCACAACTTCCACTCGTTGATGTGAGGTTTTGGAAACGTAGATTCGCACTGACCCTGGGAATCGTTCAGTCATTTGGTTTGTGAGGCTGTCATCTGAAAGGTTAATGATTTACCTGGAGAGGGAAGATCTGGCTGCAATCCACTTGCATTCCTGCTGTGTGTTAGCACAGCAGTGGGTGTGCAGGTTCAGAAGGGCACAGCCCCTCTGGCTGCGTCCCGGCATGTCTGTGCAGCAGGTGCTCCGCACCGCCCTGGCTGGAGCCGTCCGGTTCCACAGCAGCTCCTGTGTGGCCACAAGGCCCCATGCTGGCCGGTCCCAGGGGAGGTGCTGGTCCCTCTGGACTGCCCCAGCCTGGGGCACGATGGCCGGGACAGAGCAGCGTGTGCTCCCGTCCCTGGTCCTGCCCCACGCTGGGGCCCGGGCCCTGCAGAGCGGCTGTGCCACGCCCGGCCTGGGGCCAGCCTGTGGCTCCGGCATGACCCATGTGGCTGAAAACCTCAGCCCTGGCAGCTGTGGGTCCCTCCCTCCCTGCTCAGAGCAGGTCAGTGTGTGCTACCAAGTGCTCAGGGTCCAAGCGCTGCACTGGCAGAGCGCTACACCAGGGAAGTGCAGCTCTGGCTTTGATTCACAGAGAGCAACTGCTCTGCTTAAATGTCTGGAATAAGAGCAAGATGTGTGAATTTTCCTTCTGAGCTCCCTTTTTTCTCTGAACTCCTTCTGAGTTACCTTTTCACTAGTTAAGCTGGCCCCTCCTTAGGAAAAGGAAACAATTTGTTCCTGTTCTCTGCTCCCAGTGGAGCTTCATGTTGAGGAATGTAAGAATTTCTTTACTAGGCAGAGAAGTCTGATTTTTCAAATTGATTTATTAACGGTGTTTGAAATTGGTGGTGTAAGCTTGGGAAGGGATCACTCTGTGGCTTTCTGCTGCAGGCTGATGATGTGCAATCGAGACAGGTCATAAAGCAACACCAACAAGCTGATGGGGAGACCCAAGCTGGGGCTGGGATGCACCAGCCTGACTCTGTGCAGTGTGGTAATGGAAGGGAAGCCTTCTGCCTTTCCTATTTTTAAAGTAGCTACCCTATTATTTAGAAATAGCTATAATAATTTTTTTCTTTAAGTTCTTTAAAATATATTTTTATGAAGCATCTGTAAGGGAAAAGGTTCCAGGGCTTCATTGCTGTTCTGCTCTGGTGTAGAGAGAAGCCAAGCCCTGCCATTGCCCAGGGACAGCCACTGCTGGTGGTGTGAGGGCCAGGATGCTTCCACAGAGCAGTGGGGGTCTGCCTTAAATCCCTCATCGGAACCCAAATGCTGCCAGATAAGGAGTACTTAGGGATGGATGTTTCTGGTGTGACTGGAAACTGCTCTGAGAAATGTTGCCAGTGGTATCCTTTCTGCAAAGTGCTGCTTTCTTGATGGAGTTGCATTTTTTAATCTGTTTCATCAGGAGAGCTCTAAAGTAAAACCACCTTCTGATTTGCAACTAAGTGTAGAATCTTTTGCACTGGAAAATACCTATAAGATCAAGTAAAAAAAAGTAGTTATTAATTATTATATTTTGAAAATATTATGTGGCTTGAATGCTCAAATCACTTGAATAATGAAACACAGCACAGCATTCGTAGTTTTTAGATTAAATACTTACCAGAAGCCAAGGGTGTCATAAGGGCTGAGGCCACATCTCAGCAGCAATGGATTAAAAACACTGTGAGACTGAAACAGTAAGTTGAAGCCTGGAGGAAGTGTTTCCATGGATCCTCTCTGGTGGGGATGGTAAGAAACGAAATGTAAGGATGAAATGCCCATGATATGTATAGACTGTGCAGATCTGAACATGATGATTTGGGTGGGTGAGGGGGACTGGCACATGTTTCTCCAGAGTCTGGTTCCCATAAACGATTTGTTATGAAACGGCACTGACCATGTGGCTTGCGTCCAGCTCAGCTGGATGAAGACGTGCAAAAATTGGTCACAGTCCAGTATGTTTTAGTGGTAGAAAATGATGATTAGGAAAAAATGTTTAAACAATACAGTTGGTTTCCAGGCACAAGAGTCTGTTGCAGCAGCTAAGAAGGAAAGCCGTGAACTGTAATTAGAAGGAGCCTGATGGATTTGGCCGACTTTGAGGATGCACTGAAAAATTTGTGGAGTGCTCTGAGTGAAGAGGCTTCAATCTTCTTAGAGTCATTTTTCTTTGTAAAGAGCACTGTTCCTGCTATAGCAGTATTTCTGGAGGCATGTTTTCTTTGGGGCATAGCATAGGGTTGTTAAGTCCAAACCGGAGGTATCCATTTGGAGAAGCTGTGCTCTGGGTTGTTAAATAAGCCCTGCAGGGAAACTGAGCTTTTTTCCCTAAAACTTGTGTGTTGTCTGCTATTTAATATGATCTCTGCCACTGCTGATTTGTAATCTGTGCTTTCACCCTGAAGTGCATGTGGTTGTGTTCAGATATTTCCTTTAAATCAATCACTTTCACCATTTTCCAAAACACTTCTTGAGTTTATTGCTTTTAGTAAAGTGTTTGGACTGTCATTATTTATTACTGGCAAAGTGCTGACAATGTGCTCTTCCCAAATGAGTCTTTATGTGGAATATTTGTTTAACGGGTTTTGCAGGGGAGGCGCCGATGTTCCCGGGAGCTGGGCTGTGCCTGCAGCGCTCCAGGGCTGTGGGGTCTGCCTGGGCAGCAGCCCCCCACCATCCCCAGCAAGAGGATCATCTCTGAGAGGGGCTTTGAGTCTGGCCTGTGGGCCTGGGCTTCGTTGTGCTGATTAATTTGACAGAATTTAAAATCCTAACCAAGGAAGCTTACACCATGTGTAATTTATCTTTTTGGAGTATTTCTGCTGTTTGGCAATTTTTCCCTACTGCTTCATTATCTGAAAACTCCTGACTCTGGAGAGCAGCTTGTGAAGGATGTGAAAGCCGCACGCTTGCCGCCGCAGCCTCCCGAGACACGGCGCTGCTCAGCTGAGACAGCCACTTCATAAGCACTTCGTGCTTGCAGGGCGAGGTCTCCGTTCTTAGATGCAGCCTCTGCCTATGAGGATTTAATGGGCTGCAGCTCAGACTTCCAAGTGGCATAAATTAAACTTGTTGGGTTTTTTTCTGTTGTTTGGCAGCTGCTCTGTCCTAGTTACTCAAGTTCTCTGATCTGAATTAATCCCCATGTAGAGGAAGCTGCAGGAGCTTCATCCTGCATTAGGCCTTACATTTTGGGTAGCTGGTCTGCAGTAGATGGTGTGAGCATCGCCGCGGGTTGTGCGTTCAGCCGGTGACTGCTCTCGTCCGAGAGAGGCGCGCAGCATCGCGTCCCCGTGCTGGGGAGGGGGCTGGGGAGGGGGCTGGCGGAGGCACCCGCTGGGCTGTGTGTGGAGTGTGCACTGCCTTCCTCCTTCCCTACAGCTGGGAAAGTTAAATGGGGAGATCTGAATGTGGAAAGAATCGCTCACTCTCTTTTTCATTCTCTCCTGCATTTGGGCTTTTATAAAATCTGAATCTGGCACCCCCAGTTCTCATTGACTCTTAGGAAACAGGATATTTTAGTAGCTTGGAATGAGATGAAATGCTTGCAAAGTCCATATGTTGCTTGTTTTAGGGAAAGGGTCAGGAAGGTTTTAGAAAGTATTTAAATATTTGGTTTACACGATTAGAATAGATTGTCTGGAATGAAGTCCATTACCCGAGGTGATTCTTGCCTTGCCGTTTAGGTTTTCATTGCAGTTCTTTGGAGTATGAGGTAGGTGTTCTGGCATCTCAGTGCCCCAACAGAGTCAAAGTTAAGGGCTGTGAATAAATACTGTAGCTGGGATCTAGCCACTACTGGAACCACAGATGCCTGCTGTGGCAGTGGCTGCGAGCTGCAGCCTGGGAGATGCCTCCTGGTAGAGGGGGTGGTTGCCAAGTCCTCTGATGTCAGTTCATAGAACCCCAGCAGCTTCTTTCTTAGAAATGTGCCTTTTCCTGTCTCCATGAGCAAAGATTTCACATTGGATTACATTTCTTGAGAGCTGCAGCCTGATATTAACTCACTTTAGGTGTGCTTTCAGCTTTCTGCAGCTTGAAATTTAATTGTTCTGTTCTCAATTTTTCGTGAGATGCGATCTTTGCATGATCACTGATTATGGAAAGTAAGGGGGGTTTTTTTGGTGTTTTTTTTTTTTTTTTTTTGAAAGGTATTTCCATGAGACTGCAGGTTTTGCAGCAGTGTTCTGAAGGACACTGAAAAAAATCAACCTTTTCTGCCTGACCGTTCAGATGCTGCTCTGGGTGTCACACTTGTACCACCCCAGACTACCACTGTTGAGTCCAAAGCCCATCTTACCATTGGACTTTTGCTGTGCATTGTTGGTATTTTTATATGAATTATGGAGCATCCTTTGATATCTGGCACTTCCCCTTGTGATCCTCTGTTCCTTTTTATGAGTACTTGCCCCCTCACTTCAAAAGCAGTTCATCACCTTCCTGCAGACAGTTCTTAATAACAGGTTTGGAACTGTTGGGCATTCCTGGGCCTGTTTTATGTGAGTTTCTCTCCAAAAATGTTCAAAAAGTGGCCATAATGTGCACAGACCTCAAATCCCCTTCGTCTGCACGTGAAGGATCTCCTCATCACATGCTGACTTGTTCTGTGGATTTGCTGAATAAAAGAGCAACTGAAGTGAAGAGGGTGATTAAACTTGCTCTAAATTGTCTTGAAATTATCATACACTGGAGAAAAATATGTTTGGTATTTGAGCAGTGTGGGTTTGACTCCAGCTGTGGAGGGAAAGCTGGAGCCCTGGGCCTGGCCGTGCCAGGACCGCCCGTCCTCCCGCTGCACCAAAGTGCCTCATTGCTTGTCTTTGGGAGGAGGAAAGCTGCTTCTGGTGACAGTTCAAAAGGGAGATAATTGGCACAGGGATAGTCTTTGTGAGTTGCCATTCCTCAACATCAGAGACTCACTAAAGTACTAATAATTACTGTTAATATCTTTCAGTGGAAACTTTCTGAGTAAACGAGTGCTGGTTGAGGCAGCATTTAACGGCCGCTGCTGGCATGATCGGAATGCAAATAAGTGTTATTAGCCTAATGATTTTGCTGTCACCACGGTGTGCAGCAGTAGTGTTGTGAATATGTCATGCAGTACCCGTGAATTTGGAAAGTGTGTCAAAACACAACTTCAATTAGTTTGCTCTAATTATGACTCTAGAGAGTTCATAAGTATATCACTCCTCATTAAAAGAGATTTTCTTATATGGATTAATACAGCACATAAAGGGGTGTTTGAGCGATTGGAGGCAGGGCTGTGCAGAGGGAGGATGCCTGTGGGGTGCTGGAGGTACAGCAGGTCTGCAGCAGTGCTGGGGTCCAGCCCCATTCTGTGAGCTCCTGGTGCAGGGCCAGGGCTGGGAAACCTCCCAGGCAGGAGCAAGTGGCTGTGCCAGGTCAGCTGTGGGCAGCAGGAGCCTCGTAGATGGTTCTGGACAGGCTCTTCAATTAAAAACAACCAAACCAACAACAAACCCCAAACCACAAAAGCTCTAGAAGGAACCACGCTTGATGCTAAAATAGAGATGTGGCCCAAAAGCTTTACTCTGGTAAAGGTCAAGGAGCACAAGCAGACAGAAGCGCAAGCCTGTGCCAGCCTGGCCTCTCCAGAGCAGCCCTTCGGGATGCTGGGTGTCTGTTCCCCTTCCCCAGCATGTTTGCAGTGCATTTTGCACTCTGTCTTGTCACATTGCCTGGTCATGTTGCAGCTTTGCAGAACAGGAAAAGATTGTTGTGCTCACAGGTGAGCAGCTGGGTAAGGGTTAAAGTAGTAATTGTTTAAATCTTTTAGGCTTTCCTCCCAGTTCTGTGATAATTTGATGAAGAACTTCACCCTAATTAAATATTCAAATTAGGAATAAGTGTCAATATGGCTTCCCGGTGCCTGGAATGATGATTAATTGTATTCAAAACTCTAGTGGCCGCTGTAATCTAAACCAAACCGTTGTTCTTGATTATTTGTGCAACACATTTACCATGTTTTTGTTTTAAAATTTAAACTAGTAATTGATTTGCCATATGCCACAGAACTGCACATACTTTCACGGTATGTGTTTAGGAACTTGGGGACTTTGTAATTGGGATTTTCTTGCTTTTCAATGGCAGCCTCTTTTTTTTGTCTTCTACAATGCAAAATGATTTGGCTCTCACAACACATAAGGAAAATGCATTATGCAATCAAGTTTGTAGGTATAAGCTGTATTGATCCTGGCCAAAGTTTACATTAATTTAAAATAAATTGGGCTTTGTTTCCCATTCCTCCCTACAATGTCATCTTTTATAAAAAGAAAGGGGGAAGGGGAGAGCTGATTTCCATCCAGCAGTCGCTGCCCTGTCTTGTGGTATTGCAGCTAATGTTCTTGGAGACATCTCTGTGGCTGTCTGCGTGCAGCTGGACTGATGGAATGCCCAGTTGTCCTACCTCAGGGACACCAAGTAGCCCTGGAGCAGGCATGCAGACCATCGTTTCCAGACGCCCTTGTTACAGCCACAGTCAAGACCCTGGTGTCAGACAGGGCTGGCGCTCCTCCCCAGCCCCACAAGCAGTGGTGGGAGTGCTGCCCACTGAGGGTAGGTCTGCAGGTGTACATCTGAATGTCACCTTCCTCACCCCCCTGCCACAACGGGATTCCTTGTGGTGTCTTAGCGTCGCTGTGTGTGAAAGGGAGAGCAGACTGGACTCCCCGTGGAGTGGGCCAGCAAGGGCTGGGCTGGTGTTGGTGTGTGTGGTCAGTCCCTCGGCCGGCGAGCGATTCGTTCTGTTGCCCACGTGGCACGTGCACCCCCTCCAGCACCCGGCACGCGCAGGAGCTGCCTCCTTGCCGGGGCTCCAGGGCCTCTGCAAACCCACGGCCTGAAGCCGTGCTGGAAGGCTGCTGCCTGCCTGCTGGAGCCGAGGGCTGCATCGTGGTACTCGGCAGTGCCCACCTTGAGCCAGCTGTGGGCTGGCCCCATCAGTCCTCTGGCTGAGGGCATGTGTGTCATTTCCCTGGAGTGGCAGTGGGCTGTGCTTGAGGGCTGTCTGGAGGGCAGGGGTCAGCCTCTCCAAGTTGGTACAAACTCCTAAAAAATACTCTCCTTAGAAATGGGCCTTTTAAATAGACCTTTATTTACCTCCAGAGCAATTTCCACTGTGAAGAAAGCAGTTCCCCATAGCGGGCAAAGAAATTCAGTCTTTCTGCTATCTGCCTTGGTGCCTTGAAAAATATTTTTGGATACTTCTATTAAAAATCAAATGAGAAGCGTGTCATGCCCAAAGGCAGTGGTCTCCTGTTTAAAATGTGTTCATAACAAACCTGCCTCTGCTCCAGAGACTCTCATGTGGATTGTGTTTTAAACAGCAAACTGATAGCCAAATTCAAATATATTTTCACACCATCTTTTTTTTAGTTAAAAATAGCTTTGGAAAGCACAAGCAAGCTCAGACTGATGTTTGCTTTTTCTTATTTTATCTGTGCTGTTCACCATCATCTGCATCTAGGGCTAAAAATACATTGTTCTTCCCAAAATGTGTCCTGTTTTAGAGGCAGATAACTTCCAGATGATTCATGTGGTAGATAAAACCTGCTGGCTGAGGACATGGGTTTGGTGCACTGCTCTCACACACAGGGCCCTGTCTCACACACAGGGCATCCAGGAGGACACAAAGGCTGCCTGGTTCTCCTGGCAGGAAGGCGATGCTCAGTGTCTGCCCTTGTTCAGGAGCTCTCACTCAGGTGAGGTGGGAGCTGCTCCCTCTGCCTCAGGCCGCACTGAGCCCCTCTGTGAAGAGGATGCATCTTTATTATGTGTGGCAATGCAGTCCAGAAGATTAATGATAACATTTTATTAAAATTCACACAGACCTGGGATCTGCACTAGAGAAATACAGATTTGGATTAAAGGGGCAAAGCCGCGCTGGCTGTTCATGGGTGCTGCCTCGTGTGGAGCTGCTGTGCCTGGCCGGGGCTGAATGCCCTGCTGGGGATGGATGGCTGCTATTGCAGTCCTTGCTTGTTGGCCGAGCGCAGTGCTCAGAGGGGTGGAGGGGGCTGACACTGGGTGTAGACAGTTTGAGAAGCAATACTGAAATCAGCATTTGCTGCTTCACCTGCCTGGAGCCGTCAGGCTGGAGTGAGCTGACAGGAGCAGAATCTTCCTCTCTGTAGTAACACCTTTCCTCTCTGTCCCTCAGGCATATCTCGCTGACGCTCCCAGCCAGCTTCCGGGGGAAGAGCCACAGCACCCGCCTGGACTTGGAGCACCAGCACTCCAACCTGTATGCCATCTCAGGTGAGCTGCCGTGTGCTTCTCTGCTCTTGTGTCATCAGTGGTGTAACCAGTACAGCAAACCTGCACGTGCAAACAGCCAGGTGTGTGGTACCCACGAAACAACATCCAGCTTTTTATCAGTGCCATTTAATAGTTGAGAGCAGCTGAGGTGCAGAGAGACCCCAGGAAATGCCCAGGGACACTTGTTCCCAGCAGCAAGTGTTCCTGATGCCCAGGGAGATCACAGCCACTAGGGAGAGATGCTGCTGCCTTCCGAGGTGCTGAGTGAGAGCTCTGATGGGAAGCAATGCTGACACATACTTTGCTCCTGATATTATTCATGGTCTTCACAAGTGAGTCATAAGAGACATCTTTGCCTGTTTCACAGGAGGCTTAATCTTGCCCAGCAAGGATGAGTTTCAAACACAGTGGTCTTTGCTACCCTCAACATACATATTGAAAACAGATGAGACCTTTACTCCCTCTCATTACTATATTCCCTATATTGGCCATGCATATGTATTTGTTTCCCAATGTTAGGGAAAACTGGGAGTTAGACGCTAGAAAATGCGGGTTCTGCACTGATTTGTGAGAACCATGTGCTTACACATGCACACTTGGTCTCTCTAGCTGCAGCTTTCGCTCTGTTCATCATTCCAAGCCAGTATACAAGTGCTAGAGCCAGTAATAATTTCCGGATATTAACATGGAAAAAACCTGCCAATGAATATTTTAGCCAGTTTTTATTTTTAACTAGTACTAATCTGCAGGGAGTTGTTTACTGAAATAGACTGGGGAAGATCAAGTCTGTTCCTTCCCCCATGCAGGTAGAGGTACCTGTTACTGTGCCTCAGGACTGCACAGTGGGTTGGGTTGGAGTTGGGGTTCCTGTGAGCTGTCCCTGGCAGCTCTGCTCTTTGGGAGGAGGTTCTGGCTCTGAGTGCTCACTTTCTTAGAGGAGGAGTGAGCTCAAAAGAAATGCAGCCAGGTTCTCTGGGCCCAAGAAGAACGGGCTCTGGAAGCAGGAGGCCAGGATGCTTTAGAGTTGTGCTTTGTGGGCCCTGTCACTCTGGGAGGTGCTCAGAGCTGTGTGGTCTGGGAGGTGTTTGTGGAGCACAGCAAAGGGAGTTTTGGTTCTGTGGAGTAAGAAGTGCTGGGCACAGCTCTGGTGCAGGAGTGCATTTAACCCACCCCTTCTCCTGGGGTCCGGTTTGTGCTCTGTGCTTCAGTTCCGCAGTGCTGGGGTGCAACAGTTTTTCCAGTTTATTTTTTTTGTAGTACTATTACACCTGAACAAATATTGTCATAGGCATGGTAGAATCACACTTAGCACAAGTTCTGCTCTGTTACGTTGTTTTTGCAAGAGGAAAAAGACACTGGCTTTAAACCTGACTCTGTCAAAACTTAATGAACGTCTAGTCCCTTCATCTGGCTGAAGGACATTTTAGGACAGTTTGGAAATCCAGCAGTGGATTCAGTGGGCTGTGCAGTCGAAACTGCTTGTGCATAATCAGGGAAGAGAAGATGGCAAAAATGTACCATTCACAGGTTCTTCCTATTAATAGTGAGTGACACTTGTAACATGGGAACATGGCATTAATTCGTGCACCATAATCAAAGGGTTATTTAAAAGGTAATCTCTGCCTGGAACTGCAGCTTCAGGTTCCTACAGAGATAGAGTATAATAATTGCGTAATCCTTGTCAGTCCTCGTTTTTCTTGTTACTCTCCTACCCCAATACATTTGGAAATGAAAGGGAAGGTGTGTTCCTGTGTTCGCATGAGACAATTCTGTGTGGGGATGGGAAGCTGTGCTTTCTCTCCTGGGAAAGTGCCAAATGCACCAACTGCAGCAGCTCTGTGTGGGTGTTACTGGGACTGGCCTTTCTACAGGATGTGCTGGCCTCTGCACATGGTGCAGCCTGAGGAGGTGCCTGCTTTACGGAGAGCCTGAACGCTTTACCAGATCCTTACAGGCAAAGCACAAAACAAGGCCTGTGGAACTGGACAGGGCATTAGTTCTTCATGTTTGCTTGAGCACATTTTCAAGTATATAACTCTTATTTTTCCTCCAGTTGCACATTCTCCTCCAGAAACACTGTTATATGAGTTGTGCGTGTGTTGTAATGGCTATTTCAGCTGTGAGCTCTTTCCAAAGAAAGGGTCTTGTTATATGACACATCCTGTGCATTGACAGGATTTTCATGCACAGCTCCTGACCACGGCTGCCTTGTCAGCAGCTGCAGTGAGGTGCCGTGACAATTCTCTTTGTGTGCTTAAACCTCGCCGAGGTGGATTAGCCCCCAGACGCGCTCTGGAAGCCATTCCCAAGTTTCCTGTTCTGTCGGTGTCGTGTGCAGCCAGTCCGGACTGCCTGGAGTGCTCTCTGCAGTGCCATGGCAACAGGAGATTTAGGAACAGGCTGCCACTGCCGGCCTGAGCCACGCTGCCGGGCTCCCTTTGCCGGGTGGGTCCCCACCGCAGCTGTGGGTGCAGGGAGGATGTGCGGGCCACGGTGGCACGGGGCCAGCGTGCTGGGTGAGGGGAGCTGGGCCTCCAGCAGACACAGGGTCCCTCTCCATGTATGGACAGGCCTGTGGGCTCCCTCTCTTGGCTCCCACATCAGAAAAGGGGTTCTTGGGGCTGGTGAGGGCAACAAAAGCCATTATGAACAGTCTCTTCCAGTTTTGGTATGGCCTCAGTCTGTGCTTGGGAAGGGAGGGCTGTAATGGGGGTAGAGTGAAGAGCTGCAGCGTGGGCTCTCTTCGCTGTCTGTAGAGACCCAAGATCTTCTCAGTATTCGATGAAAACAATGCTTCCAGCTGCAGTTCAGCATGTTTGTGGGAGGTTAGATGCATTTTGGCTGTCAATCCTACTTTGTATCGCAAATATATTTCAGCAGAATGACCATATCCTCACTGGAACTGCCCATTACCCCTTCGGCACTGTAATGCAGTTGTTGTTTGCACAAAACTGGAGTCAAGGAAAAAATGGTCCTGTAAGCAGCAATTATAGTTTTTAATCAGTCTTTTGTCATTGCCAGTCTTGGCCATGACACACTGGGTGACCAGAAAGTTAAGGAGACTTCTCTTGGCACAGTAAACTGATAAGTGAGTCCCTGGCAGGGTGCAGGTAGGGAAGCACTGCCCACAGCTCATGGCAGGAGCCTGTCACGTGCCACAGCAGCGCAGCACTGGCACTGCTGGCATCATCCTTGTGCCCCACAGCCTCCCTGGTCCCACCCCATGCCATGCACCCCAGACCAAAAGGCAGAATTAGTTCTAAGTTGATGTGCAGAATGTCTGTGGGTGCTGCTGGGAGCAGGGTGCCAAGGAGCTGACAGGTTTAATGTACTTACTGGGGCAGGCAGCTGCTGGAAGAAGAATGAATGCCTCACTCCAGACAGACCTGTTGACAGACATGGCTCAGTATTTCACAGCGCAGTCTTTCCTCATGGCCTTCAGTTTAATTAAGATGTTGTTGTGACTACATACTGCCTTCATTTCAGACTTGAGCATCTTCTGCCTGCATATTGCTTCAGCTTATCAGAGGCACAAGCACAGTGAGGGAGAGGCAGCCCTCACAGGCAGGAACAGATAGTAATATACAGGGAAAATTCCTCAATGAAGTGAAAAATTATTTATAATAATTTATAATAATGGTAGTCAAATAGAAGGGAAATAAGTCACTCTAAGAGTATATAAATTTTTATGATAGTGTATAAACAGCCATAGCTTGCCTTGTCTCCCATCTATTCCTGCAGAGAATGAGGGCAACATCTAGCATAAAGAAAAATACAATAAGAAAATGAAGAAATGAATGGGAAGAGCTGGAGGATTGATCACCCAGTGTATTTGTATATCCTGATGTAAAAGGTGCCGCTGACAGGTGGCCAGGTTTCTTCTGTATAAAACCATGTGTGTGCTGTCAGGGCAGTGTGAGCAGCCTTGTTTCGATTGATGAATTGCCTGCTTTCTTGATTAAACCTTCCGTCACTTACAAAACAAAAAGCCTGTGTTTCGATGGCAGAGTGGGACATGTCAAAAAAATCTGTCTGCTTTACCTTTGTGCAGATGTTGGGCACAGACTGTAACATGTATTATTAAAATGAATGTGGCATTTACTGTGCATTATTTCTTTCCTGGGAGAAGGGACCTGTAAATTATATGCTAATAATAATCTTTAACCCTTTCAGGAGGAACCAAGAGATGCAGGAGTGCAAATATTCTGCAGGCCTCACTAATTGGATGGGCTCTAACACCACTGCAGCACTCTTAAGTTGCTAAGCAGTGGGTTCCAGCCCTTGCTGCCAATGATCTGTGCATTCTGCTGAGCAGGGTTGCTGGTTTTTTCCCCCTGAAATTTTGCTGTAGCCATCTTCAGCGTTCTATTACAGATAGATGTGTTTTGGGGCAGCAGCAGATAAGCATATGTAATTCGACTCTAGAACAATCTCTTCCCTTCTCTTGGCTTGTTCTCAGATTAGGATAGAAATTGTGTTGTATGGAGTCTGTACAACCCCATCAGAATGTGTACACAAAGCAATTAAAGCCTCTGTGCACCAGTTTTGTGCAGGAAATGAGTGTATGAACTTCCAGATCCTGCTGCAGCTGGCAGTGTGTGGCCAGAAACCCAACTTCAGTCATATGAACCTTTCCAAGGATATTTATTCTGGCAGAAATTTGGAGATAGCAAGATGATCAGTTATCCTTGGTTAGGACCAAGGTTCATCTTTTGAACACTTAAATGTGGAAACTGCTGGGAAAGCAGTAGAACAAAAGCAGAACGTACTTTGATATATGTTGTTGGTAGTCAGCCCCAAACAATTAAAATATTTGTGCAAGTACCTTCAGAAGTGAATCGTGTTAGCTGGACATACTAACACGTCATCCATAAATTTGGGCATCCATCCTCACGTCACGTTAATCCATAGAAATAAAACAGGATCCAGAAGCACAGAATCTCTCACCACTTGGAGCATTCTCAGTTCAGTTCAAGACCTTGCTGAGCTGCAGGTGAAGGTTTTCCTTCTCTTTAAGGGGAGAAAAGCCATGTCCTCTGGGTTGGAGTTTAGATGTTAGATCCCAAAAAACATCACACACTTTATGTTCCAATAAAGCAACGTCCATGCTGGGACCGAGGCCGCAGCACCTGCTGTTCATTTTCCTGAGGAGCGATGGGTTTTTGAGCACTCATTTGATGCTCAAAAATACATGCTTTGCATGTATTTCTTACCTGAAAGGTACTGTGTTGTGGTTGTCTTTAACCACTTTAGTCAATACGTATCAAGTTATTTGCGTGAAGTATTTTTCTGTGAGAAGCTGGGCTGAGCATCGGGGAAGGGAAGTGCGGCCGGCTGCCAGCGCAGCGTTGGCTGGAGCGTGCGTGCCAGCGTGCCTTGGAGGAGGAGGTCTCCGTGTGCAGCTCTTACAGGTGCCAGTTTCTCCACAGCTCTGGCTTGTTTATTTTGGAATCAAGCACCAATATTTATTACCTTAGGGAGGTAAATATTTACTTAAATGAGTATATATTGTATTTATATATAAATAGTTTTTTATTATATTTAAATATTTGTTGCCCTCTTTAAGACACTTCCTGTGAAAGGTCAAAGCAAACTGTGGTCTGAGAGGTTGGAGAGGGAAACATTGTGGGCAGAGGCTCTGGTCCAAATTCCACCTGCTGGGTCACACAGGTGAGCGTTCCCAGCAGGAAGCCCAGGGGCAGAGCCCCCTTGGGGAGGGGACAGAGGGTCTCAGCCTGGTGCAGCCCAGCCAGGGCGGGCTGAGCCGGGGTCTGGCCATGGCACGAGGTCGAGCTGAGCTGGGGTTCGTCTGCAGGAGCACGGGCTGTTCCTGCAGGCACTGCAGCGACATTTGGCGTTCGCTCCACGCAGGTTTCTAATCCAGCTCTCTGGAGGCAGCAGAGAGAGTGGAAACTGATGTTAATGATCTGGAAAAACATCAAAGCCAGTGGATTCCTGAAAAGGAAGCCGAGTTGCTTTTCCGTCCTGCAAGCTGCGGCTCTCGGCAGGGGGCAGGTGTCATCTGTCTGGGCAGTGGCGTGGGAAGCATTTGCTTCACACACTGCTCCTAAGACAGCAGTTTGCTTCCTGGTTCCCCCTCCTGTTCAGGAGGGGCTAACTTGGGAATGCCTTGGGCTATCTATCCCCCCCCCTCCCGTTTTTTTTTCTTGGTAGTGACAAAAGAAGTCTCTTTCAGAGGTCTTTCTAGATACAGATCTTGTTATATTTCAGTGCCTATATGTCAGCTTCCTTCTTGTTGTAAAATGCCAGGTTATCTGGCCACGTGTGCCACTTCCTTAGTTGTCTCTTTCCTTTTAAAAGACACTGTTGCTCTCTCCTGTATGTAGGAGGACAGATGTTTTAATCAGAGGTTAATAAATTATTTTCACAAACTATTGTTTTGCTTCATCCTTTTTGTAGATAATTAAATTATGTACTTGGCACAGCATGTCTGCTTTACTAAAACAGGTAATTTTGAAAAAAAGGGAGATTCTATTTTTTGGCTCAGTGCACAAAGGATTGCTTTTATCTTCATCTTCTAGCACAGTTCCTGGTGGTTCTGCGATCGCCTCCAATGTTCAAGGGGTTTGAGACCCCCAGTCTCGGAGGGGAAGGTCCTGTGCTGCATCTTACTGTTGGTCCCCATCCCTTCACTTACGTTCTTGGCACTTTTTAAGAGTAGAAGCGGAACTAAATTTATATTTTGTGACACTGAATTTTAATCAGGATGGTCCACAAGCCAGACAAGTTGTGACACAAGCTTTATTCTGCATTGAAACCTCTTTACTGAAGCTGAGATTAAAGTCAGCCTGTTCTTTACTCTATTGCAATTTCCAGTCTTTGGACTAAGAGACCTGGATAATCTTCCAGCTATGAAAGGCTCTATTAATATCCAACAGTTCAGGGAGGCTGGAGTCTCATGTAAAATGCTGCAGCTGCATATTTCAGAAAGGGATGTGTGTTACTTAATACTATACTTAATGAGATTCAAAACGTATGTTTCTTATTAAATTAGCCCATCCGTGGTGTACAGACCCTTGGTGTGCTGTGTCAGCATGGCCCACATGTTATCCAGGCTGTGCTGGGGCAGCAGCCCCAAATGGGGATGATGGAACCATGAGTTCTCCCACAGGTGACATTTTTAAGACAGACAATTTTTTGATGAACCTGCTGTCACCTGAAGTGCCATTCGTTGTTCTCCTCTGCTCAGCACCATGTGCTGGTGTGGGAGGTGGAGGCCCTGGCTGGGTGCTGCCCTGCCCTCGCATCGGTCCCAGCTCCCTTCGGCGCGGCAGGCGGGCAGGGGAGCCGTGTCCCCTCCTGCTCGTGTCCCTCAGCTCACACGTCACCTTCCAAGGAGGCTGCTCAGACTCTGCCGAGAGGATTCTCTGGCTGTAACCCCGTAGCCTTGAATTATGTATGAGCAGGTGTACCGGGGACAGCCTGGGGGTACATGCGGGGGCTGCAGTGGGGGTGATGGAGGGAAGGGGGGTGGCGAGGTGACGTGGATGCCCCGGACAGGGGTGCCCTTGCTCTGCACGCCCCGCAGCAGCAGTGGGTGAGGGCCAGTGGCTGATGGAGGAGGATGAGCTTGCGGGACTGGCGCCGTTGCGTGGAGCACAACCTTGGCGTGGCCTGTGCTGTGTTTGTTTTGCTTTGCCGAGTGCCAGAGTTTAATTTTTTTTAAATGGGAAGCCGCTCAGAGGTTTGGATATTTAAACAGTTATTAACCAAATGACAATTAACAGATTGCAGAGACAGATTTTCTTTTCAAAACCTCCAAAATTGAGTACAGTTTGCAAAACTATCACAGCATAGTAATGACAATGAATTTTGATTTCCTGGAACTGATATTAGACTCCTTATTAAACTATGTGCATCTGCTTTTAATTTACTCCAAATAATTGGAAAATGCAATGAAGCTTTCCAATTAAAGCTTGGCTTTATGCTGTTTAATAATACCCCCCATAATATTATAGCTTATGAAGTGACAGGTGAGTTGGTGTATGAATAAAACATAAAGGCAGCAATAAGGGACAGAAAACCAGAGACAGTTGTTGGGGATTTTAAATGCTGGATGTAATTTGCATATATTAATCTCTTCTTTTCAGCCTTATCAGGCGTTCTTCAGTATTTGAAGTTAAAATAGCATTGACAGGCGGGAGTACGCTTAGTTTTTTCAAGGATTTATTACTTGTATAATTTCTGATCTTTAATAAGCAGATATGACTGATCCTTATAGTTCTATAGAAATCGGTTAATTGTTCCAGATGGTGCATACTGATTATGCAAAATTACTTTTCACACCATTTTTTTTTTTTTGATGGAGTTTGGAGTAAAATTAAATTTTTTATAGCCTTCTTATCATGCTGTTTTACAGTGGGTTTTGCGCAGAAGTTGAATTTAATCTACTATATTACATTGACCAGCAGAGTTATCCTAATGTAGCATTCTGTGATTTGACAAAGAATAATAGAACACGTTGCTCATTGTGCATTTCTGTGCTGCTAATAAAAAGGAGTTGCAGTGCAGCAAACCAGGCTGTTATTTATGAAGAATGCTTAATTTGCACAGTTAAAAATGCAAAATTGTTACAATGAGATGTTCGCTCTTTTGGACAGAAGGCTTGGGCAGAATAAATGTAAATAGTCTTGTTGCTACGGATTCCGTCAAATAAAGCAGGAGTTTTTAAATGCCTGGTGTGGCTGGGTGGGATGGTACTGGGAGGAGCAGCCATCCAGGCAGCACGTTCCGGCTCCGAGCAGGAGATGTCACTGGTGTTTTCCCTGATTATCACCATCCGGATATCTCAATGGCATCATTTCATAATTGAAAACATTTGTAAAGGTTGTTGGGCTTCATTTATCTAATGAAAAGCTGTTTATACAAAATAAGCCACACATAAAACCCTCTTGCTAATAAGTTTATTGCAATTTGTTTTGGCAGTTATTTGAGGGAGGTGTCCCGTGGCCTTGCTGTCCTGGCTGTGCTGCACCAGGGCCCAAGGTGGGTGCCCATCCATGGGCATGCTGTGGGCAGGGGCTCCTGCCAGAGCAGGGGGACAGTGCCATGGGCACTGCTCTAGGTTTGTCCAGAAGTACTGTCAGGCCGTGGGTAATTTTGGTAGGTCCCATCCCTCGCCGGGCCACGGGCAGCACGCAGAGCAAGGGTCCTCCTTGGCCTCGGGCTGGGGTCCACCCTGGGGGCTGCACTGCCACCATGCCTCAACCTCTGGAGGGCCCAAAGGGGCCAAGCCCAAGGCATCTTACTGATCCTTGAAAAGGAGAACAGCAAATGTTTAAAAAATGACCTTATGGTGAGTGGATAAGTGGGGGCACTGTAAATGGACTTTTATGAAGAGTGCATATTTTTAGCTCAATAGAAAAAAAGACAAGTAATTAACTCAGCTATTAGAAAGCTCAGAATTTCTCGTATCTCCTTTTGAACTAGAAAATTGTTTTGTGTGTACTTTTATATGTACATATAGATATGAATATATAATATATATGCAGACAACTAATGGCATAAATCAGAAATTATTAGAAAATATTTGTTCTAATGAAGTAATAATTTGGTGGTAATGTATTTCATCAGTGTAGCTTAAGGCTACATTAAGTGGACAGACTTTATATGGATTCTCTAATTTTAATTTTCAAAATGCTGTCTAATGTCTCATTAAGACTTTCATATAATGTATCTTAAGTACAGTCATTAAATATAGTTTAGGGAGATGTATGTTCAGATATTGCTTAAAGATGTTTTAATAGGCCCATTTACTCTGATGATATTAATGAGCTCTTAACACATATTAAGCTTCTAAAACTAGTGGTGTCCCCTTGCAGTGAGCAAATCAACATAGGAATTGTGGAGGAATTGGATGCTCCAACAAAGCCAGTTTTCCACGGAGTCTTCAGGGCCCGGCTCCATCCCTGTAGCTGTGTCAGCACAGGGCGGTGTCCCCACTGCTGGCGCGTGCCTCGGGCCTGCGGGGGCTTTGCGTGGGCGGCTGCTGTGTCATCACATCCACGCTTCAGAGCTGCGGGCTGGGAGCTGGCTGAGCCCGGCTCAGTGTCTGTGGCGTGCTGCACACATTTGGTTGCATATCTATTAAAATAAACAAATCACATGGGTTAAGGGAAGAGCCAACTACAGGCCCGTGTTTAGATAAATTCTGCTTTTTGATCGTCTAAAGTGAAGATGCAAGAGTCGTAATTAAGATAATAAAAACTGCTCATTCTCTGTTGTCACTTCGGTTCCAACTCAGAAAGTTATTGCAAAGAAAATTCTCTGGTTTCATCACTCAGCTCTTCTTAACAAATCCTTCTGAGTTCAGAGACTTTTATAATTACTAAATTGGTTTGTTAGAGGGAGATAATGGCAAATTTCTTCTTTTCATAATTGGACACTTCTTCCCTGTAGGCTAATGCAGGCGCAGCTCTCACATACACAATGAGCTGTGCTTTTGAAAAACCATAACTGGCTAATAAGTGCCGTGGTGTCATCGGAGAGTAATGGTGTGCTGATTAGCATAATTAATGACAAATGGTGGTGCAGAGTGGGTGGATTGGTTTAGCAGATGATGAATGCGCTGCGCCAAGGCCGAGCCCTGCCGTGGTGGCTTGGCAGGCTGGCAGCGCTGCCACTTGCACCTGCTGCCACTCCCCACCGGCCCAGGGCTCGGTGGCACGGCCACGTGCGGGGTGGCTCCGGGTGCTCCTCGGCCTGGCTGGGTGGCACGGCGTGTCCCTGGGTGGGGCTGGTGGCCGATCCCCACCGTGCTGGGGCAGGGAGCTCTGCAGTGCCGCCACCAACGGAGGGGAGCCGGGGGCTTCTGTGGGCCACCAGTGGCCCTCATCCTCCGAGGGCTGGAGGGCCACGCCAGGCACTGGCCGTGCTACAAGATGGGCACATTCATCTGTGATTTGATTAATCAGGGCTAATTTGCATTCACAAATGAGACTGGTAAAAATGAAGTTACCTTTTCACCTTTAGAAGGGAGGAGGGATTATTTCTAGGTTGTCTCTTTTGTAAGTGATAAGCAACTCTTTTACCAATAAGGATGAAAATACTTAATTTGCATTAGCAAAAGAAGCTAATTATTATATAGTTAATTAGCATCTGGAAATGAGGATTGTCTTAATTACAAAGCACAGTTTCCTTAATAGCTACAAAACTGTAAGTTTGATGTGTGTGGAGATTGGTGACTATTATTATGTAATTACTGATCATATTAATGGTGCAGTGTATTTAGATATCATTTGCATATGCAAATGAAATTTACCTGATAGAAATATGTAGTTCCAGTAATGATTTTGAGCACTTAAAAATTAAATCCCATTAGAAGATCTGGATCCCGAGTGGCGCAGTGGATCTCCTCGTGCAGAAGAGCTTCTGGCTCGGCAGGGCTGTGGCTCTGTCTGGCTGTTGGGAGGGGGAGGGCACCTCCCCTGCCCTTTCACCCCCAGCCCGCGGTGTCGGGGCCTTTCCCCTGCAGCCGGGTGGTGCTGTGTGCCCGTGCCCTGTGCCATCCTCCCCAGCACATAAGGGCTTAGCTGTGGGCCTGTGCCCGGGCTCTTCTGGCAGGGTGGATGTTCCATGGCATGGTGGAAGCATGTTCTGTGCATCAGTGAGCTCCAGGGCAAAAGATGGGTATCCCCACATCCTTCCCAGCTGTGCTCGTGATGTGTTTCTTTCCACTAACATGCAGGCTTGCTTAGAGAATGGAGAGCACGGTGTTATGAGGGCAGCTGATCCAGCTTCTTTCTCCTGCTTTTATTGGAAACACAAAGCTGCTGTGTGTTAAAAATAACTTGAGTCCCTTAAACCAAAACCATATAAAAAGAGGATGGTGCACTGTTGTCTCCCCTGGGAGTCCTGTGGGACAGATGTTGGTCACTCGATGCACTGCTGGAGGGTGTGGGGTGCTGCTGGGCAGGATCACAGCATCATTGCAAGTGTGAGCATCTGCCCCTGGCCAGTGACCTGGCTGCTGTCCAGAGAGTCTGGGAAGCCCAGGACTGTCGTGGTGGCAACAAATCCCATCTCACACCCACCATGCGTGGCTCAGCAAAGGAAAAAGCTTCCGGGGCCAGACACTGTAACAATATGCAGCGTGTGGATTTAATACCCCCTGCTCCTACCCTGCAGCACTGCGAGCTTTGTGGATGTTTCTCTCATCAAGCAGCAGAAATTTACAGCTGCTGGCCAGGGAACACTGCAGCCATTGTGGGGCTGCCTGAGATGCTTTTTGCAACTGCTGCTCCAGCCTGTGCTGCCCGGCTGCCGTGGCAGACAGACATTACATGTTTAATGACTTCCAAGGAGTCTGTCATTACAGCCAGAGCTGAGGGGAATGGAAAAGCGTCTGGGTTTCTCTTCAGCATGCAGCCGTGAGCAGACGCTGGAGTGCCTGCCTTTGCCTTTGCCTTTGCCTTTGCCTTTGCCTTTGCCTTTGCCTTTGCCTTTGCCTTTGCCTTTGCCTTTGCCTTGCCTTTGCCTTTGCCTTTGCCTTTGCCTTTGCCTTTGCCTTTGCCTTCACCTCCCCATCACTGAGCTGGCCCTGTCCCGGCTCTGCGTCAGCTCCACGTGAGTGCCCTGGTTTGTATCTGCTCTGCTCTAATTAATTAAGGGTTGTGGCTTGGAAACACCACATGCTAAGGTGTGATCTTTGAAGTTTAGTGTAGTGCAGAGACTTCAAAGGGGACATTTTATTAAAAAATAATAAAATCAAGAGCTCCTAAACACTTGCAATTTGAAGAGCTTGTTTGAAGTCTCTCCATGTTCTCTGGTGCTGATGGAGTCACAGTGCTGAGGTGCTCCTTAGGCGTCACCATGCAGTACTTAACCTTCACTTTATTTAAAAAAGAAAATAATCAAATCCAGGGGTATTTTTTCAAGTGTTTTTGTGGCTTGATCTTAGCAGTAACTAATTGTGCCATGTCATGAGCTATGCAGGAAACAGAGAAAATCAAGGCTGACAATCAAATTAGCAAAAATGAAAATTTAGTCCAGGTCTGGTTTTTTAATCAAAGTCATTTCAAGACGAACAGGAAAGCTGTAAACCTTTCCCAGGGCAGAGATTCCTTCCCCAGCTCAGGAGGCCTCTGCTCTCCCACTCACTGCACCAGGCATTGGGTGGTTTGAGGCTGCTGCCATCCTGCTGCCTGGCCAGGCCCAGGCACAGGGCACAGGGCTGGGCATTCCCAGCTAGCTGTGCCCCTGCTGCCCCACGACAGCCCTGGTGCGAGCTCCTGCTGCCCGGGAGCCACGGGACCTGCAGTGCAGCTGCCCCCGGAGCCGCATGAGGTGCTCAGGGGCTCTCGCGAGCTTGGGCTTGTGCCTTGGGCTAGTGGAGCTGAGCCCTGCACCCCTGCCTGTGCCCCTGCCTGCGCCTCCGTACTTTTTTGTATGACACTAAGAAGTTGTGTGCATGTTGGGGATGGTGTTTGCAGCTGGGGAACACAGCTGGGGCAGCTGCAGGTTCCCCGTTGCAGCCAGCTTGGCAGGAGCTGTCAGGAAGGGCTGCTTTTGTTTTGGCCCTGAGGTTTTGCCATCAGTGATTTGGTGTGGTTCCATCTGGGCCTTGGTGCACACTAGCACAGAGCACACACATTTACTGTTCAGGTTGCTGTTTAAATCTCTGTGTATAGAAATACAGGAGGAGGAGGCTTAGCATCGTGGGGAGCTGGTTTGGTTTGAAAAGCTCACACCCTTCTCTGGATGCATTGCAAACTATTTTAAAACATTTTCTCATACTTCTGAATGGTTTCCCCTGTGCTAAGGCATGCCTGGTTTGTACAGCTGTCCTGTGCTACCTTCCATGCACGGGTGCAGAAGAAGCTCAGGAGTGCAGAGCTCACGCCGGGGCGTGTGGTGGGAAGCAGAGGGGCATGGGCAGGAGCCAGGGCTGTGTGCTTGGCAGGGGCTGCGAGAGGGCACCAAGGGTGGGTGGCCTGGCTCCAGCCTGCCCTGGCCAGCACCACGCTGTGCCACCAGCTGCCCGTGGCTGCTCAGCCCGCCCAGGTAACAGCACATCCTGTCTGCTGGGGGTCACTGCAGCTGAGCCCCAGCCATACCCCAGGGCTCTGATGCTGATGGAGAGAGCAGTCACTTGTCCTCGCCAGGCTGGGCACAGACTGCACGTGGCTGTGCTTTCCCGCTTCAGTGAGGTGGTGCTCAGAGCCTCCCACGATCTGGGGGCACCCTCTGCTGCTGGGCTGAGCGCTGGCGGCGGAAACTCTTCTGTGGGGGCACCGCTGTTGGCCACAGCAGACAGGGGCTTGCGTGTCCCTCCAGCCTGACCGTGGCTTCCCTCCAAGAGCTGCTGTGCCTGAGCTCTGTGCCAGCCCCTGGTTCTGAATCTGCTTTCAGATTCCTCCGGTGCCATTTAGCTGAAAATCAAGTTTTCCCTAAGCAGGGGAGCTCTACTGGTTTTATGGTGTTGATGTAGGCTGTTTTATGAGATACTCTTCTTGGTAAAAGATGAACACTCTGTTAGCATTCAGGTCTGAGGAAAATGGGAACAGTTCTGTAGCATTAGGGAAAGCCCTTTCTAAAACCTAAGATCATTTAAATGTTAAAGGTAGCAGTAGTGCACTCAGTGTTGGGGTTTTTTGTTGGTTTGGATTAACAGTTCTTCATTTTCAGTCATGCAGGAAAATGTTTTGCAAGGCAATTATTTATTTATTTAAATATTTTTAATACCAGAAATTGAAAATTCAAGTGTAAAAGGCTATGCAAAAACAGCAGTAAAGAAATCCAAAGCTATAAAAGCTTATGGTGAGACTTTAATGCAGAAACAGCTGTTATTTCCTTGGGAGTTAAGGTATATAAACTCTTCCGTGGCTGTGTATCCGCACAATCTCGGTGTGAGGAATTAGCGCTCACTGCAGTGTGCAAACGGAGCCCGCCAGGCTCTGAGGCAGCGATTCATCTGTACCCAGGAGTTAAATATGACAATGTTAGCATTTTTCATTTCCCTGACGTTACCATTAATAAAGCAATGATCCAAAAGAAGCTTTGCTGAGTCTGTTCTTTATGCTTCCATCACTCACAACTAGATAATTTCACACAGGATCGTTTTTAAATTAAATGACGATAAAAGCGCTCTGCTGTCCTGTGCTCACTAGTTCATAGAAGTCTATCAAGTCATTAATGTGTCATGACAAACTGTGAGTTGGATACAAGAGTAATTAATTATTTGCATAAATAACAGGTTGAACTTCGTGCTTTCAACCACAATGACACGTGTCACACCATGGACGTCCTGGAACCTCTGGCAGAGGTCACAGGAGGGTGAAGGCTGAGCTGGCACACGGGTGATCCCATTCTCACACACTTTTAGCTTTGTGTTCCCAAGTTCTTCACTGATGGTTGCTTCAAGAGAGCATCTGATCTTTGGAGCTTTAGCGAACAATTATACAGATTTTCATAATCACCATTAATCACCACATATTTTTCAAGATAATTACAGCAACTATTATTTAGATTTCTCTTTTATGTGCACATTGTAGAAAAGAACAAGTGCTTATTACACTGGGTAGTGTAGAGAGCTACCGTCTGAAGTTCTTTGTCATCCAGAAACTCATTATGTTAGCTGATGCTGCTTGTGAAAGTTCGTCAGCGTGTTTAAATTAGGGTAGCATTGGCAGGTCTGATTATTTAAATCTGGTAGCTTGGCTAAAAATATAGTTATTCAAGAAAGATGAATTACTAATTTGACAACTGAGATTTAGTTGGAGTCTGCAGCACAGAAGGCAGCATCTCTCGAGTGCTTAGAGGAGGGTGACAATACTTTTACAGATTAAAGAGAGGATTTCTAAGTGAGCTAGCAAGCTGGATTTATAGAGCATGCTTTGGTGTCCTCCCTGTTAGAACCTGAGAGCAAGTCTTGGTAAGTTAGAGTGAAGGAGCCTCCAGGTAGAAGCTGGTTGTGTGTTCCAGTGGTCCTGCACTGAGGAAGGGGCGCGTCCACTGTGCCTCACCGAGGCATCCATGCACTTCCTGGCTGCTGTCAGGGATTCGTGGGAACACTGTCCTTTGGGGCTGGGCTTTGGGAGGTTGGTTTTGGCTGCTGGCTCCTTTCAGCTCTTTTATCTAATTGCAGTGACTGAGTTAATTAGCTGTGACCCTCAGGAAGGAGCTGGTCCTGGGAGGCAACAAACAGCCATTGGAAAGAGTTTTCCTGCTGAAATCCGATTTTACTTTGTTCCGTTTTGAGGGAGAAGAGCACAGGCACCTCCCTGACCTGTTGCAGGTGCTGTGGATGTAGTGGCATGGACAGAACCTGCTGCCTCCTGTGCTCAGCCCCTGGGTGCAGGGCCCTGACAGGCAGCTGTCCTTCTGGCAGCGAGGCTTTGAGGGGCAAGAGCAGCTTTGCCTACATGTGCAAGGAGGATTTAATCTGCAAGGTGCAAACATTTTATAGGTCTTCAGAAATATTTTGAAGTCCCAGCCTTTAAAGAAGTTGAAGACTCTGTGGGTCAGTGGGTGATAATATGAGTAATATTGTAAAATTGGAATTGTAATTTTTCTTTGAATTGTCATGGATACCTTTGGAAAGAACTGTGCTTCATCATTCACCAGAACCAGTTCCTTTATGCCCTGGTCTCAAACATGGCACAGGTTGAACATGGAGGAACCTGGTACAGCTTTTGGCCAGACTAGAACAGGAACTGCAGTTCAGGGCCAGGGCCTGGTCTGTGAATGTGACACTGCCCATGGAGGTGGTGACACAGGGCAGGATCTCAGCACAGCAGTCACTCTTCAGAGCCTGCCAGGAATGCTTTAAAGGCAAGAGGGGGAAAAAAGAAAAAGGAAAAACTGAGAAATCAGAGGCTGCTGCTGATGTTTATTTACAGAACAAAATCAAAACAAGGGACATGGAATTAAAATGCCCTCCTAGACTTCTGGTTTCATTTAATTTTATTATTAAATTAGCTGCTACTGTAAACAGCAGTCGTGTGCTGCCTCACAGTGTGCAGTGGGAGCAGTGGCCCCCACGCCCAGTCCCTGGTGCTGGACACCCCAGTGCTGGACAACTGGTCAGGCTCCTGCACAGCAATGGGAGCTCTTTCCTGCTGTTGCTGGAGTTGCCTGTTCCTGGAGATCATTACGAGTCTCCATGGGCTTCTGTGGGAGTAGGGTGCCTCACCCTTGAAGCCTCGTGAATGTGAAAAACCCATCTTGGGCAGCAGCAGCTGTGGGTGTCTCATCCTGTGAGCAGGGCACCCCAAGGGTGAGGTGGGGGGCACAGAAGGGTCCTTCCCCCAGACCACTTATTTTGTCTGGGGCATTTGCTCAGGCTGGGAGCAGAGGCAAGGGAGGAGCACTGCTCCCCATGCATCTTGTCTTGGGGGTCCCCACTGCCTGCCTGCAGCCCCTTGGGTGGCCAAAGGGCTTCTGGAGCCTGGCCAAGCCACGGGGTGAAGGGGTGAGGGCTGCTGCCCTCCTGGCACTGGGGCAGGCAGTGGCAGTGGCTGCCCAGGGCTTCGTTTCTGTAAAGTTCCCAGAATTGGTGGTATTTAAACCCTCGTGACACCGGTGCCTGGCTGTGAAAGGAGATGCTGAATGAGCACCTTGTTTTCTGCTTTCTGCCTTTAATGCATTTTAGCAGCAGGCTGGTGACGGGCCTGACACGCCGGCTCCGCACACGCTCCTGCGCTTGGGGAGTGCAGCATTAATAACACACTTCCATGCATCATGCCATTTTTAAGCATGATCGTTATGATAAAGGGCATATACTTAATTACAGGCCTGCTTAATTACAGCTCTGTTGAAGCTCGTTTGTTTAGGAGAGTGCTAATTGTGCTGCAGAGCCTTTGGCTCACCCTGCTTTTATCTGCTGCTTCGCTCTGTAGTTCTGAGCTCAGGGTGGGCTGGAGCGCGTGGCCGAGGGACGGGGGGGCTCTGGGGGCTGCGGGGACACGCACACTTGGCATAGCTCAGCCTTTAGATTACTTTACAAAAGCTAGCGTGTGGCTGATCAAAGTGGGTTTCTGTTGGATAACAAATGCAGATGGTCTTTCAGGTTTAAAACTTCCTGGATTTGGTGATGCTGCTTTTCATCTGTTTCCTTTTGTTTCCCTTTGTGCTGTGGCTGCCACACAGCACCTTTGATAACAAAATCACTCCTGTGGAGGGGGGTTTTTAAACTGAAAATAGACAAAGCAAATGTAAAATGCTGAGTATTCTTAAATGACCCTTGTTTAATCACTAACATGGTAATTCAGTGGTGCTGGTAGAAATTAGAAACAGCAAACGGAGGAGCCCTGGGTTTGTGGGTGCAGATGCTTTCTGAAAGAAAACCCTATTTGAGGATCACTGGAGGGCCTCTCAGGGCTTAAATTTACTCTAATTTGAAGTTTTCATTTCTTTCAGAATTGAAATTTAAAGACTTCAGATGTTAAAGGTGTAAGTGCAATGAAGGAGGTGTATCTGGGGTGCCTTAGAAATGTGCCCTTTTCTGTCTTGTGCGCAAATTGCTGAGTTACATGTTTTAAAAATAAGTGTGTCCCTTGTACTACCACGTCTTGTGGGAGGCTTCCTGTGACACGGTGATAACAAGACACAAACACTGAACATCATTGCACTAGGATGAATATACAAAATGGCATAAAGACAGACAGTGCTATGAGTACCAGTAAGGTTATGCTACAGAGAAAGCTGGGCCCAGTGACATGAGGCTGTGCCATGTGGGGTGTCATGTCCTCACGTCTGTCCTCATATTCCACAGGTTTGCATCCTCCAGATGTGGTTTGCAAGTGTTTGAGCTCCACTGCTCACTGTTGAGTTTGCACTGGCAACAGCCAGGCCAGGGAGGGTGCTTGGCCCCAGGTGTTTGTCATCATCCTGCCCAGGTGGTGGGAACTTACTGCCTGGTACGCAGGTGGTGGTGTTAACTGCTTTAGGGGCTACAAGTGCCCTGAACCAGCTGTTCCTTATTCTCTTGCTCAGACACCACCGAGTGTGCTGAATGGGTTTGGTGAGGAGGTGGTAAGTAGAAGTGCATCCTCCTTTCAGTTTCAAATACTATCCTGCTTTGTCAGCTGCACAAAATTGGAAAATGCAAAATTGAGGCCATGAAATTGTATCTGGATAGAGCAGGGAGAATTCATTGAACTCCTGGTTTGGTAGGGACTGACCCAGCTATGTCTTACATGGAAAGGAACCACTGGCAGTTTCAAGGGAGGAAAAGGCTGGCAATAACGTTTAGGAGCAATCAGTCATGTGTCAATGCTGTGAATACTTGGTCTGTCACTGGGAATGTGTGAAGTTGCATGTCAGAAGCCAGCTGGAAATGTCACATGTGATGTCTTGTCCCTTTCAGCAATGGATGGAGTGCCTTTTATGATTTCGGAGAAGTTTGCCTGTGCTCCTGAAGGGGTGAGTTGCCTTTGTTGTTCTCCCACTGTCTGAAATTCATTGTTTCATGGAGAGCGATCACAAAACATCAAGACAAATTACCTGCTTCTGGGAGCTGTTCTGTTGTGGGGCCAAATACATACCCAGTGCTTGAGATGGGCTGAGGTTGCATGTCACAATAGCTGCCCATTAGGTGGGAAAGGCTTCTGCCAGATTGCTTCTAAAACTGAATTTTCCTGGGATTTCAAGGTTTATTACCATCAAAAATAGGAATGGCACTGGGACTCCCTGGTGCTGAAAGCATTTCTAATTTCTTAGCATAGATTGTAAAGAAAGCTGCAGATGTGGAGTTCTCCTGGATTTACCTGTTGTGGGATGGCATAGTGCCATCAGCTTTACTACTTCCTGTTGGCACTCCAGCAGTTCAGGGCAGTGGTAATGGCACAGTGCCCTCCAGTGCCATCAGCTGCCACGAGGGTCCTGCCTGGCTGTGGGTGAACCGGAGAGGGCACTGGGTGGTGCCTGCCCCACACGGGGCACTGCAGGGCCACGCCAGCGGGGCACGCTGCCGACAGCATGGGCGGGGCACGTCTGCTTCACCCAAACAGAAGCACTGGTACTGGTTCAGGATGACCTCTGGGTGTCACTGGGCCAGTGCTTGTTAAAGCTGATGATGCAGAGCTCAAAGATTCAGCATCCCACTACCAGTTCCCAAATCCGTCTGATCCTAAAGCAGCATCTTTTTAAAAATCAATTTACAGGAAGCTGTTAAGGCAAACACTGGGCCATCAGCTGTGTCTGATTTTTCAGTAGTGCTCCAGCTTTGTGCTTTCTTCTTCCTGCTGACAGGGGTTTTTCACATCCCTTGCTTTCTGAGAGGGTTGTTTATGGGCCGTTATTCCCAGAAAGCTGAAGTCCCTGCTGTGAGGACAAATGCAGAGAGATTAGGTCGTGCTAATCCTCCCTGCAGATCCTTTAGACACCATTGCCACCATATGGTCAGTTTGGTCAGGGCTTCCCGCAGCTGGTGCCGCTCACACCTCCGTGCTGTGGCCACAGAATTCCATCCGGTGCTCAGACTGCGTCCTGCAGTGGGAAGGTGGTGGCAGGTCCTCCTGAGCAGAGCGACACAGAGGTGAGTGTCAGCTGTGGCGCTAAGGGAGAACAGTGTTGAAGCTGGTAGCCCCAACCCACCGTCTGCTGCTTCACTCTCCTAGTGGAATGAGGAACAGGATCATGCCTGTGTTTACAGATGGTGCCTCTAAATCTCTGGTGATAGAGTGTTTGCTGACTCTAAACAGAACAAAACAACAAACAAACAAACACACAACCCCTCCCCAACCCTGAATTTGACATTTTTGTTTCTTTCTTGCAGATGCAGCCGGTTGATCTCTTGGGTATTACAATCAAAACCCTTGCAGAAATCGAAAAGGAGGTAAGTAGCCAGCCAGGCACTGAGCAAGTCACAAGGGCTGTTTTCACTTCTTTTTAAGAACCCTTCCTTTATGGAAAATACTTTTCTTATCTTTCACAAGTCACAGAGTATGGATAAAGTCAAGCAGTAAACCCAGGGTCAGGGATGCCCTCCGTGATCCGTGATGAGTGAAGACACTTCAGGTGGTGAATATAATGGCAAAGTGTGGGGCCTTCTGTTTAATTCCAGATGTCTGTCTTGGTTAACCTTTCTTTCTCATGTATTAACAGTACACAGTGCAGGCAGGACACTCTTAGGTGCCTCTTGCATGTCAGGAAGGCAAATGGACTTGACTCAGCAATGTCAGGTAAACACCTTCTTCAGTTCTGATGAAAGATGCTGGGAAGTTGTTTCTGTGAGAATTGGGCTGCACTTCTGTGGATGTGAATGTTTGAGGAGCTCAGGCAGGAGGCAGCCACCAAACCGAGGGTGATTCTGAGGGACTGTTCTGGCACATGCATGGTGTACCTGGCATGGTGCCAAGGAGCTGCCTACTCTACAAAGGTTGCTTCACATCTAAAGGCTAAGACCGGGAAGAAACTTGTCTCAGCAGCACATGCTTCTTCAGGCACCATTAGTCACAAAGACCTCCTCTTATGCCATCTAGCTGGGTTCAAGGGAGAGAGTAGGAAGATGACATCACAAAGCTGCCAGATTCCTCAAGGCTTTTCCACTTTTTATTCCACTTGAGTCCAGTTGCCTAAATCTACCCTCTTCTGCCTGAAAATTTTGTCTGAGTACAAGAAGATGGTCAGGCCCAGTTGCCAGGGCTTTCGCAGGCACCTCATGGGACTGCAGTGGCCGCAGTAGTGGATCTGAAGGTGCTGCCTGACAGGGGCAGTGGCTGACAGATGGAGCCATTGCCTCAGGCACTGCAGTCTGCCACATGGCCCTCACAGGCCTGTGGAATGTGGGGACACCCGCACTGGAATCATTTGCGTGGGCCAGGCAGGAGAGGCCGCTACCCGCCGGCTCTCCCACAGCTCCTGCTCTGGAGCAGGCTGTGTGCGTTCCAGCGTAATGAAAAGTATGATTATGCAGCCCATATTCCTTGATGAAGCATCTTGTCTGCACATAGAGAGCTACACATATAAATATTGTGAATTTCGGCATGGCTTTATTTCCCTTGCAAGCAATAGCACCATTACAGCAAATCTTCTGGATATCCAAAGCAGCCAGAACATTCTCCCTGGAGCAAGATGCCTTGCAAAAAATACTCCAAAGAATTCCAAGAATTACTGTTCTCTGTCACCACATTTGGAGATGTATGCACCCATCCTCCAAGCTGCAGGCAGCTGAATTTCAGGACTCTACCCTGTCAGGAAAATGATGGAAATAGGTGCAAATCCTGGACTGCACCTGAACTGCTGTCGTTGCCCCAGGATGGCACAGCTGTGCCCGGGGGAGTACACAGAGAGCTGGGCTATGAGGAGGTGGTGAAGTGCAGGTGTAAGTGGCACATGCCGTCACTTCATGGCTAATTTGGTGGATGTAGGACAAGAGAGGAGAGGAGAGAAGCGGAGCCCTGGCAGTGCTGCTGCCAGGTCTCCCAGCAGGGCTCTGGGGGTTTGTCCTTGCTACTCCCGCCTGTCCTGGGTAGGGTAGAGTCACTGAGTGGGCACCTGGGCAGGTGCAGGTGATAGCACAGGTGCTGGCATGGTCGCTGTTCACAGCTCTGTGGCGGATGCTGCAGCGCCTTTGGCTGCGGCGGCGAGGGCAGTGGTCTGGCTGCTGGCAGGGTGCACCCTGTCTTCGTTTGAGCTTGGCGTGGTGTAAAAAGTCTAGAGAGAGCCTAATTAGTAAAGGGAGCATCCAATATTCATCATTCCTTTTAAACTGATAAGGAATGCAGTTCATTTAACCACTAAATTGCTACAAGTTTTCATGGGCTGCTCTTTGCAAATATATTTAATGAAGAAATTGTAAATCTAGAAGAGCTTAAAATTTTAATTTTACACAGAAATATTTTTCCTTGTTTGCATGTTTGTAGTCAATTCTCCTGAGTGCAGTCACATGAAATGTTCTTTAAATGAACATATTTGCTAACTGGCATGATTTCAGATTTTAAAACATTGGTTCCAGCAATTAGGAGTTTCCTCAGTTCCCCAATGACTGGAGAGATTCGTCTTGATTATAATTGCTCTTAGCCACGCATATCTAATTTGTGTCTTTTTAAGTGTTAATTAGTAAACAGTTTGAGCTGACATCTTTATGCGTTTGGGTGTTGAAAAATGAAGCCTATTGCGTGCCACCGGCTGCGGCATCGCAACAGGGAGGTGCGGCCGCGGGGGAGTAAAGGCCCGGTACGGCCCCCGGTGTACAGCCCCGGTGTACGGCCCCCGGTGTACGGCCCCCGGTGTACGGCCCCCGGTGTACGGCCCCCGGTGTACAGCCCCGGTGTACGAGCCCCGGTGTACGAGCCCCGGTGTACGGCCCCCGGTGTACGGCCCCCGGTGTACGGCCCCCGGTGTACGGCCCCCGGTGTACAGCCCCCGGTGTAGAGGCTCTGGTACAGCCCCCGGTGTACAGCCCCCGGTGTACAGCCCCCGGTGTAGAGGCTCTGGTACAGCCCCCGGTGCAGCCCCGGTGTACAGCCCCCGGTGTACAGCCCCGGTGTAGAGGCTCTGGTACAGCCCCCGGTGTACAGCCCCCGGTACAGCCCCGGTACAGCCCCAGCGGCCCGGGGTGCCCCATTCCCGCCCGGCCCGGCCCGGCCCGCCGCGAGCCCGCGGCGCCCCCTGCCGGCCCCGCGCCGCCTCGCCAGGGCCGGGGCCGGGCTCACCGGGGATGGGGCTCACCGGGGCCGGCCCCCTTTGCTTGGCAGGAGCAGGGCTCCCGCAGCTCGGTGTCGCGCCGGTGTCCTCCCGAGCCGGCACCGAAAGGAGGTCGGCGTTGGACGGAAGTGGCACAGCCCTGGTAAAACTGGCACAGCCCTGGCACAGCCCTGGGCCGGGCACCAGCATGGTGGGTGGTTGCCGGGACCGCCTCGCTGGCAGCATGTCCCGTGCCCCAGTCCGGCTGGCGAGGAGCGCGCAGGGGGATGTGTTTGTGACATTCCAAGAGCCACAGATGGGACACTGGGAGATGCATGGGAGGAGAGTCCGTGTACGGGGCCATTGCAGTGGATGTGCCAGGGTCGTGGGCAGCTCCTACCCCCGTAGCCCTAACATATGGCACGGCTTTGGCCGCTCACTTGCCACGGGAAAGCCACCGCTACGCCGCTCTCCTGGGGTGCCCTGGCAGGGACCAGGGTGGCCGCGGACCGGCGGGGTGCGGCTCCCAGAGTGCCACGAGATGGCACTGCTACAGTGCACGCCAGGCTGCGAGGGATGTCCCTCAGCTGCAGGGGTGTCCCTTGCCTGCAGTGACATCGCGGGGGCACAGGATGTGTATATAGGGATTTTCACCCTCTTGCCAGCCAAAAATGTTAATTCTGATGGTAGCAGCTTGTGTAGACCTGGCAGGGGGAGTGTTTCTGAGTATCTGCTTTATGGGCAGGATGAGTGTGGCCATGTTTGTGTTGATGCTGGGTTTTGGGGAAGGGGGGGTGAACCCTACCTGGGGAGGTCACTGATGTGGTGCCAGCAGGTTCACCTGGCATTGCCCTACCTGGGCCAGCTGCCGCCACGCCTGGTTTTTCTCTCATTTTTCTGCTTCTTATATTGTCCCACTCCAGGCACGGGCAGTGTGGCTCTGTGGGTCTGTGCTCCACGGTTCCCTCTCTCTGCTTTGCCCCACAGTACGACTACAGCTTCCGGACGGAGCAGAGCGCGGCGGCCCGCCTGCCGCCCAGCCCCACCCGGTGCCCGCCGGTGCCGCCGTCCTGAGGGGCCGCGGTGCTGGAGCGTGTGTGCGTGCATACTACTGAGCAGGACACAGCGATGGAACCAGCCTGGCCCCCACGTGTCCGGCCACCGCCACCACCCTGCGCTGCACCACCCCCTGCACACACCGCTCCTCACATTGGGACCGCGCGACCCTTCGGCAGCTGCCCCCTACCCCCGCCCCCCTGCTGCTGCAGACCCCTCTCCGCGTGAGTACAGGACTGGGAGCCTGACGCAGCCCCTTGCTCATCCCCACTTTGTAACCCTGCTGCAGGACAGTCAACAGAATCCAGAGCTGTAGCAGACCTCTGCAAACACAGCTGGGAGCTTGTGGAGCATTGAGAAATCTTAGCCCTAAAAGGAACAAATAAAAGGCATGGCTGGGTACTGCCACACGAGCTGCCATGGAGCTGCCTGGCTCTCAACACCTTGCAGCAGGAGGCTCCTGTGGCGCTCAGTCCAGTGCAGAACTGAGCTGCAGTGAATGCCAATCCCTCTGCCAAGGTCTGGGCACAGAAGTTCTGCTGTGGCTGGGATCAGTCACAGATCCACTGTGGTCACTGGATTTGCTGTAGGCTGAGGGAGCCAGGGCCCCTGGCTGTCCCTGGGCACTGGCAGGGCAGAGCAGGTAGAGTGCTCAAGGTGCACTGCAGGTCCCAAGATGAAGCACCTCTGCTTTGCACAGGTTGTCCATCTGTCTGTATGGATCCGTGGCAGCAAGCATCCCCTGTTTCTTTCTGGATGGATGCTGGCAGTGGCATCCTGGCAGGCCCTGGCAGTGCCCCACTGACCCCAGCCAAGCTGCCTGTGAAGGCGGGGCCCTGCTGACAACTGGGATGCCATCACCTGCCCGTCATTGAGACAGTTCTCTTAACGTGTTCCCCTCTAGCTGCTAAAACAAAAGAGATGTGCCTGTTTCCTGGGCATTCATGGGGAAGCACTGAACACTGACATGGCACAGGATGAGAGTGGGATGCATTAAACCCTGATCTCTGCCTTCCTGTGATTGCTGACTGGGCTTGCTCCCAAGCCAAACGCATGTCTTGAAGAAGTCCGTTGCTGTAATAAGTTATTTACAAGTGCCCATCTGACTGTGCTGCTCTTTCAAGTCTCTGCTGTAGAACAAAGATACATCATGGCAGCAAAATGGCAATTTTTGAGTAAGTGTTAAAACGTACAATTTTTTTGTAAAATACTTATTCCCTGACCCCACTGAAATGCAATTGCCATGGTAACAGTTGCAGTGTTGTTGCTCTCAGCCTGGGTCGTACATGTGTCCCGACCCACTTTGCACTCACTTGGATTGATCTGGCATTTGCTAGTGGCACAGAATGGTGACTAACAGCAGCTTTTGTACTGTCGGCTAATATTTTTTATTTGTACATAAGTAAAATAAGTCTTGTCCAAAGATCCATTTCTGGTTTTAAGGCACTGCACTGTACTGCTGGGATAAAGAGCACAAAATACCGTGACCTTTGGGACAAACTGAGTCCAGATCTTTGCTTCAGCTTCTTCCAATCAGGTAAATAATTTTCTGGAGCTGCCTCTGTAGAGCGGCCATGTGGTTGGAGAGCGGAGGCCAATTTGGTTGCATGTGTGTTGTTTTTGGGCAAAAGAGTTAAAGCTGTGCACCAGCTCTGGAGCCCTCGAGCGACCCCCTGGAAGTGCTCATTTACTTGGAGCTTGCACCACCATTTTTAGTTATTTATCCTGCAGTAAAGAAAAGCCAGATCTCACTGCCAGGCTTCACAAAGGCCAGATTGATGATGCCGACATCGACAAATGAACATACCATGGCAGCTTGGTCATTCGGCTCAGGTTCACTTCAAGTTCAAATCCACTCTATGCTGTAGTGCTGTGCCCATCTCATCCATCTTTTGTCTTTCTATTTTTCTGCTTGTAATTTGTTTTGTAGTTTTCTGTGACATCCATTTATAGCTTCTCCTGAGGCTCAGTGGTCACGGCAGGTAGGCAGGAGCCATCTGCAGCAGTGCATTCCTCATAGCTTTGGGATGAGAGCTGACCTTCCCTGTTGATGGTGGAGGAACGAGGGCTGCGGACTAGCACAGGGCACAGCACAGCCAGCAGTCTGCAGAGCTCCAGGGGCAGTGCCTGCCACTGGGAGATGGAGAGACAGCTGTCAGGAGCCCCTCCTCGAGCCACCTCTGCCTGTGTGAGGGCAGGGCTGCCTGCGCAGCGGCCGGGGGGCTCAGCAAGGAGCAGGTTCTGAGAGCCACCGAGTGCCACGCTCAGTGCCACACTCCCTGGCACTGGGAGTGCCTGTGTCTGAGAAAATGGGTGCAGAGCTTTGAGTCCCTTGTGTAAGAGAAAATCAATGCTTTAATATTTATACCAACGGCTAGGTATGCTCAGCCTTCTTGGACATAACAAGCTCTGCTCTGCAACGACCTACAGGAAACACTGGATACTTGGAACACTGGCAGGACACGCAGCTGGGACAGGCATCTGCATCTTCAGGATGTATTTGTATACCTACTTCTCCCTCTTTAACACTGAGCCAGCAAAGCTGCTTCGGGACTCACCTGCAGAGAACCTTGAGAGGAGTTTGCTCTCCATAGTGTGGTCCTGCACTACGGCACTGCAGGGACAGCCTGTTCCGAATGCACACAGGACAGATGCAGTTCCTGTGGGGCAAACACAATCAAGGTGTTTTGAACAAAAAGCTGCAGCTGCTGAGAGCCAGCTGAGCTCTAAGCCCTGCTAACCACAGGCTGGAAAACTAGGCAATTCCAAAAGGGAGACGGCTCAGATCCAGTGCTTGGAAGCACAGCAAGACACAGTGCAGGGTGGTTGACTGTGTCAGCTTCTCAGTCCACTGATCAGAGGAAGCTTTTTTTTATTGCACTGCTGAATTCCCGAGATCTGGAGTGTCAGGTCAGCATTTCCATGGGAAGGTTTTATTGGCTGTTCCATAACTTCTGTACTCACGGCAGCTTCATTGCAAGGCTGGTCCTTGCATCATTATGGTGAGTCCTCCATGCTGGCATGTGCCATGGTCAGTATCAGCATCTCTCTGCATCTTCCTCCCTGGCCGAGAGGCGACTGTGGAAGAATTGGCCCAGGCAATAAATGTTGAGAGAGTCTGATGCGGATGTTGTCTGGCTGTGGAGAAGCCTTCTGGAGCATAAGGGGAGGGGAGGAGTCAGTGGAAAGCAACAGAAGTGGATTTGCAGAGCTTTACCAGATGTTCTTGGCTACCTTGCCTGAATTTGTAGAACAAAACTGGTCTCTGGGTAGTTTAAACTTGTGGCTGATGGAGAAGTTAGTTTGCCAAATTAATATACATCTGCAACAGAGACAGAAAAGCAGCAGTGAGGGGTTTGCTTACTGTAAAATACACCT
The DNA here is from genome assembly GCF_965178545.1 of Coloeus monedula. Lineage (NCBI taxonomy): Eukaryota > Metazoa > Chordata > Aves > Passeriformes > Corvidae > Coloeus > Coloeus monedula. Next base: position 459,927 of record NC_138801.1, on the reverse strand, counting down.
TCTGATGTGAATTCATAGTGACACGCTGCCTCCTGGATTCCTCACGGCAAGAAGCTGGTCGTGTGCCGAGGTGACTCGTGGCCACCCAGGCCAGGCTGTGCTGTCTGCTGTGTTAATTATGGAAAGGCAAGAAGTTAGTTCAGAAAGTGATGTAGAGTGTGAACTTTGTGATAAAATTCAAGTGTGAATAGTTGTAGCAGGTGTCTTCCCTTATGGGAGCACCTCGTATCTGTAGTTCCATACGAGTAAACTGTGTCAGACTTTTCCTGTGACTGTCCCTGCGTGTCCCCATAGTGTTTGTTGGAGGTTTCCCGGGAGCCTCCTGTGCAGTGAGAGGTTGTTGGTAGTCTGTAGCATTGGGCTTGTTTGGTTTCACACCCAGCACTGCCCCCTCAGTGTCCTGAGCTCTCCAGACTGAACCCACATGCCACCAAGCCGGGAGAATTCCTGTCGTGGGCACTGCATGTGCCAGGTAGGTGCTAGTGGCAAGAGGATGCCTCCACAGGCCTTGGTGCCTCCTCTTCTGTGGGGCCTGAAATCTCCTGGGAGGAGGGAAAACGGGATAGAGCTGGCTGGTTCCGTGTTGGCCTTCACCTCCCCGCTGCTCCCCAGGTGACTTCGGGTCTGTCTCCCCAGATGTGCCCGCGGCCGCTCTCCCATGGCAGCCCCAGGAGCCCTGAGAGCTGTTTCTGCTCCTCCCAAAGGGCAGGCACACCTCACTACATCCAAATGATTACCTCAGCCTTGGAGCCTTGACGAACAGCCGGGAATCCATCCCAGCAGCAGCAAACCCCCTGCAGCAGGGCAGCCGAGCGGGCTGGTGTCAGCCATCCCGAGCCTTATCGCCCGGGCTGTGGTAAGAAAGGAGGAGGGAGAGGCTGCTCCTCTGCTCACAAACAAGCTCAGTGAGGTGCTGCTCGGTTCATTCACCACAGGGAAACCAAACACTTTGGATATTCTGGTCATTTGTTGTAAAATTGTTTCCTAACAGCAACAGATTTAAATGTTATCATACAAATGGCAGAGAGAAGCCTTTTATGCAGTTGCAAAGTGGTTTTCTAAGATGGTTGGGTTACTGAAAGTGATTTTACTGTGCATTAATCTTATGAATGTTACTATGTTTTATATTTATTTTAGATGACCCTCCTGTATTTTACAAAGGGAAGTTTCATTGTGTGATAACTCAGTCTGTATTCTTAATATAATTTGTTAAATGAAACTTGTTTTAATCAGATAATTCTGTGTGGTTTTGTGTTTTAATTTTCTGACTGAAACAACTACCTGGATTGAAAGGGTGAACTACAGAGGTGGCAACACGATCCCGTGTAGGGAACACGCTTGTGTTTGTGGGGTTTCTTTGTTGAAAATTGGATATAAAAAGCCTTGGAAAATGTGTCCAAAATGTCTTGCTCTACAGGTATGCTGCAAAGTCAAAACAAGCTCAAATTACGTGTTTTATGGGGAAGGATTGGGCGAAGCCTGGCAAAAGCAGTTCTCAGTACAGGGATGGTGCTGGGAGCAGTGAGGGCAGCACACGCCACCTCAGCCCATGGCACAGAGCTTGGGCTGCAGTGGCCCTGTGGGCAGCAGTACAGGCAGGCAGGTACCTGTGTGGCCAGGGGCAGCAAGCCCTGAGGGGAATGGGCTGCTCAGCCAGGGAGAGGCCAGTACTGCACTACACTGAAAATTGTTATTCTTTGTGCTAAATTATTTTTCTTCTGAACTTGACACAAGCTAGTGGTGCACAGTCTGACCTCTGGCATCTTCTCACCCCAGACAGTATTTCTGTCTCGCTTATTTTGAGTGCTCTTTGAATTAAGGGAGATTAATACCCAAGTTCCCGACATTCTCTTCAGGCATATGTTTTTATAACCTTTTGAAAGCAATACCACTTGTTCCACAAAAAACTAAGAAGCAGCATCTTGGGGCTGCCGTGGGAGCTGTCACCAGCACCTGACTGAATGTCCCAGCTGGGGAGGAGGTGGTGTGGGGAGGACATAAACCAGAGTGGGCCCATCCCATGCCAGCCCATGGCTTCCCAGGCAGCAGGCAGGCATGGAGCCACACAGAGTCGTGGCTGCGCTGAAGGCGCCTGCGAGCATCTCTGTCACCTGCACCTGATCAGCTGCTGCCACTGGATGTGGGCTCAGTCCTGTGGCACAGGACACCCAGTGCCTGGGAATGCAGCTGAGCCAGCCAGGAGGACCCTCATCCCCCCACCATTGGGCTGGGACTGGAGCTGGCTTACATCCATCATTCATGGAATTTGGATTCTAAGGAAAATTTCTAATTTCTTCTGCTCTGCTTAGTGCTTTTAGACGTGGGAGCAGCCATTTCTCTCTGGAGAGGTATCTTGTAGCCATTCCTGCCCCAAGGAAATCCTCCCAGTGCCTGAGGGGAGTAGCAGGCTCAGGGGCTGGAGGCGGCTGGCACGGTCCCTGTGTCATCAGAGGGTTCTTTGGAGCTTTGTGTGCCGGTGGCTTTGGTGGTGTTTTGTTTTCTTTTCTCCTCTCCCTCCTACAGCTTTAAAAATTAACTTGCCTGGGGAGTTTCTCAAAATCCTTTCCTTTCTCTGGAATGATGGATAAGCCGTGTAACTGATTGTCATGGCCCTAGAGAGAATAAACATCTTCTGCAGTTTAAAATAAAACCTCCTCACTCCTTGGTTAATAAGTGTTGAAAGAAGCACAAACAGAGCTAACACGGGATTTCCATGACTAACAAGATGACCACATCAGTGAATGTTGTTTGGGGTTAAAAATGACTCAGCTTTTGCTTCCCCTGGGTAAGATGTTTTATCCCAGTGCAGGAAAAGCTGCCAACAGCACTTTGAAGCTCTGGCAAACTCGATGGAGCCAGGATTGTGAACTGGGAAGTGTTTGAATGCTGGGTTAAAAAAACCCTCATAAACTCCGCTCCATGTGTGTGGATTTCTGGAAGATAAAGGAGCCCACAGCTTCATCCAGCTTGTGCTGACTCTTTTCTTTTCAAAAGCCTTTTCAGATGTTTTCACTTTTCTGCTTGCTTTGTTGAAAGATGTAAAAATTTAAGACAACCACAAAGTAAACATTTCAAAACTTTCTATTCTGAAAATTAGTGACATTTTCAAAATCCCTCAAATTCCATTTCAGCACTATCAGAAATGAAGATGTTTGGGGGTTTTTTGATTGGCAAATTTTCCAGGCAGGTTTTTGTTTATTGATAACTTTTATTTTTCAAAGAAAACATTTATTATTCAGTAGAAACACTAGATAAGTAGATGTCTTGTCAAAATCAAGCAGGTTTTCTTTATTAGAGTGAAATAGTAATGAACTCATCTGCTTCCAATATTTATAAAGAGTAGGGAAGGCCATTAATTCTGCTGCTTGTGAATAAAACCATCTGTGATTTCTTTCCATTTGATGTGTTTTGGTTTTAATATACATTTTTCACAAATAAGTGTAGGGATTTTTTGTGAAAATGTCACATTCAGAATCTCATAAAGAAGGAACGCAAGGAGGGGGAAACGAAATGTTTTGTTAGCTCAGTAATTTCTCACCTTGCACAGAGAGTAAAATTCCTGCCAACTTTAACACATTAGGCGACAGAATTACATGTTCGGCTCTAATGCAATCCATGACATGGAACAAGGCAAACAGAGGATGTTTGGAAGTTTGTTTTCCTTTGGGAGTCACACAGCACATTTAACTTAATCTGTCCTGACACTTGAATTATAACATGAGCTTCTTTAGGGAAGCAGAACGGTAGATGCTTCTTTTTAAAGCAAAGCAGAAGTTAATAAAATGGGCAACACGTCAAGGAGAAAAAACCCCAATGAACCATCATGCGATTCTCAGAGCAAACAGGCTCTAGTTTGGGGCTTTTCCACCAGAAATGCTGGAAATCTTGTGACATCCTTCTACTGAGGGTGAAATTTGACCTCTAGAATTTTACTCGATTAAAGCAAAAGGTACAGGAATGCCCCAAGTGAGACCACTTTATAGTTGGACTTGTGAGTGTTGGATCTTAAATTAAACTGAGTATTCATCCAGCTGGTCTGCCAGGATTTATTTCACAGTCTTCCCACCAGCTCATGCGCTGGAGACAGAACTGTGCCACACCTCCTGAACTGTTCCTGTAGAGGTGAAGAAGTGCTCCTCTGCTCCCAGCCAGTACAGCCCAAGCATCCCCAGGGCATCTCTCTGAGGGCTGTAATGGGAGCAGGGCTGTAAGTGCAGTCTGCTCCACTGAGTGTTGCTTGAAAAGATTGGCTCCAGTTACAGATTTTAAGGCCCAAATTTAATGTCCATTGTCCAACAGGATCAAAGCAGATCCTTGGAGGTTCCTCCAAGTGAAGAAACCTGAAATCAAACAGCAGATGTCCTCACCTGAAGCCCAGAACTCCAGGTGCTGCAGAGCAGGGCAGGTACTCTCCTGGGGAAGGAAAGCCAGCACCAGTTATCACTGAAAAAAGGGAGTCAACTGGTTGTTTCTCAACTACCTGTTGGCAGAGATAGGAGAGGGCTGTGCTCAGGGGACTTGTCACATCTGCTGTGTAGATGTGTAGACAGCGAGTACGTCTGCTCGCTGAGTTGCTTATATTTTATAGTTTTTATAATTTATAATCCATAATTAAATCTGGTGTGGAACAACAAAGACACTAATTGTCCCAAACATTTTTTCACCAAATTGGACAGCACTGTCAGCTGGACAAAGAAACAAAATCTGATTTTCAACTTTAAAAAGCTTGACCAAATAGTTTTCAAGCACAGGGCTTGGGCCAGGTTTGGGTGGGTTTGCACAAGTTCCACACTGCTGGTCTGGGGGCTCCGGCCACGAGGGGTGCTGGGGAGGACCCATGGCCCTCTGCAGGTCCCCTCCCCTAAGACAGAAGCATCAAAATGGGGGTTAAAATGGCAATAAGGAAAATTCACACTGGATATTAAGAAAACTTCCTAAAGGGGAAGCAGGTGAGGCCTGGGAGGTTGGTGAGTCTCCATCACTCTTTGCCAAAGATGTGTTGGAGCAGGGGAGGTGAGGCTGAACCTCAGCAGTGACAGAGTGGGTCCTTCTTCCCATGGCTCTGCTCTTCCTCAGGGAGCACAACAGTGGCTGTTCCCACGGTCTTGGCAAAGGGTTGGGATTTGGGTTGTTTGGGTTTTCTGGGGGAGGCGACTCCAAAGTCACTGGAATGTCAAGAAGACAGAGAGCCCAGGAAGCCAACGTGCTGCAAGATCATTTCAGGTTAATTCCCTAGCAGGGCAATGCTCCCACCAGGAGTGTTGGAACATGGTCCTTGTTCAAGAACAAGGCAAGAAGCCCGTGGTGGTTATTCCCTGTTGGGTGTCCCACAGGAGCATGACAGGGATGCATCAGGCCAAAAGCAGAGGGTGTGGGGTGAGCAAAGTGAGGAGAGAGGGAGAGTAGGAGTGACCAGGATAGCTCTGTGCCAGAGATGGTGGTGGTGACTATTCTGTAGTGACAAACTAGTTCCCCACTGGTCAGGGAAAAGCTGTGATGTCCGTGGGCTGGACCAAGGGCTGGCAAAATCCAAGGAGTACAAACTTGGGGATATGTGAGGATCAGTTTCATGAGCTCTGGAGGCCACAGAGGTGGCTTCCTGTAACTGGCTGTTCTCTGAATTACACAAAGACTTTCTGCTTTTCCCACCGACACGTAACCCTGTTCCCACAGTCCCCAGCAATGACCTGTCATGGGTGGCAGAAGCCAGTCAGTGGACTCAAAGCCCTTAATGCAAGCTTTTTCCCTGTTCTAACTCTAAATTCCTTTTTCTGTCCAAATTCCTACTCATATGAACCTTTTAGGAACTTAATTATCCTTGAGACTTCTACCTCTCTATGAAATCTGGTTTAAATCAGTAAAGAAAAGAGTTCAAAGTTATTGGGCAGGACAGGCAGACAGACAAGCACACAGGGATCACAGGAACCTTGTTTTCATAGGAAACTAGATTAAAAAAATCCCCCAGCAGTTACCAGCTCCTTTGGTGGCACGCCTGCCTCGGTCCCGCGCGGGGCGGTGGCCGGGGGTGCTGGGGCACAGGCAGCCTGGGTTTGTGCTCTCTGCAAAGGGCAGGGGGCTGCTAACAGATCCTGCCTCCTTCAGCCAGGGCTGGCTGGGCAGTGGCGGTGGCAGCAGCGATTCCGCAGCCTGTCTGCTTTTCCCAGCTGGATGCAGATTCATGACATCCCCGCTCGCTTTGGCATGCAAACCTGTACCTAATTTCTTCTGAAACGGGCCCTGAGGAAGTCAGCAGATGTTATTATTAAAGCATTGAGCATCAGCAGCTCCCGAGATATTGTCAGTCTGTTAATGAGCTGATCAAACTGGGGAAGGCAAGGGCTTTCCCAACTTCTTAATAAGGAAAATAAGACCTCCAAGGTTAAAAGACTTCATTTAAACTGCACCAAGTTTATAGGTTGCAAAATGTTCTTTAATCAGTTTATTCTTAGAAGGCCCTAACTGCCTGTGAACAGGAGTGGACATTATCTTAAATAATCCCACAAGAACACAGCAGCTCTGTCTTGGTGGGGTTTGCTGGCATTTTGCTCCCTTAGTCTCCTTAACTAGCCATTTCCATGCACCTTCTGCAATTCTTTTGTGAACATTTTGTGCATCATTACCTGCAGTTCTGCCCCAAAACTCCTGATGATTTCTAAATTAGTAGGTTTTGCTGTTTGAAAGTTAAACTGATTTCCATACCAATATATTCGTATTTTCAGTTTTGTAAATCTTAAATCTCAGCAGTTTCCCAAGGCTGCAGAAGACACCAGTTGTACAAGTGAGCCAGAAATATCCTGAATTAGACATATCCCTGCACCTCTCCTTGTCCTCCCTCACTCTGAGCCTGTCCCTGCAGACCCTCGAGATACTATTCTTCTCATAGCATGGCTAATGGGGAACCCACATTGTTGGTTTTCTCTTAATCCCATGCTATCTGGAAGTCTACTTGGGGTTTTCCACCTGCAGGAATGTTTAGAATTTGGGCAACAGTGATATTGATATTAGAGTAAATTGGTAACAGCTAAAAGTTTAAAAAGAAAACATCTATTATTTCTACAGGAGCAGAGGAGCATGACATGCTTTAATGGTGCCTTGCCATCAGTATCACTCACCTGAGGCAGGTCCAAGAACAGGCTGAAGAACTCTTGTCTTGGGGAGCTTCATTATATCCAAATTGCAAACAGGTAAACAGCTCCCAAGGAGTGATCAGAAGAGAAGAATACAGAGAAAGCCCCTTTAATTCTGTCCATCTGCCTTGGTGCAAGCAGGAAGGAGAACACAAAGGTGAGGCCCCCTGTCCCACAGTCCCTCGAGCAAGAGCTGGCCTTGTGTGGTTGTGGGCAGCCTACCCCATGCCCAAGGGGGACTCCCAGGTGCTCAGCAACGCTTCCTCCTCACCATGGATCATTGAGCTCACACCCACGCCATGATTTATTCCAGCATGGACATATTTATACTGTCTGATAAGCAGTGCCTGCTATAAATATGTCCATGCTCTCCCTTTTGCTATGCACCAGTGAGGAGGGGGCATGTTGTGATAAATTGACCCTGAAATATGGTGCATGTACGTAGTTTTAAAGACGGGAAGGATTGGGTCACTTCGGTGTCTCTGTTGTGGTTCAATCAGTTATTTTTAAAGGCGTCTGCTGAACTGTGGCTTCCAGGAACATTTCCAACATTACCGATATTTTTAACCCTAACATGTGTCACTTGGCAAAACTTTATGAACACTAATAAACAAAAAGTCCCTGAACTACATGTCAGCATCAAAGCAGGACAGTTCTTCCCCTGCTGTGGCCCTGGTGTGGCCGGTGAGGGCAGGGCTCTGCCCTGGAAGGGGAGACATTGGATCAGCACTCACTGCTTCCCCTGCAGCAAGAGCAGCATCCCAGGGGCAGCCAAGCCTGGAGTCCACCAGCACTTCTACATACCCTGCTCCAGACCTCCAGGTAACCCACAGCCTTTCTGACAAGGACCACTCACACGTTTGTGCTCCTCAAGCACCCTTTCACTATCCTGTATCCTTTCTGATGTCTTTGAATGATAATGTGAAACAGAGAAATACTAAACCTGAAAAAAGTCAGTGGGAAACAACTCCCACTGGTTCAGACAATGGTCAAGAACTGGGTCTGCTGTGGAGGAGGATGAAGGGCACTGACACCCAACGTGCCTGGGAGTCACACAGAAGCCAGTGTGACCCGATGAAGCTGGTCCGGTGCAAGATCAGGTCCCAGCAGATCAGGAGGAGGCACCTGCTCAGTAGCTCTTTCTCATCGTTCCCCTCAGGTCTGGGGCCCATCAGCAGGTTTTGGCTGAATGGCTGCCTCCGAGCTGCTGCCTGTCTCTCCTCCCAAACTGTGGGTATCAGCTATATTTTTTCATCTTTCAGAGGAAGTTTATAATTAGGTTGGAATTCTTCAGGCAGAGGCAAAGGCCGTGCTGGTTTGGGTTAGATTGTTTTGTTAAATTTTGAGAAAAACTGTTCTTCATTAAAGAATGTGTGCTGGTTTCCGGAGGAATGGCTGAGACCTTCCCCTTTCTAGTATCCAGAGTTTTGTGCAGTTCTAAACTTGCATTTCTTTTCTATTTAAATATTCAAAGCTTGTCTTTGCTTTTGTTTTCACAAAACTTGAACTGAGCTGGAGGGGTGCCACAGGCTGTGGGAGCAGAAGCTGGGTCAGCCCAATTTGAACTGGCTGTGGCTGTACAAGCACTGACCATGTGCATGGCAGAGGCTGAGCAGCACAGGAGAGGGTGTCAAAAATGTTAGGAAGAGGAGGCTTATTTTGCAAGGAGTTTTGAATGGTTGGTTGTCTCTGTACAGGGCAGAACAAAAATCTCAGCGGGTGAATTGGGTGAGCTCGGCTCTGCTGCCTTGTGTGTTGGCTGACCTTTCTCTGCTATGCCATTGTCTGTTTGGCCTGAGTTGTGTTTGAGCAGTGACACTCTGGTGTCTGTGGCCAAAAATTACCCCTTCAGATGTATATTTTACTTTTATTTTGTAAAATGTCTTTCAACTTCATCAGTGTTCCTCCTACACTTCACCTGGGTGAAAGAGCTGCGCCTGGGTCTCCAGCAGCAGGAGGGCAGTGAGCCGTGTGTGCAGCAGCGTCAGCTGTTCGTGGTGTGTGAACCAGCCCAGGGTGGTGGTGTTTCACCCAGCCTGTCACCATTACACGAGGTGTGCTGCTGTGGGCTGCGATGAGAGCTGGGAGGGAAGACGTTCCCAGAGTGGGTTTAGACGCAGAATCCGCCCAGGTCCCGGGAGCTCCTTGGCCCTGGAGTGTTGGAGGCTCATCCGCAGGAGGCATCGCTCTGCCCCGGCTGCTTGCTCCTGGCCTGTGGTAGGATCTGGGAAAGCAAGCAGCCCTTGCTTTCACTTCTGGTGGTTCCTTTCATGCTCTCTATTAGCAGGTCATAGATTTTAGGTGGAAAGCTTTCCCAAAAACTCTGCAACATTAGAGAGGCAAGAGCAGGAGAGAGGAGTAGGAAGGTTGTTGTTGCTGTATGTAGAGAAATACCCTTCCCATGTCTGGCTGGACAACAGCCCTGGGAGCGTGGTGAGGCCACACCTGGGCTGGGGTCTGTCCTTAGAGCTGTCCCTGTGCCGCTGCAGGGCGCGGGTGCTGGTGCCAGACCTCTGCTGGGAGCACCAGGGCAGCTGCTGCCATGCCAGCCCCCGTTTGTGTGCCCCCCAAAATGCTGCAGCGGTGAGGGCTCCAGGCATGAATTCATTACAAGTGTTTTCACAAAAAATCTGAAAGGATTAAAGCAGCCATTGTGTTCTCTTCCGGTAAAACCCAGCTACACGTGGTGCTGGTGGGTTGCAGGTTTGTTTGTTGAGTCACCAAAACTTTAGAAAACATGAAAGCACTTCAGGTAACCAAAAAGGACACTAGATACAGGCTTAATTCTGTGCTTACAGAACTATTATGGAAAAAAATATGTTGGTTTTTTTTTTTTTTTTTAAATCAAGATGGAGTATTTTTTCATAGCATAACACCAAAAGGAAAGTAGTGCAGCTTTGGACAAATTAGAAACAGGCTTGAGTATTAGACTTTACATGGATGGTACTCGGGTATTAATCCATTAAAGTAATCAAAAGAGCTTAAATAAGAATCTGAAGGCTGCAATATATATGTCAATGAACAAGCTGTAAAACTTCCTGAAAAGGTGATTTCAAAGCCATATTGTCCAAGCTTGGCAAATTGCATATTTAATTATTTTGTCAGTCCCTCTTTCTACTCTAATCTTTTGGTGAAATACCTTTAAACATATGAAATCAGTTAAGATAATTAGGGTATGATGGAATTAGGTGTTACTTGATTTTTAAGAAAGATACCATCCTCTGCCTTGGTATAAAATGTGTGCAGACCCCAAAAGCTGGACTGTATTGTAATGTTTTCTTTTCTATAAAGATCAAAGGTCTCCAGCCCCTTTCAAGATGTTTGCAGAATTTGTTTCCTAATTATCCCACATTTACTTATTTGTGTGCTGGGACATCAGAGTTAACTCTTTGATTGTAAAGATGAGATGGGACCTTCCTCCAGATGACTACAGCCAGCAAAGCCTTGCATCTCAAAATTGTTTTTTAGATTATGAGGCTGCTCCAGTTCTGAGGTTCTGCTGTGGTTTAGGATAGATGAGGTGTTGTGTTTGCTTGATTTTAATACCCCAGTCCTCTACAGCAAAGATTTGGTTTTCCGCAGTAAGAGTTTACACCTTCATTAATATCCTTTACAAGTTTACAAACTCTTGGTAAGCAACAGTAAACTATTTAGGCTTTGATTTGTCTGGGAGTTTGAACTGTTTTCACCAAACCTTTATGGTCTTTCCATGATGTGGTGCCTGAGTTTCTTCAGCAGAATTTTCTATAAAAGTTCTGAAATTAGAATTTTTTGGCTCACTTCATTGACTTTATTTTTCCCCCATCTAGAGAGATATAAAAGACTGACAGGACACCCCAGAAATGTGAAAACAGGCTGTAAGTTTTGCAGTTTCACTTGTGAAGTTACAAAAATAAAGTTGATTAGAATAGCATGAAATCTATAAAATAAAAAGTAAAATGTTTATAGGGGAAGTCTAATATGAAACATTTTTAAACAATGTGTTTTATTTACTTTTTATACATTTCATTTCTCATATTCTTTTGAACTTTTTTGACTCTTCTCATATGTTTCCTAATTACATTTGCCTCTCTGACTCCTGTCTATTTTTCCCTCAGCACAGAGGGACTGAGTGTTTGTCTTGGTTTGTGTTTGGTTTTTTCCTTTGAAAAATCAAGACACTGCATCAAGCTTTTCTGAGGGTGTATTTGCAGTGGCAACACTGGGGTTCAGTGCTCGCAGGGAGATAATGAGTGTTGTGATAACAAGGACGTGCCTTCCTGCACAGAGCTCTGCCTGGGACCCAGCAGCACCCATAAATACTCCTATGGCTGTTTTGGGGGAAAAGCTGCTCACATGCTGCCTGCTGACAAGTATAAGCTTTTTTCCTTTTGTGAAATCCTGCTGGCCTGCTTGTGGTCCAACACACTGCACGGGGTCTCAGCGCAGGACATGGCTCAGGCTGAGCAGGGCCCCTCCAAGCCCGTGAGGAAGAGGAGGGTGGTGGGCTCTGCTGCTCACCACCTTGTCTTCCATCCCCTGCCGAGCGGGACAGGGGTCCCTGTCCATGTCAGCGTCTCGTTGTGCCCAGAATGGACCTGCTGACCACGACTGCAGCCCTGGGAGCTCTTCTCTCCTCTCTCCCACACAGGCTGGGGCAGCAGGGTCCCCCCGCAGCGCCTGCTGCACCACGCAGCCCCCAGCACCCATCCTGAGCCAGGGTGGGGGGATGGACATCCTGGCTGCCCTTCCCCAGCACGGCTGGGCTTTCCTGGCTGAAAGCCCCCCGAGCCGCCCCTGGTTAGCTCTCCCTCCCTCGGCCTGGTGGAGCTGGACGGAGGGGACAGCCGTGCCCCGGCAGGATGGGAGCTGTGCCCGTGTCAGTGGAGAGGGAACGGCCCCCGTGCTGCTTCCCGTGGCTCTGCACCAGCATCCCGCGCTGAAGGAGACCCCAAAGACCCTTGGCATCCCCACAGCCTTCCCCGGCTGTCCCCCAGCCCGGTGGAACATCCTAATGATGCCCCGTGGATGCCGTGTGTCATCCATCAGCCTCCCCGGGCAGATGTGTTCCGGCAGGGTCAGAGCCGGCTGTGCGCAGCCCTCTGAGCCTAATGGGGCTGCGTGCCGGTGACTGATGTCCTTAAATGCTTTCCTGACTTTTGCAGGGCTATTTATTTCTTTGCCATCTTAGCTCAGGTGTGAGGTTACTTATTGTGGTTTTTTTCTTTTTTAAAATTTGTGGAGATTTTCTTTAGAATTCACCATTTCAGTCTTTGCCCTTAAATTGGTGTTTTGTTCACTTTTTCTCCCCTACTATTTATTATTTATGTACATAGGATTCTAAATTTTTCTCTTTCACACTCTTTGATAGGAATAGTTTTCTTCCTCGGTAATCAGTATATTGCTCACCTCCTTAGCACCCCACAAGAAGTCAGTATTCATTTCACTATTAGTTTGTTATAACTCTTAACTTCAATAACATTGCAGCTGAGTTTTTTATGTTTCATACCCAGCTCAGAAAAGTACTGGTGAAAAGGTGGGGGTTTTTTTAAACTAAACATGCACTAAAATACATCTCAGATTCCAACAGCCATTAATAAATATTTCAGGTGATGCTCTGGACTGAGTGCATATCCTTCTGTCTGGGCCTGGCAAAACATTTAAGTTCTTAATTTTGCATAAAGTTACAGGTTTTTTTAAATGCCCAAATTTGAAATGAAAAAGTGTCTTGGGTGTTTTAGTGATAGGCTTGTTGAAGATCAAGAGGTCTCCTATGCACTTTGGTAAAGATTTTAACAAAACTTGAACATTAAAATGTGTCACAGAAGCTTTTGGAACAGTTTACCCAGTGTTTCAACTGGGGGCTCATTGAGGGGTTGTGGTACTGCCCTTGGCAGCTGCTCCTGGTGCCTGCAGCAGAGACACTGAGGGGTTTCAGACCAATTTGATCCAATTTCATCTTGGAGATTTTTAATCTGAGCTGCTTGAGGTATCCAGAGCCGTTTATTTGGCTTCTGGCTGCAATTTTTCCTTGATACCCCTTTACTGGAAAGCCATGTTTAGAAAGGGGGAAAAAAAAAAAGAGAGGGTGTGGGAAAGGAAGGAAATACAGAGAGATTTTACTGAAGAACTTGTGTAAGTTCTGGATTTTGAAACAAAACTCAGAAATTCCTCATAGACAAACTCTGCTGTATCGCCATGAATAGTGACACAGATCATGAACTCCCAGCTCCTGAGTGAATGCTGGGAACTGGAAAAAGCAACTGCTCGAGCAACAAACAGCTTCAGCACACGCGATGCTGCTGCTGGATGTGGAGGTTTCACTCATGTTAATTACTGTGATGAGCAGAATAGTCCTCTGCAGTCAGCATCCTTGGGAAACCATAGATACAGCTCTGTTCAGATGACGTTAAAAAATAATTTTTAAGGCTATCCTCATCAAAAAATCTAAGGTATGTTATTACTGGTAAGAATTAAGTTAAACTTTGTTTTGACTTAATTCTAAACAGATTACTAACATATATTAATTCCGTGAAACATCTTACCCGGATAGCTCCCTGCTGAGGAAAAGGAGATGCCATGCTCTGTTCCCTGTCCTTTCACGCGCTTTTCATTCATTGCAATTTACGCTGTAGCTTTAGCCAAAGCAGCAATAAATTTATTTGAATATTTATCTTAAATTCAGCTCACATTTATGGGTTAAGCTGGTCAAATACAACTGAAAACACGAGCATTTACCTTGCTGTGCTTAGAGGCAGCGGCGCCCTAGACGGGAGGCTCGGAGCGGTGTCTGGGTGCCGTGGAAGAAGCCCGTGGAGGATTAGGGTGTGCTCAGCCTCTCCTCAGACAGGTGCACAAACACTTCCCCCTTTTAGGTGCTACCTGCTCTTTACTGGACGTTTATTACAAGTCGATGCAATTTCACAAAGCACCTGCATGCAATAAAACCCTATTACATGTGTGAGGCCTTAAGGAAATTAACGGTTCCTCCCTAGGGATGCATATTTTGTTAAGATGTTTATTACAGATGAAGTGGTCCTGGGGTAAAACATTAACAAGTTGTAGAGTGATAAAAGGAATTTTATCATTTCTCAGTGACATAAATAGGAAGAAACCTTTAACTAAATCTATAAAATTCCTGTTTCCTAATGAATTTGCTTTAACTATTTATTAACTGGATGAACTTATACAGGCTGCAATTTGGGTTTTTTTCTTCCTCATCCCCTCCCTTTCTTCCCCCTTCCAAAACCCAAGCAAAAGGCATTATCTACCAACTGATGTGAGCTCTGGTGCTCAAAAAAGAAGCTTTAGGATATCAATAACTTTTTTTTTAAATTAATTATTTTTCTCTATGGGTTTAGGCAGGGCCTTAAAACTCTGCTCACTCTTGTAATACAGATTTTAGAATTAAATGCAACATTAAAATTCTGTGTTATAATAATGCTAGCTCATACTGAAATTACATGTTATATTTTAGGGTTCAGTCGCGGGAATTTATTTTTGGTTGCCATTCTTTTTTTTAGCACCATATTAATGAAGTTTGCTCTTTACCATTATTAGAGATGAAAGCAGGAGCACTGGCTTTGGACTGAGAATGCTCCATCTAATTGAATTATATGAATGTAGTTAAATGTCTACTTCAGAAAGGCCATATTCACTTTCAAGATTAGTTACTCCAAGAGTTAATGGCCTATTTAAGCAACATAGTCCAAGAGCCAAACACAGGTGGGCTGTGTTAATAACTTTATTTAAACCGTTTTTTCCCCTTTTGAGAGGCACAAGCCATCCATTAATGCATTCATTAGAGTTTATGGCATAGTTCTGCTTTTCTCCTAATGACACTATCCAGACTCAAACTTGCTTGGCTAATTTAGCCCAGCTGCCCTTTGCCTCTCAGCAACAGGTCCCTTGTTCTTCGGTCATACATGCTGAAGTGTCATGATGATTAGTTTTTGGTCATTGCTGCCCTTTGCGATATTGCTTTGTGTTTTCTCTGCATCAGAATTTACTTTTTCTTCAGACTTTTTGCCGAAGGTTTGTGTGCAGCAGCTGTTGGAAGGGGCATGGCAGTGCAGAGGCATTGCCGCCTCGCTGCAGCCCTCGCATTCCAATGTGATTGAACATTGTGGTTTATGACTTGACTCTGACCAAACAAGCTCACAGGTTTTAATATCCAGCTCTGCCAAAGGTATTTGTGGCAGTTCCTCACAACTGCGGCATCTGAGTTTGCCTGGACTTTTCAGTTTTAAGTCTGATCCAAATATGCCCCTTACTGATGTCATTACAGCTGTAAAATGTGTAACTGTGTACAGAAGTGCCTGTTTCCTCCAGTAGCTGCAGTGGAGGTGACCTGTGTGTGTTTAGTAATGAATTCCCCAGGTACTAATGAACATCACAACAAATCAGAATGACCAATGCATCACTGGGAGGGGAAAAACCAGGCTGGGTCGGACTCTGCACCGGCAGCTCCTGACATTTGCAGAGTTTATTTTGGAATGTTTTATCGGTTTGGTGTGCATGTCTGATGTTGCTGGGAGTCCTGTGTTAGCTGTTGGCTTCCAGTCTGAAGTATCACCTCTGATAAACTTGTACGAACAGCGGGGGTGGCCTTGGCCATCCTTAGATACCAGGCCAGCCAGTCCTGAGCAGCCCACTGTGATCCTGGCCAGACGTCAGGATCAAGGTGCCGCTGAACTCCAGCGACCACAGGGAGGAGTGTTCCTAGGTGCTTACTAACAGATGGATTTGCAGGAAATAATGGCTTAGGTCACTTCTGTACCCGCACCTAGCGATAAGTAGCACAACTTCAGCAGAATGGCAGTGATGCTGCAGGTACAACACCGTCACTTCTGCACAAACTCCAGGAATTCTCGCCGCAGACTCTACACTGGCAAACTGCCGCGCCAAGGCGTTTCCTTTTGCTGATCTTTAAAGCAGCACGCGTGCATCTAATCATCATCATCGTTATCATCGTTGTCACCATCACCATCCCTGTTGCCTATTGATCGCTCTCTTCAGTACCTGGTGGCGACTGATGCCGTGGGGCGCGCTCTGCTCGCCCAGGGCTGCCGTGCGCGGGCCCGCGAGGAGCGGGAGCGGTGCCGTGTCCCGGCGCGGCCGCCAGGGGGCGGGGCGGGGCCGGGCGGGGCCGGGCGGGGCCGGGCGGTGTCGGGCGGGGCCGGGCGGTGTCGGGCGGTGTCGGGCGGGGCCGGGCGGGGCCGGGCGGTGTCGGGCGGGGCCGGGCGGTGTCGGGCGGGGCCGGGCGGTGTCGGGCGGTGTCGGGCGGGGCCGGGCGGTGTCGGGCGGGGCCGGGCGGTGTCGGGCGGTGTCGGGCGGGGCCGGGCGGTGTCGGGCGGTGTCGGGCGGGGCCGGGCGGTGTCGGGCGGTGTCGGGCGGTGTCGGGCGGGGCCGGGCGGTGTCGGGCGGTGTCGGGCGGGGTCGGGCGGTGTCGGGCGGGGCCGGGCGGTGTCGGGCGGTGTCGGGCGGTGTCGGGCGGTATCGGGCGGGGCCGGGCGGGGCCGGGCGGGGCCGGGCGGGGCCGGGCGGTGTCGGGCGGTGTCGGGCGGTGTCGGGCGGTGTCGGGCGGGGCCGGGCGGTGTCGGGCGGTGTCGGGCGGTGTCGGGCGGGGCCGGGCGGTGTCGGGCGGTGTCGGGCGGGGCCGGGCGGGGCCGGGCGGTGTCGGGCGGGGCCGGGCGGTGTCGGGCGGGGCCGGGCGGTGTCGGGCGGGGTCGGGCGGGGTCGGGCGGGGCCGGGCGGTGTCGGGAGGGTCCCGCCCGTGCCGGGTGCGCGCTGCCGGCAGCGGGAGGGACCGGGTAGCTCTGTCCCCTTGCAGAGCTGCTGTGCGTTGTGCCAGGACGGTGATGCTGCCAGCTGGAGGGTACCGGTGCGGGGTGGGAAGTTACCCTGCCGTGGAGGTCTGGCCCGTGGTGACAGCCTGAGCAGCTGCCTCTGCGCCTGTCTGTGCAACAGCAGCACCAGTGCTCTTCAGAACTACAGATTATAAACTAATTAGCAGTAGGGATAGACGCACAACTCAAATTCCCGTCAAAACCCCCGTTTCCTCCACATCGTGCAGCTCTCCCTGCAGCTGCAGAGGGACAGCAAACGTCCTCTGCGACGTGGACACCTTCCTGGGCTGTGTGTAACCTGCTGCCCTGCGTGTGAGCATCCTTCCCTTTCAGCTGCAGCTGTCCTGTGCAGTCCGACTGCGGTCCATTGTTGCACTCACAAGAGGAGCTCTAGCGGGTCAGATACAGATACACAGAATAAACACTGTGGCAGGGTTGGCACTGGATGCTCTATTTTTCGCTAAATTCTGTTTGTAAATGTTTGTTGTAAAATGTACGTGTTCCTAGATTAAAGAGTGTGTGAGGTCAAAAACGTTGTTATTTACTATTGCCATTAGGCTATTTCAATATTTATCATGTTGGCACAGCTGAAGGGTGGGTGGCAGGAGGAAGGTGCCTGCCAGGCTTGCTGATGGAGAAGTGGAGTGAATGGACACAGCCTGAGGCTTCCTGGGCTCACAAATGATTTATGCCTTTTTAAAAATATGTATGAATTAAATTCAGTGCTGAACTTCAATAAGCTTTCTGCAGACAGTCGTGTCCTCATTAATGAATATTCCTAAGGTCAGACATCCTGTCTGGTGTGCTGCCTGGCAGAGGGCCTACCTGACTGCCTTCACTTGAATGGCTGTGCCAAGGAGGGAAAAGGCAAGGTCTCCAGGGCAGGACACCAGCATTCAGGGCCTCTGGGAGTCTGGCAAGGTTTCCAGCAGTGAGACATGAGCAGCCAGGTAAGGTCAGCTGGAAAGCACTCATCTGCTGTCCTGCTGCTGTAGTTACCAGTTTCCTGAGCCTCTTGCTCGCTTACATCCACTGCCAGTCTCTCCAGGGGAAGAGAATGGAGCTTTTGGGGGGGCCCTGACTGCAGGGGTCAGTGGTAACAAGGTGGAGTAGGAAACAGCAAGGCAGCAGCAAACTCAAGGAGAGGTGTGAGGTAACTGAGTGTGTGTGATGTGCTTCATGTCACCTGGCTGTCTCTGCAGATCTTCTGTTATCAGCCTTGTGCCAAAACCAGCTGCACTCCCTGTGCAGGGCAGCAAGTGCAGCCCTTTCGGTGCCGGACACCACCGTCCTCTGATGGATGGAGGTGAGACTGTGGGAGCCCCTGTGACGTGAATCTGGGTGAGCAGCAGAGCAGAGGGATGCTCTTGAGGCTTCATGAAGTGCTCTCTGTCCTGCTGCAGCCAGGAGCACACACAGAGCTCTCGAGGTGAGATCTGCTCTGGCTTTGGCCCAGCAAAGCAGAGAAGTTGCTGCTGCTGGCCCAGCCCCATTGTGAGGGGCCGCGTTAGTGCTTGGTCCAGCAGGCTGTGGGATGGTGGGCAGGACTTAGGACACTGGAATTCTCTCAGTTGTGGGGATTTATCTCAGTAGCACATGTAAAGACAACTTGCAGAGTACTGCAGGAGTCCAAGGAGCCCTGTGACAGCACTGTTTGATCAAAAAGCATTGAATTCTGGTCATAGATGATTATTTTTTTAGCCTCTGTGCAAGAATTGCATGTTGCAGGCTGTCTTGTTATGAGAAATTACCAGTAATTCCTTTCCCTTCATTGTGTCTTCTTTATTTGATGTCTTTTGGCAAACTTTTTTACATAGACACACAAGTTCCCTCTGTCTTCTGCAACACTCTTAAAATTAATTAACATTGTCAGCAGCTTTGAGTGTAAAATCTCACTCTGCAGAAGGGGTCCCACAAGCACCTACAATATTTCTGGATGAATTGGAGCAGGATGTTGAAATTTTAACATCTTGTGACCCCAATGCTTTTATCTGCAGGAGCAGTGAAAGAGTTAATGCATTAGTTAAAAAGATTTTTAGCACAGGTCTGAACTGAGGCTGACAATCCATTACTCATAACTCCTCAGAAACCTAGCCTAGTTCTTTTCTCTTTCTTTTGTGATTTACAGATTATTACACCAATTGTAAGCACTTTGCAGTTGGATTTTTATTAGAAACTCCAAAGTGAAGAGTTATGATTTGGGATTCACAGTGAGAAAAGTGTTCTGGTGTTTGTACACACTTTTCATCTCCTGTGTCCCCAGCCTGGCCCTGCTCAGAGCAGGAAGCTCCTGTGTCTGCACACCCAAGCACTTTGGGTACTTCCATCCTCCACCCCAGGCAGGCAGCTCTGGGCACGAGTGAGAGCCCCTTGCACATCACAGCAAGCAGGCAGGTGAGCTTGCAGGGCCTTCCAGGGGAAACTTGGATTAGACAATAAGAACAATGTCTTCACAGAAAGGGTGGATCGTCAGGCACAGGGTGCCCAGGGCAGTGGTGGAGTCCCCATCCCTGGAGGGATTTAAAAGTCATAGAGATGTGGCACTTGGGGACATGGGTCAGTGGTGGCCTTGGCAGTGCTGAGGAAATGATTGGACTTAATGATCTTAGAGGGTTTTTCCAACCTAAACAATTCTGTAATCTCTTGGCAGTGTTGGAATGAAGGTCCAGCACAGGGTTTTTGCAGTTGTACCCTTGACCAGGCCCTGAGTGCTTAGGCAGCTCCGAGCAGGGGTGGGTGTGAGCCCTAAGTGTGAGTTGTTCGAGGTAAAATGCCTCGTGAGGAATGCATTTTGGGATGGGCTGGAGACTAAAAAGCTTCCTCCCCTGCAGCAGCTGCACCAGGGCGTGCTGCCAGCATCCTGCCCCATGCTGGTGTCAGATAGAGCTGCTCACTGCTGCTCCCATCAGCTCCTGAAAGAAAATCACTGGAAAGAAAACTCTTGCAGCTCCAGGGCTGCCTCTGTCCGCAGGGTTTGTTGGTATGTCTGAGGGCTGCTGGGCAAACGTAGTCAAAGAGTGGTCCTTCATCCAAAAAGCATTTGGGTGCAGTTGCAGCTCTCCTTTTTTCCTGTCCATAATTTTTCATTGTGGACAAGAGAATTATGAGGTACAAACGAGTGTGCACAAAAAAGTTCATAAATTACTGGGGATTAGCATCAGTGATGGGTAGATCTGCTGTGTGCAGCCTTTGCCTGGCAGAACAGGCAGGATCCTGCACAGTGTTTGTCACAGATCAGAAACAACGGCCCTTTGACAGATGCCACGTAGATCTTCATCTCCAGATTCACCCATCTGAGAAACATCTGTGTGCTTAGGCTGGCAAATCTCAAGGAATGCTCTGCCAAGCAGCCTCCTTCCGCTTTTATAGCTCCGTAATCCTCATTCCTCCTCTGAAAGGAACAGGAGTGTGTGCGGCTCTTCAGGAAAACTGTGTAGGTCCAGGAGAAGTCTGCGAGGAAAAGATTCATGGCGTGATCAAAAAGCACCCAGGCCTTTTACAGGCAAGGCTCAATAGGTGCTTTAAGCAGTTGTAAATAACAGTGAGGAGTGAGGGAGCAGATTAAAGGGCCGCGTGCCGAGGTCTGTGATGGGTTAGAGCAGGGACAGATAGCACAGGCTGCTCCCACACGGCAGGGATGGCCCCAGCCCGTGGGCAGAAGCGGCCCCAGCCCGGGGACAACGCGGGCTCTGTGGTCATACCTGCTGTCAGGCCAGAGCACAGGGCTTTGGGGCTTGGCTGAGGCATCTCGTGTTCCAACAGTATGGATTTCTCCCTGGAAATTCATCACAAAATGAGCTCCTTTGCAGGATTTTCAGTGGTTTGATTCTCAGTATGACACTGCTGCTGCCAGGAAGTGTCTGGCCCTGTCCTGCAAAGGTAAACACTCACCTGAAGTATTGAAACCACAGGGAGCTCAGTTTTGTATGTGTTAAATCCTGGTTCCAGCTGTCCCAGTCTGCTCAGACCAGTCTGTGGCTTCCCAAGGCAGAATATCCCATTGCCAAGACCTTTGAAGCTCTGAGGCTCTGCTGGTGGGAACACATGCCTGTAGCTCTCTACTCTGTTGTTTGCATGGTTTGCAAATTGCTGTTTTACTATTTTAGGGTGAAATGTCCCTGTTACTTTTGCTGATGAGTAGAGGGAAAGATAAGTGAAAGGTAAGGGACAGGATGAAATGGGAGCAAAGAAACAGTGTGGCAAAGTTACAGCCTCCGTGTGCACCTTCTGTCTCTTCAGGGTGTCCTTGAGCAAGGTCTGTGTGGATATAGCACAGATGCTTCTCTTATTGTTTTTGCGTCACATTGATTCAGTTTTCTTCAGCAACATTTATGTTGTTGAGAGATTAGACTCAGATTCCATCCTGCTGGCAGTGGATCCATGCAGATGTGTTCTCAAAAAATGTCACAGGGCGACAGGGAATGGACCTCCTCTTCCTGATGCTGGGAGGTTCCCAGTGTGCCCACCCTTGTGTACAGTGGAACAGAGAGAACTGAACCCACAAGCAGGCATGAAGTCAGCCTCAGGTTTCCATTGGTGCCTTTTTTTGGACAGGTTGTCACACAGCTCTGGCCGATGTACCAACATAAATAGGTCAGCAGGACCCTCATGGCAACCAGGCAGGCGTGAGCAAACTGTGTGCAGAGGGGCACAGGTGGGAGGGGGAGGCTGAGCTGGGCTCACCGGGGCAAGGAGTTATTTAACCACAGGCACATTTTCCAAGCTTCCTCTAATTTTGGTGCATAACATTTTGGGAGTCCAAAGAGATCATCTTGGATCCTAATTCCCAGCAATGCCAGCAGCACAAAGGCCGCTGTGCAAGAGTGCTGGGACAGCTGTGGGACTGGGGTGTTTCCTGTTTCAGAAGAGCAAGGGCATCTCCTGATATCCACCTCTCCTGTGGCAGCAGGTCTCTGGCCCTCAGAATGGACACTGCCCCCAAGCCTGCCCAGGCCCTCTGTCCACATGCTGGCACAACCCTGGGAGCTGCAGGGATGGTGCCCATGTGGAGGAGGAGAGGCATGAGCATGGACACAGGTCCTAAAGCAGGTCTGTTACATCTTTTCTCCCCCCCCCCGTCACAGCCTGTGGGTGAATTCCTCCAACACCAGCTCCCTCCTGTGCCTCCACCCCTTTGGAGTCACCAGCTCCTGTACTTGTTATAAAACAAGGCCCAGTTCCCCAGGGAATTTTGAATTTGAAGTAATTCTGGGAAGTCTATGGATTTTGCATACAGTCTGCAGCAGTCACAAGGGATTTTTTTATGGTTTTGTTTTTTGTTTTATTTTGAGAGAAACCTTTGGAGAAGTATTACTTGCCTAGGGGCTGCCCCAATTTTTTCCATTTGTGCAGGCAAAAGAATATTGATGGGGAGGAGCATAGACACACACAGCACCCTCAAGGCCAAAGATGTTTCATAGGAAATTGTTGCTTTCAGATAGATGAAAGCAGATCCCTTTAATTTCTCCTTAGTGCACGCAAGGAACAAAGTGCTGTTCAGGTGTGCTGATGTTATCCCTTGGGTCCAGGCTTGGTCTCCCTGGAGCTGGCTTGCAGCTAGTCTGGAAATGAAATGTTAAAGAATAGCAGAAGTGTTTTGTTTGTAAAGAAGTATCCCCTGCAAATGGGTCCCAGCAGGTTGAGGTCACAGCAGGGCTTTCAGCTGTCCTGGGGAGGACATGGTGACAGACCATGGCAAGGTCTGGCCCCTCTGATGGGCACTGACTGCCTGGCACTGGCTCACTTGGAGCTGCTGCCCAGTGCTGAGGTCACAGCCCCTCACCCTCCCTCCAGACCAGCAGCTCTGGCCTGGGCCACCTTGCCACAGCACCAGAGAATGTTCACCTGGTCCCTGCCCACACCCACGCAGCCATGCTGGCCCTTCTCTCCCCTCCTACCAACAAGGAAGGCAGCATGTTTGCTTAACATTTGAGGGCATGATTTATAAACAACCCTTAATGCACCTTTTAACCTCTTTTTTTCATTGTTTAAATTTCAAATTTTTTGGATGCAAATTCCTTAAATCAGTTCAATATGCTCTGAAGGGCTTTGCTAGAATTTGGGCTGAATTGCTTCCAAATGGAAACACAGCTCCAAAAAAAAAAAAAAAAAAAAAAAAAAAAAAAAGCATGTGAGGGATTTAATTGACTCTCCACTCTGTGTGTACCCTTAAATAATTGAAGTGTTTCCAATACTCATAGATACCTCGATTTGGCAGTTGTTTGGTACAGGCATAAAAAAGGGCAGAATATAGAAGTATTATACCTAGGGCTTCACAAGGGATTCCCTCTGGATTTAATTGGGATTCCTGTAAAGCTATGCAGAACATTGCCAATGAAACTGGAAACCAGGTAAGCTCTTGGTGAACCTGTGTGAGGTTTGGTATGACCCAAGTGGCTGTGAGGTTTTGGATGAGAACCAGGCAAAATTCACTGATTTCACCTGACCCTTCTCTGCAGTTTTGGAGTTTTCTTTACTTGAAACACAAAACCAAATCTAAGGGCCCTCAATTCTCTGTCTGGGGCTTTCTTGAACAAGGCAGATTGAAAACCAGATTTGAGGATTAGGCTGTTTCTCCCTGGAGGATCTGTGATGTTCTCTGCTGGCTCGAGCTGCCCCGAGTTGGCTTCTGCTCCCAGTCACACCAGGCTGATGATTTATTTCTTCACTGTCCTGTGTCAGGTCAGCACAGGCCTGAGCTCTAGTTGTGGACAAGAGAAAAAGTCATCAATAGAACAGGAAATTCACACCTAAACACCATAACACTGCAAGATTTGCTCTTGTCAAGTTTTACTGAAGTGAATTCCTCTTAATCCATCTAGTATAACTTTTCATAGGCATGGTTTTTAACTACTGGAATAAGAGAGACAAGGTGGTGTCTTGTGCAAAAGCTGCTTTCTTGGGTAGCAAAGTACTCTCAGCTGAACAGATGCTTGTTCCCCTTGTCTGGCTGCTGATCTTCCTTCTCCTTTTTCAGAGGCACCTGCCCCTGCACCTTGTGCAGAAAGACCCTTGCCCAGGTCAAGAGGCTCTGGGGAGAAAGAGAAGAGAAACACAGAAAATGGAAGGGGACTCTTTTCTCATGTCTTTCCTCTTTTCATGAGGAAAACTCTATGGCGAAAAAATAATCTTCTGTTGATTGTTTGCTTTTAAAAATCAGAGAAAGAGCAGCTACAATTTCATGTCTTTCCTCCTATTTAAGGCTACTTTACTGGAGTGGAAAAGGGAGAACTCTCTCTTTTTGTGCTTGTGTTCAGTCAGACTAATATCTGATATTTTTATTTTCCTCAGAGTAGGAAGCTGTGGTTTAGTAGTGCAAACACTGTAAGCATGCTAAAGAAATGCCAAAACCATTGGAAACACGTGTATGATCCCACGTTAGTTTAGTCTCAGTTGAAGCATGTCAGGATGCTGCCCAGGGCTCTGCCTGTGCCCACGTGTAATCTCCCCTGGTTTTACTCCCGTGTGCTCAGTTTCAAGAGAACTTTGAGGTCCTGACAGCCACACCTCCATGGCCAGGGGACGGGCTGGTGGGGTTACACACCCCTCACTTGTTCAGGATCTGGGGGTGGTGGTGCCGGTCTGGGGCACGAGGCTGTCCCTGCACTGCCCCGCAGATGAGGCACTCAGTGGGTGCCACAGCGCTGCTGTGGGTCTGTTATTGGATCGATGCCTCCAGTCTTAAAAACCTCTGATGTGAAATCCAGATTCCAGGCCAAACTCTGCCAATCTCAACTATTGAATATCACAGCTTTTTAAATCAGTTTATAGTATTGATAAAATAAGCAAAGTTTGGTTTCTACACTGTGTTTTACTACACAAATCACACAACCCTCGATGGCAGTTACCTCCCACTCATCCTATCACAGCACTTCTTGCAACCTGACTGTATGTTCAGATTTCAAACAGATTCCCCAATCCCCCAAGACTCGAATGGCCAGGCAGTAGAGGGATCTGGCCCACCATAACTGACTAAAATATTTCTTTCCTGGATACGAAAGGTGTCTGTTATTTTGATAGTGTGTAAAATCAGTTTCCAACTTATGTGCTGCTGCATCATGGCATGGCTACTGCACTGCAGGGAACAAAGGTATCCTATAGATTCTTCCATCCTTCCTTGCTGGCAAGGAAAGCACACTAAGTGTGCTATACCAGAGCAAAACATATACACATGTGTATTTTGCAGACCAAAGTCCAGAGCACCACCTGCTCCTGCAGCAGTCCTTGGGTTTCTTTGTGCATTGGTACATGTTGCTCAATCTTTTCATGTCTGGGAGC
The DNA here is from genome assembly GCF_965178545.1 of Coloeus monedula. NCBI lineage: Eukaryota > Metazoa > Chordata > Aves > Passeriformes > Corvidae > Coloeus > Coloeus monedula. The sequence continues at coordinate 434,696 of NC_138801.1, read as the reverse complement.
CAAACCATCAGGAAAGCATCTGGGCACAGCGGCTCATCCCCTGGCATGCAAACTATGCACATGGGGGAAGATGCTGAGGAAAAAGAAAAAAAACCTGGAATTTCCAGTGACTGCAAGTCATGTTGCCTGAAGCAGTCTCAGAGGATGAGTAGTCTAATGAAGCACAGAGCAGGCAACCTGTTCTGGGGCTCCCACTCTCACCCCATCCTCTTGCCCAAATATTGGCTGCACAGCATCATCTGAGGCTGCATCAGCAGCAGGACCAAGGCCAAAAACCTTGGGGGATTTGCTCCTTCTGTTTCCTGTTGTTCCCTTCCCTGTGACCTTGTGCATTTTGTCTTTCCCTAGTCTCGTGGTTGGATCCTAGCAGGTCTCAGGAGGCCAAAGGGCCTGATTCAGTCATGCTGGAGAAGCAATAATCAAACTGGTTACAAATGCTCTCCTCTCTGTGGCATGGTAAAGCAAACTGTAGGCAAATAAAGACAAGCTTCTTTCCAAGCCTCAGAAGGGAATGGCCCCTGAGGCCTGGGAACATCACCCAGGCATGTGTGTAGCAGGAGGCTGCTTCTTCAAGGCTCCTACCCTCACCACAGGCACTCCTGTGCTGTCCTGGGCAGGGTAGGAAGAAGGAGAGGCAGCCAAAGCCTTGGCTGTTCCTGCTGCCAGTCATGCCCCAGTGTTTTGCCTGTTCCCTGTTACTGCCCACTGCACAGAGTAGCTTTTCCTTGCAGCTTAACTGCCTTCCTACTTTCTCCTGTGCCCTGAGCTTCAGGGACAGAGGAACAGTCTGATCTTGGCCAGGAATTAAAAGACAGCAAAGCTTCTCTGCTCTAGCTGCTGACATGTTTCCAACCTGGAATAATTAAGAAGTATCAAGCATCTTGGAAAGCAGTTGACTCCCATTAGATTTCCTGCCTGATCTCCAAGTCAAAGAAATCAGATAAGATGTGGTGATGTTGGGGAATGTTTATACAAACCAGACTCACTCTTCTCACATGCTGCATACATGAATGCATTACAGCACTGATCTTTCAGCAGACATCTCAACAAGTAGCCTCTAATGTATAAAATAATTAAATCCTCCTCATCTCCTTGGTAAATCCTTCTTGTGTTTTTTCTCCATTGTGCTGTTCCTTTCCTTCCAAGCTGTCTTGCTGACACCAGCAGGACTTCTGAGTGATCACAATCCTGCATGCATGTGGGACTGGGTGCACACGTGTGACCATTTCCTCTGTGTGCCCTGTCAGTGCCCTGCTCTGCCTTTGCACAGGTGCTGGATATCTCTGGGCAGGGGCCAGGTGGCAGCAGTACAAGTGTGACCCCAGGAGCCCCAGGGTGCTGAAAGACCCCTGGACTGCTCTCTGAGCATTGTGTCTGCACTCTGGGCGCTGTGTCCATGCACTGCACCCACCCGTGAAGCTGTGAGAGTGGCAGCAGGTTGTTAAGCTGTTGCTGAGGCCATTTGCCAGGCTCTGGGTAACACTGATGGCCAGCACACACCACAGATGCTCAGCTGCAAGAAACCTTTCGCTTGGTTCTCCATAGGAGCCAGGACCCCTTACACAGCCTCGATAAAAGGTGGGTGCTCCAAGCAGTGGACAGGGGAGCTACAGGCTATGGCCAAAGCACCCTGAGCTCTGGACAGTCTCCTCTTCCCTCTTTATGTCTGTGCAGCCCAAGGCACAGAAGGGCAGAGGCAGTTCAGTCTCTCCCCAGGTCCATTGCAGTGTACCTGGAGGCAGCCCGTCGTGGTTCTCACACCTTTCAGGTTGTGACAAGAAATACAAGTGTTTTGAGGTTTCCCTCTGTCACACATATAGGACATTTGCACGATATAATTAATTGCACCCACAGTGCAAATATCCAAGAGGAAATAAATAGTTTTAAAGGTGCATAATGTCTGGGAAGCGTGCACTGATCTCTGGGGAGCAGCTTGATTTCCTGAATGCATTTTGAAACTACCACTTCTGACAGGTCTCAGTGTTTCTACAAGCCATTTTCCCATCAGTTACAGAACCCACTTCAAGCCCGAAATAAGGTTACCAATGTTTTCTAGTATTTTTTTATTAACCACCTCCACCATCTTGTAATTTAAAGCACCTGTCCATTTAAATTTTCCTCCTGACCTACTAAATAACCCTGCATGATACATACAATGAAACTAATGGCTTTTGGATGATGTTGTTGAAAACTAGCTTATGAAAAGTGAGTTGAACGAACCACACTGCAGGAAATCCTTTTCATACCCCCTGGAAAACTGAGCAGGAACACCTTTTTGGTTCAGCATACAGGGCTGAATTCTTAAACAGTTATCACTCACTTTGCACTTGAAAAATGAGGACTGTCTTGCGATTTCTTGTGCTGTTGGTGTCACTGTGCAGCCCTTCCCATGGTATTTTGTGAGGAATGCCAGAGGCATGGCACATTCAGGAGCACTTGCCCACTAAAGAGAGCCATGCAAAGGGGCTGTCTGCTGCCTTCTGCTTCACTTACTCTTGTTCTTACGTAAATAGAAAGCTTTGGCTTTTGTCAAGGAGTAGTGAGTAGATTTTCTTCCAGCCAGAAAAAGAGCAGCTCTGTGCCTTCACTCCAGTTACCACTTCAGTGTTTGTGAATCCTGAAGCACAAGCCTAGTGAGCCCCTGAGGGGATCTGGGCAGCATGGCAGTGAGATGGCAAGAGGTTGTGGTGTTCCAGATGCTTGCAAAGGAGGTTTCTTGGGTATCTTGAAGCTGGGAATGGCAGTGACAGCACAGGTGTGTGGGAGGCATAACTGCGGCCCCATCCAGGAGGCCACAGAAACAGGGACTTTGTTTTTTCATGGAAAGCTACCTCTCCTGACAGCCAGTCAGGCATTATTTTCTACATCCTGCAAGGGCTTGCCACAGGCCTCCGAGATTTGTCATAGCAAGTAAGAAAAAGATAGTTCAAGAGTTAGGTAATGATGTGCGCTGAGAATTGGAGACTGCAGAGATAAAAGGCAACTAGTAGCAAAGCATAAAGACTGACACCACTTAAAAGGGCAGGAGAAGTAAAATGGCTAGACACATCATAGCCCTAATGGGAAACACATGAGAGATGTTGATCAGAGAATGCTGGCAAACAGATGAGGTCTCTGAAAAAAAGAAAAAAAAAAAAAAAAGGAGGAAACAGAAAACAAGATGGAAAGATAAAATTTCAAAGCAAGCCGTAAATGGATAGCAGTTCCAACTAATAGGAAGACCTGTAGTGATTTTGCCAAGTAGTACACAGAGAAGCTGATGATCATTAATATTAATATTTATTATCAGACAATTCAGTCCTGTCAATGTCAATTCCCTCCAAGAGATTAGAGGTGGTTAATGTGGGTAAAAGCAAGTGAATTCCTAAAACCACTGATCCTCATTGTCTGCATCTCCATATCCTAAACACTCAGGAGTTAACAGTAAGACAGGCACAAGAGCAGCCACCACCAGCTTTGGGCCTGCAGTTCTGTCACCTCCCTCTGTCTTGTCCCAGCATCTCCTGTGTCCCCTCATGGGATGCCCACTCACAGGATTACCCGCGGGCTTCTGGCACAGATGGAGAGTTACAGAGCCAGTCCCTGCTCAGTGACACTGCTTCCCACCTGCCACACAGTTTCTGGGAAAAGCCCTTTTTACCACCTACCCTGTGCACATGGAGCTGGAGGGACACATCCATGAGCCCCAGTATCACTGTGGGGAGATGTCAGCAGGGCTCAGGGAAGGTTCCCGCTGCGAGCACACTGGCTGTGTGTGCATGTGATGCTGACAGGTGTTATGCCATGTAAAAGCTGCATCTCCACAGCCCCAGCTGAGCAGGGAGAGCAGCCACTCTCCACACACAGAGCCACTGAACCTCATGGAGAGAGAGAAAACTGAATTTCAACAGTCCTGTCTACTCCTGCCACCACCTGGAGAGCTGCTCCTGCGTTTCCCCCATTGCTTTCTGAAGGATCTGTAGGCTCTGACTCTATGCTGAAGTCATTCACAGGGCTGGGAGTCACTAACTTGTAACTCACTGCCAGTAAGACACAATAAAAGCACAGAAGTTCAATGAGACCCAAAGAACTGGTTGTCCCACAAGCAGCACAGCTGTGACACCATGCTCTGCACACTGGATACATCACAGCCAAGGCAGAGCTCTGGGGAGGATTCCCACATTTGCTTTATGGGGTTTGATATACCTTGATTTTTTAAAAAAGTTAATTACTCATGCGTTACACCATCTTCTGCAGCAAGGCTCTGACACATTTTAAAACTAAAAATAATCTTCTTACATTTTTAATCAGGCTTCATTATGAATGGCAGATGCTTGAAACTAAAGTGGAAATCATCATCAGTTGTATTTATTGGCTAAATTCCTGCAACATTCAAAGCTTGAGAAAAATCAAACATGTTTGACAGCTGGTAGAATGAAAGGAAAGGATAAATCTTACCCTGACAGCATGCACCATATTTATCATAAGCTGTTAAACTCAGAGAAGCATCAGCCTTCCACCAGAATACCATCACGGCTCTAACAGGGCCCCTGAGTTCCTGAACAGCTCTTGGGGAAGAGGTGTCTCTGCAGATCTGGGAGCACCTGTGGTTTGCCACTGCAGCTCTGCCCAGCTCTGTGGCGTGGGGGCATGGCTGTGCCCACCAGGGTGGGCAGGGTTCTTTGTCTTGGCTCAGGGCCCAGCAGAGCAGCAGCTGCTGCATGCTCTGGGATAGCACTCCCGGTTTCACCAGCCCCTCCTGAGCACAGCTCACCATCCTGCACCGGCAGTGTGGAGGTGTTGGAGACATGCAGAGCTCCTGACTTCTCATTAGCTTCTCACTTGGCAGCAAGCTACTTGTCTGTAGGCAAATGTCTAGTGGACATGATGGCTTAGGTGGCTTCGAGGACAGAGAGGGGCTGCTGCTTGCTCCAGCCCCCCGTGTGCAAGGCAGGAGCCACACACGGCGCAGTGGGAGCTGTGGCAGGGCTGAGGGCAGCTGGGACCGTGCCCAAGGCAGCCACAGCTGCAGTGCCCGGTCATGGACAGTGGCTGACCCTGCAGCCCTTTGGTAAACAGGGGATGACTGGTATCTCTTCCATCAGGGCAGCAAGATGATTTCCCAGTAATTTAAGTACAGAAAGATAAAGTTTCAGCTAACTTGTTAACCTGATTGGTGAGCACTAACTCCAGTGTCACATTTCACCTCCAAATAATTGGGGAATTGTGGTTTGCACTCATTCCCTCTTCACCTGTGGGTCAGGGGTCCATGGCATGTCCTACAGCATTTGAACAGCTGGTTTGAGGTAATGGTAATGCGTCAGTACCTCAGAGTCGCCTGGGCAGGTTACATCACTGTGGGCGACCTCTCCATCCCACCTCAAGAGCACGGTGTGGCTCAGTGTTCATTTCTTATCACAAACAGTTATGTGACTCTATAAAACATTTGCAAACCTTTTGCTGATATGTGTTTTATGGGCTGATATTGCTAGGAGACTCTGTCTGTAAAATGTATTTCTAAAGAGAACACTGAAAAAAACCTGTCTAAAATAGAAATGCATATATGTTACAGAAAAGTCCCATTTTACTACCAGAAGTTTGCAGATTATTATTTAGGTCTGTTTTCACTTGATTTTACATGATGCGGATTTATTAGGTTACAATTAAATATCAGGGTAAAATAATTCTGCAAACAAGTGATTTACTGTGCTTATAACCCCAAGATCTGTATCTATAGCAATTAGTATGTTGCAATTTAAGTATGATATTTACTTTCTACTGAATGAAATCAATTGCAAATTCCATCATCTTTCATGAAATAAAATCTGTCTGCAAAGGGCAGTTGAAGTGGCTAACTTTATCTAATCAAAAAATGAACTACAACTTTACACTACTAAGAATCAACCCCAGTTTTCCAAGTAGAAAGCACATTATTCCCCAAGCATCAGCACTGATTAGTTTCCAGTGGGTTTAGAAGACACAATCTACTAAAAACCCAGAAAAACCCACTCGAGTTAGATTGACCCTAATTAAACATCAATGTGGGCTAAGGTAGGCTTTCTCCTGGTCCTGGGGCTCCTGTTCAGGGGCATTCATTTCATGCCTGACTCTTCTCTGCCAGACGACTGCTGCTGCTTCCCTGCCAGGCACGGGGCTGGAGGCTGTGGCTGAGAGAGGCAGAGGAGACTCTTGCTGGGCAGGGCACGACTGACGCCGCTCAGGCTGGGGCCTCCTCCCCTCCTGGCTGCACGCAGTGGCCTCAGCTGGCAATGGGCTTCTGCCAGGTGGCATCAGGGTCCACGGGCAGACACTGTGAGACCTGTTGGAGTCAGTCACCCGCATTCTGGGGGAGGCTTGTGGGGTGCCCTCTGCCCATGGAGCAGTGCAGGGTGCCAGGGACAGGTGGGCTGGGTGGACCTGGGGGAGCTGGGTCTCCCTGCCACTCTGCTGTTTGCAGAGTGGTGCTTTATGCAGAGCCATAGCATAGACAATGTGTAAACTGTTGGGAAAGAAGAAAATGATTTGGGGTTGAGCGCCTTGTCTGAACTTTGTCCTTTTCTCAAGCAAAAGAAAATATTATTTCACCTTTTAAAGAGCCACACATAATAAGAGGCAAAATGTCAAGACCAGTGTTGATATAAACCCCCAAGGAAAACAAACATCTATGTGACTTCTCCAAAAGGTCTCACTTCCTCACCCCTCTCCCCTAGTTTAAACAGATTTAGTAACTGAGGAGGAAGGGGGGAGGGAAGGCTCTCCTCTGATCATTGTTGAAGGTCCTGTGCACGGACCCAGTTCTGCAGCATCCTTGGCGCAGGGATCCTGGCAGGATGCATGTCCAGGGTGGGAAAATCTCTGACTCTCCTAAGGGAAGCTGGCTGCACGAGGCAGAGCGGGACAGAGCCACAGCCCCATTTTAGCACATGGGGCAATGCAGACTCTGCCACAGCCAGGGCCCTGTGCTGCTGGGGAGGACAAGGGCTCTGTGGTGTGCACTGCTTGTCCAGTGTTGTGGGAGATCTCACCAGCACAGGTGGGCACACAGACACCCTCACACTGTTGCCTGTTTGGATCTGTTGGCTTCTCCAAGGAGTTACATGAGGTTAAAGCTGTTGGCAACTGGCACTGAGGAATGAAAAATTTCTTGTATGTAGGGTCATCCTATTCTTGTATTATCTTCAGTAAGGGGTACAGCAAAGTCTGAGGCCACTCAGAAGGTGAAAGCATGCTGCACGTTTGCAGAGCTTCCACAACATGTCTTCATAGTTCCTGTTGGTCTCACCTTCCCCCTTGGGCTCTGTGTTCCCCAGCATCCTGATCCTGCAAAGGATCTTGTTTTAAATGGCACAAGTCCCCTTCTGGGGACAGGTTGAAGTTCTTCCAAAGCCATTCAGCAGTTAGCCTGAAAGATGAAATTCCCAATGACAATGCTGTTACCAGGGAACACAGACACAGTAATTCCTACCCACAGCCACAATAACTGTCACGTGGTGCAACACAAAGTACAGAAATTAATAATTAATAGCCTTGAAGAGCTTCAGAAGAGCTGTGTTATTACATGCATCAGAACCAGGATAAATCACAAGCAATTCAGAAGTATATTCCCAGGTTCACTCATAACCATCATGGTGTTTGGAGTCGCTTTGGGAGCAATAAATGACAAAGAGTCCATATTATAAAAATAAACATGAACTTAAGTGGCAAAGATTCATTTAAACCAAAAGGGAAAAGACTTCTCTACTTGCACTATCGGTTTAACATAAGTGGAGCAAGTTTTACCTTGGAGTATCTGCCCCATGCTGGGAGGAGAAGACCATAGCAGAGGGAGCTGGTTAACATTGGCTGCTTCACCTCAAAGGTTTTTAACTAAATTCTCCAAAGTATGAGCCTCAAAATGCTGTTCCAAAGTGAAAATAAAAGGCAAAATGCAGCTGTTTGTCTCATGGCAATTTTACTCAATCTTTTCTTAAATAAGTGACTGTGACCCCCCCTATATACAATATTGGGGTATTGTCTCAGGCATCATGGCATGCAATATTGCCTTTAGAAGTGCCACACCTGGAGCCCTCAGGGAGCTTCCCTGCCCTGAGATTCCAGTCCTTGCACTCACAGCCAGAGCTGACAGTGCCACTCGTGCTGCTCTGAAGGCAGAAGGAACTCAAACTTCATTTATTGGTATTAATGGTTTTAAGCCACCTGAGTGGATTTTAAGAACCTGGTTTGAAGCCTTTTGCTGAACAAGAATTTCAGCATTTTGCCCGAAAATGCTTGTCGAAGTTTATACGATGACAGGCTTTTCCAATCTGATGTTCCTTTTTTATTCCTTTGGTAAAAACGATCTTACAATGTCCTCCAGCACAGACCGAAAAGTGCCAATCAAACAATCCCAATCAATAGTTCAGTCCAACCAAATGTGAAATGCCATCACCCCTCTGCTCCGTGGTGCTGGGAGGGGGCACAGCATGGCTCTGTAGGCACGTTCTTGGCACAGCAGAGAATGCACTCGGAAGAAAGCAGGACCAGACGGAGTGCCAGCATGGGTGGAAGCAGACCTGTATCACTGCTCAGGGAAATTACCCAGAGGCTTGAGCAAACAAGCCTTCCCCTGACAAACCAGCTCCCGATGGCAGCCCACCCCACCCAGTGGGAGCGCTGCCTGGGTGAGGGCTACCAGCCTCGGCCTCGCTGTTCGCTCTTTCTGCCCACAAACACCGCCCGCTCTCTGATCTTAACTGCATCTTGCTTCTGATGTCGGCTCCTCCTTACAGGCTCCGTTTCAATTAGCTCCCTAAATAAATACAATTTTGATGTGTGGTCTCATAGTGGGTTATTAAACTGGCTCCAAAATGCTTTTCAGTGAGAAGCAGCTCACTTTCCGCTGGATTATCCTACTTCACACTTCTGATGTAAAAACCCCGCGGGGTAAACACACACAAGAACTTGTCTTTTCCTTCATAGCAGATTTTTTCCTAATCTCTTGAAGAATTAGCCTTTAAACGATTCTTGGTGGCAAGCAGAGCGGTGCTGGTGCCTCAGCCGTGTGCAATCTACAGCGGCAGCAGTAGATGGAGCCAAGTGAGAAAGGAAAGGTTTGAGGATGGCAGCATTTCTCCCACGGTGCAGGTTTAGCGCTTGACTTAACTCGATTAAGAAAAAAAAATTCATTTAGTTCCTGATGCTTTGAAGGTAATACAGGCAATAATTATGTGTAGCTCTGCCAGCACAATACCCGGTGGAAAACAGTGACTTTTGGAAAAGTAACAAGTTGGAGGCAGTTTATCTTGAGGGATGAAGTATATAGTGGAAGGGAGAGAGGATAGTTGTATTATTTTTCTGGGAAGTGAGAGATGAGGAGAGTAATCTGGGAGGGTGGCAATAGGGTTTTGAGCATTGAAATATTCCTTCCTCTTCTGTGACTCCTAAAAAGTTACTCAGCCGGGCAGGAGTTATCCTCAGCATCACCAAGGATGCACTCAGAATGTTGTTGCTGGGCAGCAGATTCAGAGAGGTTGCAGCATCGGTGCCATCACCCATTGTCCAGGGCTTCCCCAGAGACACTCTTGTCAGCAGTAGCAGGAGGTACATGGAAGGTGACATTCATGCTCTGTAGTGGGCTGGCACAAGCTTGTTCTGAGGCCCTGTGGTCTGAACAGACTGTGGCCACCTTCCCTAACCATGGGCTCCCGAGCTGTGGAGGTGGTGTATGCTCAGCAAACTCTGCTGCAATGGATGTTGGAACATTTTTCCCAAGGCGCACTCTAGAATACGTGCTGGCTTGGTGTAAGATAGTTTATATCTGTGTTTTGAGGGAAAACACTTTACTAACCAGGAGAAATGGAAAAAACCTCAAGTCAAGCGCTCATACCAGCCTCTGGTTTTTTGCAGGATCACCAGTCAGTTACTAACTGACCTGATGGTTCTTCAGAATTGTGCTGCTTGGGCTGCACCTCACTGAGGGGGTAGAACTGCCCCCCACCCAGGGCTGTCCCATCTTACTCTGGCTGCTCTGTCTTGGCCAGCTCCGGAGCTCTGGTATTGGGGTGGGTGAATGTCCAGGTGAGAGCTCAGCAATACCAAGAAGAGCATTTACCCGATGTCCCGGTGACCCTGTGCCGGGGGGAACTTGTCTCAGCCCTGGGAGCAGGGGTTGGCTGGTCAGAGCAGGGCAGGGACAATCAGCACCTGCACACCTCGAGCAGTTCAAGCAGGCTGTGTAAGGGGCAGTTACTGCAGCTGAAACAGGAAGAGATGAATGACACCATATTGAACCCTCCCTGCAACTCTCAGAAACTATTCCCTTGTTTAATGTCTTTAATTTGGCTTAACTCTTGCTGAATGTTGCTGTGTGAAAATGCTGTTTATTTGGAAGTTGCTGCATTCTAGTGGTCAACAAATACATCTCTGTGTGCTCCAAGTTCTATTAAGCATCACATGGAGAAAGGTGAAGGAGAAAAATGTAATTTAGTCCAGTTCTTTCTGTTTCTGCATTTGTCTTATTTTCAGCATCTGAGGTTTAAATCCTCACCAGGAATACTTTGTATGGGAAGAACTGAGAAAGACAAATTGCTTAACATTATTCCCATCTTGCTCTGCTCTTACCTGTCTTTGTCCCTTCCTGGGGCTGCACTGGGTGTGACAAGGCCAGCATCGCTCCCCAGGCAGGACACTCAAGGCAGAGGTTGGCAGGCAGCTCTGAATTCTCACGCAACACTTTTAGTACATGTCCAAAGGTACCAACAGGTCCAAAGGAGATTAATCAGATGTTTTAAAGAGGTACAGAGAGCACACAGTCTGCACAGTTTAATAAATACTTGATGCAGTATTTGGTGGGGGGGATGTGGGGTCCCTTGGTTGCCGGAGATCTGGGAAGGAGGACCACGGCAGCAGGAGGACTAAAGTGTGTTCTCTCTTCACACACCCCTAGGCAAGTGTCTGAGAAGGGCTGGCCAGGCCTTCTCCTTCCCATGCCACTTCTCCATGTGCTGTGACCATGCAGAGACAGAAACAAATGAGTAAGATCTCTTCATGCAAACAGGGGAAAAATATGAAAATATTCTATTCCTCTAGAAGTATTCAGAAGGTGAATAAAAAGCATTGAATTGTGGTTTTAAAAAGATTTAAAACTCCAGCCTTTTTTACAGTCCATTTCTACAAACACATTTTGCCCACGGTGCTCCAATGTCAATCAGTCAAGGCAACTGGCAAACAAAGCAATGCTTTACTGTTGTAATTACCCAAATGTTCTACATTTAGAACATAAATATTAAATCCTCATAAATAATGTTGTCAGATCTATTTGATTTCAACTGTATTGTATTGTTGTTAAATGAAACAAACACTATATTTAAATTTATTCCCCTTGCAGTTCCATTGTTCAGCTTTATTTTGATTTCTTTTAAAAGACAAAGAGAAAAGCACATCCATCCTATGAAGAAGGCTACAGCCAAAACAAATGCACATCAAGTAAGTTTATTTAAGCAGATGTGCTCATAAAATGTTAACAAGACACCAAATAATTACAGGAAAAGGCTAAAGTCCAACTCAGTATGGAGTCCAAAGGTCTGAGTTTTATTTAAGACTGAGATCAAATAAAATATGCACTGACAGTGTAACACCAAGTCTCTATCAGTAGTGATGCAGCCATTGTTTTCAAGGCCAATAAACTTTAATGTAGCAGTGGAGTTGTATCCAAATCACATAAAATGATAGCCATAGAACATTTAGAATAGACTAAAATGGGGGTTACGGTTCAAAATATTACCCTAGTGCAGATTTATTTATTCCAACTCCCATTTTAACATGGGGGCTGTATCTTACCTCGAGATGGTGCTTCAAATGTTGGTGTTTCTACTGCAAACACACCTTTGTTCTTTGTAAACTGATTGTCTTCATTTACCTAAATCAGCACACAGGTGATGCAGATCCCTTGGGATCTCGCTCAGGATTCCTCATCAGGCAGCTGATGTGACCTGTCACGGTCTTGGTGACATGGATGCAGCCCCAGGACAAGCAGGGAGAGGGCTGAGGCCTTGAGGAGGGGATGGCTCAGGGCTTGGGCTGCCTGTGCTGCCTCTCATCCCTGCGCTTCTGGTTAGAAGTGCCGGTTCCTTCTGCTCTGCTCTTGTGCCCTAACACTTGGGGGAAGCTTAAGGGCCAAAGAGGTTCTTTGGCTGAAGATCTTCAGGCTCTACATAAATGGCTTATCCTCTCTTTGCTTCCATCCTTTACTTACGGAACGAGTTGGAATGCCCTCCCCTCGGCAGAGAGCTCAGCTCTCCTCTCCCACAGTCTGTTGGTGCCATCAGATCCTGGCAGAGCAGTGCGTGCTCTTGCCAGCACAGAAGAGAGAAGGCCCTGGCATCTCCCTGCTTCTGGCTGTGCTGGTGAGGTGCCCATGGCTGGAGAGGACGGGGTCCCTGCTAAAGCCAGAAGCCTGCCCTGGAAATGCAGGTATTAAGGTTGGTTCTGGCTCCGTGGCCAGGGTGTCTCTGCTCAGTCTGTACAGAATCCACTTGGGATACTCAGTGGAGAGGAGTTTGGCTTTTCCCTGCACACAGGCACACGCTGAGCAATGCTTTAGGGTTAAGAAAGTTCTTTTTCTGGCTGCAAAGAAAACTTACAAATGTGACCAGAAAGGACCCTCTGCTTTAGCCACTAGGAATGAAAATAAAGGATGGTTTAAGATCCCATGCTTTTAAACTGCTCTTATAAGCTCGCTAAAGCTAAGTGATGGATTTTGAGCACCTTGGCTTAGTGCTACTGGAACCAGCTTCCCCTCGTTGATTATTTTATTTCTATTAATTCACTAACAATGAACAGCATTCCTGCCTCCACCTGCTGGAGACATGCAGGTCTCTGAGAAATTCGGGTAATATCTTTCACTTCATTCCAAATTACGGATCCAACAGATAGGATTTGCATGTGGTAGCGACTGTAAATATTCCAAGTTGGTGTTGTAGGATGGTGACCAAAATGTATGTGTTAGCAGATGCTCCTTTTTAAGTATTTCACTGAAGTGAAATTCATCCTTTTTTCTTTTTTTTTTTCTTTTTTTTTTTTTAAAGTTGCCTACTTGACTTAATATAATTTTAGAATATATAAACAAACTTCAAATTGTTTTCCCTGGACACTGTCGGGATTGAAACAGCAGTCTCAGAGGTGAAAGTCGTGTAATTAATACAGCATGCCAATCAAATCCCATCAGTGACACACATTTCTTTAATATCTGGGTTTTTATTGTTGAGCTACAATATTGAGCTACAATATAAACATTTTAGCAGTTCACATCAGTCTCCCATAGAACAATTGTAATTGAAATTAAAATGCTATTTTTTTCCTATGTAATTATATTTTAGAAGCACACATTCTTGCTCGAGGACATCATGTTTTCAGCTACATATCTCACAGTGCCGAAAACTCTGTTTAACCACCAATAGCAACTGTTCTGTATGTCTTTCACCTGCCACAAGGAAACAAAATGTTACCCTGAAAATTCCTCTTCATCTTTACCGTGTTTTGCCCTCTCTATCTCTTGCTCCGGCAGCAGAGATGCTTTAGGACTTCACAACAGAATGACAACGTGCAATGTTTCTCCATATTCTTTGTGGAATTGAGCTTGAAAATTCAAAATCTTACAGGCTTCTCACCTGTTTTTTCCCATTAACAGCAGCATTTTAATGTCTTATCAATAACTCAATATATCTTATTAATGTCTTGCTTAAATATATTATTTTACTAATTAACCGCAATTTTTCTTAGCATTTTTGACTGCAACTTCTACTTCCCACATAAAGGCAGGGAAAAGACTCTCTAGCATAAAAGGTGTCAGAAACGAAATTCTGAAGGTGCTGCAGGCTGTCTGTGTGTGCCGGTGGCTGGCAACCAGCTCGGGAAGAGCCCTGCCTTCCGTGTGCTCTGCGGCGAGATTCCCCCGTGCGAGAGAGGCAGCCTGAGTGTGTGACCCCCCCTCACCTTTCCCTTCACCAGCTTTCACAGCGGAGGAAAACGGGACTTGGGTGCCGCTTTAACGGGTTGCATTGGCCTCCAGAGTAATCTAACAACCTTCATGTACAAACCCATCACCACACTCGGTCTGCCCGTACGTTTATGAGCGATGGGTTTATTCCTTCACACTTATAAAAACTAAGACCCAGGAGCTCACGTGCTGTCGATACTTCAGAATCTGAGCTCGGTGTCTGTCCCACCAGATACTGGCTCCGTCGCCGGGGCAGGACCGGAGCTGCCCGGGGTCCCGCACCGCTGGCCGGGGCTCCGCACGCCGGGAGCCTCCACCAGGGGAAGGTGCGGAACCCGCACGGGCAGCGGGGCAGGCCGGCTCCCTCCTGCCTTTCCTGCTGTCAATTCCCCTTCTGAGCCCCCAGGGCCCCGAGCCGGGCAAAGCGGTGCGGGCTGCGGGGCTGGCTCCGGTACGGGGCTCGTCCGCGGCTGTAGAGCGGAGCCTGTGCTGTGCTGTAGTGCCCCTCTGCCTCAATCGCTCTGCCGCAGCCAGAATCAGGAGTGTAAATGCATTTATCGATCCGTTTATATGATGGTCTTCTTGGGACTGAGGGGTTGGGGTTGTTTTTTTTTTGTTGTTTCCTAAATCGGGCTTAAGCAATGATGAGGGGTTGAGCACGAACGGAACTCGTTCTCTGTGGGCAAGTGATTGAACAAATCAGAGTTTTTGCTACGAAACTCGCTTCTTCTAAAGCATAAGATCATTCCCGAGAGGGTGGTATGCTGAGCCCGACCGAGCGTTCAGGTGACCGCGACTGAAAACGCGAGTATGTTCATATCCACAGGGACCACATCGAAAATCACACTTTGAAGTTCTCAATCCAATCTTTCAGTTCTCTCTTTATAGTCCCTTTCACCCAGGTTGGAAAGATGCTCCCGTCTGTAGTAAATGTGACTGCCTGGGCACGCGTGTGTCGCATAACCTGTCTGTTCCTGGCGAGCATCTCTCCCCGTCTGTTATGCAAATACTGAACTTCAGAAATACCCAGGGATTCCCGACGGGAAGAGCAAAGACAAAACTGGACGAGGAACGGGGACCCTGCTCCATCGCCCTCTGACTCTTTCTCCCCATTTGTCACACGGGGGGAGCCACGAGACACCAAAACGCCTCGATTAAGGCAGAATCGGCCACCGCGACTCCAGCGAAAAATATGCAGGTCCCTCGTTTTGAGATGAGCAAGTCTGTGGTGCGGGAAGTGGTGTCATATGGACTCATCTCTCCTTGGCTAACTGAGGCTGAGGGTGGAAGTGCTTATTGTTCATGATAACTTTTTAGCCGCAGGATCAGAGGGGTTCTTTCAGGAAAAGACCTTGGGAAAGGGATTCCTCAACAATTCGATGCCACAGCTGAGTTTATATAAATTTACGTCTAGAGATAAATAGAAATAGTAAGCACTAAGCTGAGCTTATTGATAATGGGAGAAAAAATTGACCGTGTTCTCCCATGCCTGCCGGCAGGAGCGCGGGCAGCGGCCGGGGCAGCCGGTGCTGTGCGAGGCAGCCCTCCGGTCCCGGAGCCACTCCAAGAACCGCTCCAGGTTTCGCCATGCCAGCACCTAGCATGTCAGGTAACTCAGATACGCAAGAAAAGGAGAGAGGACAAGGAAACGCTGCCAGAAGAGCCTGCAGCCTCACGTGCGTCTTCCGAGCGATCAGCTGGCAGCAGGTGAGGAATCCCACGCTGGGAATTGCATCACGCACCGCTCAGCGCGACGAGCTGCCAGGCGCGAGGTGCTGGAGAGCAGGAGGGTCTGAGGGGAGCGGGGCAGGGGCAGCCCCCGGGACTGGGCTCGGCTTTGGGGGATGGGAGGGACGGCCTCCCCCGGCTCCCCCTTAGCCTCTCTCGGGGTTTGCTCAGCGTTATCTCCGCTTTCTGTGCGGCACGCAGGCTGCAGCGTTTTGCTTCTCTCTTGTGCCGCGTGTGTTTCGAGTCCCGAAGCAAATCCTTCCACCCTGCATTCCTCAATGACAGCACAATAATCGCTAATACAAACCAGAGCGGAGCGCTCCGCTCGGGGCAGCGCTGCTTATTTGCGCGGCTTCTGATATTTCCCGTTGTACGTGATCGTTTTCTATTGACAAAGGCAGCTCCGGAGAGCCACAGCAGCCACTGCAACGCCGTCGCCCCTGACTGCAGCTCCTGCTGTTCATATCTTTACGTAAAAGCGACGCCGTCTGCAGGCAGAGCCCTCTCCTCTCATCTCCTCTTCCTCCCAAACGCGTTTTTTCATGTCTCTCTTCAAGAAGCGCCGGGGCAGCGGTGCTGCGTGGGCGCGCAAAGGGCGCGGCGGCGAAGCGATGTCTGAGCGGTCCTGCCTGGCCCACGCGCTTCATTGGCCTTACGCGGGGCTCTGGGTGGCCCCGGTGGGAGAAGGAGAGCCACTCGGGGCTGCCGCGGCCCGCGGTCCCCTCGGCACGGCAGGGGGAAAACTTAGTCATAACGGAGAGGCCTCCCAGAACCAAACGGAAACGATTTCTCGTTGTTGTTACTTTTTTTCCCACTGAAAATGGAGCTGTATTTAGGTTCCTCGGTTAAACCTACAGAAATGACCCCGCAGCGCCTCGGAAAAGCAGGGCAGCGGCCAGCTCCCTCCTCCTCCGAGGAGCTGGCCCTCTGACGGGAGCCCGCTTCCATCCGGCGAGCGGTCCCGCCGCGCTCGGCAGCCGAATGGGCGCTCTCGCCGCCGCCCCGGCCCGACGGTTCCCAGCGCCACTCGGCACGGGCAGCCCTCCTGCATCGGGAGCTGTAGATACTACTCGGGGGGCGGCGGGTCCCGCGGGTGCCGGGATCCTGTCGGGCAGCCTGGCGCAGCTGCCGAACCGGCGGAGCGGGCTCCCGCCCCGTTCTCTGCGCCGCCCGGCCGGCGCCGAGCGCTCGCCGTGCCCCGCGCACAGCCCTGGCCCAGTGCCCCCGCCCGGGCTACTCCACGCACCTGGCAATTCTCGGGAGAAAAAGCAGAAGACTGGGGTGGCCTCGTCCTTTCCCGTCCCTCCGTCGCACTGCCCCGCTCACGCCAGAGCGGGAGACGCAGCTCTGCCGAAGCACGTCCCGCCGACAGGGACAGCCCCGGGACAGGCAGCGCCCGGACCGATTCGCTGGTCCTCTCGGCCTCCGCCCGCTCTCCCGGGGCACCTGCCGAGTCTCTATGCGGGGAAGGCCACCAGTGCGGGCACGGCCTCTGCCTCGCTGGCCCAGACCGCTCCTCGGGAGCGGTTGGGCACCGCCAGACCCCCGGAAGCGCCTCGGAGGCTGCCGAACTCCGCGGCCGCGGCAGGGGCCCCGAGGGCCGTGGCGGGCAGCATGGGTGGGGGGCGCCGCCGCCCCCGGCCCGCTCCGGCCCGCGGGGCCGGTGCAGAGGCTACGCAGATGAAAGGCTGCGCTCGCAGGCGTTCCCCGCGCCGTCAGGTCCTGTCGTTCCCCCCCCCCCCCCCCCCGTCCCCCCCCGGGTGCACATGTCAGAGTTCACAGACCTGGCTGCTGCCTTTTACAACACTGAGCTGTAAAAGAGCGGATATTAAACCCGTATAATAGATCCAGCTCCAAGGAGAGGTTAAATTTCCCAGTGAAATGAAGGTATTTGCCCTGAACTGGGAAAGGACCCCTCCCACACCCCCTGGGCTGGGAAACCCGCGGAGCCGTCAGAGACCGGCGGTAAACTTTGCCCCCAGCCTCGCACCTGGCATCGGTCGCCGCGGGGGCACATGTGCGCGACACGCTGCGGCCAGCCGGGCTCGTCACGCCCGCCCCATCGGGTCGCTGTCCCCGGCGAGCGGCCGGAGAGAGACCGCTTGATCTCAGTCCGAGCCGGACCCGAGCCCGGGGCCCACTGTTCTCACGGGGCTTCCGCCGCCTGCCCGGCCCGCTGGGTCGCGCTCAGGGCTAGTGAGGGACAGGGCTGCGCCAGTAACACGGCCCGCGCTAGAGCCGGGCGGGCGGGCAGCGAGAGCCGGGGGCCTGATGAGGCTGAGGAGCAGCCCCCACCTTGGGCGCAGCCCTTGTGGGTCGTGCCCGGCGCCGGGTTAGTCGCGGGCACAGCACGGAGCCGCCGGTCGCCGTAGGAGGGGCCGGGTGGCAGAGCTGCTCCGCGTTGGAGCAGCGCGACGGCGCCGGGCCTTGGTGCTGAGCCCGGTCCTGCGGCTCCCTGGGGCGGGCGGGGGGCTCGACCCCTCCATGCCACGAGGCCGTCCGGACGGGCGCTCCATCGGCGGAGGAGATGCAGAGCCCGAGCTTGTCTGCCGCGCTGCCCTCAAAAATCCACTTAAGGAAGATGAAGGCGCATGCAAATGCCTGGCGCCTCCTCGCCCGTGCCTTTAATCATGGTAAATTGGCTCGCGTTCCTCCGGGCCCCCCGAAAAGGCACACGGCGGTACCGCACCGCGGAGGGGTTAGGGCTCCCAGCGCTGCGCAGCCCCCGCCGCTCCCTGGGGCTTTCCGGCTTCTCGGCGCGGCCCTGACGCCCTGCCTGACCCGCCTCGCTCAGCAATTTTCCTACCCAAATACTGTCGTGACGGGAACACAGCGCAGAGATAGATAGCATCAAGCGGCCTATATCAAAGACGTCCTGCTTTATTAAAATACCGGCTCGGTGCTCGCCGCTTTTCACGCGGCGCGGCCTCCGACCGCATTCTGCCGGATACCGCCGGCACCACCTCCCCTTTCGGCCGCCCTAGCTGGCCCCGGCCCTGATGACTGGCCCTGTCACCTGCTCCGTGAGGCTGCCCGGGGGTCCATTCCCTGGGCCGGGGAACAGCCGGTGGTCAGACGGGCCGGTTCCGGTGGGGCTTCTGCGAGGCACGGGGAGACTCCGTGTGGTTCACGAAACATTTGTTTACATTACTGAACAACAGTCCAAAAATTTATTGTTATTGTTATTAGTAACTACACTTAGTAGCTCGTTCACATCCATCCTTCCGAGGGGGGGAGCGCGGGCTGGATCAGCCACCGTCGTGCGCCGCCGGCGGTGGCTCCTCCCGGGCCGGGGCCGCTCCGCTAGGGCTACCGAGCCAACGCGGCCAGGCCGTGGGACTGCCCCGCACGAAAGCGGCCGGGGGCAGAGGCACGGCGACGTGGAGGCACCGGGCGGCGGGCGCGGCCGCCGGGGGCTCGGTCGGAGCTGCAGGTTTGCAGAGCCTGTCTGGGGAGTGCCCGGTTGAGGGAAGCATAGGGAGCTCCGCGGACAGCCGGCAGCGAGGCCGCCCGGGGGGCGCCCGCCGGTCTCCGTGCCGGTGCCGAAGCTAGGCAGCTGTCCACCGTGCCGGCAGCCTGGTGCCCCGGCTCCCCGAACGCTCCCGCCACGGGCCTTTTTCTGTGCACCGATGCTTCGGCGTCGGCCACTGGCGGCAGGGGAAGGCTGGGGCTCCGCAGGGCAGCGAGTTGCGGAGTCCGGCTGTGGGTGGAAAACAACAGGACACAGTGAGCCGGTGGCACTCGGCTGCCTAGTGGCTCCCCCCACGCCCCGTTGCCGTGGTGCTGCAGAGCTGGGGCCGGCGGCCGCGCACCGCGAGCCCGGAGGCCTGTCCGGCCCATCCAGGGGTGGGAAGCGCCGCCGTCTCCGCGCTGCACAGCACCCGCTCCGCTCTGCCCCGCTGCCCCGTGCCCCGCTCTCCCTGGCCCCGCCGCTCGCCCCGGCTGACCCCGCAGCCGCGGAGCCGCTGCCATGCCGCCGCGCGCCGGCAGGGGGCAGGCTGCGCCCGAGCCCCGCCGCACCGGGCACCGGGCCCGGCCGAGCCGAGGTCAGCCCGGCCGGGCCGCGCCGTCACCGCCCCCCCGCCCGAGGGCAGCGCTGCTAGCGCGGATCCGGCCGCGCACCTCGCGGGGCAGCACTCGCTGCACGAGTGGACCGCACGTCCCGCACCAAACCGCAGCCTGCGGAGCGCCGGGCACCCACTGGTCGCGCCCACCTCAGCAGGGAAGCGGGCGGTGCCCGTCGGTACTGGGGAAAATACGCGTCCAGGCAGCCGGGAATGTGCACAGACAGACTGCACAGACACCCACGCATCCGCCGGCACCGCACGCTTATGCGGAGAATGCCCGGAGCCCCCCTTCCCTCGCGCCGAGACGCCCGTGGCCCTCCCGGGTTACGCTCGTTTCTGTCCCGCTCACGACTGGGGTCTCGCTGCTCTCCCGCAGCGCCGGGTACCCGCGTGCATGTGCACCGGGCGGGACCAACGGGCCAGGAGCGGGGACGGGGCGGCGCGTCCCGGCGGGCGGTGGGGGAGTCGGTGCAGAGGGCTCGGCCGTTGTTAGTTTTCCCGAGGTTTCCTTCCTCCTGCCTCGTTTGGGAAGGATTGGGACCGGTTGCATTTCTTGTTCGACTCTCAAAATTAACTCAAAACAAAGAGATTTGCCTTGCAAATAAAAGGAGAATTCGAAGGAAGCCGCTGGGAGGTGGGGCTGCTTAGTCTGGTTTGGGTTTATTTCTGTGATGGTTTTGAGCGTGGGTGTTTTAATTGCATTTCGTTTTTCGTTAAAAGCATTATATAAACCTATATAACACCTCATCGAATTGTTTTCGGGGCAGGAGCGGGGATAACAATTACCCGGCGCAGTGCTCGTATACACACACGGAGAGAAGCAACAAACCTTTAGTGTGATATTTGCGAGTAAAAGCCCACGAACAAAGCTGGAATTACTGCTGCGGATGCAGGGCTAGGGGCTCTCGCTCTGCTTCCCGGTCCCGCCGCTCAGCGCTGCCTTTTCGTTGGGTTTTGAAGAGGTTTTTTTTTCGTTCTTTTATAGCGAGAATTTATGAAAACTCTTGAGGAAACAAGGGCTTTAATTTTCCACGCAATTGTAGAAGATAATTTGACGGAAGCCCTGTGTGATGGAGAACTCCGAATCCTTACGGGAAAATAGGAAAGGGACATAAAAAATTAATGTGAACGAGCAGCTTTTTTGCCGCCGACTGAACTGTGAAATCTTAGCAGCCTTTATCTTGATCTCAGAATTAAATAATCATATATTATTTTTTCAGCATTAACGACAAAGATTTTCAGATTTCTACTGTCTAGAAGAAAAACAAATAAGCTCTATTACTGAAAACCTTTTCAAAAACAATTAAGTAAAACACAGCGACGAATTTCTTTCAAATTTTTTTTTCCATACGAAAACAGTATAAAAAGAAGTTTTGTCTTAAGACCCACAAAATAGAAGCATTAAGTAATTCAAGTTAACACTCGTCCTGCTCATTAAGTATCAATATTTTGGGAGCATTACAAAATATACTCCTTCTTTCGGCAGGGTCATGGCATATCACGGGTCCCATTAAGAATCTCCACAAATAATCTTTTCTGGATTTTCATTTTCTCGTGTTTAGATTTTTTAACGGTATCGGGGGGAAAAAGCAAACAAAGATACAAACAAAAACGAACAAACAAAAAAAACCACGAAAGGGGAGCCGGCGGCGCGGGGTCCGGCGCTCCGTGCGGGATCGCTTTTCCCGTCGGTTTTTTTTCCTCAGAGGGAATCCCGGCGCGGTGAGCTCGGACAGGGCTGTCCCGCACACGCACGCGCCGCGCACCGCACCGAGCCCTGCGCGTTCAAAAGCGTTAGCGAACGACCCGAGCGGGCAGCGCTGCTGCGGGAGCGGGCACGGGGTCCACCGCCGCAGAAGCACCCGCAGCCCTCGGGCCGCTGCCCCGCCTGAGCTCTCCCGCTGGCAGCCTCGGCGTGACGGCTCGGAGCCGGCCTTCAAGAAAGGGCGTGCGCGGCGCAAACCGCGGTGCCCCGTCCCGCGTGCCCGCCAGGGCGAGTCGCGCCTCCGCCGTCCGCGGGACGGAGCCGCGCGTCCCGGCCGGTCCCGGGCGCCCCGAGGGAGGGTCCTGCCGCCGCCTGCCCGCGGCCCGGCGCTGGACGCGCGCTGCTACCTACCCCGGACAGGGCAGGAGCCAAGAGCCGCCGTCGGGCCAGGAGCAGCGCGGGGCGCGGACGGGGGAGCGGAGCAGCCGGGGCCCCGCTCATCCGCCACCCTCGGTAGCCAAGATCGTTCTCCCCCTCCCCGACCCGCGGGAGCGCGACCCGGGCCCACGCTGCCCACGCCACTCGGCCGCCCCGGGGTGCGCGGAGCCGCCCGCCCCGGGCGCCGCCGCGCTTCAGGGGCCGCGGGGGCCCGGCGGGGCCAGGGCACTATTTGACGTCGAGGAGACGGATCACCGCGGCGCAGCGATACGCCGTGCACCAATGGAGTTCAAATGTCAGCAAGTTTGAGGAGGGGTGAGGCGCCGGGGGGTGTGTTCCTCCGCCGCGGCCCCTGCTCTAAACGGCGCGGCTCCTCGGGCCGCCGCACGGCTCAGGGGCTGGGAGCGCCGGGAGCCCCGTGCCCCGCCCGGCCCGCCGCGCCCGCGCTCCGCCCGGCACGGCCCGCCCCGGGAGGGCCCTCCGCGCCAAGCAGGGCGTGGGTCCGGCGCTGCCGGCGAGCAGGTGACACCGCGGCTGCCCGGCGCCGTGTGCGCGGCATGTGCGCGCCCGTGTAGCGGGGCGGCCCCATGGGCGGCGGCGCCGGCTCCTGCCTCTGCCCCCCGTCTCTGGAAGCCCGGGCAGGAAACGCTCCTCATGTCTCCCAGATAAAAATAAAAGCGACTCCTTCCTCCCGGCCGCAGAGTGTCCCCGCGCCCGGCCCGACGCGGGGCTGAGCTGGCCCCGCCGCCCGGCAGCGCCTCTCCCCGCCGCCCGGAGCGCCGGCCCGACCCGCGGCTCATGGACATCGCGACGGGTCCCGAGTCCTTGGAGAGGTGCTTCCCGCGGGGCCCACCGGACTGCGCCAAGATGCTGGACGGCATTAAAATGGAAGACCACCCCCTGCGCTCGGGGCCGGCCACGCTGGGAGTGCTGCTGGGTGAGTTGCCGGTCGCTCATCGGCTACGCCGACAGCGGCCCCGCGCACCACTCGGTGCCCGGGGCTCCGCTCCGAGGGGCCCAGCCGGTCTGATGCGGGCTATGGCCGCTCAGCTCCGGACCGGTGCGGGGCGCGGGACTGTCTTGCCGGCATGTGCGGTGCGCGGGGCCGGCAGCAGCCGTCGAGCTCTGTGTTACCGACCGGCTGGGCCGGGCGGACTGCATTGCCCGGGACGGGGTCTGGGGAGCGGGGCCGGGTCGGGGCCAGGGCCGGCGCCTGACGCCGCCGTCTGCCGTTGCAGGGTCGGAGTGCCAGCACCAGGCCGTCTGCGAGGGCTGCCAGCGGCCCATCTCGGACCGGTTCCTGATGCGGGTGAACGAGTCCTCCTGGCATGAGGAGTGCCTACAGTGCGCCGCGTGCCAGCAGGCGCTCACCACCAGCTGCTACTTCCGGGACCGCAAGCTCTACTGCAAGCAGGACTACCAACAGTAAGGGCGCGGGGGGCGGCGGGGGTCCCGCCGGGGCGGCCCGGCCCGGCCCGGGGCGCGCGGCGGGCTCTGAGCGCGTTCCCGACCGGGCCGCACCCCGTGCCCGGCGGAGCGGGGCAGCTCGGCATCGGGGCTCGCGGCTACGGGTGGCGGCCACGGCGAGTGGGGACCCCGGCGTAGGCGGCGCGGCGGGCACGAACGGGACCGAAGACACCGAGCCGTGGCGTCCGACCCAGGCAGGGCGCTGCCCCCCCGTCCCGGGCCCGCCGCGGTCCGGTACCTTGCGGCGCCGTCGGAGGGGACGGCGAGTGGGGCGGCCCGGTCCGGTTCGGGCTGCGCAGGCAGCGCCACGCTCGGAGCCGTCCCGCGGCACTCTCCTGCCCGCCGCAAGTCCCGTCCCGCCGCCACCCGCTGCCCCGGAGCCGCCCCGAGAGGCCCGAGGCCAGCCCCAGCGCCGCCCGGCCCGCAGAACGGCCGATGCTACAGCCCGGCGGCGGGCCGGGGCTCGGTGCGCTGCTGCGGGCCCGCCCGGTGGAGCGGCCGTCGGGCGCGGAGGGGACGCGGCGGGGCCCTGCCGAGGGGCTGGCGCAGCGGAGGGAGAAGCCCGGCGCTGAGCTTGGCCACGGCCCCGGCCCCGGCGTTGCCTGCGCTCTCTCTTATTCCGGCTTTATCCCCAAATGTCAGGCGCTGTCGGGAGCGGCCCCCGCCGCGTCGCGGCCCCGCGCAGGGACGGAGCCCGGCCCCGCGCCGGGCCGCCCTCCCCTGCAGAAGCCCACTTCATGCTTGTCACCTAAATTGAGGATCCTTTTTGTGCCGGGAGGGGGGCGAACATGGGCATTTCAATCACTAGGACATAATATGGCTCTGCTAGAAGTCTGACAACAAACAAAGAACAACAACTATTGGTTTGCATCAACTTTTGTCAGGCATTCAGCAGGCATCCAGAAAGGCCTGAAGTGGCTTAGTGGCAACAATGTGCATTTCATAGCTACAGCATGAAAATCCATCTCCATGGAAACGGGTAGTAAATGCTAACATGACATGCTGAGTATAAATATTGTGAGGGTTATAACTCTTGTATAAATGGCCGAGATAAATGTCCCCCTGTTTAGGAATTACAACAAAACATGTTATTTCATGCTGCAGCCCTCGCTAGCTCCCAGAGAGTCCTCCATGGCCCGGGCACTGTGCATGGGAATAACCCAAGGCTTGCCCGTGGGCTGCCGCCATCCCGCCTTCGTGGGGCTGGGGCTGCGGTACCTTTAGGGTTTTCTCGTGCCCGCTGCAGGAAGCCCATCCATGGGCTTTGCCTTTCATTTCTACACAAAATAAACCACCCTGGGGTAGCTGCAGTTGTAGATCGATGAAACTTCTTTTTCTGTAGGTAGTAACACCTTACGTATTTTTGTTAATTAGTAAAGAATGTGGAATAGTCTTCAAGCTACCTTAAAAAGCTTTATTTGGCAATGTAAATATTTACATTAGTTGCAAATAAATGTACCCTCTAAGTTCCCAACTTTAGTTCCTGTAAAATAAAGAATTGTACTTAGTGACCTAAAAAGCAAGATCAGACACTATTGCTTTGTAAAACAAAAATACTTTTCTGACTGAAAACAGAATTGTTACTGCTTCAGAACTTCCCGTATTGCCAAAAGCGTCCAATTGTAGAGGGGGAAAATGGGGTATCCAGGCTGCCGAGCAATAAAAAGATATCAACATGTTGGCCTTTGTTGAATCCCAGCACCTAGTGTGACATGACATGGTGCCCTGCTGTGTGTGCCCCCGAGGACTGACAGCGGCAGCGGCTCACGGGAAGGGGAGGGGAGACACGGTAAATCAAAATTTGTTTTCTCTGAGATTTTATTAGCCCAAAAGAGCAAACGTGTGAAACTGTGCTGACACGGATTGTGTGTCCTTTCAGAGCTGGAGAAATATTCGTTTATGGTAGCTAGAGGATAAAAATAGCTGTCTATCCGTGCAAGTGGCCCTGGGCTGTGCAGTACAGAGGGTCAGTTTTATTCATCAGACTGTGGGGAGTGAAGCCGTGAGCGAGCTGTGCGAGGCGACTACAGTAAGAGGACATAGGCGATGCTGGAACACTGGGATGGGAAATGCCTGTGCGCTCAGTGAGCATGCCTTGGGGTAGTGAGATGGAGTGGAATCGGTACGGAGGAAGACAGGGATCAGTAATATCAGATGCTTTTTGTTATCCTGAGTCCTATTTACAGATATCTGGGAAAAATAATTTAAAAAGGGAGAATAAAGTTTACTTAAATATCTCAGTTCCTGAAATTTGCCTTAAATAGATTTTTCGGTACGTAGTAATGTAATTTTAAAGGTCAGATTTCTCCAGAACTCCCAGGACTATAATCAAGTGCTGTGTATATATCTTTGGGAAAATGGTGTCTCATCTTTCTAATGAAAGCAAGCTTCTGATGGGTCAGATATCAGACCTTACACCTTTCCCTAGGTCAGGAATGATTGCTGCCCATCCTTGGATGAGGGCATTTCACATTAGGGGGAAGGGTGGAAACCGTTTTTCTTTTTCTTTTTTCTTTTTATTTTTCTAAGAAAAATGTTGGCTGTGTGAAGCTACCCCTATGCTTGGAATGTTACAGCAAGTCCTGGGGGAGGTGGATTAGTGGCCCAAGCCCAGTTTGAAGTAGTCAGAGGTGCCTGATAAATGTAATTTATCACAAAAATATCATCAGTGTGTCAGTGGGATAAGATGGGCATGTATTTTGGTCTCTTTTTAAAGAAGAAATTCAGCACGTTCTTGCATGAGTACATCCTGATGTTTTGAGTTAATGCAAAGTGCTTACTTTGCTAAAATTTAGGATTTTGAGGGTCAGGTGCATTTGATGGCAAGGTTTTTAAGGAGAAAAAACCTAGAGCAGTGGCACCAGGGAAGGCTGGCTTTCGCAAGCACAAGTCAAGCAGAAACTCTTTGATTTTAATTAGAACTTTGCCAGATTGCTGCGCTTTTGGAACCTTACACTTACACTGTGTTTTTTTTTCTTTAAAAGAACTTTTCTTTCTGACAAGCTGAAACCTTCAGAATGAATGTTTTTTCAAAAATAGAAGGCTTGTGGTAGTTGTATTTTGGTTCTTTGCTTAAATGAATTTACTTATTGTATTACTCATAGCAGTGCTTTCTGCTACAAAATGCTAGTATTTGTAAATACTACATTTCTTTTCCATTTGTGTATTTCCTTTTTTTGTGTGATTGTGCTTTTCTGGTTTGTTTTTCTCTCACTGCCCAGTGTTATATAATGATTGCCCTAGTTATTTCTGATAGTAAAAAAAGATATGTTATGAAAAATAACTGTTCCAGGATATGTATTTCATATATAAGCTATGCATATAATTTAGAGAAAGATCTGTATTCCTGTTTTAGTTTTGGAAATAAAGGCTGTAAAAGAGGTTTTTATTCAAGGGACCAGATAGCAAACACCCACATTTGCTATTTCATAATTTTTCATTAATGCATTCTAAGTTTTGTTTAGGGTGAGAAAGAGAAATATTCAGGCTTTTGTTCTTTTAGACGTGTCAGGTATTGTTTTAGCATCACTTCTGGATGCTATTAAAAAGGACCCACCATGTATTTCTGTTCTTCATCTTTGAGTCCTTTCTTGTCGGTGACTGGGGTTGGTTTTGCTGTGCAGTCAGCACGGAGCAACACGTCCCTCGCAGGAAGGAAAGAAAACCCCATGAAGCCTCGGTGCTGTGGGGAAGCCTTCCCCTCTCCAGATTTTGGGAATGCTTTCACGCGAGCGTAACGCTGAGGCTGATGTTTCCCAGTTCAGTTGCATTTTAGATTCAAAATATAACGAAAGCTTCCCGTCAGTGTCTCTTGGTTTTGTGACTGTTATTTCTCGCAGAGCACGGGCTGTGGAATGTGGTAGGAGCCGGGTGCAGGAGGGACCAAAGCTCCCGGATTCTGCTGCATGCACAGTGGACAATAGCAATGTGCCAACGGCAGGATTTGATGTGTTTCCAGTTTTCCTGTTTTATTTTTAACGGAGGAGCTGTTCCGCTCGTGGGTGCAGTCGTGCAGCACTGTGAGCTCAGCAGAACCGTGTGGATCGGGGGGTCCCTCCAGCTGCTCTTGCCTTGTGCTGGGCGGGCACTGGTTCTTGTGCGCGGGTCACAAGGAAACAACACAGAAACCAGACGAAACTTAGAGACAGGAGTAGCCCAAGCACATCCCCAGGACATGGAGTAATGATTAAAGTTATGTCATCCACTAAAAATGCTTTTCAAAGTCACTGAAATACTCTGGCTTTTTTTTTTTTTTTTTTTTTTTCCCCTGAAAATCCCACCAGCCCCGCACCGTCGGTCTCATCAGCCCCATAAAAAAACCCCTCGGTACGATCAGACTTTTGTGGCATCTCGAAGCCGTTCCCGAAGCGGGAGCGCTGAGGAAGTGTGGCTGTTATTTCAGCCGGTGACGTCAGCAGAGTGGCCGTGCTGGGGCCGGGCCCCCGCGGGTCCCCCGTGCCGGCGGGGCTCCGGCCCTGCGGGTGGCAGCGGCGCTGGCCCCGGCGGCACCTCGGCAGCGCTGGCCGCGGGCCACCCGCTGGGTCGGGGCTGGGCTGCCTGAGTGCTGGCGGGGATCTGGGATGGAATGTGTTTTGAGGATTTGGGGAGACATCTTGGTTTGCTGCTGCGATCACTGTAACATTGGACAAAATAATTGCAACGGAAAGACACGGTTTGCACTGATCCGTGGCAGAAAACGATAGGGAAGATCTTTGTGCGATATAGGCAATATGCAATTAAATTAACAGGAGGGTAATTTATAATGTTTTACTACTACCCTGAGAAAAAAAAAAAAATAATCGGAGATGTGAAATACATTGCAAAAATTTCTTCACTTGTTATAACAAACAGGAATATTTTGCATTCTCTTTAGAAACTGAGTCTGTTATTTTCTGGTCTAAACTTTTGAGGTAGCTCAAAGGCATACATGCCCTTTCCAACTATCAATAGTATATCACGATAAAACAGCTGGATTATAATGTCTCTTTTTAAACTTAATAAACTAATAATTATGTTATTAGTGTATTTCAATGGTAAACACACACCCCTGTCACTTCCCTCCGTTTTGGAGCAGCCTGTAAAGCCTGGTATCTTCTAAAGTGCTCACTGCTCTGGTGAACCTGAAAGTGGTGGGGGGGGGGGCAGATTTAGCCAGCGGTTGCTTATTTGGTCAGATATCTGGACATAAATATTCGGGAGAGAAAGGAGTATGCTTTTCCTAACGCAGCTGTGATTTTTATTTTTCATTCCAGACAAAATTTGGATTTATACTAAATCTGCTATTTCTTGCAGTAACAGGAGTTGATTTAATTTTATTTTATGTCTGTTTCTTCTGGAATGGCGAGTGCAGCAGATAAAGGGATTGATTAGAGGAGACTTGAGCCCCCTGCGTGCTCGGTGTGGAGGCCAGCGGGAGGTTTGGGAGGTTTCAGCGCTCGAGGAACGACTGGGGCCCTCCCGGCTGTAATGGAACACTCGCCGGAGCCACCGCGCCAGCGGCCGCGCTGGGGCTGCGCAGGCACAGGGACCCCCGCCCCACAGCGCACCCCGAGCACCCACGGGTGGCTGCTGGCGTGGCTCAGCGGGGCGATTCCGGGGCAAGAGAGAGGGCTCAGTGAACGCTTCGTGTTTGTTGTCAGTGCCAGGCTGAGAGCAGAGTCCGTGCCCGCCTGCCGTGCGCGGAGCTCCCCGCGCTCCGCGGAGCTTGTGGCACTTTGGGGAGAATGTGGAGTGTAAATATAACAGCAGCATTTCATGACAAAATTAGAAGAGGACTTTGCACTTCTCGGGCCAGCTTGGACCATGCCACAAGTTGCATAAAACGCAGAGTCAGAGGAAGGCTGTGGATTTTAAACCCCAGCGAGATGGGAAAAGGCCGTTGCTGTGTCCTCTGTAGAAGGTGTACAAGGGCAAATGACGGAGTTGCAAAAACCAGGGAAAGAATATTCTCTTTGCCTACAGATTTTTTTTTCCCCACATAATAAGTCATGTTAATGCTCAAGAGAGGTAAGAACCAAGCAAATAAATAAATAAAACGGTGAAGTGACTTGATCAGCAATCTCCAGTAAAGGTAAACAAACCAGGTATTGCTCTGGGATGGTTTGGTGTGGTAGGAAGGGGTTTTGGCATGATTTGGGATGATTACATTACTCACAAGGCAAAGATTGACTCATAATGAAATGACAGTTTCTTGTTCATTGCAGAATATAAAATTTCCACATTTGTTTTGGAACAAAGGACAAGATTAATTATAAGTAACAGTGTGTTGTGAGCCCCAACAGCTGAGTCTGCAGCAGCCAAAGGAGGGAACTAGAGGAGTCTGGAGATAAGTGGGTGCAATTAGGAACAGAATTTTCCTTTCTCCAGGTGAATTGAAATAACTAAATGAAGTGGGCAGGAAATTTTTATTGAGTAGCCACCTTGCGGACTGTGTAGTTGTGGTTTGGTATAGCCAAAGCTATGACTGAAAACTGATCTTTTTGACAAAATAAGTATTAGAATTTATTTAGAAAGCAGAGGTGTTTTCTGAGTTACAGTATTTTATAAAATGTAACAGGGAGATAACCTCATTTTGCAGCACTGGGAGCCTTAACAGCACTGGTTGCACTTGGGAAGGAGACATCACTTTTCTCCATTAGTAACTAAGTGAAAAAAATACATTAACAGCTTCACATCTAACTTAAAATAAATGTTGAAAGTCAAGCTAGACTTCCGAGTCTGAGAGGAGAAAGCATAAAAGAGGAAAAAATGGAAATACTCATAAGGTAAAATGAGCCTGACTTTTTGTTTGAAATGCAGTGTTAGTGTTTCTAACATGCATGCCAATATAGATGTGAATCTTCAGCGCCTTGTTCAGGCAAATTATTCACTCATTTTAGAAGCCTCTTTAAATTCAATATAAAATTGAGGCAGATACTTTATTTTTTCCTTTTCTTTTTTTTTTTTTAAATAATTTTTACATATCAACCTTACGTCTACATTCCTGGACTTGCTTTAGCTAGACTTATACTTCTTAAATGAAATACTGTCTTACCCTTGCTTTGCTCTTCGGCATACCTGCAGTTGCTCTGGCCACACCGTGAGAGCTGCAGGCCTGAGCCCAGAGACAGCCCCTGGCACCAGCAGCACTGCCAGGAGCAGGCTGGGGGGACAAGGGCTCCTGCGCCTGGGCCTCAACAGGCTGCTCTCAAAACAGCCATTTTGCAAAATAGACTCTGGTTGTTAAAAAACGAATTACTGGTAACTGTTTTCTCCTTTTATATGACCAACTCGTACCCCTAATAGGTGTGCTGCCATGGCCCTTTTTCGTGTGCTGAATACACCTCGGAAGTAGAAACACCATGTGTGGCATTTTACGCAGTTCTAATGCAAATTGTATTGAAGCAAAATCCTCACGATGAAGTATTTGCAGTCGCCATTAAGCATCTGAAGGGTGTAATGTTGAGGTCAGCATTGCCAGTGGCACCCAGGGTCTGCTGCACCGGGACCCCAGCAGCCCGGCCCAGCCCACCTGTGCATGGCTCATCACCTCACTCTCACAGAATGGGGGTTTTACCTTTCAAAAACTATTTGCCTGTGGGCAGAGAACAAGTAGACTTTTCTGAGATTGTATTACAGTAAAGGAATTGTTAATATGACTAATTTCAGTTCCTTGTTTTCTCGGGTTTGAAATTTTACAGTGATCTTCCTCACAGATACAGCAGAACTGCTGTAGCACAGATTGATTAAATTCTCTTGATATCAGCATAAACAAGGTATAGCACATTTCTTTGGGACTTGATAAGAGTTTGTGCTCTGATTCTCCTGTAACAGGCAGGTAGAACACTTGTCGTGGAGGTCATTTGCTTTGCTTCCAAAACATTTTATTTTCTCTAATATGCACAAAATTTTCCTCTGCGAACATTGACATGAACTTGTGAACATGCAACTCCTATTGGCTTCAGTGAGAGCCATCCTCACTCATCAAAGGAGGGAATTTGGCTCTTGATTTTACTGCAATCAGTGTTTTATTTATAATGTACAAGAGTGCACGTGCACTCTCCCAGTAAGAGCTGATGGGATTTATGTGCACATGCTGAGGACCAAATCCTCCCGGTAGCTGTTAGGAAGTTTACTTTCACACGCTTGTTCCTTGGTGTAACCTGAATCACCATTCACTGATGACAAAAACAAAACAAAACCAAACAAAGAATAATCGTCTACATCAATATTTTTTTTTTTTCAGTTGTTACTTCCATCATGTTAGTATTATGATAGGGAGCAAGCAAGCTTGAATTTGCAGAAGAAACTATGAATATCGTTTTAAAGCATTTCTGGTTACAGCCAGGGTTTGCTGTGATTGAGAGAAGCACCACTGCTCTTTACAGGCTGGCACTGGTGCATTCCTTGTGTGTCAGTGAGGGAGCACGTGTGTCGCAGCCTGTGGATGGGGACAGTTTGACGGGGACAGCTTTCCACTCCCCAGCAGAGGAGCTCGGCAGGGTGCCCGGCTCTGCTCGCGCAACTGGAGCCGAGGTCCTCGGCAGCTCGGTGGGACTGGACCCTTGGGCTGTGGCACGATACCTGCCAAAGCTCGTTAGTGAGAAAGGCCAAGTTCTTCTTAAAAACCGGCCCCCCAGAAGAATTGTATCCAACCTGTGAGATCCTGGCCTTTAACAGAACCAGCTTGACAACAGCTTGCATTTTTCTGTTGCCTGATAGCGCAGTTCCTTCCTTCCCAAGGGAACCAGCTTCTCTCTACTCTGTTTTTTTTCCTCTCATGTCACAACATTAATCTAGTTTCAGGGGGATGTAGGTGCATTTGCTGAGGTTTCCTTTGATAGTGCATATCAAATGAGACAAGTGTTTAATTTGGTATCATAAAAAGAGGTTTATTAGCAAATCACAATAAATCACTGTAGAAAATAATGAAACCAAAACAAAAACCTCAAAACAAAACACTGAAATGACCACAGGAGAGGTGAGCTACCAGTACCAGGGGGACGCCTGGTACAGTGGTCCAGCTGTACGTGACAGTCTGGTAACCCCAGCACTGTTCTTAAATATTCAGGATCTCCTGCAGATTTTTCTTGGTAGCTGACGCTCTGTGGTGACCCATCTTTGAGCACCTTGGCTGTGTCCCTCTGCTGTGCCTTGGGTCTGTGGCAGACGGTGGCTAGGAGCAGGCCCCCTACCCATTTATGAGCCTTATCCCAACCTTTTGAATGGTCAGGAGTCACAGAAGAGGTGTACTGGGTGCTGTGGGGGGAAGATAGAGGGCAGAGGGAGGAAGGGTTGAGCCAGCTCCCCAGGTTCCACTGTGGCTGCACAGGCTGGAGCTGGCTGGGCACCATATATCCTTCCCACCAGTTGAATGATGTGTTCAGGATACTGGAGCTGTGGTGGTGTGTCTGGTAGTTCACAAGTGTCCAAAGCCACGGGCTGTGGTGGATGGATGGCAGCTGCCATGAGGGAGCAAGCTGGAGCTCCCTGCCTGTGTGCGGTGGGGTCATGCAGGTTACCTGTACAGGTGGGTCTGCTGGTCTTCCAGCATTTCTGACTTTCCAGAAGAGGAAGAGCTGATCCTCCCCCCTCCTCCACCCCACTGTTAATAATCATGGTTTGCAGACTAAATACCTGTTCCATGAATTCCATGTTTGTGTGTACATGGAAGCTTGAGTCAGTACCCGTCATCCCTCTGGAGCCCTCCTCGACGAGCAGCGTGAGCAGCGGGTACAGGAGCTTGAGGGGCTGGCAGTACATTCTCCAGCAGCCGTCAGCAGGCAGGGACATTCCCTGTGCAGAGGTGCTGATGCTGCCACTCAACAGGCCCCGGGTGGGGGTTTGAGCCAGCAAATCCCTGCTCCCAGTAGTGCCAGTGAAGCCAATTGCCCTGGCGTGCAGCAGCTTGCAGTGTCATGCAAGGTCAGTTTACCTGACAGCAAGCATCTAGTGAGAGCTCAGTGGAGCTGCTCACTGCAGTTTTTGGGGATGTGGCTTTTCACAGGCCTAAGCTTTTCACCCACTGCCTTCTATCTTCCCCGCACCTAAGCAGAAGTTGCAGTTTAACATCATGCGTTGTCTTCACAGTTGGATCTTGGCATGGGCTTCATCTGGTGATAAGAAAAGTTTCCCCTATGGAGTTTGACCCTGTAGGGTCAGGTCCCACTCACTCTGGAGTCGATACAGAAAGTGTGGTGGGGCCCGACATGAATGTTAGCACCAGCAGTGAGGCTGGTTATTATTAAGTGTGCAAATCGTGCAAAGATACAAATGAAGTAAAACAATTTGAGGGAAGAAATGGCGGTGTAATGTTGCAGCGATGCTATCTCTGCACGGCATTATTGGTTTGAACCTGCCAGGCTCAGTGGTTGGAGCTGCAACAAACAAGTGATTCAGCTGATGGGAACAGAAAGTGTTAATAACACTGACAGCTACGTTGGTAATGGAGGCACAGGCGGATCCTGCTGCCAGGGATTCCCGCTGCGCCCTGGCTGCTCCTGGCCAGAGCTGCTGTGGAACAAAGTTCCACGGAGAAGGCAGAGTTTGTATTTCAGCGGCAGCTTCCTTCATGTCTTGCACTCAGGCTGCAGGAGCATGCATGACCTTTGTGGGGTCCATGAACTTCTGTGGGGGTGTCCTGAGCTGCAGGGAGCCGGCACTGCTCTGGGGTATGCAGCTCCCAGCAGCTCCTTCAATCTTGCTTCCCCGGCCTCGCAGCCCATGCTGGGGCTAGTTCCCAGCATGGTTTTGTGAGTGTAGAATAAATTAGTCATGATGGCGCCTGCATTAATTTTATGTGGGAGAATCCCCAGGGATTCCAGAGCAATTACAGGGAGTGCAGCCTTGCCCAGTGCAGCGTCCTCCCCATCCTGCTGCTGTTCCCCACAGAGAGAAGCAGCAAGAGGGGACAGGAGGGCTGGGTGATGCAGCATCCTTCATGGCAAAGCCAGTGCAGGATGGTCTATGGTCCCACTGCACTCCACAGCTGGCCCAGGGTGCCAGGACTGAGCGCCAGCAGCAGTGGAGCTCGCTCAGCTGCTGTGTCCTACAGAAAGGCTGGAAAACAGGCCCAAGGCAAGTGTGCTTTCTTGGCTTCATTCATGTCCCTCGAACACTGTTTGTCTTGAGTAATCAAAGTGTGTCCCATTTGTGGCTTTTTTCTTAAAAAATCAGCTCCTACTTCGGCAGGGGTTTGTCTGAGCATACAGCGGATACATTCAATGACAAGAGTTATAGCATTCAATTTGTTGATTGCCACAATTAAACCTCAGGTTTTTCACCCAACCATCCAAAAGCTAATTGGACATTGTCACTCAGGCAGGAATACATACAAACAAGGGCAGTCTATGGCCCCGGATCCCAACAATGTGATTTTCATCACCTTACTAGTCTTTGGGGAGTCTTCAGCTTCCATCTGGAAGTACCTTCAACCCTTTCCACCTACAGATCTTGAAATAGCTATAACAGAGAGAAAACCAAAATTACATGGAGTTTATTGCCATTTCAGAAGGAAAAAAGTGTTTGAAAAAGTTTATTCAGGAAGCCAGGGGAAGTTAAGTGGGAGACATTTGCCATTTCATCAGTCTGTTGGTGATAGCCATTCATGTCATAAATGGCTTGTGTCATTTGATGCCAAAAATAACACAATTTTCCTCCCCAAAGGCCTATAGGGTTTTTTTGCAATAAATGTTTATTTGTTAATAATATACTTTAAACAGTCCAGCCTTGACCTCAAGCCTCCAAAAGAATCCATCTTCTCTCTGAAAAATCCTGCAAAGTTTGTGTAATTTTTTCTGGGAAGGTGTAATTGATGGCGCAGTGAAGGGCAGTGTGTTTGCTTTAACTACTGCAGCTGCGTGGATTAACTGTTTATAAGGGCCTACTGTGCTTTGAATGGCGACTTGCTTAGATTTCAGGCTTTAGTTGACAGCACTTCCTAATTGTTCCTTGGATTTGCTTCAGTTCAATCAGTAAAAATAAATTTCTGCACAGAGCTCACCCATCGTTCTTCCCTCATCGCTGCTTCAAAACCTTTGAAATGCTCGTTTGTAGGAGCTTGATTCCATGGGTCACCCTGCAGCCTTGAAATGGGGGTGACCAGGATAGGGGCTGAGTGGGGCTGAACTTGTTCTGTCTCCTGCTGATTTCAGAAAAAATGTCAGAGGAATTTGGGTGCTGAGCAAATAATCTGTATGCAAATATTTTTGACAGGCTTTCAGCGTACTAATCGGAATCTCTAGAGTCGAATATAGAACTGACAGATATGAAATGTGATTAAATATTCAAAAATGTAGCAAAGGATTTTGCAAATATCCATGATATAGAAACTGTTGTTTTGAGAGAAAATAGTAAGTAAGATAATGAATTTATAATATGTTGCACTGTTTTGAAATTGCCCTGCCAAAAGCTGGAGTTGGATTTCCACTGGCAAAGTGTTTGTGACATGCCGGTGACATGTGACCAGTACCGCGGTAAGGCAACAATTGTCTCTTCACTGAATCACCACTACCACTGATTTAACCAACATCTAATCACATTTTTTAGCTGTTTTTGTTCTGCCATCAGCCACTCTGATCTTTCTCTTACAATTTTTCATGTGAACTTTCACTAAACAAGCAAAGTATTAAGGCATTTGTCAGATATTTTTTTGTTAGTCCTTAAATGAAAATGTGGTTTTCTAGAATTCTGGAGGACTTACTTTCTTTAAGATCATCTGAGTTATGGGAGAGAGTTACACATTTAATTTCTCAAAGCATTTCAGCTCCCAGTGCTAGTTTGTTTTCAGTTTGACAGGCACTTGGATAAAATGAAGAACAGTATGTATAAAATGAATGGAATTCATTTTTTCTTTGAACATTTCACTTTTGTGGAGCTAAATTATATGGATAACATGGACACTCAGGTGCTTTGTGTGAAGCTTATTTTAGTGGGACTCCATGGCACCAAATGGCACTAGTTGTTTGCTGAGAATATGTTTGTAGTTTATTAGTTGTAACAACTATATGGTGTTTAAAAATCTGTATTTTGAGAATCAAAGCTTCTGGCTTGTGCTGTGCTCCCACATTTAGAAGTTGGCTAATTTTACTCAATCTTCTCAAGAGCAATTTACGGGGCAAAGTTACACACACAACTGGCTGAAGAACTGGGGGCCTTCAGGTGCCCAAGCGGTGTGGTAAGTGATCACTTACTTCCCAGGGGCATTTTCTGGGGCAGTCTGGGGCACAGTAACCTGAGCAGTTCTCTCCTGTACCAGCAAGGGTTTGGCTGTTCACAGAATCACAAGACGGGTAAGGCAGGAAGGGATCCTGGTGGGTCACCTGCTCCAGCCTCCCTGCTCGAGCAGGGTCATCCCAGAGCACATGGTACAGGATTGCATCCAGATAGTTCTGGAATATCTTCAGTGAGGGAGACCCCACATAGTCTGGACAATCTGTTCCAGTGTGCGGTCACCCCTGCAGTAAGGAAATTCTTCTCATGTTCAGGTGGAACTTCACATCCACCAGTTCCCGCCTGTTGTCCAGGGCAGATACACATCTGTAGGCTCATGCAGTGGCTGCACAGCCATGCAAGTGACCCAGCTGCGGGGTGTCCAGGGACAGTGGCAGTGTAGCCTCCTCCTCTGTACCAGCGTTTGAGGTCTGTCCTGTCCTGTCCTGCCCTCCTCCTCTCTCCTAGAAGTGAGTCCTGTGCAGACCTTGCGTGTGTCCTCTCAAGCCTTCCTCGGGCGGGGGAGTGCCGTGCTGCCAGGGCTCCTCTGGTCCCCCTGGCCTGTGTGATGCAGGCTGACCCTGAGCTCTGGCCGAGCCCACAGCGTAGCATGGGGGGTCCCAGATGCTGTGGAGGGCACACAGGGGGTGCAGACACTAATGCTCCCCAAACTGCCCCTCCTGGCTCTGTGAAGTTTCTCCTGATTCATTCTCAGGTGATTCATGCTCTCAGCATCAGCTGCCTGTTTGTGAAGCTGAAAAGAAGCAATCTGAAAGTGAAATAGTCACATTACTGAGACTAATATGGATTTGCTCCTGTAAGAGGATATTAAAAGTCCTTTTGTTGTACAGAGACTGAGCTTTACCGTGTTTTAGTCTTTTTGTCAGCTTTCTTTGGTATTAAATCAAGTGACAAAACATTTAGCTTTATCCCTGTGCATGAGCACTCGTGCTAATTAATTCAGTAACTCTTTTGACCTTCTGTTTAAAAGATCACAACTGGTGCTGTTCCTGCCCAGACACCACCATCCCTCAGCACCCTCAGTTGTTCATGTATTTAAAGCGTGGCTGTGGTGGGGATGGCTGGCATCTGAATGCTGTTATATTCTTGTAATAGCAAACATTAAGAGAGTTAAATGGACAAATGAATAAGAGAAAGAGTAGAAAAGCCAAGGAGCAATTAAATGTAACTTTTCATCATGAAAAGGATTTCACTGGTTTATCTTCTAATAAGATTATGTCACCGACACAAGTACCTAGGAGCCTGTGATTGACAGCCTCCTGTACTTTTATCAGGCAGTGTGACACTAAACCTCGGGGCCTTTTGTCCAATAGAGTGAGCTCACGGAAACTTGCCGTCCTAATCCCCTTATTCATGTCAGGCACAGAAAAGAAGTTCTGATCAGATGGCATCTTACAACAGTGTCACCTCCACCCCCTTGGTGCTGGATGGACATGGGACATGGGACGCTTTGTTCGCCGGCTGTGCTGTGCTTCTGCCTGCAGCACTGCAGCCCCGCTTCTGGTCCCAGGGCTCGCGTGTCCTGCCCACCACTGCCCACACGATGCACATGCTGGACAGCTGCTGCCTGGGGGAAGCTGTGTCTGCAGGGCAGGAAAATCCCAGAGAGATGGTAGGATGATTTACAGGCTATCTGATTTTGTTTATATTCTGGTTTTGTTTCTCTGAAGAACGTAAGGCCTTTAAAGAAAATACTCCCTTTTGTGTTGCGTCTGTAAGATCATGTAGTGAAATGTCTCACTGAGCTTCTTCAGACTTTGCACCCAGGCAAAAGAGTAAGTGGAACTAAACCCCCTATCTTTTCAGAAGCATAGGATCAATGTTGTAGAAGTCAGCAATCGATCCCAGTGCTGCTATTATAAGTTTCATAGCTCCAGCCCTTTCTTAGTTGTAGGAATTCCTTTGTGCGTATCCCTGCGGTAACCTATTGCAAATAGTGGTTCCCTGTGGTGCTTTATTTACTTGTCCAACTGTTTGGAAGTCTGTTAGTCTAAAGATCAGATGCTCTGAAACAAATCTTATTACCTTAACCAGCTCTCCAAATTCTTCTTTCTCCATTTTTATTGACTTCTCTTCAGCTAGAACTAATACATGTGCAGCAGGTGGGCAAGTACATCTTTCAAAGTTTAGCCCCTCAGATTTAACATGAGAAACTATAAATCTTTTTGTTTTCCTTGGAAAATGTGGGAAACCACAGGTATTTGAAGAGTTGCCTCCTCAGTGGATTTGTGAAGTTTATACTGGTTGCTGTAATTTTTGAAACAGAAGTCTGGGAAATTTTGAAAGAATGCTGCATTCTGGGGCATAGTCTAATTAATTACTTTTTTCCTTGCATTAAGTATTTTTTCAAGCTGTAATCAAAAGCAATGGAATGGGAAAGTTTTAAGATTTTTTTTCTTTTCATCCAGACTGGCACCACTGGCAAAGAAACTGCATCAAACTTCCTTCACCTCATCTGCTACAAGCTGGTTCTGTCAGCACTATTCACCAGTCCTCATTTGAGAAGGCGTGTCCAGCTCCTCTGTATTTTTCATCTCTATGTGCATTTTTAAAGTAATTTTAGATGTAAAAAGTCAGTGCTAATTAAATGTTTTAAGAAATCATCCCTCAGGAATTCCCCTTTCTCCTCCCTGTCCCCCACCCCGGTTCCTGGCGACCCAGTGCTCCCCAGTGGGTGCTCACATCCCATCCTGGGCAGATGCTTCATCTCTTGTGGCATTTTGCTCCAGCAGATATCAAAGTCCTTTGCAGAGCGACCTGCCTGGGGTTCCTGCAGGCTGGAGCCTGTCCCAGGCGTGCTTATCCCTGGGACACACAATTTCTTCCCATGTCTTCTTAGGACCAGGCTGCCCCAGGATCCGGGATGGGAACGTTCTCATGTCTGGGGCGTGCGGAGCCATTCGCTGCTGCTTTGCCTGCGTTTGTTTTTCCACTGTAAGCACCAGTGGCTGCCAACATGAAGTGCAAAAGGGAGCATACACAGGGTCCTATTTTAAAAAAACAGCACTCAAAGGAACCTGCAAGGCTGCGGCTTTCCTGCAGCAGAGCATGTTTGCTTTGAACAGCCAGCTCTGCTGGGATCTTGGGAGTGCAATCTGGTGTCAGTTTGCTGTGGCTTCTGCAGCACAGGCTGGAGGTGCTCAGCTGAACACAGAATTATGTACCCTGGAAATCCATGAGGCTGGTACAGGAGTCCATAAATGTATGTAAACTTCTCAGGTCAATTAACTGATAGGTGAATTGAGCAGACAGTGTGACATCAGGGTGAGCTTGGGGAGAAGGTTCAGTAAAACTGTAAAGGGCATCAAAACATTGGCAAAAGCCTTACTGAAATACGGGAGTGTGTAACACACCTGAAGTGTTAAATACAAGCAGAAGCAGTGTGGTATGAAGCTGTGTGTATGACGGAGAAGAGGACTTCAGAAAGCATCTGAGATCCTGTTAGTATCGTGGGTTTGAACTTGAGGGCTGTTTGCCACTCCCCTCGGAGCTCTGCCAGCTGTGGTGCCAGTTTGGGGTGTCCTACCCTAACACCAAACACGTCTGTTGCAGAAAGGTGTAGGAAATACAGCATGTTCTGTATCTTCCAGAGAGAACCAAACCTCACTGTGTGCCCTGATGCTATACACAACAGCTCCTCTTGCTTTCCTTGACATGTCCTGCCTTTCTCTGAGCAAAAGGATCACTAAACAGGGAAAAAACATTCATCCACAGTGAGTTTGGGCTGGTGTTCCTGCATTAGCAGTACTTGATTCTACAGCATTCTCATTGAAAGAAAAATAACATTTGTTTGGACCAAAAAAAACCAAACAAAAAACCCTTTGGGGATTGAATTTCAGAGCCTCCCTGCCTTACTCTCAGCCCCCTCTGAAGGCTGAAATGATTTGTGAGCAACGGCCTGTGACCCAGGGAGGCATCAAGCAGCAGAGAAGGGAAACATTTGGAGTTCAGAGGGACAGTGGGTCTTGATGACCAGTGTAAGACAATGCAGATGTTTCAGATCATGAGGTCTCTGATGATGATGAGAAAATGCCCCTAACAGCCTCTGGGCTGGGGTCTTCTCTGCAGCCCTGTTTCCTTGTATAATGTTGTCACATCTCACAGGATTACATTTTTAGGATTTACTGTGGAAGAATCATGGTACTTATTGTGTTAGGTAACTCTGATGAGCAGGGTGGGATTTTAATTTCCCACTGGGAAGTGGGTTACTGCTCTGCCCCATGGGTGTTGGCAGGGGCACCCAGAGCAGTGGTGGTGGGGCTGGGCTGTGTGTGCTGCCAGCCCTGACAGTGGCCCATGGAGGGCTGTCTGAGAAGAGCGAGAGTTTTTGGACAAGAGTCCAACAATAATG
Organism: Coloeus monedula; assembly: GCF_965178545.1. Lineage (NCBI taxonomy): Eukaryota > Metazoa > Chordata > Aves > Passeriformes > Corvidae > Coloeus > Coloeus monedula. The sequence goes on along the minus strand of NC_138801.1, from coordinate 393,777 downwards.
GCATGTCCCATTGTCTTTTCTGATATAGACAGAGGTTTCCTGGAAGGAGGACAGGGTCTGGAACAAGGAAAGAAAAATACTGATGGAGGAGGAGGAGAAATCATTCAGGATCCTAACTCAGCAGTAAGTCTGCTAAACATCTAGGCACTGACCACTGGCCATGTTGGCTCTGTCCAGTCCCAGCCAGTTGATCTCGGTGCTCCTGCCTTGGGAGGAGTGGAGAAGACCCGGTGGGGCAGCACCCACCCTGTGGACAGGAGCTCTGGGACCTAGCCCTGGCACAGGGATTTGAACCTGCACCGCATCCAGGGCAAAGCATCCCTCAGCATCACTGCTGGGCCAAAGAGGTGTGTGAGTCTGGCATCCAGGTTTGTGAAGAAGTAGGCCAGAATTATGTACTGAACACGTGCACAAGCACCAGGAGAACAGTGTAGGCTGTGGAGCCCAAGTTGGAGAAACAAACTCTGAGTCTATTTGGTCTAAAGCTTAATACGTGAGAAACAGCAGACACCAGTCCTGTAGTGCTTGGGTGCACGCTGGTGTTGTGTGTTGTCAGAGACCATGTCCATACCCAAGCTCAGTGCAGGGCTTTAGGTACCAGAGACCCTGTGGGGCTGGAGGATGGCTTTATTCCCAGGCAGGAATCGCAGTGAGAAGATGCCTCAGAGACCACCCTGAGCACCAAGGTAGGCATGGGTGCGAGCACCTCACACTCTCACCAGTCAGTCCCAACACAGCTGGAAGTGACAGTGGGCGCCTTTCCCTGATTCCACGGAGGGAAGCCCCATCCCGTGCTGCTGCCAGAGTATGTGAGCAGTGGGGCTGGGCCTGGGCTCACCTCACTGGGTCTGCTGCAGCCACTGCTGCACCAGCAAATCTCGAATTACATCTGCAGTGAAAAAATAGGATACAGAATTTAAAATACTGTTTTGTTAAAAAAAAAAGCACCGACTGCCTGTTGGCTTGGGGGAGTGCGGGGGCTCTTCAAGGTCTTCCTGAGATCTGTCTTGCTGGGAGGATGGTGTGCCCTGCACAGGAGGGGATGGTGAAGGGGCTGCGGCAGAGTCAGCCAGAGCTGCTGCCTCCAGCGCGGGTGCCTGACTCTGCCCGGCCCCTCAGCAGGCAGGGCTGTGGAGCACCACGACTGCCAGGGCAAGGCAGCAGCAGCAGGTTTGCATCTTGGCACTGCTGAGAAGGGGACTCTGGCTGGAACGATTCCCGTGGATGCTGCCAAGCTGGAGCCTGGCAGAAGAGTGAGAATTTCCTAACTGTGACAAATGCCTGCCTGCAAAAATATGTGTTTATTCATCAGTGATGTGTTCAATTAGCCTGAGCTTTGGAAAAGCTGTCTCATCGCTCCAGCAGTCTCCCCTGCCATTTGAACTACCTCTGCTGAGGAAAAGACTAGATAATGTTTTTCTTTAAAGAAATGTAGGAACTGCTTATTTCTGGTGCTCCCCTTTGCAGCCCAGCTTGGACTTCTGATGCTAACTGGAATGGGAACATGCCTTCTTGGTTGTGTTGCTATCAAGAGCCAAGTGTTTTGGGCCTTTCGTATCTGACGGTAAGCTACTGTTTTCTTATAGGGTATAGCTAAAAAAATGAAACCAGAACTTAGCCCCCAGAGAACTTCTGTCACAGGGGGTTTAATTAAGAAGCCATTTCCATGATCTGCTGTGACTGTGATAAAAGTAACTTTGTGGTTTTGAAGAGGTGGCTGCCACCTCAGTGTGGTTCCCCACCAGTGGGACCGACACAGTTTTGCCTTTTGACTTTGGCATTCAGCATTTGGCTTATGATGGAATCTGAGCATGGCCATTATTGTCATTATGGTTGAAGGAGCGTTGTTACAGGCATAGCTGGAGTTTTGTAAGCATATGCTGGAACATACACTTAAGATATTCAAAAGAGGTTTTCAGTAACAATCGTGTTTAGAAACAAATGACCTTGGTTTTCCCTTTCTGGGCTGTTCTGTGTAAAGCCAAGTGATCACTGTTCCGGGGATGCAATCTGCTGCGTTGACTTTGGGGTTTCAGGCACAAGAGAAGCAAGCTGCCTACTTTAAAATGGTGCTGAGCTAGCAACAATGCTTCTGCCTCCAAAACAGCTCCACAAAGTACCATCTCTGGTAATCAGCTGATTTTTTTAGGTCATATGTAAATTAAGAACACATCTGCTTTCCATATGTCTCACATACACAGCTTACATATGTTTTTGGATGTATTATCTTAATCATATTTATTGGCCAAAGCAAAAAAAAAAAATTAAAAAATATTTTTGGATTCATACTATTATAAAATCAACAACTATAAAGTAAATGAGTCATGTACTGCACTGCAGTTACAGTGTACAATTGCAACAAGTATTTAAGAGCTGTATTTCTTCACTGGATCAAAATCTATAGGCAACATTACTATCTCTCCTGTATTTTTGTCTAACAGAGATCTAAAGAAAAATTAATTACACTTCTCTGACTGATTGTTATTCTGCTGAAGTATGGTTCTAATCCTTATTAACATTCTCTAAAGTCATGCATGAAATATGACTTTTGCACCACACTCTGTGGCATATGTTTTCTCTTTCCAGTGTATTTTTCAAACTATCTTCAACCCTCACTGCTGTTCATTATTTTAAGATAGGTTTAAAGTTTGCCACAGTCTCAAAACTGATCCAGTACAGAGCATTGCAAGGAAAAAAAAATGACACATCATTCTGCTCATGAACACAAATTGCTTCTGATTATTTAGCTTTGAATGTTCTCCTCATACTGTTTTTATTAAAAGCCCCAGTATATTTATTCTTGATAGTGTCTTCAATTAAGTTAAAAAGAGTCCCTTTTCTATAGCAGTATGTAAAGAAAATAGTTGTTACAACCGCAAAATTACCGAAAAAACCTGGTTCTAGTAAAGTACTACTTCAGTTCAACAACCACAGCACGAAGTTTGCTGTTTTCTTGTAAACTTTCCAGCCATTAGATAAACAGTGTCTGTGTCTTCACACAGAGCTGCACCCTCACATTGTTTGAGGACAGTTGTTTTCCTGCAGGTTTCTGCAAAATGTATGGTCCATTAACCCATTTTTCAGTATTGGAAAATTTGTCTGTTTGGATATAGAGTGACTCTGTCCAGTGGTGAGTAGGTCTCTGCTCTAGGAATAGTTCTTATAAGAAATTGCTGGAGGAGCTGGGCAAAGTACTCCACTTCTGCTCATTGCCTCCCAAGTGCCATTAATTTGAGCTGTGACAAGGGGAAGGAAAGTTGTTACAAGTGGGATCCTGTGACTTCTGCACACATTGCACACAGCTAGGAATGTTTTCCTTTTATACAACAGTGATTTAGGAAAATGGTCTACATTTAGCAGTTTCTGTAGCTTCTGCTCTGTTGGCTTGACAATAACTGATTTTTTTGTTTGAAAACACTGCCTTTTAGTGCTGTGATGTCACAGCCTGATATTGTGCAAAGGTGTAACCGGACCAAACATGTCAGGAACATGTCAGTAACTTTCCATAAATTATTCAGTCTCTTTGGGAAAACCCCTAATTATGTGTTAACTCATTTTCTACTTCAGAGGAGTTTTGTCTTGAACTTCAGAGTCCAATAGCTATGAAGCTTTATCTATTTATTAAACTTCTAAAAAAATTTGGGGGGTTTACTGTATTTCTGCTTAAAATTCTTTGTGTGTGAACTCTGAGAGAGAACTGCAAGGATCTGGCAGAAATAGGATGTCAGAAATCAAAGAGTGGAGTCACTTTAAACTCATTTACAAACAGCCCTGAGAGCGCAGGATGCAAAGGTCCCTGCCGAGCTCTCCGTCCTCGGCTCAGCAACTGCCACACATCCCTGAGCGGATCCTCAACATGCTCCAGGCAATAAAGCTGTTTGTGCTTTGAAGGCCATGGGGTATGGAGGAGAGGGCTGTTTGAAACATGTCACTTTGAACTGTGTTGGAGGGTCCCAGGGAGCTGGCCACCTCCGTCCCTCGGAGGTCTGGTTCCAGTCTGCGAGCCCTGGAGCCAGCCCCATCGTCTGCTCAGGTGGCCCCACTGTGAGATGTCAGGCTGATAAGTGAAAGTAGAGACTTTCGAGAGAAGATCAAGAGTTTACTGCTTGCAATGCATCCCTCTCTATGTGTAAGAGTTCAATATGGCAACAAAAGGGGTTTCCTGCCTGCAGACAGATGCTGCCTTTTCAAAATGTTGCTTTACATTTGAAGCCTCAGCATATGCTGTAATAAAGGCCATCCTGAAACTTCAATGGATTGCATCACGAGGAAATTCAGAGAGGAAGGAGCTTTAGGTGGAGCTGTGGAATCTTTTATGAATTAATCCTCCATGAAAAAAACGGGACTATCAAGTTGGGGTCAGTCACGGCTGAGGATCAGTGCTGTCTTGTGTTTTAGCTCTGCTGGCATTCCTGCCAAGATGACTGGGTAGGGAATGGGCTGGAATGCTGCTGAAACACCCGAATTTCTGTGCTGCAGAGGGAAAAATAGAAAATGTTGATGCCGTGTTTCCTGCCCAAAGGGTACACTGTCCTGTTAGCTGATCTGCAGAACTTAGGTAGGTGCAGGATGATGCCACATTTAGCTAGTTTCTTTACCAAGAGGTGGGAACTAATAGAATCTCCGCTTGGAGTGAATCTGTGTACATTCTCTGTGTCAGTGAGGCTCGGCAGGCAGACGGGAGCATTTGGCTGCTCTGTGTCACCTTGGGTGCAGCTTTCTCTCTTTTTCTCACCATCTCTGTTCTTCCAGACACGTCACAGACTTGCAGCGTAAGGAAGCAAGTGGCCAGAGGCAGGGACATGATCCTGGCTCCCTCACTGAGGGGTGTTAGGGCAGCACTCCCTGTGCCCCATCAATGTGGAACGGGAAAGGGGGAAACATTTCCCTTGACTACTTGTTTTAAAGCAGTTGTTTTCAATATGCTTTTGCATCCTATTTCTGAAGTGGGCTGGCCATTAAGCTGTACTTGTACACGTGTTTGTGAAAAGCAAAACAAATAAACTATTGTTTATTCTTCAAAATTAATCTCACTATGTGCATTTAGTAATGCTGGAATGGTTGGGAATAGAGGTTGTCTAAAGCAACACATGGACGCAGGGTGAGGTGGCTTATGATGGATAATGGCCAGAGTGCAAATACTAGGGTTAGAACATGGCAAATGTGCAAAAGAGAGACAGAGTAATTGTGGTGAGGAACACTGCTCATTTTCGGCAATTTGTTCAGTGACAACGTTGAGTGGAAGAAAGGCTGTAAATTCCTGTTGGGTTTGGGACTGACAGTAGGGAGCAGTGCTAAGCTGGCTGCCAACAAGGGTCACATGGGCTGAAATGGATTCTTGCTTAAAAATGGAAGGATTTTAAAAAGAAAATATTTTGTGCCAGGAATTTGAATTCGGCTTGTGTTATGGTGGGATTTTTTAACGATTGGACTTGTAATTTCCCATTTTTACATCTAAATTTTTTTGTCTGGCAGTAGTGTAAATCGACAATACTTTGATGCAGAGCAAGACTAGTGCAAACTTTATGCAACTTTATCTAGCTCAGACGTTCCAGAACAGGGCTGTCAGATGAGTGTGAACTCTCAAGCCCCCAGTAAAGGTGCTGTTATTAAGTATAAATATAGAGTAGCTTTTAATAGCTATAATTAAGATGTGTTATAGTTTTAAATTAATAGAAGCAGGTTTTGGTGGCTGTGAGCAGTTCGGCCCCACTCAGCGCCGAGCCAAAGGTGTCGAGGTGGTTCCAGAGGGAGCGAGTCCGGGGCGCACGGGTGCTGCTCCGGGCAGACGCCCCTCGGCTGCCGGCACCGGGAGCCGCGCTCTGGGCCGGGACGGCAGTCCGCGGGTGCTGGGGCAGCGCTCCCTGGGTGCCAGGACAGCACTCCCTGGGTGCCGGGGCTATCGGCCTCTCCAGAGGACCTGGCCCGCTCCCAGCTGACTGCTCGCCAAGAGGAGCTGCTGCTGCGCCCGGGCCCGCGGGGCTCGACGCCGCGGTAGGCATGCAGGAGCTCACCGCGCACGCTGACAAGATCAGGTTTCGCACAAAATGCAGCGGCAGCCAAAACCTTCTTTTAAAGCACTGCCGGAGGAGGAGCCGGTGGTGCACCCCCCTCTCCTCCCTCCTGCAGCACCCGCAGTGCTCGCTGCCGCGCTCCTCCCAAGACAGCAGCCTGGGCACAGTGGTGGCCAGCCTTGAGCAGGGATTGGTACCTGTAGCCTTGAGCAGATGAGTGCCCTCGCTGCTGTCCACCCGGATCACACCAGCCCCCGGATGCTCACCCGGTGACTCATCCGTGTGGCGGAGGGTGAAGGTGGGACCTGCCCCTGTCACCCCCTAGCTCACAGGTGAGGGTGTTCTCCAGGCTGGTGAAAGGCGTGAACCTCTCAAGGGGAGGGAAGAGCTGATGTCTCACACATCCTTAACCCACAAATTTGCAGCCCACAAATGTCATTTTTGCAGCCTGCAGGTGTAGGCCTCTCTATAGGACCGCGTAACTGAGCCCTAATTACTATTTGCAGTGTTGTAAGATAACATACATTAATGTATGTCCCACAAAGGAGGAATGAGCAGCCCCTTTGCACCGTTCTCAGGTCTGTGTGGAGCTGTCCCCATGTGGTATGCAGGTGACATCCCCTTGGCAGAGGCAGGGCCGTGTGCTGCACGTTGTGAGATGTCACACATGCACCCCTGCACTGGGCACAGATGCCCGCAGTGGAACTGGAGCAGAGGTGTGGTGTAAAGCTCTTCCCTTCGTAAAGGCTGAGGATGCATGGGGTGAGGAGACAATTCAACAGGCTGGCCTGGTGCCAGCTGGGGGTGACTCTCCACTTGAATCAACACTGGCACTGGGACTGCTCCCACACACAAGCTGATGGGATGTTGCTGCTGCTGCTGCTGCAGTCCTGGGGGAAATAACTAGTATGCACGTGTGAGCCTGCCAGGCTGATCCCTGCATGATACTGAGCAGGATTCCTGAAGCTTCCTCAGGACAGGTTGAGTGTCAAACAGCCTCTGTCAGCACTTCCCAAGCTGTTGTACCCCCTGTCCCACTTCCAGATAAACTTGACTTTTACACCCCCACATTTCTCAGCCTGGGCACAGTGCCGTGCTGACATGGCTGTTCCAGCTCCAGGAGCTAATCCAAAGCCCCCAAGCATTCCCAAATCCTGTCAAGAAGGTGTACCCACAGTTGGAAAGTATTGGCATGTGTGGAAAATACTGGTTCTGTGGTCTGGAGAGCTCCTGGAAGTTGTAATTCCTGCTGATGTGCACCAGCACTGCTGGCAGCCCGTTGGAGAGGTGCTCACGAGGTGAGCAGGGGCATAGCCAAGAGCCTCCTTGTCTGAACCTGTGTGCTGGTGTCCATGAGCGTAGTGAACAGGACCCTGATTGTGAACACAGGGGTTACGTTGGTTCAGCCATATCCATGCATCCACACGGTCCAGCCCATGCACCCCTTTTCACTGGAGCCCCATTACACCTGTGGATAGTTTTGTCTCCCTCGCTCCTGCTCCAGCGGTCCCTGCTGCAGTGGCTGAGTCTCAGAGCATGTGGAGTTCAAAGGCACAAAAGCCCTCTCACCTTCCTGATGTTAGTAGGTAAATGTCTCAGTGTTTAGAATCTCCAGACCCAAACAACATCTCACTGTGTGTCAGCACTATGACTACCATCTGTCATACGCTGTTTACTCTGCTGTGTCCTTCCCACAAGGACAGGTATGGTTGCCCTGTGTCCTCTTTTGATGAGGTCCTTGGACTATCAGCTACGCATTCAAAAGAGGCAGGGTTGGAAAAAGGTGCATACAAGAAAAAGAGCACTGTATTTGTTCTTTTCTCTACAGAAGATCATGATGTGTTCACTGAGAAAACTTTCTTCTCTCTTGTTCATTGACATCATCACTACCTTATTCACTTATGACATGACCTAGCTACTGACTTTATAAATTGGCAATATCTGGGCACAGACTTCCTCTGGACACAACCTACACAGAAGTTTAAATTTTATTCACCTCTTTTTTTTCAAGCCATCAATTGTATTCCATATACCAAGGCAATGAATGTACCACGTACAGAAAGTGTCAGGGATGGAGCTGATCTTTGCCGGGACTTTAAACAAGGGATCCAGCAGAGTATCACGAGTGCATCTTGGAACCATCCTGGGGACAAACACCCAACCATTTTTTCACTCTTCCCTGAGCCTCTGTGCCTCTCCTCCCAAGAGGCACAGGTGAGGGCCAGTAGCTCCTTGTTACTGGCTTCACCTACTGCCAAATTCCCCAGAAGTTTGAAAATGGCAGCTCCACCCTGGCTGTTTCCTGGGGGTTGGGCTGGGCTACAGGGCTGGACTGGCTGTAGGCACAAGGGTGGTGCTGCTCTTCAGGGCACCCTGAGTTTCTGGGCAGATAAATGTGCTTAAGTCTAAGAATGCAGAGAAGTTGTTTCTGTGATCCCGTTGCAAGTGTTTCTCAGGGCCTGCGGGCTTGCAGTTGTTTGACTGCTGTCAAGGTGGATCGTCTGTCCAGACAGCACCAGGCACAGAGTGCTCTCCTCACTGCTGCACGGACCAAGGTCAGCTCGGCACGAGGAGCAGGACCACAGGGGAAGAAGAGCCGTGGGGAAAAGCTGAACTTCAGGCTGGTGTGTGGTGAAACCTCCCAGGAGAATGAGTTGTGGCATTTTGCTGCTGCTGCAGACAAGGTACCTGTGAATTTCTTGGTGAATCCTTTAGTCTCTGGTGGTCTGTAAATAAGCATAAAATGCGTGTTAGTTTTGGCTTAGGTTTCTATTCTCAGATGAATGAATTTGAATGAACTTGTCTTATCTGTGGAATATCTCTTGGAGCTGATGTTTGCAGAGAAGATAAATGTGCTGCTGCCTGCCTGCTTGTCCTGACTTAATCTGTGATGCACCGAACAGTGTCCTGGGGGAATTAGGAGGGCTGGAAGCAAGCTTGGGATGTCAGGCTGCCAGAATCTGGTGCTGCGACCTGTATCCATTTCTCTATCAATGATAAGGCTGTGGATTGCCTGTTAGCAGTCAGGCATCACGGTTGCAATGTTTTCCAAAGTGGTTTTTTGGAGGGCAGCATTAGACACTGGTGCTCCTGTTATAACAGCATCCTAATGAAGATACATAGAATTCATTCCCCATTTGTGTAGGGCAGACCAGCATACCTGTCCAGTACAGCACATACCAGGCTGGTCTGCCTTTGGATGGAAATGTTTTTCAGCTTGTTTTTAGAAAATGTTAAACCGCCTTCAGGTTAACTGGACTGTTTTCCCATCTCCTTACTTAAATTTTTGCTACCAAGAGCTTGTACAAATCCTAAGTGAGAGCATGCTGTATGCTGCAAATGTCATTTGCCCAAGTTACATTTGTAAATTGTAAAGCGCAAAAAACCCCAAACTATCGACACTGTTTCATAATCAGAGTCCTTAATGATGAATCCAAACTTGGATTCAGTGTCCTTAAAGATGCAAAATGAGCAACATGGTCTCAAAATTTCATTGTCATCTAAATGAAGTGTTTTACCAGAGAATTGCTTAAGCATCTTTTAGTCCAAGGATCCATTCAAGGTGGAAATAAAAAGAACTGAAAATGACTGAGGGGTAAGCAATGAGCAGTCCCCATAGGCCAAATCTCAGTAGGAGAAAACACTTAAAGTTTCTTTAGTGCTGGCAGGTTCAAAAGTCAGGGCTGGTTTCAATTAGCTTGGGAGAGTCTCAGTGATAAACAATTCCTGTGGTCTTGAAGCAAAGGGCCTAGCTGCATGCAGCCATCCGAACTACTTGAGCTGGCCCTGTTCCCTCTGCTCTGGGAGTAACTGTCTGTTTGAATGAAGTATTTGTCATCGTTTGTATATGAATTCTTCTGAGTTTTTGAGAGCAAGGAAAACATGAAGTTTTCTGGTTAAGGCATTTTTGGTCTGAAAATCCCCCAGGGTATCAGTTTAAAATATGCACGATGCTCATGCGATTTATTTTTTCTTTAAGGGGCTGGAAAATGTGAGTGTGTGCAGATGTGTTTGTGTGCACATGTGCGTATGGCTGTGTGATCCTCAAGTTCTGCCTGAAGGGAGGCCTGTAGGACGACCCACTGTGCCCCTGGGCAGTGCAGCCCCACAGGTGAAGGTGGTGGCAGCGCCTGTGACACATCCTGCAGGCAGACTGGCCTCTCCAGCACACCCCGCTCTCAGAATCTTGTTCACCTCTGCCCATATTATTTCAAGAGAGGGGACATCAGTTCCAGGTTGTTCCAGCTCTGTGTGTGGCACAGGAACCCATCCAAGGCTCCTGGAGCAGCTGTAGCTCTGGGGCTGCACACGCTGGCAGAGCCCATTGTCCCAGTCCTGTTGACAGATGAGCACGAGCATCACAGTGACCAGAGCATCACTCCATGGTGCTCAGAAACTGCTGAGAGAGTGCTTTATGTCTTGTACATGTTACAGGGGGGTGAAGCACAAGGCTGGGATGAGAAATGCTCTACCTCTTATTCAAAAAGATCATACCCTGTATGCAGAGTGCTGCTTGGGCAGGTAGTAAGGTGATAGTTCATCTGTCATTGCCTTGAGCCTCACTCAGAGCTCATGCCAGTTTCATTTTTCCTGCCTGTAGTGACTGGATGTGCCTTTTCAGGTGACCAGAACAGCCCTCTTAAAAAAACCCTCAAACTGAAATAAATCAACAACATTTCAAATAATCTTGAAAAACAGGTCCTGATACCCAAATCTGTGTCTACCCAACTCTCAGAAAACGTGGGGATGAATATATTTTTTTAGAATCGCTATTACAGTATTTCAGTTTTAAGAACATTAAATAGCCAAATCCATCAAAGAATGCAAACAATAGCCCCTAGTTTCCTGCTGGAAATTTTTAGCATGTTTTGGACATAGCTGTTTTGATTGTAGACTTGAAAAGTCTGAAGTCACACAAAATACTACTTTCTGATCTTGGATACCTCTATTCAGACTTACTTAGTGTTAAAAGATTTATGGTAGCATGTTTAGGGATGGGTTGTATGAAAATAATGAACCACCATATGCTCTTACTCCTTAAAACTTTTATTTCTATACTAAATGCTAAGAAGCATAAGCTTTCCTTTCACATTTGGGAAAAATAGGCTGTTTTCTCCCTCTGTGGCCAGTACAGCATCACCTATTCAAATGAATCTTGGGGAAAGAAATTTTTGACAAATATGATTTTTGTGCAACAAAACAAACCGCACAGGGTAGTTCAGTAAGGACCCTTAAATCATGCACAGCACAGATCCTGTAGAGCAGGAGGATCTATTTTTATCATGTGAGTTTCCACAGCAAAAGCTGATTTAACTCCTTAGGGTGAAGTTCACGCCAGTCACGTCTCAGTGAAAGATCAAACTCCCTTTAGCACATGAATGAGGGACCTGCAGAAATCCTGTGTGTGGAGTGGAGAGCAGATGTCTATACAAAACCACCCAAATGTGCACTGGGAAACCTCTGTGTTGCTGTGACATGGTTCCTGCCCTGGCAGTGACGAGGTGTCAGGGAACTGTGCTGAGCAAACTCTGTGGCGGTTCAGCTGTGAGAAAAAAAAATCTTTCCTCTGTGCTTTTTGGAGCAGGAGGCCTTGCGTGAGACAGCTGAGAAACTTTATTCTGCGGCGGGGGGGCAACATCGGCGTGAAAGTTCAGCAGAGACCGCGATGTGTGAGCGTGCAGGTGTCACAGAAGGGAAGCAGCTGAGGGGGCAGAGGGCTCCTGGCTCTGGGCAGGTCCGTGGAGCGTGGCCTTCCCGGCCACTGCCTGACCTGTGTGAGCAGAGGGCAGCTGGGGCTGCCGTGGCTGAGTGCTGCAGACCCCTCTGGGGTGCTACTCTCTGCAGCAGCGTGGGCTCCTGCAGCGCAGCAAGAGGCTCCAGCCTCCGTGCCAGGGCTTGATGTGTAAACCGTGATTTCCCTACAAGCTGTGATCACAACACAATTTCCCTTGTTATAATTTCTTTTTTCTTTTTTTAACTAAGTTTCTTGGTGCGGCTTCCACAGAAGTAAAACATGGGGAGGGGTGGGGTGAGCTGTGACACTGCCGCAGCACCTCAGTCACCCAAAGGTGGCTGGTGAAGGAATCTGCACAGAAAGTCTTGTTTGGGTGTTGTATTCTCCCCTTCACAGTTTAACACAGGTTCTGCCAATTCACACTAAAGATGGATACTTGTACTTAAAATATTTGCTTGAACTCAAAAATGTGAAAAACAATAAAAAAACCAAAAATCTGATCAGCTTTGTAAACAAATTTAGATAAAAGTTTGCTATTAAATAAATACAGAACTTAAAAGAGAATTCCTCCAGCCTGAATCTTGCCCCTCTCACTACGGTAGAGTTTGGTTCTAAACTTTATTTCACATTGAACTTCTCCTGAAGATTAACTTCAGTGTGCAGAAATTCTTTGGGGAGTTCTGCTTAAGTCCCTAGAATACAAACTGGTCTTAAACAGGAGTTGAGTTCCACGATTTCTAATCAAGAAGGATTCCCACAGAGTTCAGGGTAGGCTATGTTAATTTTAAAATGCACAGGATTAATTCCAGCTTCAAAAATTTGACTTGTCACGTATAGGTAAGAATTCAGAGCAATGTGTAGGCTCTGCTGTTAAAATGGCTCGGGGTGTCAGTGTTGAGTTGTGGAGAGTGTATAAATCATATGTGTGTGTTTCTCAGGCTGGTACCTGGGGATTTGCTTGATATGATTATACGCACTGCTCTGCTCACTTAGTTCATTTCACGGCTGCCTCAGGAGCGACCTCAGGAGGCGTTTACATTGATTATTTCCTTCACAACAGCCAACACAGTTCAAATAAAGCAGACTATGCATAATTAAAGGCATCATTGCTTTCTCACTCAAAATAGTAATGGGGCAGTGGATCTAATTTCCTACTTAACACAGCAAAGCTGTGCTTATTAACTATTCCTCTGATTATTGTTTACTAAACTAATTTTAATAATAGCTTGTTGTGTGTTTTTTCTCCTGGAAGACCCAAGCTGTTCTGTGTGTACTGTAGGAGCATGACAGGGCAAACAGCAGATCGAGAGAAGGATCATGCACAGCACCTCGAAAGCTGGGCCAGCCAGGGGACTGTGCAGGTGCTCAGCTGGAGGTTTGCTCTGCAGACTCACGTTGATGCTGTGCTGCAAGACACGTGCTAGTAAAAAGTGCCACATAGAAAAGGGCCAAAGAGAAGCATGTTTGTGTGTGTAAATGCCAGTGTTAGAAAGGCCCAGGGAGGCCGATCAGCCCCTTGCCTTTAGGAAGACAGGCAGGGCAACCCTGGCACAGCTCAGCTTGGTGCCCTACGTATCCTCACGGGTGCTGGGCTGCGAGGTTGCCAGCTCAGAGCTTGAGGAGCTGCCCTGTGTTGCAGGGGAGCACCACGCTGCAGGCACTGACCTGTCAGCACGCCCAAGGCAGGCCTGTCTGAGCTCGCTCATGTGGTGGACAGCTGTGGTTTCTGACAATGCAGTGGTTAGTGTAGAAGACGCCCACTCTCAAAGCCAGCCTTGTATCTGTTTTTCCTGTGGGAGAAGTTTTTAGCACTGCCCCTGGCCTCTGGCTTGCATGCTTCAGAGGACTATTGTGTTCTTATTTCATTAGCATAATAAAATCTGCACCTCCCAGATCATTCCAAAATCAAAATACCCAGCTCATTGACACCACTCGTGCCACTGAAAGAGGAAGTTAGCTGGTGAGGAATGGTTGCAGGAGTGTGCCGATGGCATGGAGAGGTGTCTGCTCCAGCCTGATGTCAGGCAGGAGTGTGTCAGCTGTGAGCCTTGATCCAGACACTGTGCCCTCGCAGCAGGAAGCAATTATACCATGCAGGGTTCCTGCTCAGGCAAGACTTGCACGTGGTGTCAAGCCCTAAATTATCAGCTCTCCAGAAACAGAAAAGCTAAGACATTTTGTAAACTGCTCTTATCATCTGGTGGAATTACTAAGCCCAGGGATCCTTGGCTAAGCTAAAAATCCAGGGAAGCTTGGGGCTAAATTCTGTGTGAATTTAACCGGAGGTGGCAGGCAACACAGTCAGCTTGGGGACATGTAGTGAGAAAATGTTAATCTGATCATTTTCTCATCTTCAGCTTTCGCTGATCCTTCCCAGGGCTGCATCATGCTGGTGGGTGTCCTGAGGCCAGGCTGGTTTGCATTTGCAGTGCTCACCCTAGCAGGGACAGAAATGACAGTAAGTCATTTGTGAAGTTTATGATGACTTCAACATGCTCTCACATGTTTAAATTGTTCATATTTTCTGGGAAAGATAGACATCCACCGTGACAACATCTTGCTTCTGATGAGTAGGGGAGTCTATAACCTGTGATCCTTGAGAAAAATCTGTCAAACCTCATTACTTGCAGTGAACGAGCACTGTCAGCTTTCCTGGTTTGTACTTCTCTAGCAAAGTTACTAAATTTCTTTTAAAAGGAGGACACCACTGGGTGCTTGTTCTCCTCCTATCTTTTGGCCAGTCCTACCACCCTTGTCCACCTTACCCTATGCCAAAGCTGTGCCCTGCATGTCCTGGTGCAGTTGGGAGCCAGGGAAGTACATCACTCAGGGCAGTCTGCTGCCTTCCCCTGCCTTTGCTGCAGAGAATGATCCAGCAGACATCCCTCTGCCTCTGAATGATCCCTTTGGACACTTCTGGAGGGACACCAAGGCTGACAGTCCCCAGCCATATTACCTTGGTGGGATATGGTGGGATGGGCAGCCCCAAGGGGCCGGGCTTGTGGCCGGCTGCAAACCCCCTGCCCGGCCTGTGCTGTCAGCCGGTGCTGCTGGGCTTGGCGGTGGTTTTGTCCTGAGCTGAGTGCTGAGGTTCTGGCACTGGCACTGCTGAGGGGTGCATTGCCTGCCTGCCTGCCTGCCTTGGGAGGTGCTTGACCCCAAGTCTGCAAGCTCAGAGCAGGACTCGGGTCTGATCTGCTCTGAATATGAGTGAAATGAGACACTGTATAAATAGACCAAAAGTAAAAAGACCTATACCAGTTAGCCTCACATTTTCCTTAACTTGAACAAACTGAGTTAAACCAAAAGCTGGTGATTTTAAGAAATAACTGACCAAACTTCTGTGAAACAACTCCCAAACTCTGTTCTCTCCATGAGCTGTTAAATACCTGACAAACCTCTGGTTAACTTTAGGAAAGACCAACGACAAGGGGGTTATTGCCATTGTAAATTGTATCTAACAGTTTAATAGTTGTAATACCTGGTATGTTCTTTTTAATCATAAGTGTCTGGAGTGTTGCAGAACAGAGAAAGCATCTGGATCTAGAGCAGCTGAAGTAGAAAGTTGTTTTTCTGTTTACAATAAGACTCTGCTCACAGTAACTAAGTGAAATGCCTCTGGTGTGCATTGGCTATGTATTTAGTGTGTGAAAAAGGTGTATTTTCGTGTATCAAAGATAAGATTATAGTGATTTATCTTTTTTTTAGGAGTGGAAATGAGGAAACAAACACAGTAAGCAAGCCCATGTTGTTAACACTGGAAAATGTCTGTCAGCTGGCCGTAAGGTTGTGTTACATTGAAGACAAGAGGGTGAGGAATGTCCATCGGGGCTGTGTCGCATCCACAAAGACTGGCCTTACTCTCCTTGAGATGCAGCAGCCTAAACCATTTCCACTCCACAAATGCCATGCAGACAGCTCCAGCAACTTAAACTTTTCCAGGCTGCAAGTACATGCCTATTTAGATTCTCTTAATTGAATAGTTTCTCTTTATTGAATACCAGTGCGTCCAGCTGAGGGTAAAAGGGCTGTAGATGTGGCCATATCATTCCTGGCTACTTTAGAGGCTTTCCCCAACAGCTTGTTTTACAGAGGAAATGTTTGCTTTAACTGAGAGATAACTGGGAGGTAATAAATGTGGTTTCACAGAGCTTGGTGTCATGGTGTCTGGTCTCTGTGCAAGGTCAGTTTTGGAACAGGTGAAAAGGATTCCGTTCACCTTAGTCTGATGCAAACCAAAGGTGTGCAGAGGGATGGGCTTTTTCAACACAGCCAGAATGAGCCGTGGTGGACCTGCACGGCAGACGAGACACTGAGATAGCTCATTTTTAGCTGATTCTTTTTGACCTATCAATGAAATAAACTAAAACCTATTTAATAGCTGAGGATACTCTGCCTCAGATGTGGTTTTGATTCACCAGTGCAGGGCCCAGCCCCCGGCACGCTGCTCTCCTGGGGAAGAGGCTGCACAGTTCAGCAGTGCCGCTGATCCCCGCTGGGGAGGGGTTTCAGCTCCGGGCCCCGAGTGTCCCTGTGTGCCCCAGCTTTGCTTCCCTCCCTCCTTCCCCTGCAAGTTTTTAAATGTCCTGTTTCCAAATCTCTGTTGGGATGTGGAGGACCGAACCCTGTTTTGCCCGTGCATGAAACTGGTTTTGGACACAGCCCCAGGCAGGGTTTCGGGGCTGGCAGAGCCCCAGGTGCAGGGTTTGCTCCCTCACTGCGGCAGACATGCAGCCAGGCACATGGGGGTGCCCTGCCCTGGGGGCATTGCCACGGACCTACAGAGAAACAGAGAGAGGTCATTTTAGTCCCTGTGAAACTCCAGTAGTTGTCCAGTAAATGAGACGTTTGGGGAGCAGGCGTGGCAATTGATGTTTCAGTGAAAACTGGAAAAATTGGAGGATTTATCAGAGCAAGTTGCCTCCTGTAGCCTGTTTATCCCAACCAGCTGCTAGTGTTCCATCTTGCCAGATTTCTTCCTCTTGCTTCAAAAGGGTATTAGCTAGAGTATTTTTAATAACAAACAAATGGTTTAATCACAAACAAATGTTTGAGAAATTTGTGGGGTATAGGAGAAAAGACCGTGTGTCATCCCCCTTTCTGTGGATAGATAGGAAGGGGTTGGGGAGCCCCAGGTTCAGACTGGTGTAACTTTTGTCATTAATATACATGAGCCACTTGACAATTGGCCTCTGGAAAAGGATCTGGCTAGGTGGTTACACAATGCTGACATCTGCACTTAGGATTTCATGCAGTGAACTCAAACTAAAAATACTGTGATGAGCAGTAGAAGAGGTCCCTAGCTATCACCCTTTTTCCCTTTTACAGGGATGAAGTGATGTTGACCGATTTTGACAGATTTCGCACAGGAAATTTAGCTTGCACAGGGCTTATGGACCAGCCATGCACAAGGTCTGTGGGATTCTCCACAGCCGTTCTGGCTGTTGTTCTTCGCCTCACCAGGAAAGGTGTAGGCACCTTTGTGAGGTGATTTGTGTCAGGACTGCAAGGTTGCTTTACGTGGGATGCTGGTTTGTAGTTGATAGGCTTAATTGTGGCTACTTTTCTTTTATGTTATGGAGTATTTCTTCCAAGCCTGTGGGAAGTGATAACTTGTGTAACTGATCATCAGCTGTGGCTTAAGACCCTCTCACAGTGCTCACACAACTGAGGTGTAGATACCTTACCTAAGTCTTTAAAAGCGCATTTGCTTTAATTTACACACTTAATATGTATTCTGTCACTTAATCCTATTGCTATCTCTCACTGTGTAGAGCTGGACAAAATATGTCATTTGTCTAAAACTTCAGGACAAACGGTATCAGCAGTATCCAACCCCAAAGAACTGCTCATATGGAGGAAGATGTAGTTATTGGGTCTGTGATCTGCTCAGTTCTGAAATTTTTCCTGGGATCAAACAAGTGGAATTGACTTCTAGTAAGTGTCCCAGTAGGCCTAAATAGAATTTGGTTTTCTCAGATTCTGGATTTGTGCTGGTGTTAAATAAAAGCACTGAGATATCACTTGAGTCTGTAGATGTTGACACAGAAGTGGTGAGGACCTGGAAGGAACGTGGTCATCCCGCTGCTCTGCTAGCAGTCGTGCTGCTTTGTGCTGGTCTTGTTCTCCAGCTCACAAAAGGAAAAATAACTGAGATTTGTCTTGTCTTGGGCTGACAGTATAGCCAAGTGATTGCCAGCCCAATTTGGCAGTTTTTAATCATTTTATCTCTGTTCTCTTCTCTCTGGGGAGACAGGCAGTGTTTAGCAGTCTGCTCAGAAAGACCTTGGGGCTAGTTTCAGCGGCAGTGGCTCAGAGCTCCGATTATTAGCTCTGCTCTTAGGAGCACACTGCGATCCTTCCCAGGGGAGTGGTGTGAAAAATTAACACAGGCTTAGAGCAGCAGTGCAGCAGCAAGCTATGTAACTGTAATTACTCCATTGATATTCCTCACACAATAACACTGTCATCAGTCATTTACATAAACTTTTTCTCCATGAAGAGGGAATGGCTGCTTATAACCCTATTGGGTGCTTCCAGAGCATGCATTATACATTTTATTTGTTCTAATTTCAGACTCAAGGCCTGTAGGAACAGAGTCAGGAAACGTGCAGCCTTTTCGTTGTTTTCTTTTCTCTTGCAGCAGTAAGTGTGCTACTCTGCATGCATGAGCATGCAAGCAGGCGAAAATGTGTCTTGACAGGGTTGTGGGAACTCATTCCAGGATTTGAAACATTCAATGTAATTTTAAGAAATACAACAGTATATTTTAAATATTTTAAACAATGGAGTACACAAGCCCTGTTCCAGGTCCCAGTTTCTCACCATTTCGGTCAGGCTGGGTCCACAAGCAGCAAGTACTGTTGGGCTCTAGAACTCCTTGAGGCACACTGGATTTACTTAAGTTCCATTTTCTTCCACAAGTACATGGCATGGCTCTGTGCCCTCTGCCTGTACCAACTCTCTTGTAGCTCTATCTCACTGTCACCAGAAAGAATGGCTGTTTAGGCCACAAAAGCACTCTTCCTGCCAGCAAGTGATCCAAGAAAGCAACAGAAAATAAGTGGTTAGTAAAATAAGTGGTTAGTAAAAATTAAAATTAGTACCATCCTGTCTTCTGCCAGGGATGCTCATTTCTTTTGTGTCCCTCTTACCATGTACAAGACAGAGCTACACAAAGCAGATTACCATTCTCCAGGTCAGAGCCAGGCACTGATGAGCATCCCAGAGCTTGTGCCTGTGGGTGCCTTCTGGTCTTAGGGTCAGGCTGTTGGGGGTGGACACCACGCTCTGTGCTCCTCAGACACAGGTGCCCACTGGAGTCCTGGCCAGCCTGGAAAAGCTGGGCATGCCCGTCTCAGGGTGTGCAGGGTCCTGCAGTTGCTGTGGCAGCCACCTGCAGAAGGGGCTAGAGAGGAGGCCATTTAATGCTCAGCTTCATTAGGGACAAAATGTCCCTGTTCTCCTAGCAGGAGTGTTAAACTTTTGCAGATATTATGCTTCCTCTAATTAAAGTCTTTGGAGGTATTCCTGGGGCCAAGACTAATAACGTATTCGGGAGAATAATCACCCTGTCTGGGCTGCAGTGTGTTTATTGATGGCGCCAGTACCTGCTGGTGGTGCCCGCGCCCTGCGCCGCGCGGCCGTGAGCCCTGCGGGGCACAGCCGCCCACACTGCTGTCACGGTGAAATCCTGAGCGCTGCAGCAGGACACATCTAGTGGGAAAAAAGGCACATGATAGTCAAATTTCAGTTGCTGAATATTTAATGAAGCCTGCAGTGTTTATTTGGTTAGCCTGTCGATTTTTATCGTTCTGTCAATAGCTTCTCATATGTGGCACGGTGATGATCTTTAGCAGCCTGTCCCCTGGGAGCCAAAGCGCTAAATGCAATTATGGATTTTATACCGCAATGTGTTTGATATTTCCAGTGATCTAATTTGCAGTCTGGTAGTTTATTGTTTGGCATTTTAATGGCGTTCAAATGCTACGGAAAATTTGATTTCTCTGTATAATTCATCCTAACATCATTAATGCTCGTAGCCGAATGGCATGGATTTTAGAGGACTAAATATATAGGAAAATCATTTTTTTAATATGGACCAAAACAAACAGAGTTTTAACTGAAAGGAAAACCGTGTTGTGTTTTTTCACACTTCCTCTTTATCACTTTCCATTAAACATTAAGATTACTTTGAGGAAATGGTAAAACAGATGCTTGACCTTACCAAACAAAACACAAGTGCAGTGTGTTGTATGATGGAAGCTTCACTGTACAGCTCACAGCTTCTCAGGAGCCTTTTGAGAGAGAAACAGAATAAGAGTTATTATATTAAAAAGTCTTTCCTGGCTGTTTCTCTCTTCTGTTCTAGAGCACTTTTGATTGATAATTAATCCTCCGTGTACATTTTTTCCTCTTTTGTAGCTGCAGAAGTCCTGAACCAACCACTTGATTAGATGCATCTATTTCACTAAAAAACCTCCAAACCAAAACAAAACCCAAGCCCACCACCACCAACAATCCCAACCCCAAGCCACAGTGTGGTTGAGTTTTGGGTTGGGGCCGTTGGCAGAATGAAGGGGCACACAAAACTGTGTGGGGCTGAGTGGCTTGGGGGAGTTAATCATGGTGTTATTTTACACATCTACAACACTTTTATTGTGCAGTAACTCATGAGTTATGGGTCCTCTGCAACTGCAAAATAAATCCTTTAATTAACCACCTACTCAGAAACAATTTAACCTCCTCAGTGTATCTCATAAACTACATTAGCCCCAGATTTATTTAGACTAGTGTTGTGCAAGTGTGATCTATTTACATTAAGGAGTATATGCCCTTTGTTATGTCAAGTATTCTGGGACAAGGAAATGCAAATCTGTTTTGTATGGTTTCATCCATGGTTTGTAATGATTTCACTGAGTGTTTCCCAAATAGAAGCAAACATATTTTTGAGCTGTTAGATGAAAGCAGACAGGGCGATAACCATTTCACCTGGACAGGTAGCATATGTATTCATTCCTTGTTGTTAGAGACTGTTTCACAGAGAACAGTGTTAGAGAGAGACATCACTCTCCTCTGATGTCCAGTGAAGTCAAACTACATAGTAGCACGTTGACAAGAAATTATTCTTTTTCTTGAGTGCTGAAGAATTTGTTTCTGTCTTTCAACAAAGGTGTGAACACAAGTCCAGTTTGTGTAATATCTCTTACAGGCTGACAGAAGTAGAACATGCTTTGTGCTTTATGAATTTAAAAACATTAAAGAAGTTGAAGAGAGTTCCTCTTTTAATGTAACCAAGTAGAAAAGATAACCAAAAAAGGGAGTCACAAAGGAGAGCGAACAAGGTGTCAAAAGCAGTAATGAATGAACATAGAACATTCAGCATTTCACAAAATGCTTCAGTATTGGGCTGACTGACCTGTTTGCTTTTTGGATGAGGTTCCTACTGCTGCAGAGGTTTCCAGTGCCTCTCACAGCATGGTAACAGAGGTGCTCCTGCCACTTGCACTTTGCTTGGCAGTGGTGGCAAACACTGATCACATCTTTAACACATCTCAATCTTTCCCCTAAATAAATTTTCCTTGAAAAATATCCAGTTTTTCTCTGAACTTACTGAGTGACAAGAGCACAGGTAATCATCTAGGGGAGAAACTGCCATATTTCTTTCAATGGAGCAAAAGTCTTTCTCAGGTCCTGGTTTTGTCCTGTACTGGTTTGAAGCATTGTTGGGCACTTGGTTTGCCAGTACCAGGAGAGGTGGTGTGGCGGTCACCGGGAGTCAGGGATATCCTCAGCCAGACCCTTCTGGAAAGCTGGTTTGCAGGAAGATCAGTCAAGGATAGGAGAGGATCAGATCACAGGCAGTGACTGTTTTTCGGGCGCTGTTGCTGAAACACAGCTGAGAGCAGAGGCATGACCGCAGCGGGGTCCTGGGGACTGTGGCTGCTGGGAGCACTGTCCTGCCCTCATCTTCTCTGCTGTGCTCTCAGGTGACAGAGGCATGGGCTCAGCTGGGAGCCCATCTTCTTCCACAGGAGGTCCAGAGTGGGCTGGGATGGGAGCACAGGAGATGGTGCAATAGGTGACAGCAGTCCTGCTACTGTAAAAAGTAAACCAAGCATTTGGAGACTGCTCGGTGATCCACAGACTGTGCAGTGGCAACATTCACTGAAAATAGACTAAAACATCACACAGCTGTGTAATCTGCAGAAAATATATGAAACCCCCACTGCGTTACTCAAGATCTGACCTAGGATGTTTCAGTTTATGTTTTTGTTTGTAGGAATGACAGCTGATGGGCTGTCCCTAAATTGTTGAGAAACCTAGTTAGCAGGAATTAAAAAAAAAAAAAAAAGCCACCAAGTTGTGGTGTGCTGCAGGGTAATGACATGAGGCCTGGACCTCCAAGTGATCTGCTAGCAGATGATGGATGGATGTGCACCTCACTCAGCAGCACCACCAGCTTTGCTCCATTCTTGAATATCTGTCAAGATGTTAAGTGGATGACTGCAATCAGCAGTGAAATAAGACCTGTGTAATCTGATGTTCCACTTAGAAAAGAAAACAGAATTCCTACCACCTAATATGAGACTACACCAGCCAACACACAAAGGTCTTTCGAGCCGGCCAGGTATCTGATAAAATCTTTACACCTCATTATCATTTGTAATTTAGAGATACGGGTACAGCTGTATCTACAAACAGTGCATGATGACATTTCCAGGGATTTTTTATCTGTGTCCCTTTCCAGTGAACAGCACTTCTGTCACACATGTGCTTTTATATGCCTTTTAATGTGTTCTTTTATTCAGATTTTATCTGGCTGAGAAGCGAGGGCTGCCTGTTATATCCTCTGACAATTTATGAAAATTTTTGTAGATTAACAAAAAAGGCATCCTTCTACTGCTCTGTGAGGCAAGTTCAGGTTTGGTGAGTTCCATTTAGTCAAGTTGTTTTCTAGAAGGTAACAAGAAATGTAGCATTTACTGGTAAAATCGTGGCAAAGATTATTCTGGGAGGTATTGAAAAACACATGGAGTACAAGGCAGTTGTCGGTCACAGCTAGCACAGCTTCATGAGGGGAAAGTCCTGTATATCAGACCTGATTTCCTTCTACGACAGGATAGCCCACCTAGATGACCAAGGGAAGCCAGTAGATGTAATCTGTTGGGACTTTTGATACTCTCATATTATCCTTCTGGACAAACTGTCCATCCCACAGCTGGATAACCACGTCGTGTGACGGGTGAGCACCTGGCTCACGGATGGAGCACAAAGAGTTACAGTGAATGGGGTGACATCAGCCTAGCACTGTCACTAGAGAGGTTCTGTGGGGCTCTATTCAGCTCTTCAACATCGTCACTGATGACCTGGACACAGGACTCAAAACAATACTAAGTAAGCTTGCTGATGACTCTAAATTGGGAGGAGCAGCCAGCTCCCTTGAGGGCAGAGAGGCCCTGCAGAGACATCTCAGCAAATCAGAGAGGGGAAGTCTTATGAAGAGCAGGTGAGGGCGCTTTGTTTGGAGAAGAGAAGACTGGGGTCAGACCTCATTGTGAACTTCAGCATCCTCACGAGGGGAAGCAGAGGGGCAGGTACCAATCTCTGCTCTTGTGACCAGTGGCAGGACCCAAGGAAGCGGCTGAAGCTGTCAGGGGACATTTAGGTTGGATATCAGGAAGAGGGTTTTCACCCAGAGCGGGGCTGGGCTCTGGAACAGGCTCCCCTGGGAAGTGAGCACAGCATCAAGTCTGCCTGAGTTCAAGAGGCGTTTGGACAACACTCTCAGGCACAAGATGGGATTCTCGGGGTGTCCTGCACAGCTGAACTGATCCTGATGGGTCCCTTCCAGCTCAGCATATTTTATGAGCCAGTGATTCTATCAAATATTCCAGTGACAATTCTATAACAATAGTTTCTAATAATGCTCGTGAAATTTTAAGTGGGACAGAACTTCCAACCTGTTTCAAATTTGAACATTCAAACTGGAAATTAAGCAGCAATAAAATTATCACTGTTGTTATCTTTAGAAATGTTATGCGATTCTGAAAGGTGAGATCTTAAAGAAAAAAGGTCTCTGTAGTCAGGCAGAATTCCTTACCTCCAATCAAGCCTGCAGATAATCCTGGGTTCTGCTTCCATGTCCCACGTGAAGAGGCTCAGTCAGATGCAGTGCAGTTCCTGTGCATTGGTGTGGCCCTTTATGATGCTCCGTTTAGTGGAGCCCAGATGTGTTGTGTAGGTTGAGTTGTGTCCCGTGCTGCTCTTGAGTGCTCTTTTTAAAATGCCAAGACTGATGTGGTCTGGTTTATTTCTTAAAAGTCAAGAGTGCAGTTTACAGCATACAGGTGATCCATTGTCTAGCCCTTCTGTAATGTTTCCTTTTTCCTGAGAGTCCTTTTTTTCCTAAAATCTGTCCTAAGACACCTCCTGTACAGCTGCTCACACTGTGGCAGCAATACCAGTAAGTGGTTGTTTTCCTTGTGTAACTGGAAGAGACAAGTGGAAATCTAAATTTAGCTGGAAATAGTTACTGAAATACATGTATTTGTCATATAAAAGGGAAGCTCTTGACCCTACAATTGTCTAAGCTATTCTATTTGTTGTTAGTATCTCTGGATAATTTCCCTGAAAAAAAGAAGATGAAGACTATTTAAAGAGAAACGGTAAGAAGGAAGAAAGAAGGGAAAGGATGAAGGGCTCTAGCAAGGAGAGGGAACAGGTTAGACAGGCCCAGGTAGTGATTAATGAAGATGTGGACTTTCCCAGGCACTGAGGCAGCAGTTTGCCAAAAGGCTGGAGCAGGGCTGTGATGGGACTGCAGATCTGAAAAGGGAGACCAGGTCTGGTGATCTGGGAAGCTTATGGCAGATGGCTGCTGTTTGGTTACTAGTCTCCCTGTCCAGCATGATGTTTGATGTCTAAAATTTGTCACCTCTCTGGGCTGAAAACAGTCTGTGTCCCATCTCGGGCAGTGCAGTACAATGTACCATGAAACCACTTAATGCTGTAGAAAATTGCTAATGCAACAAAACAGAGCTCCTTGAAAATTTAGCTAACGCCTGGTGATGCCTTTCTTGGGTCCTTTCTGACCCCATTCACAGGAGCATCACTTCACACAGAACAGTTGGGCTCAGAAGCACTGCATGGGTTTCCGTGTGGCTGCTCCCTGGGATCCTGAAATACTGAAAGGCACCTCTGAAAGTCAGTCCAAGCACTGCACTGGGACATTCAGCTCCCCAGCAAAGCTCAGACTTGTGTCCTGGTCAGGGGGAGCCCAGAGGAAAGAGATCGTTCCATAGCAAAAGGAAAGCCAGTTTCTAACTCTCCCACGCTCTGTAATGTGGCAGATTCTGAGTCCCCATCTAGGTCATGAGTAGGTTCTGCCCTCAGGATACTGCTCAGGCGTGGACCCTGAAACACCTGATGGCTCCAAGTTTTTCTTATTTTAGTAAATGCAGACAAAACCCCCATATATAAATAAGGTCTCCGTGATTTTGCAATGCCAGCATGCACATCACAGCTCACCAGGCCGTAAAAATTAGATTAACAAAGATTTCCAGTGTAAATGCAAGGGGAAAAAAAACCCAAACATTGTCAGTATATGCATAAATGTGTTCCTGGCAAAAAATACAGGGACTCCTATGGGAAAAGACAATTACAGAATTTCATACTTTCTGGGAGAATGAAAGTTCATTGAGACATGTCAGCCTTTCTCAGGGCAACAGGAAAGAGCAGCAAAAACAACTGCTGTGGTGATTCCAGATATATTTTTATCTGACGGATAAATTACCTAAGCAGGAATACCTAGGTAATCATGGGTAACCTAGAGGAGAGATGGGGAGAGGAGACAAGATTCACAGCTGCTGTCCCCACGGCTGCTTTAGCTGCAGAATGAGCATAAAAATACTCAAACCCAGAGACATATAAAGGGCTCCACATCACTAAAAGTCAGGCAACATAAGAGGTGCTTGAGCCCTTCTGAAAGCAGGGGGAGCCTGTGGTTGTGTTGATAGACTTAAGCCCCTTCCAGCCTCTCTGCAGCTGGGTAAATCTCCCTAGGATTGGGCTGGCTAACAGAAATATTGGCATTCCTCAGTGCTGGGTGAGAGAGTACAACTGATTCATTTCTTTGCTCTGCAGAGTAATTCTCAGCAGCTTCTTTTTAACTGAAAGGATCAAAGTCCCTAAATGAGAATGTGGTGAACTTGATACTTCTTCACAAGCCCAACAGACATGGACAATATAAGTTCTGTAACCGAAACCTTTTGGGGTTTGTGTAATACAATACCCTTTCTGTAACCCCCACCCTTCCCTCCATCCTCTTGACCCTGTTGCAGCTAAGGGACTGGACAGTAGAAAAACATGTCAAGCATGAAAAGCAGCAACTTGAGGGCAAACATGACCCCTCCGCTGCTAGTTACTGAACTTCTGAAAGTGCATCAAGCAAGCAGAATCAGCTAAAAAGAGAGGCCAGGGACACCTCATGTTGTGCAAGATGGGAGGTGAGGTCTTTGCTCTTTAGAACTAAAGTGTTTTGTTTTAATCACGGGGAGAGCTGCTGGCTCGGCACTGTGTGAAATAGATTTAGAAATCCTGAGGAAGGAGGAATTTCTCAAAACAGTAAGGAAAACAAAAGTCAGCACCAGGGAAGAACTGGCCAGCATTTTTACAACAGGAAATGTGGAGGATACTGAAAAGAGAAAATTAATGGCACTGGGAGTATGATCCTGTTAACCGTTATTGTTGACACCTCATCATTTCCAGACTAAAATGCCAGCTAAGGCCATGTTTCACTTCACACTATCTTAGGTCATCTTTGTCTTGCTCAGAGTAAAAGAAACTCCATAATAAAAATTGAGCACGTCATGAGAAACTCCTTTGTGTGTGGAGTCAGCTCAGCAGTCAGGATGTGGCTGCAGCAAACCTCTGCTTGATTGCAGCAAATATTCTGCTGCATTTTATTTTCTGGGGTAGAATAAATGTTTCACTCTGAGGAGTGGAAAATGCTAGCTATACCTATTTTAAACACCAGAGTAATGCTTTATAGCCCATAGAGGGATAATTACAAAGTACAAAATCACAGATTTTATAGCACATTTTCCCGGGAGCGCAGTTAGGAAAACAGCATGTGTCATGTAGCCAATTTAGATAATGATTCTGATAAAGATAAACTGTATTGTTTATAATAAGTAATTGGGCTGACAAAGGCCCAAAAGACACAGAGGAGTATGGGAGCTGCAGCCCTGGACCATGGGCATTCCTGCCTCCCACTTGCCATGTGCCTGGCTCAGGGCTGCGGCTGCAGGACTGTTCACTTCCTCAGGAGCAGTAAATGGACTAAAAATGGTTCAGAAGTTTTCCATGGCTGAGATTAAAAGGTGGTGGCTCCTGTGAGGGTCTGTGCTGGTAAGGGATGTGCTTAAGGGAGATGAAGCAGCTGTTTTGGGAGACCCAAGAACTGGGTACCCAGAAGCCTGAAAATAGGAAAGTCTTGGCTCCCTTGCTCCTAAGGAACTCCTAGGGCTTGTTCAGAGCTGAACCATGAAGAATACTGGCCTGGTAAATATACAGTGGCACTTTACCACAGGCAGGAGATTACTTGTTGAGTAGATTATCTCTCTTGAGATAAGGCAAAATCCTTCAGATGCAATGGAGTATCTTGCCAGGCCTATTAGCACATGACAAGATGCAGTTTAGGTCCAGTGAACCTCTATCAATCACAAGATGAAGTAAAGCCCTAATTATCATTTAATTGCTGCCTTCAGCTTGAGCTGCCCTTCTTCACAGCTTTCCGCATCCATTGAAGATTAGGTTGCACTAAAATGGGAACCGTAAAGGGCCTGGCAAAGGTGTGAAATTCCCTGGGTAACTGAATTAATGGCAGCGGGTTCTGCTGCTGGGGGGGTTCTGGTCTCTCTGCAGACAGAATGAGTGAGGGCAAGGGCTTTAATGGGGAATTGGAGGCAATAGCTCTCAGTCATTTGTTCACAAGAAAGAATGACATAGAATATGCTAGTTCGGCCAGGCTCAGGGGGAACAAAGAAAATACCACTCACAAACATTTGTTTTTATGCTAATTTTGTGGAATTATGTTGTGAACTATTTTGTTAAATAAGAAAAAGTAGTAATACGTCCATGTAAGCCTGTGCAGGGGAGTACAAGCAGCGGAATATGAGCATGGGTAACTGGTTTTTTCTGGCCATTTTGAAGTGGATTGACATACAGATTTGGGATATTTGGGCTCTGGTTTGGTTTTTAAGTCAGGCTCATTGTTGATCTGTTTTCATATGCTCTGCATGGCAGGTGTGTTTTCTAAGTCAATTGCAGCATCGGAACAGTTTCTCATGATGAAACTCTGACATCATTAGGACACTTGTCTGTACTATGTAACTTTGCAACATCAATCCAATTTAAAAGATAATTACAGGCCATTAGTGCCTGACACAGAGTGTAATAACAGAGTAAATATTGTGGTGATCTTCGGAAATGCATAAATAAATAGATAAATACACAAAGTAAAGTTGTCTGGCTTTAAAAATGAACTCTTAAAACTGGTATTGCCTGAGAAACAGGCATAGTTGGAACTGGTCATTAACCTCATTAGATGAAAGACAGAGCACTATAAATCCATCATTTTACTAGTCTGCCTGGCAAGCAAATGCTCCTCTTCCCAAACAGTACCTGTTTGCAGTGCCCTGGAACAAGGTGAGCTGGGCAGACTTAACACCTGGGAGCATGGGTGCTACAGTGTAAAACAATAAAGTCCTGTTGCTTTTGGAAACGTACTAATCAAGCTGTAGCATTGTCTTAGCAATGTTAAACGTGAGTGGGGCACCGGATGGCTCTAGTTCATTCCGTTCAGCTCTCCCTTTGCAATCATTAGGCAATCATTAGGGGTTTTTAAGTGTCTCCTGTTGTTTGACTGCACAAAACTGGTTCGTGGCTTGGCAGAACATCCTTGGAAAGGGCAGCGATCTGAACACCATACGCACTGAAGAGATTCTCAAATTATGATCAAAACAAGAAATAAGAGTTACATAGTGACTCTGGCAGGTAAAAATACCAGAAGACTTCTGATTATTTCACTTGTAATAGATCACATGAAGTTCTCCTTGTTCCTGGGAAAGCAAAGGTCAGTCAGCAGTTCTGAGACTGGTGCACTCAGGCTGCCCAGGTCAAGGAGGGAGTTTGTGTCCTCTGAGCTGCTACATGCTCACAGTGTCACCACAGAAGCACAGGGATTCAGACCACCTTGATATGCTCTAAGGCTTCCAAGTCCATCTCTGTATTGCTGTAGAAAAGTTATGCTCTAATGAATCAGAAGCTCTTTGCCTCAGCTTTCTCCCTGAGCATCCTGTGATCCCTGCAAAGCAGTGAGACCCGATGGCTTGTTACCCCAAAGTGCTCACTGCAGGTACAGCACAGCCCATCGTATGTGGAGCTGCACTTTGGGTTTGGCCCTTTTTTCAATCACCTTGCCTGAGACTTGGGGAAGTGTAGCCGCTGCACTCAAAGTCCTTCTCTGCGGAATCATTTTCTTCACACAGCAAAAGGTCCTAACTGGGTGAAGCCAAGCCATCCCTGGGACGTGCAGCAGAAGCTGTGAATCCAGGTGAAGGACCTAAAGCTTCTCCTGCTCCCTGCCCTGTGGAAGGAGCTGGCCCAGGCATGTACCAAGCCAGGCAGAGGCTGGCCCAGCCCAGACAGGGTGGGCAGCTGTGCCCGTGGCTTGGTCCGTGGGGAAGCACCTTCCCCCCAGACCAGGCAATTTGTCTGACCCGTGGCTGCCAGTGCACCAGCTCCCGTTGAAGCATCAGGCTCAGCTGAGCACTCGGGGCTTTTCCTGCTGCCACTGCACTTTCCTGACATTTCTTTCCACCCTGGCTCTGTTAGCTTTCCCCCAGCAGACGTCATGGCCAAAGTGGCCTTGCCTGCACGCCGCTGGGCTGGCCAGGTGGGATTCCTGTCAGACGGGCTTGGAGCTCTTGTGGTCACATTCAGCTGGAGCTTGCTGTGGATAGGGAAAAATCTACAAATTATAAGTAAGGGGTTAGGATTTTGTCATTTTTAGACTAAGGTTTATTGCTAGACTTAAGACTCATGTAAGTTTAAGGTAGAAAGACTGGATCAATATTTAGGAAAATTGTAGGCCTCTTTAGGACTTCAGTTAAAACAGAGATTTATTTTAGCTTTAGCTACAGCATCTCAAGAACTTGTATAATATATTGTCTTTTTTTATGAACATAAACCATACGGCATAGGTCTGGATTTCTAATTCAGAAGTTATTTGTCTTTTAAATGCTCATTTTATTTTCATAACTGGGACTTCTTAAAAGATCTTAACAGAAAATTTAAAAATAACCATAAAAGGAAAATAAGAGAAGCTGTGAAAGATCCTTCTGCATTTCAGGGCTCAATGCAGTGGCCATGGATCCTCCTGCAGACCCATCACTGGAAGAAGCAGGGCTGGGCAGGTGATTAATTGCAGCACAGGTATTAACATTGCACAGGTACCTTTGAACCTGTTTAGGTGTTAAATAGTGGATTTAGATCAAGTGTGGAAGCCAAAGAGTAACAAACGTCTTGTTGATGGAATTGCAGGGTAGGTTTTGTACTCCTATATTCGCTTTGCTGTCTCTGGCAGGGAAAATGGTGCTTATAAGATCAAAATGCAATTAGAAGTGGAGCTCTCTTTGCTTTGCAGCTATTGTGATGTAAGACTGAAAAACATTTTTTAGTCTGTCCATTCCTTGTGCTATTTTTTCCACTCCAGCTCCTTTATTTTTTTTAAATAATTGTTTATTTCTCAAGAATTCTGATGGAAATTTTTCTTAACTCACAGAATTTTTTCATCATATGAAAAATAATTTCTTTCACTTGGAGCCTGATTTGCTTACAACAACAAAATCTCATACTTTTCCTAAATAATAAAATAAATAGACCATAATGGGGAATAAGGAGTTTACATTCCCAATGGAAAGAATACATCTGTGGAGATGAGTTTCATTAAGCTGTTAACTGAAACAGTGACTTTTAGAATTGATTCCATCTTTAGCCAGTGTAGTCAGTGCTCTCCAGAAGACTGTATTTATGAAGTATTCTTTATTTAAGATAAGCAAAAAACATAAAAGGAGGCCTCCTCACCCTCTTTTGCTGCTCTGGGTCAACATCTCAACCTCTTGATTCGATTTGGAACCTGCTAATTAGATATAATTCATTACCTGCAAGAATGAGATCAGAAATCAAGAACTGCTTTTCCGAATGAGGCGATCCTTCCCCTCATCCATCATGGCTGTTAGTAACCAATTTAAAGTCAGACAAATGCATAACCAGCATTATTACCTTGTCATAAATAGTTAGGGAGAAAGACCTGGAATAACCTGGCATTATAAATGGTTTTTATCACATTATTTTGCAGTTATTTGTCAGCCGCTTTGCTTAAGATAAATGTAGAACAATAATCAGATTCTAAAACAGAGCAGTGAACAAGGTTTTGCTAATTGTGAAACCTCTTCTGCTGGCAGAATTCTGTCATGGGGCACAGTTTATAAATTTCCTTATGGAGAAATTGCACTGAGCACATGTCCATGTTTGGACTTGAAAGTCTAATAGGCCAAAAAACAGGAAAAGGGGTCTAGTCCCCTCCTTCAAACATGGTGAGATCTCGGCAGTCGGTGTCATGGCTTGTGTCCCTGTAGGACTGCTGAGCCAAGTGGCCAGGAGGGGCTCTTCAGTGCTTGTTGGTTCCTAATGTGTACAGATCCTAATGCAGCATGCTCCACCAGTCATGGAAAGGAGCCTTGCACCAAGACAGAAGGGATGCTTCTGCCATGGGAGGCTTCTCAGAAGGGCAAACAGGTTCCTTGGGTTGGGTTTTTGGTGATCACAAATGTCTGATAGAAAGAAGTACATTATTAAATGCTAATTGCAACGAGATTATACTGAGATGAGAGTGGCCAGTGCCCACAGCACTGACCACACAATGCTTCTGGAGGACCACATTCCCATCCTCCCTGGGGTGGAGGGTATGGAGAATGTGTGAGCCCCTGGAGCACACCTGGAGCTGCAGTGCCACCCTCTTAGGAGTACCTGTGATTTTTCCTGGTGACTGGAGGAAACCAGGATCTATATCCGTGTTTTAAAGATGCATACTGAAGGGAATGCAAGGGCAAGGTTCTAGCAATAAATCCCAAACAGTTGTCTCAGCTCTATTTGTATTTAGACAAATAGTGACTTCAAATTTAATCCCTACTATGGAGAATAGCATCAGGCCGTGACTTATGCCAGGGTTTTAAGGATCATAGGAACCACTCTTAAAATCTGGAAACTTCAAACACAGAGGAAAGTTTCAAACTTGCCAAGGGAGGCCCGAACACCCAAATCAATGGGCACCTTTCTGTGGGAGAAGACACAGAGCTCAAGAGTGGGGAGTTTGCACTAAGGGCGAGGGTTTACATGTGTGAGGGGACAAAGGTCTTTGCACATCTTTTCTTCTGATAATAAAAATATTGAATGTGGCTTATATTCAGTTAAAGCATTTAGGGGAACAGTTTTAAAAGCAACTACTTTACTACAGTAAAGTAGTTTTACTACAGAATTACTACAGTGTGGTAGAGATGACTGAGAACACCTCCTCTAGTGTCAGAGGATACAGAGCTACTCAGCAGTGGTGCAGCACTAAAATGCAGACAGAAGTCACAAAGTCAGCAGATCTGATTAACTGTAAATCCAGGTTTTTATTACACTCCCCCCCCCCATAGGTGGAGAAGGACAATAACTTGATTTTGATCTCAGCTGCAGCACAAGTAAGATCTGAGCAGAAGATATTTACTAAATTATTTACCTTATATAGCGCTGTCACTGAAAAACAATTGTGTTTGAAGTGCCGTATCAGTGCATCTGGCCTCAGAAAGAAATACTGAAGGAATATTTACTGTCTGGGGCTTCTGTTCCTTTTCCTAAAGCCACGTCTAATTGAAAGTGTTGATATAATTGCAACTGAAGGCAAAATGTAGGAGGAATAGGGACACTTGCAAGTGACAGGCCTTTAGAACTTGAATTGTCCTCCCATCATCTCAAAGCTTAAGCCATCACTAGACAAGGTGGAGAGTGGTTATTTTCCTTTTTATCGCAATTTCAGTGAAAGTTTTGGACCTTGTATCAGCACACTGTTACGTTTCCTGACTCAGCTGTGGAGGTGGCTGCCAGCGTGTCAGCATCCAGGCTCCATCCTGCTGCAGCCTCTGGGAACACAACCAAAGCCACAGTGGTTCCCCTCGGAGCCTGCTCTGGGCAGCACTGTGGTCCTGCTTGGCATGCAGCTGTGTTTCCAAACAAATACATTCTGAAAGGCAAAGAAACGCTTCCACCTGATTTTTGTATTCCAGGATCACATTAAAGGGCTGATCAATCGCAGCCTTTAGACAAATTTTCCTTTTTTTTTTCTGGTTCTTGCAGTTTAGGTGGCTGTAACAGGAGAAGCAGTGACAAACTGTTGGCATTAATGTACTGAGCATAATGAACACCAGCCATACAGCACATGGTGCTTGTCTGCTTATTGGTGAATTTAACTCACTTTAATTGCAGTGTTACTTAACATGATGGAGAAGTAGCCCTCAGAGGGATCATTTGAGGGACAAATAATGTATTTGTGTAAAATTAAAAAAAATAAACCAAACAACTAGCAGATAGTACTACTAGCTGTAGTAAATTATAGTTTAATAATTATTATCTAGATAGTACTTGGCTTAGGGTTAAAAAAGAGGCACTTCTGGAAAACAGGATAAAAGCTTGCCTGGAGCGCAGCCATGGGGACTGTCTTTTGCAAGCTGCACTGGTGGTGAGACATTCAGCGAAGCACCTGGGAATAAATTGAGTCTGCTGGGAGGGGAAAGTATCTACCCCTGGGGCATGTCAATGGAAATAGAAGGTGACAATGAGCCCAAGGCCTGCTTGGCCATATCACATGGGTCTCCTGATTCTATTGAAGGTATTGCACAGCAACCTGCCCTCTGAGCATATCTGACACCTGGGAGGTTTTCTGTGCAAGTGGGAGGTGTAGGACCTTTACCCTCTGGAACAGAGCTGGTGCCGTAGGCAGTGAGACGCTGGTGGTGTTAGAACCTCCTTATGTCTGTCATTTGTACCCTGAACATTAAATATCTTTCTCATTATTCATCCCACCACACTAGAAACAGCTGGTCTTCAAGGGAAATTACCTAATGAATCAACAATAAGGCTATTGTGTAGGCGTGACATTTCTGATAATAAATTACTGCTTTCAGGAGGTTGACCACACTTGTCAGGGTTTTGTGAGTTACAAATTCAGCTGCCTTGTCTTACGCTGTTTTACATAACTGACAGTGTAAAACCTTGGCAATTGACTGTAAGTTATTCCCTCAACTTCTAGATCTCTATCATAAAATTTCTTTCTTCCTTCATTCAGAATAATCTTTGAGCATTTCCAACTCATACGTTGAAATTATTTTAATTTGGTTTGATTATATTTATTCTGTCATATATATCTTGGAATTAAATATTAATTTAAATATTTTGGACTAGATATGTAAACAGGCTATACATTTAAGGACTGCATTTTTTATTTCATTTAGATAAATAATGTGTTTGTATATTTCTTGTATGCTTACACTTGAAGGAATACTTTTTTCTTAAATGCATAGTATGAAGGAAGATCTAAATATTGCCTTACTAGCTTTCAAAAAATACCTGGATGTAACTCATTAGTTTAGAAGTGCTTGACCCATACAAAGTATGCTTCATGGATGAATATTTTAAAACATGCTTCTTTTTTCACATGCAAGTGTTATTTGCCTTTTATTCTGTGTATTCAGGGATGTGACTAGTTAGTGATGAAAACCAGAAGTCTTTGCTTCCTCTTAGCTGAATGCAAATGGCACTGAAATTCAGGCAGTATCTGCACCAAATTGCGTGTTTATCTCTGTGGAATTCTGTGGAACCAGTTCTTTAGCTTTTAATACTGTGAGTCTTTTCATAAGTAGCCAGCAAGGGGAGAAGGACAGGAGTTCCATTTTCTGCCAGATTTCTCGGGGCAAAATGCATTCTTGCAAACGTGAATGAAGCCCACAAAGGTGGGGCAAGCTGGAGAGGAAGTTGGTATTCTTACGCAAGGAGTTGTGGAAGCTAAAAATGAGATCTAAGGCAGCGAATACATGTTCTAGCAAGTATACTGGGTTTCAAGTGCTCCCTGTTTCTTTGTTACACTCGTTACACTACTGTTGCACTCATTTCTTTTCACAGGTAGTCGATATCTTAATATCTGGACAGTGCTGCTGCTTTGCCTCTCACAGAATGTGTTCTTATTTAATGCAGCAGGGCCTTTTAAGGTTTGCATGAGGCTAACTTAGATACTAGTAGATTATTATTTTTAAATAACAAGTCAGATTTTCAACACGAAGAGACTAACCAAGACCTGGTGCATCCAAGAAATATCTTCTGACACTCTTGTCTGAGAGCAAAGAAAGCAGCACTGCCCAGTGTGTGAGCAGGGCTTTTTGAGATGGTTTCATGCCTGATGTGGTGCCAGGATCCTTCCACCTGAGGTGTTCTAGGAAGGCCAGATGTAAGTGGAGAAAAGCTAAGAATTATTGCCTTGTGCCTGCCCTTCAGCCCCCTAAAGCTGGAAAGTCCCTGGGGAATGTGCCCTTTGGGAGCATCGCGCAGCACCTTGAACACCTTCAGAGGGGCCTGGAGACAGGATCCTCTGCCGTGGTCCTGCTGACCCTGGCCTGGGGGGTGGGTCTGAGTCCTGATTTTTCAAGTCTTCTGTAGTTTCATTTGCCTTCATGTGTTGCACCTTGTGTGAGGTGCTTCCAGGTGCCCCGAGCAGTCATTCCTCACCAGCCGTGGCAGCGGTCACAGGTGGCAGTGCCAGCAGCCGTGCCCTTCCCTGGAGGAAGCTTCTGCCTTCACTGCCTCCTTGTTTTGCAGCAGCCATGGAAAGACTTCCTGTGGCTGTAGGACCTTGGCTGGGTGCCCTCTGGGGATGGAGGCCCTGTGTCCCCCAGCTGGTGGCTCTGGCCACAGCTTCAGAGCTGTGGGTCTGTGCCCTCACAGCAGGGGTCTGCGAGCAGGGGCCCCGTCTTTGCCCCACCCCATGCTGCCAGATGAGCCAGGGCTGAACTGCAGAGGGAGTGGATATTACCTTTCAGCGTAATATCTTGGCATCAGCTATTTAATTGTGTGTTTTAACCGTGCTGGTGGTGATGAGTTCATGGTGGACTAACTGGTTAATTGTGGATGTGTTCTGTTTATTAAACAATACCTGTAACCAGGGTCAGGTACACTGGGCAGCCAAAGGCAGACACTTGGGCAGGAGCAGCTCCAGAGCCTGCAGTGCTGTGGGCCCCTTGGAGGGGACCTTTTCCACCGTCTGCTGCCTTCTCTGTGCTGCCCTTTGCTCCTGTTCCCTGCTACACTGAGGAAGACTTGTCTTCCCAAATGTCCTTTTGGGGACATTTCAACTGCTCATGGTCCCTGGGGCCCAGTGCATGAGGACAGCCCTGTGGAGTCACCTGTCCACATGGCCAGCCGTGGAGCACAGCAGCATTTGGAGAGCTCAGGGAGGTGGGCTTGTCACAACTCGAGTGAGGTCACCAAGGGTGTTGAGAAGAGTGGCAGCATCCTCTCCAGCCTGATTTCGTTTGCTATTTAGTCAGGGCCTTGTGTTTCACGTGAAGGCCATTCAGTTATGATGCAGAGACAAGATGAATGAGAGAAGAAGTGGAAAAAGAAATTTGAAACATACAGCCAAACACAACAACTGACCCTACACAGTTTTTGGGTGGGACCATATTGGCCCAGAAAATGTAGCTAGATGTTAGTGATAATCAAGGTTCTCTGAAATGTGTATATATTTTTTCTCTAAATAATGTAGTTTCAGGGGATCCACTGTTGAAAGCAAGTGCCTGCTATGCTCTTTCCTTTTCCAAATAAAGGAAATTCAGCTGAACCAAACAAAGGTGTTACAATGGTGCCACATTGTCATTTCATTTTCCTCAGCAGCCTTCTGATAAAGACATGTTGTATTCAGCAGCATACAGACATAAGAACAGTTCTGTCTCCAAAATCTGGCTTTGCAGTGTAAGGCCTGTTCAGTTTCCATGGCAATGGCCACAAATTCCTCCCCAGCTCTTCAAAGTGAAAGACATATTTGTTTTGCTGGCGCAACTTTGTAGCACAAAAGCTCTCTCTCCTTTTTCACGTAACACCTGCTAATCTGAGCCCGGGCCCTTTGAAGCCTCCTGCTGATCAGAAATTCAAATACATTTTTGCATGCTAATCTTGGTGGTAATCTAGAGCTTGTGTCTTTCACGTTGTGTCTGTGAAAACAGTTTTCTTTATAAATCACCACAAGTGTTGGCCCTGATTGCTCTCCATGGGAGGATGAGTTGATAGGGCTGTCAGCAGTTTGGATGTCCATTCTCTCAAGATGCAGCCTGGACAGAGCTATCAGATCAGGGCTTTTTAACCATCCACTCGCCCTTTGTGAAGAGAAGGGCGGGGGCGAGAGAGGGGGCAGGGCTGTCACAGATGTGGTTTGTGGTGCTCTGTGTGTAGCTGTCTGGCTGCGCAGGGCACCCAGGCTGCGATGGACAGAGCGTGGCCCTGGCACTGGGCTGTTCCTGTGCCTGTTGCTCAACAAAGGAGTGAGTGTGGCTGCAGAGCCCAAGAAACGAACATTAGCTGCAGTGCTTTTCTTGTCATCTGAGGGACAGACACACGTGGTGCTGAATCCGCAGCCTGCGTGGAATTCCCTCTGCAGCCAAGCTGCTGCATCCCCGTTGCTGAAGTGCTGTGGGTGCTCTGGCAGCCCTTGTCCCTCAGCTGCCCACACTGTCCTTCCTCCATGCCACACAGCCCTGGTCCTCAGCACCGGCATGTGCGCAAAGAACCCGGCTGTCCAGGGAAGGGCGTCCCAAAGCTGCCAGGTATCCTGATGCTGCCGGTGCTGTGGGGTGGTTTGACTGTTTGAGGGACTGTGAAGGCCTGATGTCCCTCAGCCTGTGGCTGGAGATGGAGCTGTGGTGCTCCATGAATGCTTAGTGGTATTACAGTGTTTGCATCATTAGTAAAGGATTCGAATGGTTTGCCCTTGAGGTGCTGCTGTGTGTCCATGATCTACCTGTGTCTTGCAAAGCACATCAACCCCCCAGGTCCCGCAGATATTCCACCCCCAAACCTTCGCTCAGGTCATTTTCCAGTGGTGCTGTGTCCAGCCAGTGCCTGTGCTGGCAGTCCAGTGCCTACTGCAGACATGCTCACAGGCTATGTAGTTCCTGCCATACTCTGTGCTTCAGAGGTTTAAAACAAAAGGGTTTGAGTTTCACTGCTGCTCACACACAGGCAAGCCTCTGTGGCTTTAAATGAGTTGGTCCTTGCAGGGCCTTTGCTTGTTTAAAATGATCTTTTCTTTTTTCCCACTACTTAAAAAAAACAAAGAGACCTTCCTGGTTAATTTCTCAGTAATTCTGTGAGTAGATATGATTTTCTTTTTGGAAAAGATGAATTGTTTTCCCACTTTTACAAGACGGGATCCCTGTTCAGCGCTCGCAGAGCTCAGCCCTGCCGCCTCTTTCCCACCTGATCCCCCTGATCTCCCTGGCTGCCGAGCTGGATCCGTTCCCCCAGGTGCTGGTTGGGAGCTGAGCCGGGCAGCTTTTCCTCCATATTCTGAATTTTATAAGATCTGGACTTTCAAAAAAATCCTTGTTTATGAAAGCTCACAGTGCATTGCAAGGAGGAATGCAGGCTTGCTGTTTCGTACAAAATCACCAGCAAAATATTTGAAAGAGGGTTTTGTGTTCATTGTCTCCTGCATCTCCCTGCTATTCAGACTTTATTCTATTCAAATTTTCTTCCTTTCTTTAGAGGAAAGAGTCTGAGTGCACAAAGGGGCTGTGGTTTCTGCAAGCAGATAATATAACCATGTAATATAAACATGGCAATGATTTCCTTAGGCCCTGTGATCCATCAGGCATGTTGAGAACAGTTGGCAAGGGTCTGGGAAGTTCCCACTGCTACTCAGCAGCTACAGATAAGATGCCTTTCTGCCTTGGTCAGCTGCAGGATCCACACCCCCAGTGCTGGAAGGGTTCATCCCGTCCTCTTTCCTGGAAGGGAAAACCTCTGCCTTTGAAGTCACGTGCCCACAGCCTGCAGAGCTGATACAGCAACATCAGTAATTTACCAAAGTGGGGGGGCAGGGGGGGAAAGCAAGCTGCAGCATAAATCCCAGTCTAGCTTTATTCTTTTACCTTAGGTTATATGTCTTTAAGGGGAAAATTCTGACAACATGCTTGCTCACAAAAAACCTTTTGAGCCAGTGCCAAGAATTTGCTCAAAACTGGTAAAAAGTCACAGCTGGGACCTAAGAGCAGCACTGAATTCTACTTCCTTGCTTGATCTTAATTTTCTGGAGGCTGAGGAGATGTTCAGTATGCCTCCTGCCTCCTGCTCTGAGGCTGGGTAAGAACCTGCTTTTGTCTTTTGGAGTAGGCGGTCACTGGTGTCTGATGTGGTGAGAATCCACTGTGGTTCTATGTTTGCTCTCTCTCTGTCACCTATTCTTCAATTTCGAAGGTTTAAAACAATATTATTTGGACTGAAATAGTGCAGCCAGGCAACAAGGGGCCTCCAGCCTGCAGGAAGGGCTTTTCCCCTCTGCAGAGGGCAGCTTTGTGAATGGTAACATCTGCAGCCCAACACGCCTGCAGAGCCCCCGGCCCCTGCCCGCAGCACCAGATCCGTGCCATAGTAACCGGTGCAGCCCGAGCAACGGCCACCTCACCTGAAACATCCTCTGCCTGCAACCGTCTGCTTCTCCTGCACTCTCAACCAGCCGTGGGGTGTTGCTGCAGTAATACTGTTGGACTGGTTTAGTGTTCAAGACGAGGTCCTGGCAACTAGCTCTGGGTCATCACGAAGTTTTCAAGCATAATACATCAGAGGGGGTAATTTTTTGATGAGTATTGTGCCTGTCTAAGGGGAGCTGACCCCACGCATTTTTCTTCTCTCAGCAATCTTAATGCCTCTTCTAATCACTGGACAGTGACTGCTTGTGCCTGGAAGCAGCTATTTCTGATTTTGGTAGAGGCCCTCCTACAAGGGAATGGAGACCAGGGACTTTGTATCACCATGGTTCCCACCTGAGCGCTGCATAGAAGAGCACTGCTGGAAGAGTAGATGGAGGAGCCACTTCTGCACCCTCTAGAGCTCCAGAAGCATCCTGGTCAGTACTGCTGCGTTTGCACACAGGCCTGAAGAACCTGTGTTAATTGTACAAAGTATGAACAGCAGCTTACTGATCTTTACCAATCTTCCCTAAGAATGACCACCTTCCCCTTGAAACGCAGAGAGCAAAGGGTCTGGAATTACTGAGGAGTTTTGGATATGAATCCTAGGGAATCTCCTGCCAGAATCTCTTTCCCCCCTGAACCAGGGGAGACAAGTGAATGTGTGGTGTTCCCAGAGATGTCATGTCCTGCTACAGAACAGTATTCCTTGCTCTCTTCCTTTAGTGATGGCTCTTCTAGCTACCTTACTTGCATCTATCAGATGCGATGTCTTCTTTTCCACTGAAGCTGATGGGTCAAGTCTTATGTCTTGATGCTTTAATTAAAAAAAAAAAAAAAAGTAAAAAAAATTTATATTTCTAACCTTCTTATTACAAAATTTGATCTGTATGAAATGGTGGAACCCCACAGCTGCAGTAGTGATAGCAACATGCTTTTTTTTGCTTCCTGTGCTGCATCACGCGCTAGTGCTGTAGCTCCCCAAGAGACTGTAGGTAAAGTTCTTCTTAAACCTTGGTGGCCTCTGTGATTTTCTCACTTGCTATATATAGCTGATTAAGGCTCAATCATGTGATGCAGTGATAGCTCCCCCCATGGTTTGTCAATCCCAGTGGGAATGAAGGGCATTCAGCACCTCACATAAGCAGACCCTTCATGTCTATGTCTTGCCGCTCGTTACAGAATATGAGCGGTAAGGCTGAGCACTCCTCGATTTTCTTATTCAGACTCATTTCAAGCTCCAGCTCAGACTGGAGATTTGCTGAGTAAATAGTCTCAACAATAATCTCAGCCTGATTCCAACTAATTAAATCCTGTACAAACATCCCTCTCTGGGCCAATATAGCAAAAGACAATGAAAACACAGAAAACCAGACATAGCTTTCCTCCAGATTTTGCTCGGCCCTTTAATCCTGTATCTTTTGAAAGATAGTAACGTCCATAAGATGAGGGGTCAGCCTTCCTGCCCTTAGCATCAAGCAGTGGAATTTTTCAATAATGAACAGCTGGGTCACCAGCGACACAAAAGCTGCTGTAATATCCTGTAGGCTTACGGGGCACAACAGAAATCCCAAAGCAAATCATGATGTACACAGAAAGGGACCGTCCTTTTCTATTAAGGAGACCACTTCAAACCAGTCTCAACACCACCTTTTCTCCAGCTTTTCGAAGGAGAGATTATCCCCTGCGTATATTTAATCACACATTGTGGGGTGGCTTTGATTGCCTTTTTAGAGTCAGAGAAGTTAAAGAACATAGTTTGAAGGCTCTTATTATCAGTGCTCCATCCGCGTGCTCTCAGCCAAGATGTGTTTACAAACAAGGGTTGGGATGGGGGCGGGGGAAGCAGGAATGCTGCCCTGGGCACATGGCTGGGCTTGGCACTGCTTTCACAGAGTTGGTTGTATAACCCTGACTCCAGCTAAGTGTGGGGAGCACCATTGGGAGGGGGAGGCTGGGGGGTTGCATTTGTGGTTTAATTTTTATGAAACCCTGTGGAATTCATCTCCTTTTCCAGGGAAAGAAGAAGTTATTTTGTAGGGTTTTTCCTACACAGTAAAGCAAAGAGTAAACCAGGGTAACAGGAACAAAAACTAAATGCTATAAAGACTTTTTAATGTATCACAAAAGTCAGTCTGAGATGTGTGCAAGATATGCTGGAGATTCCTGATTAAAAGCAGTTTGTGTCAAGGAAGTTACCACTTGCAGCATGTAGAACATCTGACAGTGATTAACTGGAGCTAGCTATTAGATTTTCCTAAAGAAACAATACTTAAACATATCTCCACAAGTATGAAACACTTTATGTACTGTATCTGGTACACCTCATTTAAATTGACTTAGATGGAACAGACACACTAAGTCTAACTAGTAGGTTATTAAGAATATAAACCTGGTGCCCAAGAATTTACAATCAGTTATATGGGAGGTATCCTGACTTTCCTCCTTTTCCCAGGGCTTTCATTTACTAAGCATGTGCTGTAAAGATGTCACATTTACAGCAAGGGACATGTTTAGGATGTTTCTTACAAACAGTTTTAAGTTACATACCTGTAGCAAATGCATCTTGCTATGCTGCAATGTGCTGTTAGAAAGTCTGCTATGAGCTCAGGAAAACGTGGGTGAAAGGAAGAATATATGCATGGGTACAAATGCAT
Source organism: Coloeus monedula (assembly GCF_965178545.1). Classification (NCBI taxonomy): domain Eukaryota; kingdom Metazoa; phylum Chordata; class Aves; order Passeriformes; family Corvidae; genus Coloeus; species Coloeus monedula. Next base: position 351,536 of record NC_138801.1, on the reverse strand, counting down.
TCGTAACCTAGTTTTTCAGTTTACTTATTAGTGCTTTTGATAGAAAAATGACATAAAATTGTTTTCTACAACTGATGAGCTTTTCAGCTTTGTCAAAGCACTTAGAGGCTGGAGAAGTATGGTTTAAATTAAGTATATCATACTTCTAATTCTGGGGGGTAACAAAAAGAAGAGCTTGGAGATTTATCCAGCCTGGAGTGTTTGGTAGTTGCAAATAAACTGTGCATTATATGTAATGATCATTTCCCTAGAAATACCTTTCTGTTTCCTCCCCTTTTTGGATCAGGAGGCTGATGGTTACTGCGGGGCTGTGCTTGCACATAGGTGCTACTCTAATGCATGTTGTACATCTCAGGGGAGGAACAGGCGTGTCAGAAGACTTGGAATTCAGCATTTCAATAGGCCTTTAATTATGGATTTCCCTACTCTTTGTGAGATGAGTGGCAAGAATCGCTGAAGTAACCACTACAGTGCTATGAGCCCAATTAAAAGCACTGCTTCAGAGTGTGGGATTCATACACATAGTGTTTCTGCCTCTTTGCTGTTTGTCACTTACATTGGAAGGTTTTAAAAAACAATTGCACTTCTATTAGCAGCCAGAGGAGCTCTGCTGTCCAGGCTGGCTCCTAAAGTCCCAACCTACCTCACTCTCTCTGTCCATACAAGGTCAAGTCAGGAATTGCACTGAGCTTTCCCAGAGCAGAAGAACGCTGAAGGTCAGTGTTTAGTAGGTGGGAAATCATGGAAACAGTTCTCTGGGGGCTGAGAGGTAATTTACAGTTAAGTCCAAACTTCTCTAATTTGCATAGTACCAAGCCTAATAAAATATTCATGGTAGCTTTTCTCACTTTCAGACAATTTAAGATAGACAAAAATTAAATTGGAAAATACTGCTTAAAAGTAAGAGAAAAAATTTGAAGACAATGCCTTCAAATATTTTCCTGCTTTTAATTTAATGATATTTTTCAGAGTTACAGAATTGTTTGCAGAGTTACTGCCAGATAGAAGTCTGCCTTATGCACAAAACTGCAGAGTTTGATCTTTTTAATGGGAATCACAAAAAACTGCTGGAATTCCAAGGGCTGATGTTGGTCAGGTGGAGGATGGACTTGGAGGTTGTAGGGAGTGTGCTTCATGGGGTGGCAGAAATGGTCACACTATGAGAAATGACAGCTTGAGAGGTAGCTGGTCCTCTCTGAGTTAGATTCAGTTGAAATGATCAGAGTTCACCCTCACTCAAGGGATCGTTACTGGAATTCCGTGATAGTCGTGGCCAATGCCTTCTGTGAGGCATCAGAGACTGGAATGTGGGGAGAGCAGAAGAAACCACCAAAGTAAATGACACCTGTGGGCTTGGTGCTCAGCCCCGGCTATTTCTGTCCTGTGCAGTTTCTGTCCTTTGGCAGCTGATGACCAAAGTCAGCTCACACAGAGCAAGGCAAACCCAGGGGCTGTAGGCGGCTCTGGGAACCCGAGATGCTGCACGGCCACGGGGCAGCTCCTCCTGTACTTACTCACAACGAGACAGGAACTTTTCTTGACCAGTCTGGAAGTTTCTTACTGGTGACTATTGCACACAGTCTTGATATTTTAACATCTGTCTAGAGTCTTGTGTTTGGAAAATGCTGATTTCTGCATTGCTATTAACTACCAAACCTGCACAGTCTTTCTCTCAGTTCTGACAGAATTTGGAGATAAAAATTAATATATATTTTCTAAATGAGATTGCAACTCCAGTGATTCAACCCGTCATCTCACTTAGATGTGCCTTAAAGAGTGTGGAAGGTGAACTGGTTGTGTTTGTTCTTAGCATTTTTGTGCCAAATTATTTTATTTGTATCGATTTACTCATGTGAAAGCATCAGATTTCAGTAAACTTCATAAATTAAGTCAATGGTAAAATTTAATCACATTAGCATTAGCAAACACAGGTTTTCATAGCATACAGCTGTGAGATGGTGCCTTCCTGACCAAAAGAATTGACACCTGACCTGTCCCTTTCCTTTCTACTGTCAAGTTACATTTATTTTTTTGTAAGAAAATGTGAACTGCAGCTGCTAATGGTGCAGGATTGCTCTCATCTTCTTTCCTGTATGAATAGTGCTAATGGCTGCAGCAGGCACATACCTGGAAACTGCTCTCAAAGCCCCCCAGGCCCCTGAAAGTGTGATTGTCCTCACCCACAAGGGTGGGCAAAAGCAGTTTTGTCACTGGCGCTTTCAACAAGCAATGGTCAGGTATCCTTTATGCAAAAGAAACCGTATCACACCGTGCCAGTATAAAACACATTCCTGACAAGGAGACATTAAACCAAAGCCCACACTTGGGGTACAGAGAGAGGCTGAGGCTGCCAGCTGCAATCAGATCACAGATATTTTTGTTAGGAAATACTATCTTCCTCTGATTTCCTGAGAAGTTGAATATAAAGCATAAAACAATGGACAGTGATGAAATCCAGAAGAATTACCTCTGTGTACTCTGGAAGAGAGTAAACAAGTACCTCTGTGCTGTCCAGGTACACCAGGCACTGTTTGGACAGCTGCACTGCCCGTTCAAAGGTGTTGCTTGCCAATGGCTTGGCAGTAAGAATGCCAGGATCATATAAGGCTCATATAAAATCATACAGCCCCACAGACATGGCCATGATAATAAACCTGACACAGCAGAAAGGTTGGATTTTCCAGTGCATACCAACTACTGATGTAGAACGTGCTCCAGTGAGGATTACTTGAAAAACTGCATTTAGTGCTGCAATAATACTGAAAGGTCACTTTGGATCACATTTGCAAAAGGTCAGAGCTGGTGGAGATAAGAGTCTGTGCACGCAGAGCAGAAGGTGGTGGGTTTATTTTAGCTCCGTCTGCAGTCACAGCTGAAATCCAGTCAGGATCAGACATGGAAAAAAGTTTCTCCCATTTTGACTGATTCTCTGGCAGAGAAGGAGTTACTGATGTAGTAAGGAATGTCTCTGGGCTTGGTAAAAATCCTAAAAAAAGGCAGAAGCGTTTTTAAATGCACTATTCTGTATTCTCAAGATGCGTTGGGGTGAATCCATGTTTCCATAGTGGTTTTGGCAGCAGAGTTTTGTAGAATAGATTGTTTCATGTGACATGGCACAAGGTATGTAATGCACAATGTAAAAGCATGCTTTTCAGCTTGAAATCTGTCATATGAATCTTGTATGCATTGGGAATTGTTGTCCTCAGTTTGCTGGGAAGCTTTCAGCATGAAGTGGTGGGAGTGCAATTGTTTGGTGCAGGGGATGCTGCATTCTCTAAAGTCAGCTCTTGGGAATTCGGGAAATGCTTCACTCACAAGTTGCTGCTCTTCTGCAGCCACTTCGCAGCCCCACCAACAGCTGACAAATCTTGAGCCAGGGATAGAGAAGTTTGTACCCAATATTGCCTCTCCAGCTGGTCTCAACAAGTTGTGATGGGAATATTGCAAGTTTATTCTGGACATTGATTGTAGCTTTTTATTTTAAACTAAATATATTCCTGGAGAGGTTCCCTTAATTGAAATGGTCCCAGGAGGAATTAGCATCTCTGTACATATGCTGTCTGTCCATCAGGCCCAGTGGGAGAGGTGAGTGGGGAGGCTGTGGGACTGAAGATCCCACCTGAGAAACTTCGAGTCACCATCACCATCTCACAGTCTGGCCTCTCTGGTTCTGATGTACATTGACTGTGATCTCCTCCAGCGTAGCTCAGGGGAAGTGAATTCTGTTGTGATGGATCTACATTGTGTTGAATGATTCTGCTGGCAAGTTTTATTTGTAACAGGGCATAGTCCAGAGGTGCCCAGTAAGGTAAGTAAGGCCTGTCCCTGCAGAGAGGGTAAATGAAGGTCTTTGCCAAATGTACTTCTATTCATTATAAGCAAGGTGCATCCTTCTTTCTCCAAATTTTCTGATAGCAGTTGAGAGACACAAGAAATGTCACTTACCTTTGAAAATGCAATGTTAGTACATGTAGAGGCTCCCAAATGCTTCAGTGAAAGAAGGCAGCATATATTCATGGCTGGAGTCTGCCCTTAAATCTGATCCCATTCTCTGTGGGCCCCTAGCTCCATCACAGTGACCCTTACACTGTAAGGTATAATATAAAGCAGCAACTGACAGTAGTTCCTGCAGCTGCCGGGACCTGGCAGGGCCTTAGTGGGTACACAAGAGCATTCAGCCCCATTTGTTGGGAGTCTCTGAAGGATGCAGAGCGATCAGTGTCTGTGGAAATGAATGGGCTTTTCATGCTGATGATTTCATTTCTGGATGGACACAACACTTCCAACCGTGGCGATTCATCATCCTGGCTGGATGCGAGTGGAGGGCAGCCAGCACTTTGCACTGATGCTCAGAGCAGACAGTGAAGATAAAGCGTGGGACTCGGACAGAGCTTTCCAAATATTTGACAGAGAACTGCCAGGGAAGTGCAGTGCTATTCCTATTTCTAGGCTGCCAGCAGTGTCTAGTAAATTTTCCCAGAGAATCACTGCTGCCCACGACATGGCTCCGACACTGGACTTTCTTAACCTCTTTGTTCTGCTTAGGATTTACCTTTGCCTCTGAGGCAGCAGTGTTGCTAAGCAAAACACAGTCATTGTGCGTCTGGCATGTTTGGGGCAATGGTGCTGCTGCGCACACTCCAAACCAGCCCCAGGGCTGGACAGGGGGCTGCTTCTGTTGGCACCCCATTCCTTCTGTTGTATGAAATGAGGCAGAGGCTCCAAGGAGGCATTGCCAAACGGTGCTGGAGTTTACAGCATGGGAGAAGGGCTCTCTGGGCACAGGGCGAGCTGTGGGGCACTGGCCAGCACAAGGTGGGTGGCAGCTCCGGCCGCTGCAATGCCATCCTGTCCTGGCACACAGCTGTCCGTGGAATCTGGCCACCACCGAGGGTTCGTTCCTCACCTTCTGTGGGGAATGGGGCAGGTATGGACACAGACCAGCCATCTCAACTTTACAAGGTGTCTGGATAGAATATTGACGGATTTGGGCCTCGGAGTGACTAATTAGCATGCAGGATTCCTCAAAAGGGTTAACATGGGATCTTTTTAATTGTCAAAAGAGTTGCAGGCTATTAGGGTTGGCATATTCTTCAATAATCTGTTTTATTTTTACCTGCTGGGAGCTTAATTAAAAAACAAAGAGGCTCAATTTAAAGCCCATTACTATGCTAATTTTGTAAGAACTGGGCGGTGATTAAGAAGCTTTAAAAAGAGGAGTTTAGTTTGCTCTAGGGAATGGGTTGGAGGCAGGTTTTATTTCGTTTCATTAGCTAGCTACAATTATTTATAAACTAAATGGAAATGATATTAAAGAGTAATGAAAAAACCAGCATCTATGTATTATTGAACAGCAGAACTTTTTTTAATTTAGCATCGAAGTGTGCAGAGCCTTTATTACTGCAGCTCACAGTTAACACAGCTAAATGCAGTTGTTAAATATAAGAGGCTTTTCAAATATGCCCATAAATACAGAGCTGTCTGGTTTGCTTTTCCTGTAGATCACTAGAGTAAGTTTATAAAGATATCAATGTGACAATAAAGATTAACCACTGTCTCTTTTAAAAAAAACAACTATGAGGTTTTATATAGGAAAATTTCTTAACAGAATAAATTACAAATACTTACTCTTTTTGTATTATGTATGTAATATTGTATAATCTAACAGCACTGCAAACCTTCCACTGCCTTTGGCCTATCATGTGAGCCCAAAATAATACCTGCAATTCCAGTTGTGTTGGAGTACTTGGGAGGAGCAGCTGCTGCACTGCATGGCTGTTTGGAGCTGAAGCCAGGCAGGGACCAGCAGGGGCCAGAGGTGTTACCGAGGATGTGGTGGGTGAAGAGGTGGGGCTGAGAAGCAGCGGGACAGCCTGGCTCCCGGTGTGGCTGTGCAAGTGGGCAGCAGGAGTGCGGGACAGTGGGTGCAGGTACGGCCAGGGAGAGGCTGCCAGGTTGGAAGGAGTCTGGGAGAGGGCTCCAGGCCCGGGCAGCAATTTTGAACTGAATCCCCCAAACAAAGCTATGTGTTTGTGGTGTCTGTGAGGATGTGGGCAGGGAGATGCACCCTGTTTCTGCCAGAGGAACTAGTAGTGCTGGTGTGTATCTTCTCAGCATTGGGAGGAGGAGGAGCTGCTGAGCCTGTACCTGGAGGAGCCGTATTTCTGGTGGTACCAGGTCCTTCTACAGAAACAGCATGTTCCTATAAAATATCCCAGCTCATGTGGCATGAGTGAGAGCTGGTTTGCACGTGCAACCCAGTAGCTGAGTTCACTCAGCATTTGAATTCCTTCTGAAAAGCCACTCTGATCGTATAAAGGACCAGGAACCCCATGCCCCACCAGCCAGCACTGCTATTCCATGCTGAAACCCTTTGTGCTGCGGCTCTTTCCAGGAAAGCTTTGATGCTGTGCCAGGGATGGGAAGTGGGAGGAAGCCTGGAACAACTGAGAGACATCAGTATCTACTAGGCAGAAGGGTGAGGAGAAAGAAGAAGGGTGGCAGGAGGGCCAACAGTGGATGCCAGCCCAGCCTCCTGGGCTGCCCAAAGCAGCTGGCATTTAACTCCGTAAGGGTCCATATCAGTCTGGCTGCAACACCAAAACTGTTGGTGGCATCTTAATTTAAATAGTTGTTGCAACCAGTAAAGTGTTTCTTGATGAAAGAAATGTCACAAGAAGAATTAAAATTACCTGCACGTCAGTGATTCAAATGTCTATGGACGCTAACAGGACTCCTGCTGCCAGAGCCTTCTGTGTGGGTTCTGTATGGGTGCCATGAGGTACAGCATCCTGAAGCCATTCAGGCTCTGCCAAATCAAAGTTCATGATGTGGCTCCCACAGTCATGCTGGGGAGAAAAGCCTTACACTGCAGGTCTGCTGCTCCTGTGGGTAAACTCAGGGCTGAGCCAAGCCCAGAGCTGCTGCTGGAGATGGAGGTCATACAGCAGAATAGCTTCAATTCCTCTTCTGGTTCTAAAGGCAAAGTGAGCTATCCAAGATCCCTGAGGTTGCAAATGTCCCTTGGCCTTCTTTTGACCCTCTATACACCTTACATTCTTCCTTTAATGATTGACATTCGGTGGGTTTGTGCCTTCGGGCACACTGAAGTTGTAGCTGCTTCTTCATCAAAGCAACTGTTTACAGCTGGTTTGAGTTGGATGCCAATAAACAGTATTCTTTTTGTCTCAAAATAAAAAGCAGCTTAAGTCCCTAATGATAAGGATTTTGTGCTTTGTAGAGGAAAAAAATTCAGCTAGTTTGGGACAGCCAGCCACTTAGCTTAGCAAGTTGGAGTACTTTATACTTCCAGCTAAACTGCCTTTATCTCCTCAAGTGAGCCGGCTATAGATTCTTATCATTGTGGCAGAAGTGATGAGGGTAACATCTTTAGTTGGAAATCATTGGCAACATGTGGAGAAAGCTTAAGATGTTGTCACACTTTAACTTGGTCCTAATCTGTTCAAAGGCAGTTGATACTTTCTAACTGTGCCAGCAGGTAGTGAGAGGGAGTCAAAGACCATCAGGGTGAAATAGCTCCTGCTTTTCTTTGGAGAGTTTATGACTTTCATAAAGCGGACACAAAGACACTGTGGCGGTAACTGTTATTGTCTAAATTAAGAGCTTATGTTCACCCAACCATATTTCATTAACTTGTACACCCAAGCTTCTACATTTCCTGCCTGCTCCATACAGTGCTAGAAGCAAATCTTAAATATTTTAACGCCTATTGTCAGTGAAGTGAGAACAAGAGCAATGTGTAGGTCAGCCCTGCCCGTCCCTGATGAACCGGCATGTGTCTCATGACCAGCAAGGACGGCCCTCACATTCCCAGGGCAGGCTGTTCTGTGACTTGTCTTGTGTGTTGGTGTGAGATCCAAAAAGAGAATTGTTTTCTTTCCAATAACAAATTGAGATACTATGAACAACACTTAAATGCCAAAATGTAGGACCAAACTGCCGACGGAGCCGATCGTTTCTAGAGTCATCTTCCCTGTGAATGAGGACCCGCTCCTGTTCCTGATGCTCCCTAAGGAGTTTGCATCTCACTTAGTTGAAGCAAAAGCTGACGCAGCTTCTCCTCCCTTGTTTTTCTTTAGCAGATGATCTTAAGAACATCAGACCTCCCGGTGAGCAAACTTCGATGCATTTCAGCAAATATTGTGTTTTGAAAAAAAGGGCTTTGTCAACTTTGTAGAAAGGACAGTGCAGTCAGAGCAGGATTTCTTTTCAACCAGATATTCAAAAAAGCACCTCATTTTTGGAAACATATATGGAGCCCTGAGCAACACCATGTAACATTTTGGTGCTTTTGTAGAACAATTCCAAGCCATACAAATTTTCTTGCTGAAAGAAAGGAATGTGCTGTTAAGATATGAGGGGATTTTGTACACTTTTTCTGTAACAGGCATCTCTATATTTTCTCTATGTGTCTATAATATATATACATACACAACCAAAAGTTAAGTAGTATTTAATTTAAGTATTTCAGCTTTGACCTACTTACAACTTTTCATTTAATTAAAAAAAAAATCTGAAAAAGCTAATAAAATGTTTAGACAAACCTTTCAGTCTTGTGAGCTTAAAGGAATAATCCTCTTTGCATGCCTAATAATGTTGTTGGTGTCTAATGGGATTTCATTTTCACACATGTGGAAGTGTCCTGTGTGATAAATGTTTGACTGCTGGAATGACTTAAAACCTGTGCAGACGTTTGAGGCAGGAGGAGGGTCTGGGCGTGCTGTAGGGCCCTGCTTACTGATAAATCTCTTTGTATGGGTTTAGAGCATCTAGTTTACTAAAGCCTGAATACAAACACAGATGCTGATAGCTGAGTCTTAGGACTCTGTCAACCATATTTCGCCTTACAGAAGCCAGAAGGTTTTCATAGTTCTGTGTCTAATCTTAAATATTCAGTTTATAGAACAACTTTAGTAGTCATCCATATTAGAATGACCAGGCTTGTCTGTTCTTTAATTTAGAAAGGATGAATCAGATATTTCGAGTCTTCAAAAAAACCCTGTATTAAGAGGGATATTTATTTTCCATCCTAATATTAATAGTAAGTAATCAACGTAATAAGAGTCACTTCACATTACAAGAATAAATTACCATTCTTAGACATTGCAGGAGACACCTTTAGTTACCTGAGTTTTGGGGGTTTGAGTTGGGGCTTTTTTGTGTTCCTTTTCCTTTTTCCGTGGTCCTTTTTACAAAGCTCCATGCCTCTGGTAAGAGCCTCCTGTTTTTATCAGAACAACAAAGTTTGTGAAAGAAGGACAATAAAGAGAAACCATGTGAGATGACTGGGGGAGAAAAATTTCATCCATTAAGGGTCAGCCTAAAAGAGCACGATTTAGAGCAGAATATAGCTGGGACTTTTGTAAGACAAGCAGCAACTTTTCATGCTCGGATGGGGATTCTTGGGTTAAATTGCTATCTTTGAGTTCTGAACTTGGAAAGGTATTAAAGTGGAATTAAACCTTTACACAATCCTGCTCTTGTGTCATTCAGGATTTTTTTGGGTTCTGTTTAATTGTACATCACAGCAGGGTTCTGAGTGACTGGTGCTCTAAAGAAATGAGGGGTAGGGTTAAGTCTGCAGCCCACTGCTCCCTGCTAATCCTTCTTGTTCCTTGAAGAAGGATTTACTTTTGCTGCCAGCTTGTGAAAGACTTTCCTCCTCCCGAAGAGATTGTTGTGGCTTTCCTGGGGAGGTGTGGTTGCTATAGCAGGGAGTCACGCCTGGGTATTCTCTCAAACCCTACTGAGAATGGGCCAAAAAAGAGCCAAAGAAGAGTAAAACTGGGGATTAAAAATTGGAACAATGGGAGACAGGAAGATAGGAGTGGGAACAAATGGGAATTACAGCACCAAAAATAATGCAAAGTGACAAAAAGAGGAAATAGAAAAATAATAGCTGACAGTTGGACTGAAAAGACAAACACTACAAAAGAACAATTTATTTTCAACAGGCAAAGAACATAAAAAGGCATCTGGGAAATAAGACACAGCCCTATGTCGAGGACTTTTTTTGGTTCTTACTGTATTGCAAACATACATGCACCAAGTACACAAAACTGCTTCATGCTTCCCTCTTGGTTCTACCTTTGCCACAATCTGTTTATTTGAAACAAAACCTTCTTGGGTTTTAAACTGCATGTTTACTTCTTTGCTGTTAAATGATGTCTCTAATTGTGTCTGTTCCTAGGGACTAAAGGTAGGGTAATTCTGGGCTTTTCATATTAAACATTGTCATGCATATCAGTAGTAGAAGAAAAGATCCAGCTCTGCTCAAATTCTGTTCTTGAATGCTTTCCAGAGAAGTAACTGCCTCCAGTGGGCACTTGGTTTTGCTGCTGCTTACTGGAGGCAAATTCTTTAGCTCATGCCATGGCAATGCCCTGACACCTCTTACCTGGCCCTGCCCCAGGCTGTGCCCCCTCCTCGCTCCGCTGCAGCTGCCTCCTCACTTTGGCTCAGCCAGCTCATCCCTGTGTTGTAGTTTTCCTGTAGGAGTTTAGAAGCTGTATTTTGCTCCTACCCCCCTTTGCTCTTCTGACAAAACACAGCCTAATTTTGCAAATATCTGAATATTTCCATCTCCGTGAAAGAAGCAGAAATTTTCATTCAGTGTAAAATGTGTCACAATACAAATAGAATTTAAAAAGGAGCCAGTGCCACATCTAACAGCAAATCTCTCTGAATGCCTTTCCTGCACCCCACTGCTTTATATACAGGGGAGGCAGAGAGATATAATAGATGAAACACTTTGTTTATGAAGTGTCTATGTTTTGTTTTATTTCACATGTTTTTGCAATATAGATAACAGATTACACCACAGAGCTTTCATTGCCTTGTGCTATAAAGATACTATAAAGCCTTTCTGGGTATTAATAATAGATTGTGTTGATGAGTTTGGAGAAGCTGGCAATAGACCCCCCACTGCAAAGACATTAACACCACAGGACTAAGGTATCTTTCCCTTGCAAATCAGTTGCTAAATTGGCTGTGCTGATGAGTTTGGGCACAAGCTCTCCACCAGCATCACTGCAGCAGGCACAGGAAGTGATTTTGTTTTATACTGGCAAATAACGTTTCTTCGTCTTGATGTTCTTAGTTGCGAGGAAAGCCTTGTGTAAATTCTTTCCCTAAGTCATTCTTGCCAGCCAAGAAATAACTTAGAAATTACATTTGAATTGCTTTGACACATGATTATTTTTTTCTGTAAAAGTGAAGACTGAGCCAGTGAATCACAACAGTACAATTTCCCTGCTTATGGGCCCTTTAGGGTGAAATCTCGTATAAAAATTGCATTAGAAGAATTTCCCTGTGTTGTTGGTGATGTAAATTCAGTGTGCCATTTAGTGAACAAGAAGGATAAGATGTCTGTCAGAGCAGAGACTGTTCTGCAGGCTGGAGCCAGCATCCCGGCCCCGAGCAGGGCTGCTCCACAGGGCCCCTCTGCAAGCTGCTTCATCCACTGGATATTGGTGAGGGCATAAGGGGAGAAGATGAATGTGGATACAATTTAATTTGTGCAAACAACTGAATAAAAATCCAAAGGAAAAAAAGAAAAGGAGTGCCTGGTCAGTTTTGGTGACCACTGCCCCCCAGCTAGGTAGAGCTGTGGCAGAAGCACAAACGCCCTGACACATATCATGCTTTTGTAGCCCATCAGCGTGATTTGGAGAATGTAAAAAAACACAGCAGCAGAAGCCCATTTAGCCTCTTTGAAACTCATGGACAAAAATAACATTATTTCACAAATGTTTGCACTGCCTAAAAATATAATTCTAACAAAATCATCATATTTTGTTAATTCATTAAAGCTTCCTAATTGCAGTCCCAGCTTTATCAATTCAATTGGTGCCCTTAACTTTTATAACAGTTTCTGTTCTACAGAAAAGATTAGGAGAAAATTGCAGCCATAATCTGTACAGTGCAATTGCTGTGCTATAAAGAGGAATGGGAGTAGCTGAGAAGAGCAATTGGATTCCCAAAGGTGGAGCACAGTAGAGCAATATCAGTGACTTTGTAAATGAAAAATTGTTTTAATTCCCTTCTAACAGCAATAATTCTATTCTTCATAAATTTTTCCATCAAAGTGTTGTATGGAAAAATACTATAAAATAGAACAGCATGGCAGTGATGGAAGACAGTTGAACAAAGTGGTCAATTAGGGGATGAAAATTAAGCAAAGAGAAGAAATTCATTCTGTCACATTCTGCTCAAAACAAGAAACTGCTCTGCACTTTGCATTTTATGTTGTACTTTATAGTTAAGGGAGATGTAACTATTTAGGTCATTCTGGTCCCACTTGAGCAAGTTTCGTTAGGATGTAAGCTTTAAATTCCGTGTGTCTTTGTGCTTGTCTAAGCATCCCAGTTCTGCCCCAGAGCTGCTGATGCCCACAGGTTTGAGGAGGCCAGCGAGTGCTGGGCCACCTGCAGAGGGATCATGAGAGGCCTCAGTGGGAAGAAAATCACATGAAGGGTGGTATTTTTGTGGGCATTGTTTGACACAGACTGCTGTCTGGGTATGGCCAGCCTAAAGTACTCCTGGCACCATGTTGGAGGGTCTGTTTCTGGTGGGCAGAGGATGGGAGCTGGTGGCTCTGACAGTGACCATGGTCAAAGTCCCACCAGCTTCAGAGCAAGATTTGGCATGGGATAATATGTGGTCCCTATTGCTACTTTAGCCATCAGCTTGTCTTGGCAGGGGACTACAGCACTCGTCATGGAAATACAGGTTAAATACTTAAGTGAAGAAAAAGTCACTCATTACCAAGATAGGCAATGTGTAATTTGTGAGTCCAAATCCACGTTGTGAAGTGCAGATTTAACACAAGCTTTCACCAGTAGCTGGTGTTCATACTACAGCACCTGTGGATAGAGGGTTAATAAATATTTTCTTCAGTTCTCCCTAGAGAAGAAAAGTTTCTTTGTTTTAGTTTCTCTCTAAATATTACAGGGTTTTTTCTAGAAACTTTTAATTTTTGCACATTTTATTACTACTTGATGAAAGGGAATTATCTTTCTTATACTGAAGTTTCAGCTATGAAATTGGCTTTAATAAACTATGTAATTATTTCTTCTGCAGGGAAAATATTTTAAATGGATTATTTCTTTTTTAAGAAGGGGGTTTCAAATAATAAATTTATAATATTCCTGTTGTGCTTTACTGTATTCAAGATGTTTTGTATGTTCAGAATTGAGTGCAACCAAGGAACAGTTTTTCCACTTTATAAGTACCCATGAGCTGTAAGACGTTACAAAAATTATTCAAGTCCTATGCTGGAAAAGCCCCATGCATAGTTTTTCCAATCCTATGTCATCTAAAGAAAGAAATATCAAAATTTCTCCCAAAGAACAAGGAACAGATGTCTTTCATTAGTAATTTAATTTCTTCTCTTAATAAAACTCAGTTGTGTGAAAAGCATAATATATTTTGCTCTAGCTCTACCCGGTTTCATACCACAGGAGTGCGGAGCAAACTCCCAGCATCAGAGTAGGCCAACCGGGGTGTCCCAGGCGGGTGTGAGCAGAGGGAAAAGCATCAGACATAGAGACTACACCAAGAGCATTTACAAAAGCTGTGACCACCACCTTTGCATGTTTATTAAATGAAGAAAAGCCAGGTGTCTGCTGTGGTTGCTGCAACATGTAATGTCAGAATAACACAGAAAGGGAAATGGCTGAAGGTCTCTGATAGGTAAGTAGCAGCATCTGTCCTCTTGCATACATCAAACACAGCTTAATAACTTCCTATTTACTGCTTCACGGCAGAGGCCCAGTAAATGAACAACCTGACTGAATTAGTCTATTTTTCTACCTTTGTCCTGTATAACAAACCTCTTGAACCACACTTAATGTGAACAGCAAATTTCACACTGCACATGGACATCTTTCAGCACAGATTAAATTAGTTATAATAAAACAATTAAAATCTATTTGCCCACAGACAGGAGGAAATGAAGGACCTGGCTGAGCCACAGAAAGGTAAAGGGTGGGTTGTCAGGACACCAGGAGAGTAAACAGCAGAGCCATGATTCTCAGGAGCAAAGCAGGGTCAAACTTACTGCGAGATAACTGCACGGGATATAATAAATCAGGGGTCCGTATTGCACTCCAGATGGCTGTGCCAGGCAGGAAGGCACAGTGGATCATGTAACTGTGGTTGTTTCTGAGGATTACTGATTCAGCCTGCCTTCACAGGGATATCCTAACAAATAAAATCTTTATGGCCTCTTCCGCTGGTGAAAATTTTCATCTACTGGTTAAAGTCAGGACATGTCTTAGCATTTGCATTGCCCTTGACACATATGCAAAATTAATTTAAGTTCACACAGTTTTAGCTGGTAAAGAGTTTTTTATTATCTAGTACTGTAAAGTTGCTTCATGGCATTTATTGTAAATACTCTGATGGACAGACAGGCCATTGTTCTGAGCTTTAGCTTGGCTGAGTCCCCCAAGTGTTCCAGGCATAGAGGCAAACACACTTAAAAACTCCTAAACCTATTGAGTTGTCTTTCAAAATTGTCCAGGCAACAGAATTTATTTATAAAACTCCGCAATCATTGATTCAAAACAAGGTTTTCTTGTTCTGCTTTTCTTCTTTGTCCTCTTTGAACGGTTTTCTCTGGAATGTTTTCGTTGTGCTTAGGAGTCAGAGATTTCCTGCGGCTTCTAATAAAGGCATTTGATTTCCACTCTCCACATACTTTAACACATCCAAGGATTTTGAGGTTTGACATTAGCTTAGGAGAGCTGGAGATAATCAGCCATGGGGGTAAAAAGCCAGAGTTATGCAAATTATTTGTAAAATGTATAGAAAGCAAAAGAGCTATTCCTTTAAATGTGGTTGGTGTGGGACAGAGTCTTTGTCTCAGCACAGAATATCTGTGTGCTCCCCTTCAAATTTATGGCTTTGATTGAAACCTGTAAAGGGGTGATCTGTAAAGTATTCCTGCTATCCTACACTTCCCAACAGGTTTATTACCATTCATTTATAAAATGAACAGTCTAACGAGCAGTGGTTTAGATCACAGCTATCAAAGTCTGGTCATTTGTCAAGATTAGTTTCCTGTTGTGAGATTGCCTTGTGCAAAAAGAGTGCATAACCTTGTGTTCCTCTTGGGAAGCTGAAAAAATACCTATAAACACCCTATAAGATAGGTTTAATGAAGATTTTATAATCTCAGAATTCAACCCAACACGCTGCTCTGTGTGTGTGTGTGTATTTGTGCGGATGCATGTTATAATACAGAGTACCTGTGGACAGGGGAGGGAGTTTTCTTGAGAAGAGTTAATTTCGGGATATGAAGTCCATGCAGTATTGTCAGGGCAATTTAATGTTCATTTGAATGAGTTAATATACACTGATGACAGTGTAATTCGTTATAGCTAAAAGGCTGCCTTGGGAAGCGCTGCTGCAAAAGCACCAGCTTTCCGGGGATAGTCGGCTGCCAGTAAATAACACGAAGTATTTTCTGTTCGTGTTAGATATACTTATGTTGAAGAAAAAGAAGAAACACAAACAGTCGCTAAGGCAGTATGACAGCAAAGGTGCTGGTCAGGGAAACAACACGCTCCACAGGACAAGGAGGTTATTTTCGTGTCCCAGTTTGAGGGAAGGTGCAGGGGATTTATGCTTTCTTGGGCTTTTCTTCTTGAAATTATCTGTAAACTGTGCTACATTTGTGTTTCCACTGTCACTGGACGGTGGCATATCATGCGGTTTGCTTGGGAGACAACTGGAGGCATTTGCAGCCCAACCTGGAGCGATCACAGCCCCGCCAGGGCCAATGCCAGCCCTGCCCGGGCCGCCGAGCCCGCACCGCAGCGCCGGGCCCGCTCCACCCATCGGCTCCGGCTGCATCGCCGCTCCCCGGCGCCAGACCCCGCCCGGGGAAGGCTCCCCGTTCTCCCCTCGCCGGTGTGGGGAGGTGGGCACCTGCCCGCGGCGGTGGTGGCAGGGCGGGGTCCCTGGAGCCCGTTTCTGAACGTTTCCCAGCCCCGCGGCGCTGTGAGCGGACACGCGATGGGCGCCGGAGCCCGGAGGCGGCCGGAGCCGCCGCGGTCCCGGTGCGGGCGGGCACCGGCACATCGGGGCCGGTACGAGCGGGCACCGGCACATCGGGGCCGGTACGGGCGGGCACCGGCACATCGGGGCCGGTACGAGCGGGCACCGGCACATCGGGGCCGCCCCGTCCCTCCCGGCGGCGACCGGAGAGAGGGGATGGCTTCGGGGGGACAATGCCTTCGCACCTGAGATCTCCAGGTGTGCCCCGTCCTAAGGACACCCTCTCGAACAGAGAGGCCAGGCTCGGTTAAATGAGTCTAATAGGTTTAAGCAGTTAAATAGAAACAACTTTTTTCAGTGCACCTTTTTTTTTTCCTCTTTGTGTATTAATCCTTTCGGATATAAAATTGTGTCGAGATAAAAATATTTTCTGCTCAGGAATTTGCTGGCTAAAGCATTGTGAGGAAAACCTTGTGGACAAAGCAAATGGAGGGTATGAAATAAGCCGGCCTGTTCACGGCGGTGCCCAGGGTCCTGTGTGGCATCAGTTTCCTTCTGATAGATTTAATTCATTACCTGCCTGAAAAAGAGCCACTCAGTCTGCCTTGCACCGCTGTTACCTTGAGGTTGTGGTCGTGCAAAGGTGTGCGCTGAGCCAGCCAGGCTGCCAGGGCAGTCACCCCTAGGTGCAGCTGGGGAACACCCCAGTTGCCGTCTCTCAGCCGTTTTCTGGATGTTGTGTGCAACCGTATTGACATTTGCTTTTCCCTCCTGCCCACTCTGACTCCAGCCCTTTGCCGAGGGCTCGTGACTGCCATTTTCCTGCACTTCTCAGCTCAGACAAAATGGAGGCTCTGGAGGAATGAATAACTACCGCAGTCTTAGCCTTCTAAAATCAAAGACAATTGCCTTTTTTTTTGTGAAAAATTATAGTTTTGATGATTAAAAAAAGAAAAGGCAGCATACCCCATGCTAAAAGGCAGAATCTAATTTTTTTCCTGTGAACACACTGGTGCAGTGGTGTTCATTTCCTTGCTGAAATGTAAATGTTCATGCACCTTGCACTGTGATGTATTGCCATAAAAGACACTGAATTTCAAATCACTAGCACACCATGTGACACAGGGATGTAACTTAGCAATTCGTCTTTATTTGAAGGCAGCCCTTTTCTGAAATCTCACTTAGGGAGATTCCCAGTTGCCATTAGAAAAGCAAAATAAAATTAATCTAAATAATTCTAACTTAAGCCTAGAAAATTAATGACGGATGAAAGACAGGGTTTATAGAGCACTAATAAGAACTAGTCTGGATACAGTGTGTGTTCTAGGGTCTGTGATTATACTGGTAATTTGACAGATTGTATCACTGCCTATCTGTGCCAAAGGATGTTTCACACCATTTAAAATGCACAGTACTTCCTTCAGAGACAGGTTGTTCTGGAATAACTCAACATCCAAAGAAAAGCTGTGTTATTTCACTCCTCTCTTTATTGATTGCATGTGTACAACCGTGTGTGCATGTGCACATGCTGACTTTGCCTCAGCAAAAGCACAAAGTTTGCATGCTCATTTCTGTGTTTATCCGCCTCCTCAGAGACAGACAATACCAAAAATGGGAAGTCATGAAATCTCTTCAGAATAGGGCTTAAGTGCTGAAACCAGAGACCCTGCATAAAACAAAGCATCAGCTGGTCCTTCCTTTAAAAGTGAATTAAAATACATTTGGGTTTGAGCAATTATCCAACTTCGGGAGCTCCATTTTTTTCTTATTTTGAAAAGGAAAAAACCACTGAGATAAGGACAGATCTTAGTGGGCTTTGTCCAGCAAAGGCGATTTAGGGAATCTCAAGACCAAAGAGATTGAGATTTGAAAAAATTGCATGCCTATGACATTTCCAAGCCTAAGGATGCAAGTCTTGCAGTGTGCAGAAGCATGAGCCAGGTGGATCTGTGCAGATATTGCTTGATTTAGATCCACACGGGGTATGATCTGACGCTCCCTTTGACTGTGCTGTCTCTTCCTTGCAGGCTGTTTGCTGCCAAGTGCAGCGGCTGCATGGAGAAGATCGCTCCAACGGAGTTTGTGATGCGAGCCCTGGAGTGCGTGTACCACCTGAGCTGCTTCTGCTGCTGCGTGTGCGAGCGCCAGCTGAGGAAAGGGGACGAGTTTGTCCTCAAGGAAGGGCAGCTGCTCTGCAAAAGTGACTATGAGAAAGAGAAAGACTTATTGAGCTCGGTCAGCCCAGACGACTCAGACTCAGGTGAGCTTTTTCCACACCTGCTCTGACCGGAGAAGCTGCATGAGTTTGTAGAGCTTTCTCATAGAAAAGTGCATTCATTTTCACATCCACTTTATCCAAATGCATGTGCCACCTATGCAAATTTGCAGGCACAGCTGAAAACATTCCTACTGGCAGTCTGCTTTCCCTAACCAGACTCCCTCCCTTAACTTCCTGCTTAGTAAAAGACAAAATCTTTTTGCTTTCATCGAAGTGTTTTTCTGTAAGATCATAAAGTGTGAATCAGACTGAATTTAGCTATGTGAGGCCTCACTCAAGTGAGGCATAAGTATGCTGTTCTCCTCAGGCATTCTTTAATCCACTTAATATATTTTTCAGGGGATCTTATGCACATACAATTTCACCACTAAATTAGGGAAATGAGCACAGCAGTAATATGATTTTTGAGAGGAATCTCTCTGCCAATTACAAATGTTCCTTTAAGAAAGATTGCAAGTACAATATAGAAATACTGAAGAGAATCTAAAAGTAACTGAGATGTGGGTTTGTGCCATCAAAATCACACACTTTTTTCCCAAGAAAATATGCAGGAAAATCAACAGTTGCCATACCATTAAATGTACAAATTACATGTTTGCCTCTGGTTTATGGGAAAATGCATTACTCCATTTTAACTGGGAGCACAAATTATCCTTAATCTCTAATCTGAGAGTCATATTCTCCACATCGCTAAAATTTTTATTTCCGCATTAGGAATCCCTCAGGACAAAGGTCTCTGCAGTCTCAGCAATGCATGGGACCAGGGCCATTCTTAGAGCAGTGGTTTAGTTACTGCCATGCCGCGTTTGCAGGACCTGGAGTGCTCTGCTCAGTAAATCTCGCATCGTAGGGTCTGGGCTCTCGGTGAACGTGCCTGAGGCACTTGAGTTTCCTCCTTGACCGTCAGCAAACTTCCCCCCCACCAGCTCCAGTGACCTGCTGTGCACCTGCCTCATGTCCAGCCAAACCCCCTCGACCAGCTCGTGCGAGGCTGTCCCCACGCTGGGGCTGGTCACAGGCATCTTCCCCCACTGCTGTCCTCACTCACACAACCGGTGCTGGCAGCTGTACTTGGCATCAGCTTTGAGCAGGGGTGGGCTCCTCTTCAGGACCAGATCTGGCTTGTGATCATCAGTGAAGAGCTACCACAGTAGCACAAACTAGTCTTGGTTTCAATTTCATTTCCCTTTGGCACAAAGGGGAGTTTCTTACTCCTGGAGATGCTTTTTTTTTTCCTTCATTATTCTCTGTTAGCCAAACCCAAACCTGAAAAACAAGCTGACAAATTAAATGAGTTGTTTGTCTCCCATTGTCTAACACATTGAAAACACTGATCTCCCAGGGGTCTGCATGAGAGCACACGATCTGCAAAGCCCTGGCTGAGAATGTGTCCTGCTTCAATCAAATGTTTATCCACTGGACACAAAAGTAACTCTCCAATGAGCAGTATTAATCCTCACAAACCTTTCCTTAGAAAAGGCATGCTGGAAAGTTAATAATGTCATGGTTATTAAAATGACTGAACTTCTCTTTAATCATTAGGCCAAAGATGCTTATTAAAGTAAAAGGTGATTAGACTGCTAGGTGCATAATAATCAGACCCTAAAATGAATTAAAGTCTAATTTGTTGATTCCCCAAATGTAGTCCTTTAGTATATAAAAATTTCAGCGTGTTTCTTCGTGTTGGAGTCCCTATAATATTTGATAGTGTTTTCTGGAAGAAAAATCAGTAGTCTGTTCAAATAAAAAGTTGAAAAGTTGATTTTCACAACAAAATGTGAAATTTATTTACCCCTCAACCTTTGCCACTGTGCTTGAGATTTCCCAGGACAATATACTAACACGTAATATCACCGGATTGTATGAGTATTCAGAATTTAATGATAGAAAGTACAAAGAATCTCTTTACAAAGAAGCTCTTTGGTCTGCAGAAGCACATAGATACTTGTATGTATTTACTGAGAAAGAGAAGTTTGTGCTTGCACATACAGACACATTTTAATGCACAGAGGAAGATTACTGATGTTTTCTGGGGGAAGTGGAAATGAGATGACAAAGATTAATATTATCTCTGGAGCTTCAAAACATACAAAACAATATTCAGTAACTGGAATCTGCACTATATTTAGTTAGATGGGCTTTGAGATACGTGTGTAATACTTGCTTTATGCTGTTTTGCTGCTGTAGCAGTGCAGGCAGTAGTACCTGTCTGCAGATAATGCTTCAGGAGAAGCTGGAGTTCAGCTGTGAAGGTAAAGGTGTTTATCTGGTGGTGAGATTGGAGCAGGTGAGCACACAGGACCAAGAGATCCTGGAAAGGCACAAAGTCTCTCTGTGCCTGATTCCTGGAAATACTGAAGCATATTCTGAGTTTACATCCCCTGATCAGTCCCATGCCCTAAATTAAAAATTGCAAACGTTTTTATGCTTTTGTGGCATTTGATTTAGGCAGAGCACACAGATCTAAGATAGTCTCTTCCTGCCCACAGCTGCTTTAGGTATTCAAATAACCATGGGACAATAGTTGAACCTGTTGACTGAAGAGCAGTTCTCAAACATCCTGTTTTCTTGGTGGAACAAGTGCAATTATATATCCTTTTTTCACCAGTCAAAAGTGATGATGAAGATGGAGATGTTAAGCCCACCAAGGGCCAAGTAACCCAAGGAAAAGGAAGTGATGATGGGAAGGACCCAAGAAGACCTAAACGACCAAGAACAATACTAACTACACAACAGAGACGAGCATTCAAAGCATCCTTTGAAGTGTCTTCTAAACCCTGTAGAAAGGTAGGTGCTTCACCAGGGACTGAGTCAGCCTTGACACCAGGCCACAGCCCCAGACAGCCCTGCCCCTTCCTGGGGCAATAGCAGTTCTCCTGGGGTGAAGGCAGAGCACTCTTTTTGCAGAGAAGTCTTTTGTGGGTAAAATAAAAAACAAGAAATGACTTAGTGTCATTTTCCTCAGCTCAGACTCTTTGTTCAGTAGTTACAGAACTGGTAGTGCCATCAGGGGCAGAACTTGACAACACTATGAAAATATATGATTAATTTTTAAAAGTAATTTTATACATGCAATTTTTGTTGTAAGTACAAATTCTCCTCTTAACAAAACTGATTCGTTTTTGGGGTTTTTTTTTTAATTTATGAAAAATTGCATCGTTAAGCATTTCCTCCTGCAGGTCAGAGAAACATTGGCAGCTGAAACAGGGCTCAGCGTGCGAGTCGTCCAGGTCTGGTTTCAAAACCAAAGAGCAAAGGTAGGCTGTTTGTCACATTATCAAAAGTCAAATGCAGGTTGTGCCTCAACATGGGCCCTTGCCCCACATGCAGCTCACACATGCAGAAGTCCCATGGCTGAACTGTCCGTGTTCTGCCTGCTCTGCTCTCTACATCCACACTAGAAAGGCAACTTCGGGACACAAACATTAAATTCATATGCTCAAAGCAACTCAGGGTTGGGAGTAAATTTTACATGCAAATCTGAACTGGAAACTGAAATGTTTAAGCTTAGAACTGAGCCCACAACAGTGTGTGCATAAGTGTAAACGGTCCGTATCAACTGATAAGATGTTTGCAGACAGTTTTGTAAGGAAACAAAATTGTTGCGTTTGGAGCCACGAGATTGTTCTGTTCTTCTGCTTTTTTCAGATGAAAAAGCTAGCACGAAGGCACCAACAGCAGCAGGAGCAACAGAACTCGCAGCGACTAGGACAAGGTAGGGGATTTATGATAAAGCAAAGTGAGAGAGAAAGAATCTGCCATTGTCTGGAAGTGTCTTTCCCACATGATACTTTAGTACAGCAATCCAGGGTGCACGCAGGTCTGTGAGTGACATGTGCCATCAGCAGTGGATGGACACAAAGGTGTACCTGAGTGCTCACACCAGGTTACCCCAAGTTCTCCTGGTGGGATCAGACCCCAGAGGGGCTCATGCAGAAGCTGTTACCTCATTTCTAGAAGAAATGTACTATGTGGAGGTGCTTGCACCGAAGGAAATCTTCAGGAGCCTTGCTCCAGCTAGATTCTCCAGTTTGTTTTCTACTGCAGTTAAGGGGCATGGTGCTCAGCTGGGAATCTGCACAGGCACCAGCTTTACTGCCCCAGCTGAGGCACAGGGAGTCCCTCCTGTGCCCCACGGGTGGCTGGACCCTGGGGCAGGCACTGCACAGAGGCACCAGGGCTTGCCCTGCTGCTCTGTGGGTACTCTTGAGGATCTCCAGCTCCCAAGACCTTGCAGCCTCAAATCCTCCACTTTACCCAGGGCAGAAAAACTGAGACCATCAGAAGTTAGAGAATAACTGGGCTCTGTCACACACAGTATACAGACTTTAGGAGGATAGGGTCAAGCACCTAGGAGCTCCAGAAATCATGTAGTCAGAAATTACAAGCTGTTCAGCTTATTGCTTGGGGTTCTACACTTGGACAACATTTGGAAAGTTTCTCTGACTGACAGGATACCCCTGACTGCATTTGCTAGGATTCATTGTTGCCACTGATTCTGCCCCAGCAGTAACTGTGCCTCCTCTTTGCTTTGCAGAAGTAATGTCCAACCGAATGGAAGGGATGATGACATCTTACACACCACTTGCACCACCACAGCAGCAGATTGTAGCAATGGAGCAAAGCAGTTATGGCACAGACCCATTTCAGCAGGGTCTTACCCCTCCACAAATGCCAGGCGACCACATGAACCCCTATGGTAAGGCATGCCTCATTCTGCCACATCCGAAGTAGCTGGGTCCGTGCGCTGGATCACACACCACAGGGGCAGCAGCATTACTGGCTTTTAGAATATTTTTTCTGGCATTTGTACCAGGGAATTTGTACCAGTCAGTTTTATGTGTGTATTTTCTTGTACACATAAGAGGGTAGAACAGAGCTCATCACAAAGCTCTGGACACCTTTCAAAACTATTTCACAGTATAATTCTGATAAATGATAAAGCAAGCACCTCTCCAAGCTCCACTTTTTAAAACCACTGTCCAAGACACTGAAAAATAAACAGTACCAAATTCTAGCTCCCTCACAAATTTTTCCTTTTTTCTTAGAAGCTTTGAGGAAAAAGTGCCTTCAATAAAGAGAAGTAATCTATTCATTACAAAATGAATAAGCAGCCCTGTAAGACCACTCAGATTGGATGCGTGGATTTGTTAAAGAACAGTTCTTGAGCTACTAAGAGATGGGTTACCACAGGACTTTTCTCCTGCATAGTTTTATTCTCTGTCCCAAATCAAGATGACGGTTTGCTTTCACGATTGCTTGACCACACATCAAACGCATTACAAGCACTAAATGCTCAATTATTGATTCTGGACAATTGCAGTGTGGCATTTAAAAAGAATGTCAGAGGATTTTTCAGACTGTGATTCTCGGCCTTGCGGTAGCCCACAAGGGCCTGTTTCAGACTCATTTCTGCTGACCAGGAGCACTTCACTGTAGAGGCTCACATGTGCATTAGTGTCCCCAGAACAGCGTGCACAGGCCAACAGGAAATCTGCTTTGGGTCTGTGTCATTACTTTTGCCACTGAGACAAGTCCGTGGTGCACACCAGGAAATTTGGGAGGTCCTGTAAGGAGCTGAGGACATATGAAGTGCCCTTGAGCATTAGGTGGCTTGTGATTTTGTTGGTTTGCTTGGCTTTCTGAGTAAAACTCGTTGGGAAGTGGGTTCTGTGCTCCAAAAGGAGTGCAGGGGATGGCACAAAGCCCTTCTGAATGAGTCTGTGAGGAAAAAGAAGCAGACTAACACTTTCGCAGAGCCCCCAGGACTCGAGCTAGAGCTTTTTCTGGTGCCTTCAGTGTTGAGGTAAGCTGAAATCTTAGTTGCTAAGGGAAATAAAAGGTGCTGTTCCAAACCAGCCCTAAAAGAGTGGAATTTTCTCAAAGGAGAGCATATTTACAACTGTATCTCACTTGAGGCCAGGGAAGCTGGGTCTCTTCTGGGTCCTGTCACACTGGTAGAACTTCTACCTTGTGTATATGTGAAGACCAGTATGATTATGGCTCTTGAGCCATGCTTCCCTGTCATGGGCACTCAATATCTGGTCCACCTTTCTTGTCAGTCCCAGTGCTCCCACGAGTGCCAGAGCCCATGGAGAAGCTGGGGACCTGCTCCTCCCCAGCACCGTTTGCTCCCGTTGTCAGCCAAGACTCTCTTATGTGCTGCTTACTGAAATTGAAATTAAATCCTGGCAAGTCTGGGGGCATTGCTGCCAGTTGACCCCTGTGGGTTGATTCCAAGCCCTCCTCCTTGTAGGTCAGACCCTTAGAGCCAGAGCAGGTTAACATGTGACTACAGAACCAGGAGTGTTCCCGTTTGCTGCAGCGTGCAGCATGTCAGCATCCGTGTGTACTGTGTCCTCCCCTGGCTGCGCAGCATCCAGCTTAACATGTACATTTCATTTGCAGGAAACGACTCCATTTTTCATGATATCGACAGTGATACCTCTTTAACTAGCTTGAGCGACTGTTTTCTTGCCTCTTCCGAAGTTAACTCCATGCAGGCTAGAGTAGGAAACCCCATTGACAGGCTGTACTCTATGCAGAGCTCCTATTTCGCCTCATGAAAATAAAGAAAACTAACAGCCGGCGTGTGTTTAGCCAGTGACTTTTCCAGTGCAGACTCTACAGCCATATGTTGCCCAGCTCTTCCTTCACAGTGACTCTGCTGCCTCTGGACTGCAAAGAGCATTTTTTTAGGAAGACTGTCTCTGTTTGCGTATATGTGTATGTATGTATATATATTTTAATACCTACGTACATACATATATAGAGAAAAAAAACACATCCACCTGTCCCATACCCTTGATTCCCAGCTTGCGCCAGACCACGAGACAAGCACGGAAGGAACAGAAGAACCTGCTCGTCCTCAGCCTTTGATCTGGTTTGGTTTGAGCTCATCATCCTAAAGGAAATGGATTTTGTGGAAAGCTAGATCTTTTCCTCCTTTCTCTCTTCCTTTCTTTTGGATGTCTAAACTTTTTTTTTTAAGCCACTGATACTGACATCAGCCAACCATATGACAAATAAATCAAAGAAACTGGAGATTCCTCCTTTTCTTACTGCATGATTCATACTATGTTGTGGATAAATTGCCATTTGAACTGTGAGAAGTTAATGTAAATGTGACGTTCAACATTTGTTTCCTTTCTACACTTTTTCTACATAACCTAGATCTGCTCATTAGTTTATAGCCCTTATGCATATGATACTGAGGAAACTGGTTAACAGTATTTGTGGAGAAAGCCAGTGATTTCAGAACAAGAAAGGTCTATGACCCTGGAGAGGAGATGCATGTTAGGGGCAGAGGCATTTAGGTTAGTATTGATCTTAAATAATTAAAACTAAAGGTGCTTACAAGACAGATTTATTTAATTTTTTCTGAGGTGTGAGATTAAAACATTTACATTTGTTTGTAGGTATTGCAGTGCCAAATTTCAAGTCCAGACCATGATTGGCAAACAAGTGTTTTTCATTCTGTTCTGTTTTGCATGAGGCATAAATGTGCTGTTCTCTATTGTCCATCTGGAATAATTAAGCACTCCTTTAGTTACCTTGCCTCAGCAAGAATTGAGGATACACAGTTCTAGCCTGAAACACCAGAAGTCCTGAAATGTGCACCAGCTGGGAACAGGAAACTATGAAAGAAATTACGATGGGAAGTTCAGGTATGTTGAGCTGAAATTTTACCACGTCCCGTAAATCCCCCGCTGCCAGGACTGCTGGCTATGGTGCCAGCTGACTGATCAGTGCAAGTGCTGGAAGAACAGGTACACCAGCTGAAGGGGATGTCCCAGCTGAAGTCTGTCTCTGATGTTGAAGTTTGAGCATATGTCATATAGATTTTTGTAGGGCATAAAATATCATAAGTAATAATAGTATAGCTATAAATATTGCCTGGTGATAATTATAATGTGGAGAAACAGACAAGTACAGTCATGGCTCTCAGTGGAGAAAACTTCATGGGGAATATTTGCCAGGGTAATATCAGTAATTATAGGGTGTGTTCAAAATAGAGCTCATGGGGAAAGATTGGCAGGATAGGCACTTTCTTAAATAAATACCTTTAATATATTGACCATAATAGCTGAAAAACAAGTCCAAAGCTTTGGTTAATCTAACTCCTTCAGGCTGAGGACTGGTACCAGGCCAGCGTCACAGCGTCCCTGTGGGGCTTGGCACCTTCTATGGGAGCGTGGGTCTCCTGTGCAGGGGGAGGCCAGAGCAGGACCCCTGTAACCTCAGCACCCAGGGAGGGAGCAGCCCTGCTGGGGGAACTGCAGCCTCAGCCTCGGGGAGTCCTGCATGGAAATGTGGACTGAGCATGTTGGAGGTTTCTTGAGAAAGCAAAGTTTTATCTGCAGGGTAAGTGCATGGGTTCTCACTCCAGAGACGACGAGAGCACCGTGGAGGAGGCTGTGCCTGTGTGTGCACGTAGTGCAGGGGGCAGAGCACAGGCCAAGGACCACTCTCCCACTGCTTGAGGTGCAGAGCCCCTGTCTGCTGCACACAGCCTCAGTCAGGGAAGGGACTGGTGGCTCTGCGAGGGTTCCAGGGGACATCCCTGTCCCCATCCCTGTCCCTCTCTGTGTAGGCTCCCACAGGATCCCACAGGGAGGTGGGAGGTGGGTCTGTTGTGTCCATATGCTTTACCTAGTGACCATTCCCTGCTTTCTGGCAGGGATGTGGTTTCAACTGAGGGTTGTGAGCCCCTGGATATATTTTGAGATTGAAAGGATTTTCTTTTCTTACCCATCCTGTTCAATTATTTTTCCCTTATCTTGTGTATCAAAATAAATAACAATTTCCTTTCTTTCTGCATGGTAGCAAACATCTATAAAGAACTCAGGTGATCCTCACTGCTTGCAGGGCAGAAGCAAGCAGGTTTCATATGGCACATGTAAACATTTGTCATTTGTCACCACCGATCTCGATGGATTCATCGTTTCCCTCCTCTCCCTTCTGCTGTGCTACTTTACAGTCATAGAAAAGCCTCTCAGACATACCAGTTTGTAGACTCCTCACACAGGCACAGCCTTGCTTCATATCTCATTACTGGCAGGATCAAAATGGCATTTTTGGTGTTTACAGGGACTTATATGAGAACTATAATGTGACCTACAGTTTGGAGAACTGCCTTGTCCCAACTCTACCTCTGCATCTGGGATGGATGTTGAAAAATAATCCATCACCAAGGAAAAAATCAGACATCCTATTTTATAACTGAAGTAACCATAATTTTTTGCTGATTTTTTGGATGACTGCCACTTTTTTTTTCATGCTTGTACATACTGTCTCCTCTCCCGTGGTGTGTCGTATGATGATGCCTTAGCTGTTTGTTGCCCCGTGTTCTGCCACCTTTGGAGCTACATACCATGTACATGTTCAGGCCCTTGGCATGTGTAACATTTTCCATGCCATGGTGGGCTGCTGCTGGTCCAAGGAAGGAATGCATAGGCAAGGATTTCCAGTGGGCCTGCTATAGCTGGCAAAGGCCAAAGTTCATTAAAGCAAAATAAATGTCACTTTCTTTTTGTGGAATAAATTATTCTACTGGAGTGTGATCATTGTGGTTTTAACCTGGGACCTTGCAGTAAGAGATTATACAGCAACCTCTGACCTCTTTGATTTCTGCTTTACTCTTCTATTGTCAAGGGAATGTCCCCGATCAGGTGAAAGTAAAATGTTTAATGGGCCATATCACAGTAATATCTTACATTGAGTCAAATTGATAAACTCTTGCCAAAAATTCTTAGCATCTGGCACTTCCACGGAAACCACAAACAATGATTGCACATATGGGAGCTCAAAGGCTAGAGGTCATGACAGCAGTTTATTACATGCACCTTACAGTGATCATTTTCCCTAGGAAATTAACCCCTCTCTAATACAAACGCATCAAGTGAGCTCTTCATGGTGTTTCCATCATATTGTTTTGGCTAATCAAGGAATACGTGTGCAGCTAAAGTGGTGACAAGATGCAATTAAGTAAAAGATGATTGATTAGGTTTCAGTGTGCTCAATAATGTATCAAAATGGTGATTGTGAGATCAGACTGAATATGCTGGGTACGAGCTCAGAGGTCCTTATTGTGCAGCTGCAGGTCTGTGGCGGTGGCAGAGAGTTCCCAGCGTTCATGACCGGTTACTGGGCTGTCTGGTACTGGGTCCCAGCTGGGCTGTGGGACAGGCAGCAGCAGCACCTTCCCTGGGCATGCCTGGCTGCTGAGGGGATGACTCCTGCCCTCTGCTGCTGTTTTCAGACCCTCCTTATCACTGCACTGTGGGGCAAACCTTGGGGCTCGTGGCAAACATGTTTCACAGTCACAATACTAAAGACAATTATGTTGCTATAAATAAATGGTAGGGGTTGTACTCACTTATATTGAAACATCATCGTGGGCATTTTGATCTCCTTTTCTTGTTTAAACTCTCATCAAAAACATCCAGATCACTTGGCCCAGTCGCAGCTAACTGTGCCTGAGATGTGGCTCATGTTAGTCGCACAGCAGCTGCTGAGTGGATTTTTCAAATCCACCCTGCATAACTCAGATGATCATTACCAGGTCCTTTGAAGGGCCATTGCTCAGCCACCTCGCTGTGCATCATATCATGGGGAAGGTCCTTCATGCCAGCAAACCTTCCAGAGATGATGTGAACCCACTTCCCTCTTCCTACTGTGCTCAGGACTCCCTTCCAGTTTCCTTAAGGGTCAGAGGTATATCCCAAGCCACTGCCTCAGGTGCTCCAGGGAACCCAGCTCTGGGATGCTGCTGGGATGCTGCAAGCTGGGGTTTACAAGAGCACCTCTGTGAGCCCTGTAATGAGAACTCTGATTCTCCCTGAAAGTCACTAGAAATGAACAGCAGAATCATGAGGAAAGGAAGGATTCTCACAAGCTGGAGCTCGGTCACAGCAGTGAAAGGACTGAGAGGCAGCTGAAGTACAACACGGCTGTGGGAGCTGGAGCTGCAGTACCCAGAGTCCCAGTGCTTCAGATCATGCTTTACACAACCACATGCCCAACTCACCCCACGAATTTCTGACCAGTAGCTGCTCCTTAGCATGCAGGTCCCTCCATAGCCCCCCTTCTGTGGCCTAGGGGCACAGGGCAGCCAGATGGCCCGGGCTTCGGGCACCTGTGCTCCTTGGTTAGGGACATGCTTGGGCATTTGCTTGCCTGAAGTCTTTTGGTTTTGGTGGGCTTTCAACACGGTCTTGCTTCTCTGAGGCCGATCTGACTACTCTGATGGCTCTTTCCCTCCTGACGGCTGCAGCCTGGATCACCTTGGCTTGGTGCACCCTGGTTCTGTTCAGCAGCAGCTGTGAAGGGGCTGCCAGATACTTTGCATTGGGAACTCTGTTTTTAGGTGAACACCCTATTTTTTAGCTGTGTATGGCTGTATTACTTGTATATTTATATATTCTGTATTTATGTTATCGAAATGTAGTATTTTGTAGCTGTCTGTTACAATTTGTTTAACTTGTAAAAAATATGACTGTGCTCTC
The DNA here is from genome assembly GCF_965178545.1 of Coloeus monedula. NCBI lineage: Eukaryota > Metazoa > Chordata > Aves > Passeriformes > Corvidae > Coloeus > Coloeus monedula. Next base: position 321,728 of record NC_138801.1, on the reverse strand, counting down.
TCATACTTAACCAGCTCCTTTCACTGTAGATTCGCTGCTCCTTTTCCTCTGTTGGAAACAAACCACCATAAATGTATGTAGATTGGAATTTTTTTTATTTAATTATTTGTCATTATTAAATTATTTATTAGTGTTTTTAAATTTCATTTCACTTCATTTTTTTTCCTGCCACCATTGCTGGCAGCTAAGATCCATGAGCTTCTCATGCATCATTTTCCTTCCCACGTGCATGTGCACATGCACATACACAGAGTCTAAACAAAAACAGAAAAAGAAAAAAAAAAGAGAGAGATTACACTTCAGTATATTTGTAAATAAAAGCAACCTGTAAACGAAGCAGGATTTTCCCTCAGTGTGCAGTTCTTTCTTTGCTTTTGCAGACTGAGAGTGTGTTCTCTGTGTCCTGGGGCTAGCATCAGTGTTCTCACAGGCGGGAGAACCCAGGGACAGCCGAGCACAGCCTCGATGGTTTTAGTGTTGTGGAACTGGAGCCCAGGCTGCCTGGCAGAGGGACACCGCAAGGGTGATGGCAGAGGCTCCTTTTGCACTGGTCTTTGGCCTCTGCAGGTTGAGAGCTGTTCTGTAGGGATGGTGACAGATTGTTACACATGCTGGCTCCTCCAGCTGGCTGGTCAGACACAGGGAGCCAACCCAAACAGCCAGCCCTGGCAGAGGAGCTGCTCCGTGGTGATTTCAGAGACCCAGTGGGATCTTTCCTGTGCAAAGCACATGCAAGGGCAGCCCCATGCTACAGCAGACAAATGTGTGTAAGTATTAGCAATGGATTATAAAGTATCCATCTAGTAATAGCAAATTTGAGACTAATACAAAATGATAGATACTTGCTGGTGTCTCTTGGGCCATGTAAACATGAACATGAACCTCAGCTGAGGTTTCATCTGGTCACATCTGATTACTCACTGCCATTCCCCAGGTCCAGAAACATCACATTTCTTTTCTATGCCTTGGAGATAAAGTTTTACAGATAACCTGGTATCACGAAATGGGACAGCCTCGTTTCCACCCCCACCCTGCCATTTCAGCACGTCCCTATAGCCCTTGTGCAGCAAGGTGGGTTCACCTACCTTGAGGAACAGGCCATTCCACAGCCCCAACAGGCCTTGCAAGGACATGGTGTATCCCAAGGGGAGGGTGCTGGCACCGACTGAGTCTCTCCCACTGCAGTTTGCACATCATGCCGGTGGCACCACAAAGGGCACAACACATCAAGAGGCGGTATCTCAATGACATAATAAAAATCAGTTTAAAAGTTTCTTCCCCTATTTTGTTTTTAAAGATCCACACGTAACTGCTGAGCACAGATCTCCCTGCTCAAACTCTTTCCAAGGTAAGGGAGGAGGCACAGTCCCAAGTCCCACCTGAGGACCAGATCAATAAAGCATTTTTGCTCCTAGTCAGAACTTTCGTTCCTTTTTGCTTTCCAGCTCCAAACTGCATCATCCTGTCCCACTCACACTGGTTATTGGTGGAATGTCACTGAGGAAAAATGAATTGCCATTAGCAATTGGATTCACCTAAGTCAGAATTAGCTACTCAAATATTCATGCTCTGTGTGCATCTAATATTTATGAAGGAAGAATTAGAGTTGCCCATAGCCATTTTTGAATCTCCCCCAAAAAAATAGGTGAAAGGGATCACAAAAAAAAAGGAGGAAAAAAAAAAGATTAATACATTTGGGGCTTGGTGTTGTGTATTGTTTGTGTTGTGTTTCTCCTTGGTGTCAGTGAAACAGAATGGAGACTGATTTATGTGCCACAGCTGTAGCAAACAAAAGAAGAAGAGACCAGGGAAATGGCTAGAGGTAAAAATGCCAGTGCAAGGGGCTAAAGGCCTGCACCTGGGTACTGCTTCCCATGCAGCCTCCCCCCCTTGGAGCACCTTGTAAAATCAGATTATCTGCTGGACACAGGAGTTCAAACAGCCCTTCAAAAGATTTGTCTTAATAATTGCTGCCTTATCTTAACTTCTGGTTTTTTATCAGCCAAACTGCTGCTGGGAGGCAGATCCTGAGGATAAGGTTCTGTCACTCTTAATTATTATTACCTCTTATAATGAAAACACATTTGTTCATCCTCCCGTGCACTTGGAAGTGGTGTAACAAATGAATGTCTAGTGTTTTATCAGTATTTTTAATAACATAAAAGAAACTTATGAGTATGGCCCCACTGTATAAATGATTGTACATCAAATGCTATGAAATAGATAGCATACTTGCTTCTCATTTATTTATATTCAAATATAAACCAATTACTCAGAAAGAATGAAACACATTTTTATGTCCTCAGAAAACCGTTTTTTCCTGAAAACCAAATTTTGCAGTTAAGATGCTGTAGGGCTATTTTCCATCACAGAAAGAACATGATAATTAGCCCCAGAACCAGCAGGTACATTCTGAAATGAGGTGATAGAAATGCTATTTCTTTGTTTACTTATGATGGGAAAATGAAACAATTCTCTCTGAAAGCTCACTAATGAATTTGGCCTGCAGTATTTGTCAAAGCCACAGCCACCATTTGCAGTCTTAAGCTAGTTTTTCTCATACCTCGAGAACTAAATATGAATTGCTTGGATATAGTGATAGCACGGTGTCAGTTGTATGTGTGAAGACCTTAAAGTCAGAAATGATCTGCACCTCTCCTTGGCCTGCAGCTCCTTGCACAGGTCTGATGTTTCTCACCAGCCATGGCCAGGGTCAGATGCTCTTGTCATAGCTCAACATGTCAATCACAAGCTCTGGGGCTATCACCCAGCGAGCAAGGCCCAGTGTTAGACATCACCAAAGTGGCACCCCAAACTGCAGAGCAAAGAAAATAACAGTGGAGAATTATGTAAACGACAACACGAACTAGAGCAAGGCACGTTTCACTGCACTGAATGTTGATAGAGTCTTTGCTCTGCCACATGGATTTACACTAACAATCTCTTGACCTTTAGTTAGCAAGAGGACATCACATTCTCTCATCTTTAGCCAAAATGAGGAAGTGAAGTGACATTTTTGCATGCCTGTGGGATGGTGCACCCACAAGGAACCGTGCAGGGATCTAATACAACATCTGCTCACTCCAAAATCTTCCTGCCATCCCTTGTGCCTGCTGACTGACTGGCAGATAGGACAGATCCAGTTCCTAGAAGCAGCAGGTAATGAGGGTTTGGTCAGACCCTGGCATAGTCAGATGATGTCCAAAGCAAAAAGGATTCTGTAAGACAGGCAGATAAAAGCAATGCTTTATGGCAAGCCTTTAGCAGCTGGCAGGAGGGACAGGCTGGAGCTGTACATAAAGCACAGGAGCCTGGTTCAAACCCCTCATGTCATCCATCAGTGACAGATACTTTTGTCACTGTCATGTGCTTGTGTGTCCCTCCCCTTCCAAACAAATCTTTCCATATGCTGTGATATTTTACTTTTAAACAGGCTTAGGTAGAATTCAAGTGGTTTTGTCAGAGTTGAGCCATTTTCCCATTCAAATTACTGTAGAAAAGGATAGGACACCGAAGGGTTCCTTACAGCTTTCTGCCTGAGATACTGTTTCCTGAATAAACCATCCACCTCATTTGGAGCTCAACACAGTTCTTCCCCAAATTATTTTTAGCTCTTCTGCTGCTTCAGTTCAGTGTTCAAGACAATGTTTTGGCATGCTGCCACCTCCCCTCAGGTGGTGGGGCCCAGGGAGCACATGCAGGGAGTTGGGATGAGGAAGGTGAGGGAGACCTGGTCCACAGAGGAGCAGAATTGAGCGTGCATTGATGTCCATCTCTGTACATGCCATTTTGGGTTGAGCTTGAGGAGAGCACCTCTCTGCTTTGTGACCCTGGCTGTAGCCGGACACTGACCCTTTCAGCCATGAACTTCTCTGACCCAGCCCTGGGAACAAGCCCTGTCCACCGGGTGGGACAGGGACCTTTCCCCAGAGCAGTGGAAAGGTGCAGGCTGCTGCTCCAGCTCTGCCACTGCAGCAAGGATGCAGGCCACGGAGTTATATTTTTTTAAGGAAGATGTTTCACAGTGAGCCATCTGTGTTATTAAAACAAGGAACATGGGATATTAAATGCCTTTTCCTTCTGAACACCCATTCTGTAATTACCTGCTCTCTCCCCGCCCCCAGGGAACATGTCAGTGGTGGTGTGCAATGGTTGGGAACTGCACACCCACAGACAGCCAAGGTCTCTCCACCACACCCCTCCGGGTACCAGCACCACTCAGGTAGGCTTAATTTCTTCCTTTGTTCAACTGGTAACGAGTAAACTGGCGTCCAGCAGCACACAATAAATTACTCCTGATCAGATTACCAGAGATCCGTCCCAGCTGGGGCATCCCATCACACCTGTGTTGTCAGATTAGTGGCGATAAGGAGCCGCTGATAAGCCTTGCACTGAAGTGCTCTCAGGGACCCTGAGCATTCCCTTGATCTTTCTTTACACTTCAGCACTATGCGGAAACCTTTTGTTTTAGAACTGAGAGGAGAAAACAGGTAATTATACTCCCAGTGGCAACCGCCTTTCGTGCAGGACACAGCAATGGAAGCCTGCTGCATACTGAAGCAGGCAAAATACAACTGACTAGAAACAATTAATTACTTAGCCCTGGATAACTTAAACTCTTTTTCTCACTTCTAAAAAGAGGGAGAAGCCCCCAGGCTGTGCACTAGGCAGAAAGAAACAAAAGTGTGTTGGAAGGCAGATTGCTATCAGGCTGGCAGCTTCAGGGATGTGGCTTTTCGTGGGGCTGCAGCCTAAGTCTGCATCCAGACACGGCCGTTTCTGCCTGGTTTCTGTATCAGCTGATCAGAACAGAAGGTTGGAAGCAATAGCCCAGTTGTGGTTCATCTGCCTGTGTGACTTCCAAGGGCCACGAATGAGTCCAAGCAGCTGTTCTCTGAGAGCACCAGCCAAGAGTCTGTGTCTGTCCCAGCTTGCGCCGAAGGGTTTGTGTGTGTTATTGAGATCACACGTCCCATTCTTAAAAAAATTTCTCTTCTCACTGATACACCAATAGTCAGTTTACAAAACACTGAGAAATTAAAGTCTTAGGCAAGTGTGAAATGAATGTTTTTGACAAGGACTGAGTATCAGTGAGGGTCTGGGTGCTGCTGCAGTGCTGGCAAAGACCACAGCTACGGCCACAGCAAGAGTCGGACCCACCCCGATTTTTAATTGCTGCAGTGATGCAACCTGCAGCTCGTCACAGGGAGGATCAACTGCCTTGAGCCCGGTAAGTTGACAGCTGAACTCCGTTTCTGTGAGACTAATGAATTTTTAATGACTAATGGCTATTAATAAATCAATAGCACAATAAAACTAATAAATAAATAGATTTTAATTAATAGATAAGTTATTAATACTAAAGTACTAATTTTAATGATATTTGTAGCAAAAATTGCCTGTTTCTTCACTTTCTTAATCTCTGAAACTTTTATGAGGCCTTTCAAGTACAGAAGATTCCTTTAAGACAACTAGAGCATGCATGAAAAAGAACAGGCTTTTGAAATCGAATCTTCTCGTGCTTAAAATAGAGGTAGTGCTGGGCTGTTGACAGTAGGTCTCTGAAGACTTTCAATATACTTTTTATTCTGTGAGTCTGGCACCACATAGGAAATTAATTCAGTGACAATATTTTCATTAGATTATAACCCAAGTTCTCAATCTTAGGCACATTTGTATGCTTGTAATACATTCTAATTACTTGTAAAGAATAAGTCTGTGTGCTGGTTGGCTTATTGAATATATTAAATTAATGAATAAATAAATTTGTCTCCATGCTGGGAACACCACTTGACATCAAAGCTTGCTGCAGAAGGAACCAGAAGTGCTCTTGACTGTGGTTTTGGTAAACAACATGATTTGTATTGTCGGTGGACCTTTATGTCCCTCACAAGAGTGATGATGGAAAAAGCATTTTTTATCCTCCGAAACAACAGAAACCAACTATGTGAAGAGACTGCTACTTCTCTTTTTTCCTTTTTTTTTTTCTTTTTTTTCATGACGGCTAATTATTGATTTAGTCAGGAGAATTGCTCTTGGATGGAACTCTCAGGAGCACTCTAGCACTTTCACGTATTTTTAAGTTATGCAAGTAAGAAGGAAATAGCATATACATGAATGAAAACTGTGATACTAGTAGAAAAGCATGTCAGATTTTAGTATATAGTGTCTGCCCATGTTGTGGAATTTTCTGTTTATCTTGTCATATTTCAGTTTTAAAAATAAGCTGTTTTTAGCATGGAACAAAGTCATCAAAAGTGGGACTTTTTCTCAAAAGATGGGAAATCCAATAGCTTTAAGAGAGCTATTGACCCACCATGGTAGTAGGGACAAGTTTCTCTGTTTCCTCAGTGCAGAGCTGTAAGAGGCTCATCTTGCCCCCTACTTTGTGGTTTGTTCATCAACTTGTAACATACTGAGTTTTCTTTTCCTGGAATGATTTTCCTCTCTGGGCCCTAAGAGAAAAAAGTGCAGGTCATGGCATGCAAGGAAGAAAACCTGGTGTTCTGGAGACAGCCCTGTTCCCTATAGCTGATCCTCTGGAGTGCTTGGGTTTGCAGGGAAATGCTTCTCATTTCTTAGAACAATTGCATCCCTTCTGAGTGTCAAATTTTCTGATCAATGGTGTTCCAAAATCTAAAATGCTGCTGGTTCATATCTTTTCCTGATAGCGGGATCGCCTTGACATTAGGAACTATGTCTCCAGAGGAGCTTAGCAAGGACATGGGGCAGAATACAAGGCACGTTATCTCTTAGTGAAAATGCAAGTGAGATGCAAGAGGTCAGAGAAAATAGGCTCCTGGTGCTGGAAGGCTGCCCTTTCAGGCAAGGGACTTGGTGGCAAGGCTGGAGCAAAAAAGGAAAATTTCTCTTCCAGCCTGTTGAAATCAGAGTCCATGGAACAAGACAATGTGGTTTTCAATGTTGTTCAGGCTGCAGTGCTTTGTTAGAGAACTGTTCACCCATGTGAAAATGCGTAACCCTGTCAAGCTGCCAAGTGAAACTTTGGGTGATCGGCTGCGTAAGCGCTGGTAGCACAGGATAGGGCTGCCTTCGGCTACTTTCAATTACACACCCAATTCTTTTAAGACTTCTGAATATTTGGGAAGAGAGAATATGCAGAACTTGTTTGTTTACATCAGATTGTGCTGTGTTTTCAGGTTTGGAGCATGTGAGCACAGTCTAGCCCTCCCCCTTCCACATACCTGGCAGCTTTGTCAATGCAGCAAACGAATCCTCTCCAGGAGTAAGCAGCGGTGTCAGACTGATATCGTGCAGGGTTTCGTCATTTCAACCAAGTGAGAACTGGAGCAGAGACAGGCATTTAGGAGCTAATGCTTTGCAAAGCAAACTGTCGGTGCTGGTGCTGCTGCGATGATTCAGGCAGCCCCGGGGCACTGCTGAGGTTGGGCTGGGCTGGAGGAAGGTGGTAACCACTGGCAGATCTCAGCCTTTCATCTTGCAGGTACTGCTGGAAGCGTGGCCAGGCTCTGCCGGACTTGGTGCTGGGCAGAACAGATGGGAAGCGCACTCGGTTTCTCCCCGCCCTTTCGAGCTAGGTCAGCCACCCAGAGTCGGCCAAGCACCCAGCTGTCCCCGGGCACCGAGTCTCTCCCCAAAGGCTTTGGCAACCTGGCACCCTGCAGGCAACACCAGGGAAGCTTGGCAGGAAGCTCTAAGCATTGCAACTTCTTCAGGACTGAAACGTTTTTTCGTGGCTTGGGATGCTCTCAGGATGGCCTGTCTGTGCAAGTAGCTTTTTTCCACAGGTGATTGCAAGTGAGGTCTTTTGGATGAGGAACTCACTGAAGCTGACAGCTTAGTTATTTTGAATTTATATACAGCTCTCTGTTCAGCACCAGGGTGGTGCTCAGTTTGCCCTAATTAGCCCAAATTACTGTAGCTACAAAAAGCAGGAATTGATTCTCATGGTACCTTGCTTATCTCTACATAGAGCTACTGCAAAGACATGCCCCTGAGGGCATCACAGTAAATTTCTGAACCTTAATTCACATGTTCAAACTGTTAGTCAAACTTCCACACCAGACGTATTACTGCATTTAGTAATTTTCAGCTTCTAATAAAGAACTCTGTACCTTTCTTTTCTAATCTTCTGAAAAACATGTAGCAGCATTCAGCTGCTAGAAGAGGTACCCTGAAGAGCCAAGACATCACAACCCTCCTCTAGATGACCAGGACTTCACAGCTCAGAGCTGTCTTTCCCCATGACAAACACACCCAGACTTGCTAGTCCTTGCTTTGTCTCGATGCTGCTTTTCCCCACATTATTCTACTCACCCACTCCCAAAGGAGCTATGCCACAAGGGCAAGGAAGGCAGTACTGCTCCTGCTCACACTGCTAATGAAACAACGCCTCAATTAGCTGTCAGAGGGGAGTCTCTGAGAACTGGAGCTGGTATCTGCAAGCCTGGAACATTTGTGTTTCTGTACTAAAAGTAACAGTTACACCACAGGAAGGAAAACAAACCTCCACAAAATAAGGCAATAAAACCAAACAGGTTTAGTCAAAGCAAAGGTAGTATTTTATTAATCATCATTATTTTGCTTTGTCAAACTTGATAACACTGGAGAATAAAAGGACTTTTTTATTGTAGTGAAAAATCTGACAGATTGGAATGGAAAGCGAACTTTCTGAGCACTGAGGAAAAAAAATTCTGAAATTAATTGGTTTTGAACCAAATGCACATGTGAGTGATTAAAACTTTCCTAAATGAAAACACGGTGGTAACATTATTATTTCAATACAACTGAAAAGTAAACACAAAGCTTACCTGACATGACATTTCTATGCAAATACTGGTTTTTTATATTTCTGAATTAAAATTATCTGGATAAGACCAATTTTTCCTCAAAAGTGCTCTTGCAAAGCTTCTTTATGTTCCAGGTACCTGTTCTGATTTTCCTATAAAAATAAATTGGCATGTTTACATTTCTGAGCCCAGCATGGGTGTGGCATGAACAAGATTGTATATATGTGAAAATTCAAAGGTGTTTGTGGCTTTTCTTTCCCAGTTTTGCAGGAGAATCAAATAGTCATTCCTTGCATACTTCAGGCTTCTCATCATTTACCTTTCAGACTTGTTATGGCTGCTAAGAGCATGAAAAATGAAGCATGAAGGAAAGCACAAGATTATGTTAAATGATGAGCATCATCCCTGAGGTGGGCAGATTTCACAGATATGTCCTGTGTGACAGCAGTGGGCTGAGGAGAACCTGATTTTCAATGACACAGAGTGCAGAGGATTGTGAGTTGAGGACACATGCTGCAATCAACAAAAATGAGTGAGATAAAATAGATGCTCAGTGTACATGTATGTCCATGAAGTGTGAAGAGGCTCTCCAGGTAAGTTGTGCTCAGACAAGGTACCCCATGTGCTCCACCTGTAAGTACCCTGCCGCTGGCCTGGCCACTGCCACGTAGCCAATACCAGGAAATGCCCAGGGGGGAGGAAAAGCTGGCACTCCTGGAGTTCAGGCAGCATTAATGATAGAATCAGCTGTGTCCTGCTGGGAGAAAAATGTCCCACTCTATTTGCCAGAGTCACATGCTACATGGTGAGAAGGCACTCCTCACAGACTGGCATTGGCATGGCAAATATCAACACAGCCACTGCTCTTGGCAGCATTTCAGAGAAGGATTTTCATGAGGATTAACTGTTCCTGAACAATTTCTCCAACATATAAGGTACAAATATTCTTTCCTTCCACTCAGTCATGCAGGTCTTTCTTGTACAAACACTGTGGCCAACAAAAGGAAAATCTTGCCCTCCAGTTATGCAAAATCCCTTCAGTGCCCCTGTGCCAGTTCCACGGGTGCTGATGGAGGGCAGGACTATGGAGGGCACAGGGTCTCTCCAGCACCTTGTCCCTGCACACCTACTCTCAGGAAGAAAATCTGTTCTTCTCTAAGGAACCAGCAGCCAGAGCCCAGCAAGGTCCAATTCCCAACCCATGTTGATGATGCTCTGCCAGAAAACAACTGATGTTTCTTGTCTCCTTGTTAAAAATACTCATGTTGTCACCTGTGGTGGCAAGTGAAGGACATGGCAACTCCTAGACCCCCAGTCTGGTCTGGAACAGGGGTTCACAGGTTATAATTTCTACTATGATAGTGCTTAATTTTTTTATCATTAACAACACCTCAATTTTGCATCAGACCTTAGTCCCCTGGCTTGTGCTTCTCAGACTGTACGTAAATATCATATATGCACCAATTCAATTTTTATGAATAGCTGCCATCGTAAACTGATACAAATCTCTAAATTTTTCTTTTAATTTGATTTTATGTTGATGTGGCTATCAAAGCTCTACCACATCAAAGGAAATATTGTCTGTTATGATCAAAGTCTATAGGATTTTTAATGTAATCACCATCCAAAACCTGAAAGAAATGTTATGGAAAGGATTAATTGGGTTTCAGGCAAGTGAATTAGGAACAAAATTCCAATTGATATTCAGTAGCATTTTGGCATCTAGGTTGTAGAAGCCCTCTGGAAATCCTGGACCAGGCCAGTGGGTGATGCACCATTTCAGCACTGTGCTCAGTAATTTTATCCTCAAACAATTTTCGTTAGGGGCACTCCCAACATCTATCTCACAAATTACTGGTGGAGTCACATCCCCTGCAGCACTGCTAGGATATTGTATCATGCATCTTTTCTAGCTTATGACTGGAAAAGATAAGATCTGAAAAGAATTTGGTGGTGAGGTAGGTGATGAAATTCTGCTGCTGTGTTTGAATACATCAGGCAGGAATTGTTTTGAGTCCTGAATATGTATTCAATTTCCACAGGCTTCCAGGTGAGCGTCTTTTGCGGAGGGAGTACAAGCACTGATATGCAGATAGAACACAATAACTATCAATAATCCAATGACACCTGAAAAATCAGGGAATACATTATTCCAAAAGAGTAGATGAACTAAGAGCCATTCATTTCTTTAACATTAGATGCCAGAGAATGGGATGTTGCCTGTGTTGTCTCAAACCTGGTTTATATGCATAGGTAAATACAAGTTAAATCATCTCTTTCAGGATGCTTATCAGCCTCTGCTATTCTTGCACTGAAGGCATAATAGCAAGTCATGACAGCAGGGAGAAGGGGAAAGACACCACTGCAGTTTTGACCTTTTCCCAGCTCCTTGGTGGTGATCTGGCAAAGGGCATACTTTTATTTAACCCACACCACTGGGCATTGTCCCTTTGGTGTTCAGTGCAGGTGTGAACACAGGCAGTTGCTTAGATGGAGATGCAGAAAAAATATGCAGATATTTATGGATGATATGTGGTTTAGTCATTACACAAGATAAACTGTGGGAAAAGCAGCCAGCTGCTGTGACGCTCTTGGTAGCAGTAGCTTTATGGAAATGAGGACGCGAGGCAGTGATTTTCTGTAAGAGCCACTAGGTAAATGCTGGGAAGCAGGTAACCAGGTTAGGTCCTAATGAGACAAGCATAGGTTGCACAGGTTGTGCTATGTCTTGCTGAGGCCAAGTGGGTAGTTGCAAATGGACATGCTGGGATCTGCTTGCTGGCTCCCAAGCTGGGAGAAAGGTAACCACAGAAATACAGAGTGGAAAAAATTATTCTATGCTTTTAGCGCAGCTACATCAAACACATCGGGGAAGCAAAGTTCCAACACAGAAAAACAGGGAGCAGTACAACTTTCTGATCACTATTTTCTGATGGCTTGTCTGCTTGCAGCTCAGTCAGACCTGCCTGTTCACTCCTGCATGGAGAGCGATCTGCCAGAAGAACTGCCAAATTATCCTGACACCTTACACTAGGCAGCCTGTTACCTGATCATGAAACAGGCTTTGCTTTGTGGAGAGGATCCTGTCTGCAGAACCCTTGCAGCGAGGCAACACAGCTACTGTGGCAGCCTCCTGCTACACCACCCCTGTGCTGAGCTGAGATGCGAGGCTCACAGCTGAACTGTGCCTTTCTCATCCGTTTTATGTTACTCTGCATCTGTATTTCTAGGCAGGGGCATTTTCCCTTCTTCCATTTTACCTTACAATAAAGCAAAGCAAACAAAGAGGTATCAAGCTCCTGAACATCAAGCAGGAGCATACACGCATATTCTCGGGCTGCCCAGGCTATAGACCCAGCGTCCTGTGACATAGCAGACGCAGCTTCCCCATTGTCCGGGTGACCCCAGCTGAGCTGGGAGGAACGGCCCGGGGTGGGGGAGAAGGATCAGCTGTGGGCCTGATCCCAGCTGCACCAACCAGCTTTGTCACAGGCAATAAAGGGCCGAAGAAAAGACTTTTGTCCTTGACTGCGAGAGCGACGAACCTCCTCTCATTGGCAGGGATGACAATTAACCGCAGAGGATTCGTTCATTGTCTGGCACTCGTGATCTCCCAGCAGTTGTCCACTCCAGCATGTTCAAATAATGGGCGGCACCTTGGTTTTGTCAATGGCTCAGTCGGCTTTGTGTGCCTGTGCCAGACTGTCAGCCTGGAGGAGCCGGCTGGCTGTGGCAGAGAGATCTTACTGAGATATGGCTGCGGTAGAGAAAATCCATGAAAAAAATTGCCAGGACAGGCTGAAGAGTGAAGCAAGATCTCCTTCCAGTGAACCTGGAATAAACAAACAGTGCTGGGCTGACAGGCATTTCATGGGGGCTCCATCACCCCATGTACAGAATCCTTTCTGGGAGGACATACCAAGTAGGCTCCTTATGCTGAGACCTCTAGCCTGGAGTGAGTTTTATGGAAGAACTCTTGACCCCTGCAAAAGGGCATAACATGAGAGCAAAAAAACAACACCGTGGCAGCCTTCCATGCACTTTCCTGTAGGAGCAAGAATTTCCCACCAGCTCTACTGGCGAAGAATGAGTTCCATTCAGGGAGGGAAACTTGTACTATTGAGGCTGCCACCAGACACCTCTTCCTGATGCTAATCCTATTCTTCTTCTGTGGATCAAGTAATTCTTGTGTGAGTATTTTTCATGGGCTAAAGAAAAAAGATATTTAACCACAACAAACCTGCTGCCAGCAAACATCAATCTTAGCTTCTTGGCTCTAAATTATGAGCACCAGCTACCAATTTCTGGCTGTTATTTTTACTGCAGAGGCACCTCACGCATTGACGTGGATCTCCTGGCAGTGTCGGTGCTTTGCCATCCTCCTGAAAGCAAGCATGTGTAGTCCTCCAAGACATGAGAGAAACTTAATTAGTGCTATAAGGCACTGACAGCAATGTTTTAAATAATCTCTTGCAACACTTGTTTGGGAGTGTAGGAAAATTCTCCTTGCCGAGAAACGCCTTCACAAATTTGGAGAGTAGAGAAGTACTTTGAGGATTTAAGCCTGCCCCTCCTCCAAGCACTTAAAAACCCTCCTCCACTTTCAGGTGACTCAGTCATTCTAGCAGAGGCTGGAGGGGGCAGTGTCCTCAGAGCATCCTGGTAAAACAGTGCAGAAAATCAAAAGTGCCCCACATTCTTGTGAAGCAAAATTCTGAAATATGTTTTTAAAAATCTTTTTGCAACACTTCCAACAGATCAAATGGTTTATGTTTTGTTATTCATTTTTCCTAAGTGAATGCTAGCAAAACCTGTCTGAGCCATGAAGCTGATCTTCTACGGTGGTAGACAAGGGCCCTAAATGTGGATTTATTGCCTGTTTATTGCCCTGATATCAACCCCTCGGTTACCACACGCTGCCAGTGAGTCCCCATGCTCAGCCTCAGAAAACAACAGGAGCCTTGGCATTCTCCAAGGTGCTTGACCTTGACCAGCATAGCCCACTGGCTTCCACCCATGGCTGTTCAAAGGACAAGGACGTTTCAGCAGCTCTTCCCAAGGACAGGCAATCTGAGCAGCTACAACCTCTTGCAAGCTCTCCAGTGACCCATACCTGATGAGTTACACGTCTGATCATTGTCAGCTTGATTGAGCCACTGCTGTGGTTCAATCTCAGCACACTCCTCTGGCACTGAGATGACATGGGGATCTGCCCACACGCAGGTCCCACTCCCACAGTCGTGTGTCAGTTTTCCTGGGCTCTCATCCACTGATGCCAATCTGTCAGCAGCAGGAGAATGGTTCCCTCACCCACCAGGCACCTCCCCATGGCAGCCTATGCTCTTTCCTGTTGCCAAGAAAAACTGCATTTCACCAACTTTCTGAATTTCTTTTTATTTTTGTTCTGAGTGTTCCCAGCACGCTTGTTAGTCTAAGCTTTAGAATGAGCTGAAAATGAGTTATAAATGGACACTGACTGCAGAATGCTACTATTTATTCAAGATCTTTTACATACCTGTCTCTCACCCAAAAGACGAAACAGCCAGAGCGGGCAAGAGAGAGTCTCCGCTGCTCAATTAAAAAAAAGAATTAAAAATATTTTAATACACCTGTTACACGACAGGAGGAGCAGAATATGGCTGCTGTCTCTTATCCTGTGGGAGTCACACATATTGTATCCTTCTCCTTGCTTGGTTCCCTCTAAGCCTTCTGTTGTGGTAACACAAAACAAATCTTTTGACCGAGTTCAGGAGACTGGTCTAACAATAAGAGTTATGGATTCCATTGTCCACACAAATGTAAAGGTTACAGCATCTGTCGTGTGTCAGGCCTGAATGTTGTACCTGTAGTAAATGACGTAACTAACTCCTAGAGATGTTGCTTCTGCCGGTTCAGTCATGTCCCAGTGTCTGAACTAGTCTTTGAAGAACTGATGGAGTTTCCTTCCTTCTGTATCTTGCTCAAAAGGTCTCTTCTAAATGTACTGGCAAGACTAACTTATTGCTTTTGTCCAAGAATGGATGTGACCAAAGATTTCTCTATACAACATGGTTTCAATAGTTGATGTCAGAGTTTAAAGAACTGTAATCAGTGTTAGTCTGGGTGATGCACATGAACTTGGGTAATTCCTGCTGTGTTCCTGTGTATGCAGAGCACTTAGCAGATGCCCAGGACTGCTCTGTGCAGCTGCAGGTGATGCAGTGGAGATAGCAGCCCGGCAGATAGGTTTTGCAGCTTGTCTTCTCCACAACACTTTGTTAAATATGTTATTGCTTCACCATCGCTTGTACTTTATTTTGGCAAGCCCACAGCATCACATTTCTCAAAGTCTTCTATACCTTTATAAAGCCAAGTACATTTGGAAGAGAAGGGAAGAAACTGAACGTATTGTGCACAAACTGATAAGAGTTTCCTGCCATTCCAGATTAATGGAGTAAAAACAAAACTGAGCTTCTCTTGGAAGCAGTCCCATCCAAGGTATGGGTTTTGTAAATCGCCCTTAAGGGAAAAGAACACTTACTCAGAGGGATTGTTGTGGGGGTTTTTGTAAACTTTGTTTAAAATTTTTTTCAAGGAGGCTTTGATTTTGCTCTGAGGAAGGAGAGGAGGTAGTCCTGCCAAGCAGGGCTGGGGCACTGGCTCTGCTGCTACATTTCCTGTCAGTGCAACTGTCTGTGAGCAGCAGTGAGTGTCCTGGTGTGCATGTGCTGTGCAACCTTCTGAGCAGAGTGTGGGCTGCAGAAGGCTCACACTGATGTGGTGCAGTGGCACAGAGGATGGGTACTAAAACGTGGTATTTTAGAAATTGGAAACCACCTCTTTACCCATCTAAATACTATCCCAGACAGGAAAATTCCCTCCTACCCCCATTCATTTCATAATACTTGGTTAAATGATGTCCCGAAACCCAGTCACACAATTGTGCCAACCACTGCCTCTGCTCTATACATGTATTCTTTAGAACTGAGGAGAAAAACATTTTACTCATGCAGCAGGTTACTTTCCATTCATTTTGTCAGCTACTCCTTGCTACAATGGTCTTAAAATAGTACATTGTAAAATATCTTTTAGGTCTTGCAGCATGTAGTTAGTGTTGATGATAACACTTGGCAACTGTATCATTTTACACAAGGCTGCCATCTTCTCTCACAAATACCTGTAAATATTTCCTTACCTACCAAGGCATCTTCAGTTTGCCACCACTATCAGAGCCAAATTCAGCCAGAGGAATTGAAACCTCCCTGTACACTTGTGACTTCTTCTGAGTCCAGTTATAAGGTGCATCTGAAAATCCAAGAAATGAAGCGGCTTCCTATAGATTTCCTTTGCTATAGTCCACTTTCTGTTCCCATTCATTCTTCATTGATGAACTGGTATAAGATGCTTGTAGAAATTGCTGCTGTGCTCCTGAATGTGTGAGGTTCCTTTCTCCAGCTGCCCTTCAGCAAGCACAGGAAATGCTGGTCAGCAAAGCTGGCACGTAAAGTTAAAATACAAATAATGAAAAGGAAGAAGGAAAGATGAACCCTATCTTGTCTCTAGCTATGATAGACATTTAGTAAACATATGCTACTTGCTTAGCACTGCAATAAATTTCCTTATTGCCTTTTTCATGGCCCTTTACAGGATATAGCTGGAACCTGGAGGCCAGACCAATATCAAGAAGGACACTTAGATACACTCTCACAGATTGTTTCAGCTCAGGAAGATGCTGCTTTATAATCACAGCAGCTGGAAACACAAGAAGCTGAACTATGGCAGGGAGAACAGTGGTAGTTAACATGCATAAAGTATAAAGTTTTATAAAGCCTTCAATGCATGTGCCTTGTTGGAATTTACAATAATTTAAGGTACTTATTATTCCTTCAGGCATGGAACTCATAAATATTACTCAGTGCTATTTGTCATTGGCTTCTCTGTCATGCATAAAGCAAAATTAAATACTTATCTCTATATCGTTCACGTATTAAACATTAGGATTTATGGGGTTTGAGATCTTACTTGCTCTGAGAACATTAACTTCCTGATGAAAGATCTAAATGCAAATAGAAGGAATGCCAAAATACCCTGGAACATAATTAAGGATACTGAGGTGCGAAGAAGCCCCAGGCAGAGGAATGTGCAGTTTTCTTATTTCCACTGTCATGGTGGGCTAGTTTTCTTTGTTCTACATTTTTACACACTGCCCCAATGTGCCACCTTGTTTCTTTGTCATCAGGAGATGAACATATTAGTTCATTCTTATTTGGATTAACAGAGAAAGAGTGTTCTGGTTTAAAACATATCCTTGCTATCTGTACTGGGAAACAACAATTCTGCAGTGTCCAGATTTAAAAAAAAAAAAAAAATCACAGATCACTCTTCCCATGTGAAGAAAAATTCTCTTTGTAGCTTTACTTGATTTGTTGCTTTGGTTGCTACTCAAGGGTTCCTGCAAAGAGGAATTGAAAGGAACAACTTTTAACCAAATGTATATTTCTGCTGCAGAAAAGATATACTTTCTGTGCTGGTGTGCATCTGTAACTAAATCTACATCCTATTTTGTCCATGCCATTCAGAATGATCACTACCACATTTTTTATCCTCTTCACACATGATGCCATGCTACATCCCAGCAGCAATGTTGGTGGCCAGTCCAAATACACAGATAGAACTTGCTGGCTCTGTAACATCCTGTATCTCATCCCAAAGGACTAAGGCATTTTATTCAGAAGACATTTTCTGCTCTATCTTGTTCTAGTAGATTTAAATGTCCTTGGTGATACACTTGACCCTTTACTTTTGAGAGCTTCTCGCAGCCCTGCAGATCTCACTGCCAGCCCAAGCTTTGCCATTAATTCATTCCTTCTATCAGTCCTGCTTTTATGATCCTGAGTAATTCCTCTCCCGTTTATATGTCTGCTATTACATCTCATCTTTTAAGCCAACCAACTTCTGCCACTTTTCTCATCTCACTATTGGCCCATTTTTATTATATTTTGATTCTTGCTAATATTTGTGATTCCATTTAAGTACAAGTAAGTAATTGTATTAATCACTCTATAAAAAAACTACAAATTAATGAGTTCAAACTTCACACTAACTGTTGAAAAATCCAAGCTGACACTCCCCACTGCTAATGAGAAGCAGAGAACACTGAGCTGTTTCCACTACCACCATTCACCCACCTTACTGCTTTGTCTCATGCTGTATGGTTGGTTCACTTCTGTTTATCTGTATTTACTTGCCCATGCTGAAGTCAGTGAGCACCAGGTCTCTTTTACTAACACATGCCAGGTACTGGAGTTACATCCTGCTGTTTGAGCATCAGCTTCATCCCAACACACCAGTCGAAAAAAGAGGGCAGACACTGTCGCTTGCTTCCCCTCAAGGCAATTGGGAGGGAGGACCTGAATCATTCATGGTAAAAAAATTTTCTCGTGTATAAGTCAAAGTACATTAGCACTGTCTTCAGGATAGTGATGGTTGTCACACAGATCATCTCTCCCAGCTTTCTCCAGATGACGTCATTGTTGCATTTGTGACAGTCTCTTTACTCAGCCTCCAGAGAGCATGGCACACACAGAACCCTCCGACCTCACCACGCTGCTGTTCTGAGCCTGACCTGTGACAGGAGCTTCCTAAGGCTGTGCTGACCTCCCTGTGCTCTGCAAAATGCCTCTAAAAACCTCACTCTAAACTGCAGGGCTTATGCAGATCGATTTATTCACAAGTCAAATTGTCGTCCTGTTCCAGGCTGCTGTAGATGCATGTGGTTAGATTTTGAGGGGAGCAAGACACAGCTGGCAGCTGACTTCAGCTCCACTTGGTCTCTGTGTTATTTTCTAGGTTGAGGTCAAAGAGCTGTATCTTCCCTGGTTGCTTGTACTGTGCACAGATTAAGGACCTTTATTACATATTAACAACTAAAAGAACAGTGATGTCTTTACATGACCAGAGTAAAAGATTTTTAAAAAAATTAAAGGATCTTGAAAGATTAAAGAATTTGTTATTTGTTTGGAGATTATAAAATTCAGAACGAATACTAAAATGTCAGCAACAAGATTTCATGTACACCAGTCTTCTCTTTTAAGGAGGCCTTTCTCATTCCGTGCATTACGGATGTTTAAATGAAAGGTTACACACAGGGTCATCAACAAGGCTCACAATGCCTCCAGCCTTACAATACACTCCACTTCAAAGGGATTGGCTGCATTCCTGAGCCTTGTACCAATAAGCACTAATAACACTGAAAAATGAAAACTAAACCAGATGTCTCCAATAGCATTGATTCTTATTAGCTGTTCACAGCTATTCTTACACCTCTGGGCATAACGAGGCAGAGCCACGTTGGGTGTGTGGCTGTCGAGCCAGTAATGCCGTTGGAATGCTCTCACGCTGCTGTGAGCTGCATTCTTGACAGACTGTCTCCATTAAGATCTTAAGAAAACTTCTTCAAAATGTCATTTAAAAATGCATCAAATATGTAAACTCTTACTCAATCAGGATAGGATTTGACAGTAACATGTACTTCTTAAAATTAACCCAAAAAAACTGACCAAATGTACAGCAGAAGTGACCCATACATTTATCTGTGCCTTGCTGCTGATCCCAGAGCAGCTGAGGCCACCCAGAACGAGTTTAGGGCAGGTCTGTGGCAAGAGAACAGAAGAATGGCAATCAACAGCAAAAAAAATATATGTGCTGCTATGCTGTAAATACCCCAAGCAGATAAGTAATAGCCATAAGTTCTTTACACAATCTTCTCAGTGAACAAAAGTCAAACTTTTTGTTTGATGCTTTGATGTAATCCACAAGTGCAGTGAGTATCTGTATCCTTGTCCAGAAAACCAGAGCCTAAAACACATGCCTCTTTGGGTTTGCAGAACTTGCTTGTCTGCCTGGCTTTCTAATACACCTTTTTGCTTGGACATCATCTTTCTGCTTGGAAAGAAGGGCAGCCCTCACAGACAGGGAGTCCAGAGAGAACAGATTTTAATATCATTTAATGCACATGCAATGAAGACTGCACGTGCATTAAATGTAGAAGCAGATAATAATTTTATTCTGAAGGTTGGTGGTGCAAGAACACTTTTCAGAGTGAACAAGCAACCTGTGTGACAACAGGAATGGGAGAGCTAAGTAAGGGGAGATACTATGAAAGAGATGATGTGAGCAGAGCTGGAACAGCTGATAAACTCTGTGTCCTTTTAGCTGCCAACCCAAAAGATTTTCTGTCACTAAAGGCTACCCAATGAGGTGGATCCAGATGCTTCATCCAGATGAAGTTTAAAATTCAAGAATTTCAAATACACATCTGGTTAGTAAGAAAGCAGTAATAAAAGAAGAATTTCTTGTTAATAACGGAAGAATCTATTTTCCTTAGTTAATATAAAGGTTGCTGGTGCAGATAGCATTAAGATCCTTGATATTAAAGGGACCCAGTGCCCACAGTACAACTTGAAGACCATGAGCCCAAGTCCTGACATTGCTGCTTCCAAAGCAATGCTGGGATATGGCTTAAATTAGCAAAGGAGAGTGCCATGTTTGCTGAATTGGCCAGGACTTTAGACCTCTTGGCTGAGTAACAAGAAGTCAAATAAAAACTTTATCTTGAATTTGATAAAATTGACCCCCTAGTACTCACTAGTCAGGGAGATGGGGACTGTGTGCAGCTAATATGCCATTAGCCTGGTCTCCCCCCACCATGATGGTGCCAAGAGGTCCTGTGCATCCCTCCGTGACACCCACCATCTAACTGGGCAGCATAAAGTTGTGTGTGTAATTACCTTCTCTGGAGACAGAGCCAAAGAATCACCATGCAGGTTCTTTACCAGTTGGCCATTAAGCATTCTTATAATAAATCTAAACCAAAAAAAAAAAACCCAAAGACCCCATAAAAGCAGACAATGCAATTATTACCAAAGGGAAGGAAGGCCAGAGAAGAAGAAAGTTTAAAAGGCTTCCATAGAGCAGCTGTCCACATTAATAACACAGGCGAAGGCACAATACTTCTGCTTCAAGGGAAATTCATCCACTACTCTGCTTTCCCATTTCCCACTGCCAGCTAATTGCAGAGTTATCCTAAAGGCTCTGCAGTGGTGAAAAGCACAGTAAAGAAGGAAGCAAGGGTGAGTGCATCAGCCCAGGGAAGTTTAAGAGAACAGATGTTTATTGTGTTCACTTGGATCCATTGATGAATAGCAAGTGGAGAATCATTCATTAATTGGATGGAACTCAAGGTAGACAGACAGATTTAGGACTTAACCAGAAGTAAGAAATGTTGCAATGACTTGTAAAACATATCTGTTGGATATAGGCTTCAGCCATCCCTACTTTTTTGTTTGTAAAAATCCATTCCACAAGTTCTGTATTGGGTTATATCCCAAACGAGATTATTTTACACACAACTATATTTAATTTGTAGTGAGGGGAACACCTTGGTTTGTTTTATGTCAATATGCCTGTTTAATTGGGCTTCTGATTATTTAATGTCACTGCTGAAGAGGTAGTTTTTATGAGGCACAAAAGAAAATCTAATGAAAATTATTCACAAGCCCAACTTCTGACTAGTAAAACCAAGAGCTTAATGTGAGAGCTGAAGTCCCCATCTGGTCCTTCTCTGAAAAGAACAGCCTACATGAAGGATTTATTGTGACATTACAATGCTTGATGTCAAATAATCTAGCCAGAGGAACAATATTGCCCTAAAGAGAGCCATCAGGCCCAGTGTGACATGGGTATTTGAAAGGATTAACTGCACTTAAATCAATATGGGCAATGAAAACAGAAATAACCAATCTCTTGGCCGCTCAATTATTTAAGACTGTCTTTAGTCCCCACAGAATGGAATTAAACGCTTGGTTAAGAGGACTGACAATTAAATCTATTTCTTTAATGTCAAGATAAGGACATGGGATCTGCGACTGCAGTACAGAATGAGGAAGTGGCATCTCCCAGAGAGGAACATGTAAAAAGGAGACATTGGGTGCGACTGGCAAGGGGCTTTCCTGGGGAGGGAACCCAGCTGCTCCCCACTGGCACAGCTGTTGTGTGCTGTGCACTGCCTGAGAATCACAGAATCACAGAATCACAGAAGGGGTCAGGCTGGAAGGGACCACCCTGAGTCACCTGGTCCAACCTCCTTGCTCAGTCAGGGTCATCCTAGAGTACATGGCACAGGATTGTGTCCAGATGTGTCTGGAATATCTCCAGTGAGGGAGACCCCATAACCTCTCTGGTCACTGTTCCAGTGTTCAGTCACCTCTCCAGGAGAGAAGTTCCTTCTCGTGTTCTGGTGGAACTTCCTGTGCATCAGTTTCTGTCCATTGCCTCTTGTCACTGCTCGGCACCACCAAGAAGAGCCTGGATCTATCTTCCTGGCATCCTCCCTTTAGACATTGATGAGTTCCCCTCTCAGTCATTTCTTCTCAAGGCTGAACAGGCCTAGTTCCCTCAGCCATTTCTCATAAGACAGATACCTCAGTCCCTTAATCAAATTTGTGGCCCTCCACTGGATCTGCTCTGTTTCTCTTGTAATGAGGAGCCCCAAACTGGACACAGCACTCCAGGTGTGGCTTCAGCAGGGCTGAGTAGAGCAGCAGGGTCACCTCGCTGGCCTCCTCAGTCATGCCAGTCTCTGTGGCTGCTGCCAGCCTGTGCCCACGGTGGCCACTGTGGCAACACGGGGCTGGGGCACAGCAGCAGGTCCTGTGGCAGTGCTGGCCAGATGGGACCAGCCACACACCAGCCCCTGCGTCAAGCTCCTTGGGCACACCTGGTGAGATCGGCAGGACAGGCTGCATCCACAGACAGCAACTTGGCTGTCACTTTCCCTTCCTAGTGCTATGCTTTAGGAGTATAAATGCAGGCTTTAAAATTCACAGAATACTAACTATTATTGCAGCTGACAGTATAAATGTAAGATCATTTAATTGAAGTGGACTGACAATTTCCCAGTTATTTGACTTTTGAAAACTTTGTCCGACCTATCCCAATATTGTTTTTAAGACCTTTAAAAAATGTTTTACAGAGCAACCACTCTGACCTTTCCTGCTGATACTGTTTCTCCTGAGGTGTTTGTTCATCTCAAATGCAATGAAAAAATTCCTTGTGTGAAAAATTTTAATAAGAAGTTCTATTTTCAGATGATAAAAAGGAGGTAACAGAGCAGGATGTATGCAAAGCATTGAATGTTCAACTATCATATTGCAGATACCCTAGGCTACAGGGAAATATCAGATGCCTGCATGCAGTCAGTTAGAGTTCCTGGCCTGAAAAGATGAGAGATGTTCTTAAATTGGAGACAACCCATTGCAACAGAAATCTGAGGAAAATAAGTTCTAGTCACTGTCATCCATCATGAATTTCAGTTTTTCCAAGGCTTCTGTGAGAGGCAGAACAGATAAAAAACTCTGTTTTTTGACTTTTAGGCTACTTCAAAACATGGCAAGTCTCTGCAGAAGCCTTTCTCTGCCTGGTGACCAATATATGATAGTAATTCTCAATGTGCCATAAGGATTTCTTGCTGCTGTTGAGCTCCAAGTGATGATAGAAAAGCTCTTCCTAGATCTTCAATCCATTTTCTGCATTTTTATCTGTCCATTAAAATGTAATTGAATATTAATTCCTTTTAGCCAGGAAAAAAGGTGCTGTCCAGAAAAGCCGATATTTTGCTAAGTACTTTTTTAAAAACAATTTGTGAAAATGTATTGCAGAAAATCATTACTCATAATCTTTGTCTTGACAATTATAAGCATAGTAGCTTGGAGGTACTGCTGATTAATGATGTCTGCTTCCTCTGATGTTCTTGTCCTAACTTGTCCACATTTTGGAGTCATAGAGTAAGGTGCAAACCAAGAAAAAAAGAAAGACAATTGTCACTTTGTAATCAGAGACTGAGATTAAAATCAGTAGATTTTATGGTTTATATGTGCCCTGACAGCTTTACATACAATTGTCAACTTCAACACTTGCCACTGATCCAATAGCTGTGACGCTGAGCCTTGCGCTCTGCACATCACTAGTTTTGTTGTCACCTCACTGGTTATTTTCATGCCATTATTTTTCTGATCATGACAAAATTATCTATTTCCTTGTCTTCTGCATCAGTATTACAGAGTTGTTCATTCTTCTTTAAAGCATTTGGATCACTTTGTCTGCCCTTCCTGCCCTGTTACTCTTTACACATTTCATGGCATTTCCACCATGGCTGGGGCACACATCTTTCAGCCACACATGAAACCATCTAAGCTGCAGTTTTACTGATGCTAGCATTATTATTATCTGCCCTGATATGCTGACAGTCTTGATATAAGATGATTCACAACAGGTAAAGATCACAAAGATCTGCAGAACATCAGGTATCAATGAGCCAATGCTGGTCCACATGGTCAGACACAATCACAACACATCTGCAGATGAAGCACTGCTGATGCTGTTGTAGCTACAGGTGCATATTTGCCATGGCAGTCTGTGCCAGTAATCACAGACGTGCATGAGGAGAGTGCAAGGGACCACTCTGCAGAGCTGGGCACACTTCCTGAGCCACAGTGAAGGCCAGACAGAGCATCCATGAGGGAAAGGACACTCTGCTGTGGGCATCTGCTTTGCACAAGAGAGTTCAGGTGTGAGAGCTGCAGAGTCCCTTTTCCAATCCCTTGGAAACTGTTAAGCAAACTTCATGGTTTCATGGGCTGTTTTCTGCCATATAATTTCAAGGTACTGATTGTCATGCTTGGTAGAATTTGCATTAAACTATGTGTTTATACATGTTAGAGGCAGAAAAGGCAGATTTGATTTGTTTGTAGGTTTCAGAATTTCAGAATTCAGTGCTAAGGTAGAATTTCAGAGAAGAGGAAGTTTTTTTCCCAGCATAGACTTATTCTATGAATCCAAATTTGGAGCACTCATTCCCTACTAGCTCACTTCTACAGCACCTGAAGGATTTGGATCTCGAATATCTGTGATATTTCTGGCATGATGTTAGCGCCTGTGTAGCTGAGAACGAACTGGTTCAGCCAACAATCCTAATGCAATCAGCAGGTAGACCATCACTGAGCTGTCTAGTCATGGGGACTTGAGAGGAGCTGAGAAGCACAAGCCTCTCCACAGCACTCCCGTGCTACCCACTGCACTGATGTTTGATGTTAGCAGAGCTCTTGCGAACCGAAACAAAAAGGGAATCTCTCCCTCACTCTCCTGACTCGTCATCTGGCTTCAGCTGACTCAAAGGCTGGATTTCAGCCACACTGACACTGTGCCACAGGCACAGAGAGCTCCGTTTTACTTTCCATCTTCTTTTACTCAACAAGAGTTCTCGTTATTGCACATTGCATGTAAACACGATTATAAAGTGATGGCTGCAACCTAGGAAATACTTGCGCAGAGCTACTTCCAGGCTCCTCCCCTTCCCACTCCTTGACCTGAAGGCATTTTCTAGTTCCCTTGGTAGGAAGACACAAGTCTCAGCAGGAGAGCTTCAGCTAAGTTAAGGAGGAATCACGCTGTGTGTTTTCATCTCTGTCCCGGTTGTTTTGACCCAGTCACCTGTGGCTGCTCTCTGACAGGGCTAGTTCGTGCCTGCCTCTTGCCACTCGCTAAGTGGGAGAACTCATCTTGCTCAGACTGTGCTGTCACTTTTTTTCCCTTGAGAGCAGACTGGTTTGACATGGTTCTTGTCACTCAAGTGGTGTAAAGCATAGATCCCTTTAATCCATCTAACAAGAAGTTCTCTTGTCTTCTCTCAGCACCAAAACTAATTACAAAGCAAACCACAAGTGTGTGGTTTCATGCAGGAATATAAGGAAAGAAGAGACAGTGTTTGCATGAGGGTGTACAAAATAGCCAGACATAAAGTCTGCCATATTTTGCCTCCTTTCAGCCCATATCCCGCACCTGAGAAAAGACAGGGCACAGTTTAAATCAAGCTCAGTAGTTAGATCCTCAGCTGGGCTCACCTCTCCTGATGCCAAACCCTTGGCTCTCTGTGGCAGGCCAATGCTGTAACTCCTTCTGACACAGATTTTCTTCCACAGGCTTAGCTGCAAGCTGCAGCAGACTCTGCTTATTGGTTTTGTGTCCTCCTCATTCACAGAATGGTTCAAACTGTGCATCCCCTTTAGAGGACCCAAAGATTTTTACCTCTAGGCACGTCCCATTGTAACCACTATGGCTGTGGCAAAATGAAGCTGAGGCCTTCAGTTCTCTGTGCCAGGGGTCCACTCTTATTTTTGAAGTTTCAATAGAAGAGAGATTCAGTTTTTTCCAGATGAGAAAATAGGGATGCTATCCCCATATTAATTATTTTTACTCTTCTTTAGCATCATAACAAACCTGGAGCATTACACTTTAATTCACTTCTTTTTCCAGTTGCTGACTGATGGACAGAAAAACAAAGTTAAGCAAGACAAGAATTCGTCCAATGCCTGTGCTTGTTACTTGTCTTGGTAGTCGAGATCTGTGCAAAATAAATGGAAATAGAGTCATGTCTGCTTAGGCAGAAAGACAAAGAATGAGCAAGAGGTAAAATAAGAAGTCTAATCTTCCTAATAGTTCCCAGCCCAGGAAACAAAGGGTCACAGAGCCAGGAAGGAAGGAGCTGGTGGACCAGTACATTATTTATTCTCTCATGAAGAAATCTGACTTGGGTTGTGTGTTTTGGAAGGAGTGTGATGGACAGGCTTGAAATCAACATTTGACTTTGTGACTATACTGTTAGTATATTATATGAGCATAACTATAAGTAGATGCACAAGAGCACAGGATTTGAATCGTGTCTCTGGCCTTTGTAGCAATCCACTGCAGAAAAAATAACTCCTGTCTATAAGTTACAGAAAGGATGAAAGGATGTAAAAGAACAAGCTGTAAAACCCAAGGCATAGATCAAAACTCTATTTCAAAAAGCAGTAAGATCGTTCTGTCCTGCGTTATTCCTGTGTTAAGAATTCAGTGGGCGCTGTCCTGGTGCCAGCCATGCCCCTACCGAGGCTCCAGCGACCCATCCGCCCCGTTTGTGGGAGGGAGAGCCCTGTGGCTGGAGGGCTCTCAGGCCTGAACATTCCTCCTGCAAACTGCCAACTCACCTGTTTCTAAACTGTGCCCAAGCCCCACCTTTCACCAGCACACCCTTTCATCCTGTTCCTTAGGAAAAGTGGTGGGGATGGTTTAATCAGTGGAGAACGGGGATGCTGATAGCTCTGGGCCTGCCCCAGCTGTGGGATGGAGATGGCGTTGCAGGGGAGAGGATGGCTGTTGAATTTTGCACCTTGAATCTCCATGGGCTTAGTGTTTCCATGGGGAAGGCTGTTTCAGATCTGAGAGACATCTCAGCCCAGGCTGGCCAGATAGTGCTGTGCCTGCAGAATGCCCCTTATTTGGTTCATTTGACAGGACATAACACAGTCAGGAATCCTTCAGAATTCTCCCCTGATGTCCTTTCTGCATGAATGTGAACAAAATTGATGGAATCCCAAGTAAGATACTCTTTATTAAAAAAAGACACAGCACATCAGAGCCAGCAGTGACATGGTATTTGTGGGCCTGTTTGGAAGCAGGGGCAGTTCTGAGGCAGCAGAGAGGCAAAGTGTGTTTGTGCATATACTGAGAAAGAAGGGAGGGGTGTTCTGGGTAAATGGAAAGCACATGCAGCACATCATGACGTCTGCTGAGCGTCTGCTGGGGAATGGGCAGGTACAAACTAATTCTTATTTGTAGAAGCCAATAATTCTGCTTGTTCCTATATGAAACACAGGGAGTGACTTGGAATGTGATCCTGTTTCAAAATACACTTTAGCTGCAATAAAGCAACATTTCTGAAGTAATGTCTCGCCTGTCTGTCACTATGGCAACCTGTGCAGTGCGGTGCAGCAGAACCTGCACTGGGGCTGCATCCCATGGTTGCGTCTGAGGGGGATCCCATATGGCAAAGAAGCAAACACTGGTTAAAATCTTCAAAAAGATGTTGAGCAGGACTTTTCAGCAAACTCAGAAAGCAAACTGAGGATTGGCAAACAGCTGCCTGTAAAATTACCATTTGGAAATCCTTTCTGACCATATCACTCCCCCAGCCCCTTGCTGCTGTGACACAGGGGTGATGGCTGGCAGCTGGCCTTTGGAGCCAGTCCAAGAATTGCTGCTTGCATATTTGTCCATAAGACCACTAAGAACTTGTTAATATTGCATTATTTAATATTAGATAGCAAATTAAGCAAAAAAACTTTTCAAGACGGAACTTCTCAAATAAAAAGCTTTAGTGATACCAGAGGCTCAGAAATGAGAAATCACATTCTGCCTTTTTATTATATTTTTAAGGAAACATAGGAGAATGATTGCATAGTCTAAAGACAGATGTTGGTAAACATTTCTGCTGGCAGCCCAGACTTGTCAGCAAAGCACCAGTTTTGTTTTGCCACTTCTGACCAAAACATATTTTTCTTAGAACATCTGCATTGGAAAGTTTATTCCAGGTTGAGGAAGGGAAAGAAAAAAGGTCCTTTTCAAAAGAGGTCCTTTTTCTTGTGTGATGTCTGAGGATATTTACAGATTATTAAGTATTTTTGTTTTGTGTTACAGAAATTAAAATCCTTTAAGAAGTCAATTCAGGAGTTTTGCTGGAAACAAACATCCTGACCTGCAAGTTAATGCCAGTTCTGCAGGTAGAGTTCTCAAAGTGATAAATATTTCTGGCATACTTATTGAGGCTGATCTGCCATTCAGCCAGCATCCGCTCCAAGTCCGATGAAGCAGACAACTTTCCCTAAAGCCCCATGAGGTAAGGTCCTGCCCATATGCAGACAGCCCTAACAATGGGTCCTGAGTTGCCAACATGTCTCCTAAAACTTTTATTCCCCCCCCCGGGGCCAGAGGCAGAGCTGCCCCTCTCAGCATCCTGGAAGGCCCATCTGTGAGCAGAACACTCAGACTTCTTTTTTAAAGCACAGAGGCATAAAAAATGCTGCACAAATATATGAATAACTCAGTAAATGTGCCATAACTTATAAAAGGAGCAGAAATAAGTCCATGTCTCCCATAAATATGGGAGAAAAAGGCATTCTGTTTGTCTCAGTCAAAAAAGAAACCTCTTCAGAAGTTAGAAAAGTAACATTAAATGTAGAAAATATATCATATGTAAGATTAATAGCTACATGTTGTTTTAAGGTTGCGGTTACTTGGTTCCTAGCTTCAAGGAACTCATGAGCTGTGTGAATGCAAGGCTCTCAGTCTTGGTGGAAACAAAGGTTCAAATCCCTCCTCTTGAGTCTCAGATGACCAACCCCAGACCCAGTTCTAAGCCTTGTTCTGGCCTTTTCCCACAAGTGAGGTCAAGCCTACCAGGTTTTATGCTCAGGAATGCTGTTACACAGCAAATGTTGGAAGTATTCTTCACAGCATATTTGGAAATTCCATTTTAATTTTTTACTGGGACAACATTAGTGGTAAGGTTGCTTGGAAAGCTGATACCTGTTCTCTGCTATGAGAGCACCGTGCCCTACAGATGCAGTCAGTTGTGCTGAAGGAGAAGAGACTTGATCAATCACATATATAAAGTTTTTGAGTTGGTCAATTATGTTTGAAAATTTTTAAAGTTGATAGAGGAAAACAATAATATTGTTTCTAAAAAGTGGAATAAGGTCATAATTTGCTTGTGGGTATTCTACAAACAGGAAAGAGGACACATTTACTTAATAAATTATTCACCATGAATTAGACACCAAATATAGACAAAAATAAAGTTCATTAACACAGCCATGACTCAGCCTTCATGGTTTCAGCTGTTGCTTTCTCTCTGAAGTGGCATTTTATTAACAAAAATCAATAAGAAGATATTAGGTGCTTTCTTATTATCTCTATGACCAGTGCAATATCATCTGCTGAGATTGAGGACCAAGAAGTAAGAAAGAAGAACCTCAAATGTAGGCTCCAGAATTTCAGGGCACAAAGGCAAGGCAGGGATGCAAATTAACTAACAATTATTCTTACACTGAAAAGATATCTAAGAACAATAGTGGACAAACACTGTCCTTTAGCCAATGCTACAGAAGGGGTAACAGGATTCCTAGAGAATTACTGGAACTGTGAATAGATCACTGTGTCTCTGAGATGCTCAATAGAAGCAATTATTAAAGATTATTGATGTTCCAGTTATAATAACTACGTCCTTTCCAAGCAGATTGCTCCAACCTCCCTTCACTGATCCCTCTTCAGGCCTAGTTGTGGAATAAACCAGGTTGTCACTGGGATGAATTTGTGGTGTGGATTACTTTGGAAAGAGCACTATGAAATAACTGAACTGGGGAGATATTTTTATCTTCAGACCCAGGGCTTGGGGCTGGCCCAGAATTCTTGTCCAACTGCTGGACATTATTTTGCACAATTATGGCTACAAGATTGGCTTTTGGTGCATTTCTATGCTCGGGATTTATAAAGGATGCATTTTCATTTAAAATGGCTGAGTGGTAAGATGAGGACAAAGACAGTGAAGGTGAACAAAAAGACCTGTATATTTATCAAAAGGTTTGGCATAAATATGGTGTTGGTAGAAGGTTTCAGCTGTTTTATATCTCATCAACAGTTTAGACAATAACATTCATATCACAGAATGGTGTAGATAATATCTGCAATAAAACCGGGTCTTTTATGTTCACGAGCAGACAAAGCCGGGGAAGCACATTGATAAATGAAACGGAACCTTTGCATTTCGTTGTGGTGGAGCTCCCTCTAGCTTATAGCCTTAACCCCGTGTCTGTAAATCATATCTGCTCAAACTCCTACCTCCATTTTCAGGGTAGAAAAGGGTTCTGATTCTGTATTCTTGGAAGCATTTATGACATTTATAATTTGTCTGGGAAAAAAAAAAAAAAAGCCCCTAAAGCCCAGCTGCTGGCTCAATGGCATTAACAACAATGATGACAGTAAATTCCAGGCTTTTTAAAAGAGCAGTATAGAGAAAAAATTTGTGACATCAGGGGTTGTGACTGTCATAAGCACCTTTCTGCCTCTTCCAACTTTATTCTCTTTTATTTTCTCACATAGAAATATATATATATATCTTCACCCACTTGGCTGAGACAGCTAGCCGTTTCAAAATGGCCATTTCAAAAAGCTAGGGACGTTTTGCAAGGTAAATTTATTTGTTAAATGAATAATACTCCATTAAATAACAAATTAGTCTGAGGAATCCCAATTTATGAAAAAATATTCTATTCACCTTTATTTATTGATAAGAACAAATCATAAAAAGTAATTAGGAAGTATCTTAGTCTGATTAAGGTTAGGAAAGTGATCAGCATCACATCTTTGGTGCAGAATAGTTTCTTTTAGTCGCAGAATCCCCACATGTTCCCCCTTTAGGATTCATCTGTTTTTCAAGGCTGAATTAATGGGTGTAAATACTAGCTACACCTTTAAAAAAAGTGTAATGAATGGTCCATTATGGAAACATTGTTTTGCTGAAATGCTAATTTGTGTAGAATAAGAAGACATTTCTGAAGAATAATATCCAAAATCTGATATGAAGCTTAAATAACTGCTGAAATGATAAGCAGGCAGAGCTACAGGAGAAGAGTTAATTAAAAATCTCCAAGGCAACTTATATTCCTTTGTCACAAAAGAAAGGCTATGCTGCTGATACTGTACCTGGAAACTGAAAAATCACCAGCTGCTGTAGCCAAGCAGAGAATAGAAAAGGATTTACTGGCTAGCAAAGTCACAAATATTCTGTATTTTAAATGCATTTGGCCACATTACTTCATAAATATTGCTCCCTGGGTTTTCTATTTAACTTCAAAACTACTTATCCTAAGCTCCTTTGCACACTGGAAAATTAAGCTCACTCATGTTAAAATTAACAACGAAGAATTGACTTATTACAGACTTTGAAGAATCTGATTCAATAAGAATAAATATTAAATTCTGATTGAATACTGAGACAAAATAGATGCTTTACATACCTTGTTTGGGATTCAAAAGCCTAATGAAAAACAAAGCTGTAAAAGTCTTTAGGGCTGAAGCTGTGTCTGTATTATTATTGCTGCTGCACCACCCCAATAAATTAATATATGAGATTCATTTTATTTTTTTTAAATTAAATATGCTCTTTAGATGTGTTAGTATGCTGAGATTTAGAAACTGAATGCTTTGAAAACTCTCTAAGCAGAATGCCAATTTATCTACTAAACTACAGCATTGATAAGAGATAAATTAAAAGAATATTTTATTTGCTGCAGTTTACTCTTTATTAGCTAATGGGAAGTAATCCTCCACAGAAACTGCTGTAATTCAAGTTACATTTGAATGTATCCTAAAGAGATGAGTGACAAGAGAAAAATACTGTTTTAAAGGGAAGAATATCACACTTAGTTCCATCATTTCTCCTTTTAAATGTCATTGATCTTCTCAAAGTGTTTTTGGTTTGTGTCATAATTTAGAAAACACAAATTTAGTCAAATTCATCTTCTCAGGGATTAAAATATTCTCCAATAAATACAGTGTTGTTTGGGATGAGTTTTACAGGTAGAAATCCACAATCACAGCTTATTAGTGACAGAAAGTTAAAAGAAAGAAGTCTTTTAAAAAAATATTTTTTCTGTACCAGGCAATGTGGGTGCTCCTGTTTGAAGTATCAGCACAACAAGGAACTGTGACAAAATCCCTTGATTTACTGCCCTCATGTTATATAAAGAATTCTTGCTCTTGAACAACTCGGTGTCAAAATTGCACATCCAGTTTTGTGGGCTTTTTCAATTATTTTTCCCAGTTACATTCCTGTTACATGCCGAAATCTGTCTCTATCATCAAAGTTTGGAGGTGGTTAAGAGGGCAAGAGTCTGATGCCTGCCATCCCTCAGAATTTAGGGTAATTTTCTAATTTCAAAGCATTTAGTCCACATGTGATCTAACAAGATTCTTTTCACGTTCTTGTTTTAAAATACATCATACGAGTTAAACTTAAAAACAAGTCCAGTTTACTATGAAGGTCAGTAATCACAAATTCTATTGAAATATGTGTTACACTTGGAACCATGTCTTATCTTATCATCCTAAGTACAAATAGATTTGATAGTCATGCACAGGAAGAACCCAAAGGCTCTTTTTATTAAACATGCTATTAATAAATTTATGTTCCTTAAATCACACTCAATACAGAGTATTTGTAGCAGATATGTAACTGCTGGCCTTTCTTAATGATCTGTATCATAACAGAAATTGCTCTAATGATTTCAAGAATGAAAATTAGTTGTTTGAAGCTTTTCTTTTCATAAAAGATAACTATCATCATACACTAAAATACTTTAAAAGGTCAAAGGCAGAATACAGAAGTCCTACAAAATTGTGTGAAAGGACGCTATGGTAGTGCTGTAAGGTACAGTACTCTGCTTACGTGAAAAGACCCTATTTTTGAATGATCACTGCACTGAAAATGCTTTGCAGTTTATATGATTAGTCAAAAAGAATTTATTTATTTTGCAGCCCATGTAGAGGGACATGTTATGCACATGCTCACATCCAGCTTGGGTTTGCTGTGAGCTTATACTAATCAACACATCGGAAAATTAGAAGAAAAACATGAAAACAATAAATAAAATGCTGCAGCTTAGAATCAGTTGGCTTAGATTGGAACAATTTGGCACAAAGGAAGTGTGTTAATTTTTTAATATTTTTCACGAAACATTTTCAGACTACAAAAAGCGATTTTTTTTATTTGAAGGCTTGACCTTTAGTTAAGCACCCAAGTAACTTTATGTACAAAATATAAGACATAGTTGTGAAAATCCTTCCAAATTTGTATTTTAAAAGAAAACAGTTCTTACCCAATTTAATATTTTAATTTTATTCTGTGGGTTCCTTATAAGAATTTCTTTTTATTTTCAAAATTCTCTTAACACTTAACCTGCAACTTTCTGCTTCTTTTGGAGTATTATTCCATCACTAAAACTATGGTGCTCCCATGACTATAGAGAAATCTATAGAGAAATGCTCTTTTTCTCTACTTGCTAGATTTTCCCTACTTATGACAATAATTTTGAAGCTTCCAAAATGAATTTCTAAACTGTACACAACCCTGAAATATTTGCCCAGGAGATGACACAAATCAGGGCAAGACAGTACCTCTGAAGAGAGAGAACACACACATCCCATCGAGTATATTATTCATACATGCAGAGACACAGGAAACCTCTGTATAAAAAAGAGTGTGGAGAACCAGGGAGATAAAAAATAAAAAGCCAAAAGAGACTGCAAGAGCCAGCAGGAAAGGCAGAAAGTCAATGCCACTGCTTCCCAGGCAGGGCAGGGCAGGGCAGGGCAGGGCTCCAGGATGGGTCATCACAAGTGTCTGTATATCACCTACTGCACAGAGATAGGGTACCTTGCAAATGAAGAAGACAACTAACATGAACTTAGCTCCACAAATAATTTGCCTTACTCTTGAGTTTTGAGCTGTTTGCCATAGGTAAATAAAAATGGCCAACTCAAGCAGGACCAATGGTGGCTCCTGTTCCTGTGGCTGGGGCGGCTCCACGTCGTCCCACAGCACAGCCCCAGAGAATGGCTGGTGGGGCGTCCCAGGGAGGGGGCTGTGCCTTCTCCTGTGTTCATCAACTGCATGAAAGTCATGAGTGTAACAGCAATAATTTTATTTCTTGGGCTTCTCTAACTGCAGTGTACACTGGGAGATAAATTGTTTGAACAATTTATTTTTGTTTTTTAAGTTGAATAATGCTACCAATTGTTCTTTAAAATATTTTTAAATTCTTAAGAGATAGGAATGTCTATAGCAGATAGTTGCAAGAAGCACAAGGGGTAAAGAGAGCCACAATGATACAGTGAGCAAAGTCCAGAGACACTGGGATATTTCACTGACTGATTTCTGGAAAGCGCTCAGTTTCTGTGTGTTTTCCTTTTCTGTTCCACGGTGACTAATAGGGTTCCTTTTTCTCACTCTAAATTTTCTCTTTTGAATTAGACATTCAGCTCCTGCTTTTTAACATTCAACAGCTTTTTTCAAGTTGGAGTATTCAGAGAAGCACTCTTAAAAACAGGCATCAAAACTACATCCCATGCCTTAAATCAGAGACCCTGTTTTCTGCTCAGAAACATTTACATCATCTTCCATAGAAATGCATTTTTATGCCATATGCAGATATCACATTCAGCAAAACTAGTACTGTCCCAGATTACATAACTCATATCACTCACAGGTAATGCCCCAGGAGAATCTTTGTTCTTGGCTGGGCTCTTGTCCCACTTCATTCTGAGCTGCTTTGCTCACTGAATTTTCCTCTACATCAGCACGAGTTAAATCCTGCCCCTTCCCATACTCAGCGGCTCACCCCTCAGTCTCTAAAAGCATTTGGTGCCAATTTGTCCAGCTATAATCTGTTACTTGTTTATCCATGCAGTTCAGGACTGCCTGAGATGGCACCAGGTGAGCGGTGTGAGCTGCCAGTACACCTGGGCCAACACACATCAGATGCACCAGAGAGGAGCTGCCAGGTTGGGCAGGGAAGGAGGTCACAAGACTCCTTATTTGCACATGCACTTACATCCCAAGCTTAACAGATTGAAGCAGTAATAGGCAGGTCATAGATGAGCAATACATTTCTTTGCAAACATTCGCATTAGGGAGAACAGACTGATTTTTCTTGCATCTTTAGAAACAGGATCTGTTGCCCCACAAAACTGTATGTGAGCTCATGAGAAAGAGGCTTAGTTTAAAATAGGATTATTAACAGGCAGATCCAACTTTGGAAAAATTGTTGTTTTACACAATTATTACAGGATGTAAGAAAAAGTAATACAAGGTGCACTAACCTGTAGTCCTACCTGGGCTGAAAATCCCAGCAGATGAAGGCCAGCTCCTGAAGGCAGCTAGTGTAAAATAACTTGCCTCGAATGTTCTTGATTAACTCCCATTTGAAGGCACAAAGGCATCTTTTTCCTAGTCAACTAACAGGCATTTAAAAAATGGAATAAACTAATGCAGAAACACGAAATAAAAGAAAAAGAAAGTGTCCTTAGAAGGAGCTCCTCTTGTGTGGGGAATGTGAAGTGTGTTACTTTATGTGCATTAATTTTCCAGTGTAGTTTAGCAAAAGGAAGAGTTAAAAATTGTCCTCAAACTTAGTGTGGCAACTCTCCTTTCCCAGGACATCAGCAGGCTGAGTAGGCTGTATTCCTTGGGCTGGTGCTGCCCCAAGCAGCAGGAAAACCCAGTAAGAGCATTCACATCTCAGCTGCATCTCAGCCCTGTCTGTAGAGATGCAACCTCAAAAGCAGAGGTTTGCCTGTGACCTCTGAGGCTTATGACAAGCTTAGCACCTGTAATCTGCCTCCCAGCAGTGTGGCCCAGTGACACTCTGGATGGGCTAACAGGCTGCAGTGCATGAGCGAAGGAATCTTTCCTTTCGTTCCCTAAGTCCATCTGCAACCCTCAATCTGAGGCACAGGTGTGATAATAGCTTCACTGAAAGATTTCTGCTGGGAGCAAGGTAAGGACTGTCATTTCCCTAATGCCACTGACTTTTAGAAGAGTTTATATATAGCAAGTGTAGTATCATCTCTTTGGGGTTTTTTCCTTTTGTTATTAAATTGCACACAAGCTAACAACTGAAATGTAAATTAATTTATGCTGCAAATTTAGCTTTGACTGTACGAGCCTGTTTTCTGCTCAGTGAGAGAGCAGTGAGTGAGTGAGCGAGCGAGCTCTCTGACAGGTCAGGTGTACTGACCAAAGGTCCTGCTCTGCTGTGACCAAGCTGGTGTCCTTGCTGTGTGCCAGCCTGAGGGACTGAGGAGCTGGAGCTCTGCTGTGTGACACGTCACACCTTTCACAGCACAAACAGCAGGGAAGGGTGGGCTTACGGAAAGTTTTTCCCACTGACATTTAGATTAGCCCAAAGATACCGTGAAACAGCATGATAGCGTGGCCAAGGGGAAAAGCAGGAAAGCTGCCCCTTTGGAGAATGGTGGATCTAACAAGGGACATAAGGGAGAGCACTCCAGTTTTCACACAGCTTTTCTTTTCCTTAGGGAAATAATCCCCATTCAGCTGTCTTCAGAGAAACACTCGGGATTTTTTGAGATGCTTTTATGCTCAGCCATCAGGATGCAAAGCAGGGGATGCCCCCTCCCACATCCCAGGCACACCCGGCTGCCAGCTCCTGCTTAGGGGCAGGGTCTGCTCCTGTCTGCCAGTGTGGTGCCTACACAGTGCCAGCACAGTGCCCAGCGAGTGGCTGGGGCTGCAACAGTGCTGTGCCCACCACCAGTCTAACCTGACTGATCAGTGCACTTTTCGGTTAAAAATATCCTTAAGTATAAAATTCAAAATGATTGTGTTGTTATTGTAAATAAGAGGGTGTTTATTAATGAGTGAATGACGATACTAATACATTTTGATATATGATTACTAAATAATTTGCCAACACATTCTGAATGAAATTTCTTTAAAAAATGCAATGAATTGAGCTGGAAAGAGTAGAATATATATTTAATCGCACTTTTCCCTCGCAGTTCTGCTTAAGCAGAGTGATGAATCAGAAAAAGACATGATTTAAAGACCCCCGTGGCCTTGTCCGTGCCTTACACACCGTAAAGAACTGTTGACCGGCACTGGAAGGTGCTGCAGCTTTGCAGAAGGATGAGAATTCATTGATACAATCTTAAAGTCATACCTCAATGTTAATTTCTAAAGGATAAAGTCAAGAAGAACCAGTATAAATTCAGGGACAGTTTAGTGTGACTGAAGCCAAGAGAAACCGATGTGTGATTTAAAGAGCTCATAAAAGCAGACAACTAGCTTTAGAATCTATGGAAAGCAATAAAGCAGTTAAAAATTCTCCCAGTTGTAATGCCTATAGATTTCCTTATCTTAAATTCTTTGGCTAAACCCCTGGAGCAAATTGCAGGGCACGTGATGGGAGTTTTGTCTTTCAGCCCGGGGCTCCGGGGCAGCTTCCCGGCCCCTCTTCCTGACCCCCTCGGCACACAGTGGCTCCGCTATAGGGGAGCTTGTCTTGGCGGCAGTGTCTAGACATTCCCAGCTACTATCCTTCCTGACAGTCTCATGCCAGTGGTAATTTAAAAATTGTTTGGGATAGGCTGTGCCTCATAGACACAGGGAGCCAGTAATAACCCCCAGTTCAGTGACCCTGGTCAGATCATCAAACAGGCGGTATAGGCAAGCTCAGTTCAGCTTTGGGTCAGGAATCATGACCTCCCCTGACCTTTTCTGTAGATTTAAAATTGTTTTGAGAAAGAGAAGAATAAAAAAGATACAACTCCAGGCAGTTCTGGAAAGCAGTCCAGCTTCCTGTACTGTACACATGCATATAAGTAACATGTTTAAACAGATGCAGCTCTGGCAGGCCTGAAAAATTAGGATTTAGGTACTTCGTACATTTTTTTTCTAATAGAGTGCACATTGCTTCTATTTACTTTGAAAACTTTGAAGTTAAAAGACACTGTATGAAAATATTATCTTCACTAGATTAAACAGCAAAGACAAAAAAAGAAAAGCAAGTAAATTTATTTTTAGAAAATTAAGAATAAACTGAAGAAAAAAAAAATCTCTGCGTGGAATTTTTCAGATGCGTTACAGAAAACTGTCTGGTGTATCAGCAGTGTGTACCAGATGAAAAAAATTAACACTGAGATTACTAGACAAATTGCCTTGTAAGAGTAATATGCATACAAACATAGGCTGGTTGGTTTTCAAAGGTTTCCTTTGTGTGCGTAGTATTTGCAGTCACAACCAATAAAACAAAATATACTGGCACTCTCTTTGTGGTTTTGGTTTTAGAATTGCATAATGGTGACTAATATTTTCTCAAAACCTACTTTATAGTGTTTACTTAGCAGAATTTTCATGCACTGTACCTGGAAATTATGAAATGTAGTTTGTGTGCTTCCAAAGGGTTGTGAAGGCTCAGGAAGAGGTTTACCAATTTACGGAAAGAGAACAGAAAGTGTTTCTCCTCTCTAGGCTTTTATATGGGCTGGTAGAGATCAGAAACACGTCAGCCAGGAGAGAGAAGGGAAGAGTAAAGTTACAGGAGCTCTCCAAGAAACATAAAAGTATAGAGTGGGAAAATGAACTGCCAGCTCCAAAACGGCATGAGGGCTTTACAGGGGCAAACTCAGTTTAACAACACAAAGACATCAATGCTTTTGGTGTTTTACAAAAGAAAAACATGTACATTCCTGTTACAGAAATGAGACTATCAGCAGAGCTCAGTACTGATGTGTCATGGTGGGGCCCTGGGAATCTGCGCAATTCCCAGACACAGCAGCGTGTTCCCAGCAATCCCAGCAGCACGATCAGATGGCTTCTGATCATGTCCAAGCCATCATCATTGTCCTCACTGGCTGTGCACAGCTCCATCCCAGAGGCACAGGTAACCTCTCGGAGCTCCTGGTCTTGAAGTAAACACCCATGGGAAATAGGCCAGGAGTTCTTAACTGTGTCAAAGTTACCTCTTCAGACTCTTGTCAAACACAGGCAGTCCCTGTCCTTACGCACAACCGGTTATATTCCATGTACATTCTAAAGTTGTCTCCTTAAGTTTTAGAGACACACACCAATTACATTTTTTGTATTGAAAGGTTACAGCCTGATCTAATCATGGGAGCACAGGAAACAGGGGTCCTACAGGCGCATCTGTAATTTCCTAATCCAGTCCTGGCAAGACAAAACTTTTGCAGTATAAACCACTCTTAGAGGGCTATTTCTCACAGAATTCCCTTATTTTACTAGAGGTAAGCTTGCCGCTGTTCTCACGGTGAGTTTAAGCAAATTCTGTAAAAGCCACCTCCTAGGTAAAATTCTTAAAGACTTCCTATTCCCATAGACCAGGACAAGAAAGGGGTTGTAAGGTCTGATGTAATCTTCAAGTACACAAGAGAAACAATCTTGCTTGCCAGAAGCTATTCATATTGCAAATACTTTATAATTTTTTTCTTCTCCAGCCTTCTCTGGCAGCAGCAGTCACTGGAGAAGAGCAACTGGGAGAAGCAGGTGATTCCACTAACTTGCCTTTCCTAGTGCACTACCTGCCATGGGCCTGATTCTGCTCAGTCTTTACGATGCAGAGCTCACTCAGCAGAAGCCTTTGCTATCTCTTTTTAATCAGTAATGGCAATTTACAACTATAGCTGTATGGTTTCTTTCCAGTCTGTTTAAAGTATCCCAGCTCCAGCTTTGCCCTTTGATGCCAGAGTATGTGCTCATTAGGATGTGTAATGACAGTAAACTGACCCAAGGTCACAACTCACATCGACTGAATACAACAAAACCTTCTGGTTCCCAGGGACTCCTGAAAGCTGCAAATTATTAAAGATTACCTGAAATTATTGTTCTCTATGCACCCAAAGATAAAGTCATGCTACCTGAGACAAGCACCACAGGAACAGCACACCCCAGAACTCGTGCTACAAAGGTGCTTTCCTACCCTTGACACCTGAAGATATTGTCATGCTTAAATGGGAGTAAGAGGGGAAAGCAACAGAATTCTAGAGGCTAAAGTGGTCATGGAATCATGTCAGGAGATTCACACTGGGCCTGTGTCAAGCTGCAGCCCATGGGATAGCCAGCACTTTCCCATAAAACATACAGAAATCTGAAAACCATCAGTAAAAGAGGAAAATCAGTTCCGAGTGAGATATCTCTAAATATGAGGCCACAGTACTGTGCACTCAACAGGCTTTGCAGGGGACTGGGAAGCGCCTACGACTGCAGCCACAGAAACCTGATCCAGTGTAAGAGGACCAGCAGTGCTGTGGCAGGGACTGGCCGGGGTACACAGACCAGTGCAGGACCCACCAGCCTCACACATGCCCAAACATCTCTCCCAGTCTCTCTGGGTTTACATCTCTCATGTTATGCTGGAAGTTTCCCTCTGTGGCTGCATCAGTAGCTGACTGAAACATGAACACTGTTAGTCTTTAGAGCACACATACAATAGGAGTTATGATGGCTCTGGAAACCACAGTGTTACTTGTGCTAATCATTAGTTGCTGTAATTTTAATAAAGTATTAGT
Source organism: Coloeus monedula (assembly GCF_965178545.1). NCBI lineage: Eukaryota > Metazoa > Chordata > Aves > Passeriformes > Corvidae > Coloeus > Coloeus monedula. Next base: position 280,941 of record NC_138801.1, on the reverse strand, counting down.
AGCATAAGTAATTAAGTCTGCATGAAAACATCCATCCAGGAGACCCAGGCAACAAAAAGAAAATCACTTCTAAAACTTAACATCAAATTGATTACATTTTAAGGCCAGAATTTCTGCTTCCCATGGGGGCTGGTATGGGAGAGTGAGGTTAGAGCCAGCTAGATGCTATTGTGTTTCTATGGCAACAGGGGGGTTCAAGTAGCCTCTGCCATTCCCCATGATTGGTAAAATCACTACACAGTGTATAAAGTGGCCAAGAGAAGCAACAGCCAATAAATGCAGAAAATCCTTAAATCAAAGAGACACAGAAATAAGAGATGGAAACAACCTGTTAGACCATCTTGTTCATTCCCTGAGGCCCTGAGCAGTATTATTAACAGTCTCAAGAACCTTGAAAACCCCTAAAAATTCCTTCCAAGACACAAGTAAAAACTTACTGAAAGGGAGAGCAATATCTCAGGAAGTTATAAAAAATCTTTCTAATCTGCTTTCAGCAGGTGTGTGCACACTGTACTGAGCATGCTGAGATATTGGGATCTCCAGCATTTGAGAAATGGGATGCAGGGGAGAGGTTTCATGGCATTACTCAGCCTAACATGAGTACTTTTTGCCAAACATAAAAACATCCTATAAAAACATCCTGCCAGCTAGGTCCCTCCAAAGTCTTCCCTCTTTGCCGCAGAACAGATTTCTGTACCCTGCAAACAGAAGGATTATTTTGAAGAACCTGCCCGTCCATTTCAGATGGTAGTTCCAGGTGTCCTATTGAGAAGCTGCAGAATAAATTTGAAATAGAAAGAAGATATTTTTAGATAAGCATTTGTGTGCAAGTTATAGCTCCCCCCTTTTTCTTTTGTAGTGAGGGCGAAGAGAGGGATTAGACTGAGACAAAATTTGTGAGCCTCTGTCAGGAAGACAGATGGAATTCCCACACATGCCAAAGCATCCTAGGGTGTCAGACTCTGAAAAAGCACATACATTCCATGCTCAAAAAAAAAAAATTGTATTATTCAATGTATTATTCAGGTGGTACAAGACTGGAGAAATGTACCATGTCTTGTTCTCATTATTGCAAAGCACTTGAAGACATGCTGGTGGAAGCCAGTGCCCTCCTACCTAGATGGATTTACGCCTACCAAGCCAAATACTGGTCTTACACAAAACTGTGCTGCTCCAGAGTAATTTACTAAAGCCAGTAGCATAAATATAGGTGTGCTCAGGTTAAAGGAAGATGTATCTTTTCCATAGGGATTATATGTTGTCTTCAGGCAGAGCTATGACTGCAGGTATGACTTTAGCAGCAGCACAGATATATCCTAAAGGAATATAGATATATCTGGGAATATAGATATATCCTAAAGGACTGCTACCTTCACCTTGACACTGGGTTATTGCTGTGCTACGTAACACAGTGACCCAGGCAGCTGCAGTTTGTCTATAGCTGCATATCTACTGTAATAGGGCAGACGTCACCAAACGTTTGAGAAGAGGCTAAACATTGGAAAGACGAGGTAAGGGCCAGACTGTATCTCCCTGCCGTGCTTACCTGTCAACCCCAGCCTCTCCTGAACTGTTAGAGCTCAGTGACAAGCCAGAGCAGCACAAGGCTCGTGCCATTTTCCAGTGGCCTGTACCTCTTCAACCTTGCCTCAGATGCATCCCCTTCTTTGCCAGCCTGACAAGGGCTAGAGGGGCGGAAAAAGCTCATCTCCAGAGCAGGAGCTGCCAAGAGAGTTCTTCTGCAGCTGCTGATCCAAGCTATTTAATGTGTCAGTAACTGGGTGAGGAGGAGGACTAATGCTCAGCAGCTGACACAGAAGTGCTGGTATCTTTGCACATACTTTATTTTCTTGCAACCATCACACTTGGGCTCTCAAGAAAAGAAGACCTCTCATCTCATATTTTTATTTTCATATTTTATCCCATCTGCTGTTCTTTCTAAGTGTGGGACCCTGATTATGTTAATATTCAGGACAGTCTCATCTTTTGATAAAGAAATACAGACTTTGATGCTAGCACGGCCTGGGATCCCATTACCAGGCCAGTTGCATTCCCCGTGGAAATGGGTCTTATTTTGTTTACAGATAAAAAATTAAAAAGTGGTATCATCTATTATCCCAAGGGTGTTGTTTACATTGATTTATCAACTGCTTCCAAGGAGCTACTGAGTTCAAAAGCATTACTAAACAGTGAGAACCCATCCTGGATTGAGTGACACTAAGAACTGCTTAAAATGTCTTGATGGGAACTGCAGACAATGGGCTGTATTATTTAGCAGAATAAAGGTGAAGATACAGGGGATACTTGAGACCAAGAAGGCAGTGTCAGTGAGTCTACCACAAGCATCAGCTCTGGTTGTACTAGCAGGAATCCCAAATCAAGGAAAGGAGATATTAAACTCAAAGTAAGCAGGTTTGCTGAAACCTCAGCGATTTTTATTCTTTCTTCTCCAACATGTAGTCACATATTGGACAGTCAGATATACTCTCTGATTACTGTTTTATCAATAGCTTCCTTGTAGTCATTAGTGCAAAAGATGAAAAAGCATTTGAGTTAATATATAACATATTTTTGGTATTTCACAGGCAGAAAATTAGAATATTTGCTGGACATTATCCTCTAAAGTCCTAGCTAAAGAAACCAAGCATAAAATGCAAAAAAAGAAATGAAAATGTTTAATTCAGGTTCTGATGTTCATTTACTGTGGAGATACTTTACAATTCTCCCATTCCAAATGGAGGTGGTGAAACTCCTTTCCAAGACAGATGCAATATTTTCTTGACAAGTATCAAGTGGAGGTAGCAGCACTCTGTTAGCAATAGAGCTGAATGAATCTCCTGTCTGTAATTAGCTAATAAAGCATGAAAGTCTAGAGCTCTGCTAGTGGGAGAGCTTTATTGCACTGTGGGTAGTGACAGTGGGCAAAGTTTTCCCATTTCACACATACTTGTAGCTCTTGGCTCGGTATTTCTGCACTTGGCCAGTTTGTGGAGCACTATGTGAAATTTAGTCAGATGAGTTTCTTTTACTGCCACTGTATCAGGGCAGCCCTTAGCCTCTTGAGAAAATCTACAGAGAGCAATAAAGCCAGATTGTCCAACCAAGCTCAGTAATTGGGTTAAGCACTGTTAGGGTGTTCAAAATAGTTCTTTACTCAATGTTTTTTGTGAGTAGTTGCTCTCTACTTTAAAACCCTTCTCCTTCACACCATATATTCATCGTTACTGTTGTAGCACGGCTTAAGACTTCTGAGCAGAAGACAAGGATTGCCTAAATTATAATTTTGTTGCTAACTTCAGCTGGGGCATGAGGTACAATCAATTAGCAAGAGCACACAACTTGCCAGAGGTGTGTGCATGTCCCACAGCTCCTCTCAGAAGAGTGAGCACAATAGTAGGCACTTTGATCCCATTACAAATTATTCCACTCTCTGCTTAACTGGCCTGATAAAGAAGCTGTAACAAAAAAATCTCAAAATCACAATTTTTTCTTTTGAATAAAAGAGCAAATGCAGAGATGGAGCTGAAGATTGAACACCTGAACTGTCAGAGCTGAGTGGGAGGCTGTCTGCCATGGCTGGATGAGTCTGCAAACAGGCCAGTGTTTAAAAAGCTGTCTGCTCCTACAGCTTTTTACAGTAAACCACAAAAGAATAAATTTCTGCTAATAACCTTGAGGGTTCAGTTTCCACCCGCACGTCCTGACACTTACAGCTAACACTTTAGTTCCCAAATCTTCTACCTGTAAATCAGGCAAAACTCAGGCCAAACAGCAGGCTGAGAATAGATGGATGACATTAAAGTAACCTCCAAATCCATGCAGTCTGATCCAAGGCTGACTTTTCACCTCGCTGGAATGTCTCTATCAACAGCAATTTCCATATAGAAGTCTTAGCTGAACAGTGACCTTCCCATATTCACATACACAATCTGCAGATGAGTATTTGCTGCTCTTCTGGACTGTGGCTTCAGCTACTGCAGCACTACCTCATCCTCATCCCAAGGATGATGGCTTTCCACAAGAATTTGTGAATTTGCACTGAAATTCAGGGGCTGGACTCCACCAGATGAGCACTGGCAAACGCAAAATCTTCTATTTTTGAACCTAATTTCTGTGTGATTATTAATCAGAAACTCCCCAGTCCTGGTCCCCACAGTGTTCTGTACTGTGGTCCTTGTCCGTGTAACTGTTGCAAATATCACAAAACATGATATTTTGCAAGTAAAAGTGTCTCTGTTCTAGGAGCCTTGTTGTCAAGTAACAGTTGTACTGCCATCAGATGCAGTGCCCAAGAGCAGCCCCTCTAAGTGATGTTCTGCAGTTCTGCTTCATACAACTGCTGGACCTTGGGCTGAGGCCCCTCCTGCTAAGAGGTGCATAGGGAGCCACGCTTCTGGTAGCCTTTCACGGGAACCTCAGGTTGCATTTGATTGCTTCTTGAAGACCATGGAAAATGTGGGCCAATTTTCTTCTTTTCCTGCACAAAATACCTACTGGAGATAGCAATAGGAGTGTCTGCCCTGACAACACTTGACAGTGCCAGCTGGCATTTGAATTGGGCTGCAAACCTGCACCAGCTGCTATCAGTAATGCACACACGTGTGCATGGGCACAGTTGATGTGACTCCGCTGCCATCCCAACCTGCCTGGCTCTGGGCATGGGCAAACCTTGCACCTTCCAACACAGACACCAGGGTCTGAAAGGGCATTATTACCAGGACAGCAGGGAAGGAGGTGGGATATTGTCAGCACCAGCTAAATCCTTATCCTCTCAGCTGCTGCCAACAGAGCCTTTCACGAGCTGGGAGTGGGTGATTCCCTTCCTAAATGTTTCCTCTACAATTGCATTCCAGCAGCAACAGTGTTTCTTTTTGCAGATCACCATCGCTCTGTATGATTCCCCCCGCTTTTCCTCTTCTGTCCTGCCTTTTCCTTCTCCACCTTCCCACAGCAGGACTCAGCCCTAACAGGACTCAGCCCTAACAGGACTCTGCAGGAAGGCAAGAAGGAATCTCTCCTTCCCTCCATGAGCAATGGGAGATCATTCTTCATGTATTTTATTCCATATTATTTTGACATTCTGAGGTTAAAACAAGATCACTTGGCACTGGGGCCAGAAGAGTAGTGTCTAACTTTGATCACAGGTCACTGCACAGCCCCTGCTGGGCTGCTGCACAGTTTGTGTTTGGTAGCTGTGCTGGGAGGGACTGGGAACTGGCTTCAGGCAGTGAACCACCTAGATGTTCCTCTGCCAAAGTCACACATAGCAATGAAAATCACAGAGAAACAATGATGAAAACATGTGAGCCACAGTGAGCCACACAGAGAAAAAAGCCACTGAGGCTGACTTTGTGTTTCCGCAGCAGAAGGAAACATAAGCCCTGGCGTGTTTTGCCTTGCCCAAAACCATGGAATCTAATCGTGGCCCATCACAACACTCTCCATTTGTGACAGAGTGGATGGTGAAACAGCAGCCGGTGCAAACTCCTACATGTCATGCCTGACCTGCTGTTCCTTGCCTGAAGCTGCCACTGATGCCAAGGGGCAGCACCTGCCTCCCTGCACCTTTCCAGGGCTGGAGAATGCAGGCCCTTCCCCAGAAGCTGCTGGAGTACTTGTTTCCTGTGCAGCCCTACTAGCCTGTGCCAGTCCTGCTCTGGGAGAGCCATGGGGTTTTCAGAAAAGTGAGAAGATATTTTACTCCCCCTGCTTATTGACACACAATTATTTGACTGGGCCATCCTGCTGAGATCAATCTCTCTTGTACTGGGATGGTGTATGTATTCAATGCTCAGTTTCATGGAGGAGAGCTGGGCTGACTGCTCAGATCTGTGCCGCTATTGTGGTGCTGGCTACCCCCTGCCATACCGACAGAAGCCCTTCCAGATTCAGTGCACATGTTCTGGCATGCCATCTGATCCAAATTAAAGCTGGCCCGCACTGGGTTCCTTGCTCAGCACTGAATTCCAGCTGCGGTAAGCCACTAACGCTGTTACACCTAGTCTCTAATTTGAATGCATTTTATATTTCAATATATTATGTCTGAGCGTTAAAAATTTCCACAAGAGGTGGACTTTTCCTGCTCCATCAAGTCAACCTGCAGGGCAGGCAGCCTACAGAAAGTCAGGATTTGGTGCAAATTGTCTTCTCTGCTGCCAAGGCTGAGGAAGCAGAATCCCAGCCAGAGGGTCGGGTGGTCACAGGCATGGGACCTGTCTGCCATCAGATACACAGCCCTCCAATGATGCTGTTGAGATTCACTGGGTTGGGTCCTGGGTTGGGCTCCACCTCCAGCCCACCAGGATGTGGTTGTTCATAAGTCAAAGACTCAGCAGCTTATGATGGCTCTTTGAATTTTGAAAACGTTGTATGCACTGAGGAAATACCTGGCTTGGCTGATTTACAGGTACAAACTGATTGCCAATGTGGCTTTAGAAGCAGATTCCACACACCAGTACATGCACTTGATCTGACAGCTTCAGGTTAGATTTTAATAACCTAATAACTGTGCACTGCTCCATGGGAAGCTCTAGACACCAAGTCTGGCTAAGACAGAGTTAAACTAACACACACGATCCCAGGTGTATCTGTGGGTGGTGTATCAGGAGTGGCTGCACAGCTTTCTCCAGTGCTGCCCTCTCCCCCCTGTCCAGAGCACACAGTTGGTAGTCTGTGGTGCAGTGCCAGATGAATTAGGATGGAAAGACAATCTGTACACGGACAGCTTTTCATTCAGGTCAGAAAAATATTAATGAGGAAGGAAGTTTGAAACCAAGGTCAAGAGGGACAAGAGAAACAAATGCTCATCTTCACAGAAACCAAGAGAAATTTTGGCTTACAAATTCTGAACTTGTCTTGGATTATAATTGGTTTTAGCAAAAGAAAACAACAAACTTAAAAGAACGCAAGTTGGCTGTTAATTGCACCATGCTTATATAAAAGTAGTTTGTTTTCCTTTCAGTTGTTCCCTGTGCCCTCATTTAGTAGAAACCTGGCATTCTAGGCAAGAAAAATACCTGTTGAGTTGAATTTCTCCCCATCTACAGTGAGGAACTGTACTCTGGCTGCAGTTATATCAGGGGCTGCACTGCTGAGAGTAATACTGACAGCAAATTCAGAGCCCTCATGTCCCCAGAACATTTCTTGTCTCACCTAGCATCAGGGTGGATTCACAGTGAACTTCCTGCAAGAAAAGGTGTGTTTGGATTTCCAGGAAACCCTGAAACAGAAGGAACCAGTGGCACATAGAACATGACATTTAGTTTTTCTAATTTCAGAGTGGCTTGTTAAAAATATCCCTGTAGACTTAGAAGTCAGAGATAGTATCAGCAGCACGTGTATTTTAGAGAAAACAAGTCAGAAATGTGGCAGGTGCCAAGAAGTAGCAAAGGCCAGCTGCTTGCAAGAGGTGGGGACAAAGTGTGGCAGCATGACTGGCAGTAAAGAGACCTTTTTAGCTATGGCCTGTACTGGAGTACCTGAACAAGGTGGGCAGAGCAGGACAAGCCCAGGGATGGCAGCCAGTGTCAGCAAAGCCCAGATCATCTGGCAAGTCTGTGGCAGTGAGGCAGGTCCAGGGTCAAGACACAAAGTCAATCCACAGGTCAGGGTCAGGTCCAATGCAGATAACTAGCACCAGAGACATGCTTTCATCTGCATCTGCAAATTTCCTACTGCAAGATACTTTCCATATTAGTTACATTAATTTTAGGAAACTAAAAAAAGGGAAAAAAGAAATCACTCCCAAAATGAACAGGTTGTATTTTGAAAAATTAAACACAACATAAATAAATAATAAAGAATAAACAAAACATGTGCTGATCATCCTGCACTCAGGCTTCATGCCCCCCCTCCCCAGCCAGGGTGAAGGTTGGGAGAATGGCTGGTATAAACTGCATGTAAAATGCTGAGACAATGGCCAGATCCTGCAAATCTTGGAGGGATGAGTACAGTGATGGCATCTCAGAGAGAATCCTTCTTCCCACTTCTCCTCACCTGTGGCCTGTAGGTACCAGCTTTTCCAGAGCTGACTCATTTCCAGCATGAGGACTTCACCGAGCACTGTAGTTCAGTGTAGTGCTAAGCCTGCTGTGCACGTGGTTGACCAGCCCCAGCCAAACTCACGTCTTCCCAGTCTCTGGACTACCCTGACACAGACCATCTGCAGCAGCACTTGTGCAAAAACAGGAGGAGCAAGCACTCCCTCACTGTGCAGCCCCTCTGACAGAGCCCAGGCAAAATTCCTGGATCTGCTGACTGAAGAGGTGTGAGGTCAAGTACAGGAGCTGCCCATCCAGCCAGATACCTTCTCCAATAACCCGCTCAGTGGAGAAAGCACCCAGCTCCAATCCCAGCTCATTTGAGTTTGCAGGTGATTTGATTTCTATTTCAAGAAGAAAATGACAGCTGTTTTGTTCCTTCACTCCAGCTGAATACTGCACCTTTATGCTCAGCAGATGTGCAGGAGGGAAGACAACTTTCCATGACAGCAAGGCCAGAAGAACTACAGAAACTCTCTCCTCCTAAGCAGCAGCTCACCATTAACACTGAACAGTCTCCAGTAGAGGGAAGCCAGCACGGGGGGTAATTCACTGAGAGGGGGTGTACATGGCAGTGGCAGCAGCAGCTGCTGCTTCTGCTTGTCCCAGCCTGAGACTTGCAATGTTGATGCATATTTTACAACAATAAAAAACCCAGGGATAGAGAGAGTGATGAACCCCTTAAGAAATAAGGGGTTAGGACAAGGTTCTAGTTTCTGTAATTGTAAGTAAGCAACTTATAAAAATAATAGTAATTTTGAATGTTTCAAGAGATGAAATAAAAAAACATAATATTGAAATAATAAAAATGTAGTTGTTTAAATTTTACTTAAATACTATAATGAAATATCTGCAATGGGTAGCTTTTGTTGTATGTCTGCAAATTATTCACATTGATCTGCTAATAATAGGATATGGAATGCTTTTCATCACCAGAGAAGCTGTAGTTATTAGTCAACCTTAAGCCAACCTGAATATTAGTTGGTTCAGTTCATTATTCTCAACTATGTTAATGGAAAAGCTGGTGTGGAGAAACGAGGCTGTTGATTTTCCTGCAACTGCTGGAACCCAGGAGCACTAGGTACCTCCCCAGGTCTTTGCTCTTACCAGCTGTTTTTGTCCAGCTGGTCAGAATGTCCTGGATCCATGGACAGGAAATAGGGATGCTTGTTTTCTCAAAAAGGTAAAATATGTTCTAAAGCAAGGCAGCCACAAACATCCTTAGCAGTACCCCCACCTCACCTGCTGTTCTTCTAAGCTATACTGTGGAGCTTATCTAGGAAGCAGCTGAATATCTAAGTCAGGGAACATTTATTTTCCTAAAATCTTCCCTGTTTGCAGGCAAAATTCTTTCAGTGGAACAAGATGTTCAGGTGCTGTTGTGGAGCCAGGAATAAATGAGCACTCAGGCAGGTGGTCAGCAACTCTGAGCTTCATTCACTGTTGGTCACTAGGAAAGGTTCAGGATTTGGCTCACCTACCTTGTGCCATGAGCTAAGCCTCAGAACACAGCAAACAGTGACAGCTGACTGTGCATGACATGCAAAAAGACATCACAATGAATTCTGTGGGTCACTTGCAACTAGACAGATTACATAATGAGCTGGATTCAGTCTACTGAATAATAGCTGTGTCCTTTCACCACTGGGCAAGGGGCAGACAACAACATAATTAAAAGCAGGCAATAAAAAATACAGGCAAATAAGTAGTTTTATTGTGCTGCATTTTTATCAGAGGGTTACGAGGCAAGGTACTTCAGGATTTAAAATGGGTCCAAAAAAATGGCAAACCCAAAATAATGCAGAGAAGTGCTTAAGTTTAGGTAGTGACACAGAAGAAAGCATGCTGTTCTGTGTAAAGTGTCCCTCTGCATGTCAGAGACACCTCTGGGATGTCGGCTCTCTACAACTGGCACAAACTGCAGTGAGAATGGTTAGGGGTGAGACGGCACCCATGGGACAAAGGCGGCAGTGAAGGTGGATGGCAGACTCAGCCGAACTGAAAGAAACTGCTCTCCTCTACCAATTGTTTCAACAGCCAAAATCTCTTTCAGTAAAAGTATATTTGTGTGTGTGTATGTATGTATATATATATACACACATATATACGTGCATATATACACTTCATGTATTCCCACATTAGACCTTAATCTTGCCCTACAGTTTCCTTCTTAGAGCTGTTCCTGTTTGCATAACTAAAATGAGGACAGTAGAGTCTTTTATGTGCTTTTTTTTTTACTCAAGGCAGGGGCACCACCTAACGGCCATAGGATCCCCGGCTTTGCTTCCCTGCAGCTGACGAGTTCTACCAACACCGAGACTACAGCTAGCAGAGAAAAAAATCCAATTGTTCAATTGAGTCTGAACTAACAATTACTAATCCTGAAAATTGGCAAGATTGATCAGGGCACCTTAGGTTCCACTTACATGCACACCCCCACACTCTCAGCCCGTGTGCACAACTGATCTTCAGAACGAAAATAAAGCCTCCCTGAGTCACGAGTCCCTGATGGCATCTGGCACAAAGCAGGGACGGCTCTGGGTCTAAGGTCTGGGCTAGCACAGCTACTTGAGAGCAGTAATCCTGTGCCCAGCTAGCACTCTGTCCTAAACACTTTCAGCCCTTTTTCTTTTGTGCTTGGGCGCCTGTAACACCCTGAGCAGCGCAGGTCAAGAACTCCATAATCATGATGATTATTCACATTATCTGTGATGTCCCCCGCAGATACTGCATAGCAAGGACAGGGAAAGAAGAGCACTTCTTGTGGTGTGCTGAAATCCAAATACCTGTAGTTTATGTGTTTGGAGGAGTTGAATAACAATAACAATAACTTATTCAGATAAGTATAATGCCGATCACGATATTTACCAGCAGAATCTGTTACAAACACAGGGGGACTGTGAAGCTGGGAAAGACAGTCTAAAGAGCACATTCTCGTAACACATCTAGGAAGAAATTTATTCTATGCACTCTTACCTTCAGCTTTAGATAAACCACTGGTTTCTGGCATGCTCATGGGAAATTCAGAGATGACTCCATTTTCTATGGACATTGGCCAGGCACAATTCAACTCATGCAGCTTCGCCAGCTTGCTACACACACCTGTACAGAAAGTTTTCCCACCTTAAAGTGCCTTTTAGGAAGTACTTAAGTAGGGAAACTTATGCAACTAACATAATGATTACATTGGTAAAATCACATGAGAAAAAGGGCACCATGAAAGACTTTGGGACACACATTAGGACTTGGGAAGGAACACGATTTCTTAATAATTTCTCACAATAACTTATCAAAACTTAGAAAAAGTAATACCTCTTCTCCTTATACTAACAGGGCAAGTCTAACTCTGGGCAAAATTCGAACTTGTGTAAATGGCACCTATATAGCTGGAGGGAATTCTTCACCTGTACCAAAATACTTCTTACACAATAGTCTTTTACCATCCATATGCCTAGACCTGCTTTAGCTTGTCATCTTTGCACAGTCATTGTTTCCAATTAACTTGGGTTGTGGACAGCTTCCTTCAGGATTGCCAGTTCCTGCATGAGTCTCTCTAAAAGTTTGATCATTTTCTAATAATTTCAGTGGCTCTCTAAAAAGCAATCCCCCCATCAATCTCACTTATTTAGCTAGATATGCCAAGGAAGTGCTTTCATTTTAACATAGTCTGAAATTCATAAAAAAACTTTCAATTTTCTTTTTCTTATAAATATGACAAAGACTATTTAATCTCTGAGTATTGCACAAAAGCAGCTGGGAAGTTTCTGTGGCTTTCTTCCTTGTTTTCAGAGATCTATCTGTCAACCAAGAGTAAAAGAAAAAAAAGAAAAGCCACAATTATTCCACCAAGCAAGGGGTTCTGGAGTACAGAGCTTGTGCCACAGATACTGCCACTAAGCATGTCCGAGCTGCTTGCTTTCTCACAAAACCTCCTAATTAGCCAGATTAAGATAATTACTGCCCAAGATGATGAAAGTACAGTGTACCTCTTCTACCTTTTGAAAAATGCCTGGCTTTGTTTGTTGGGTTTGGCAAACAGGGACCTAAACTTATTTCAGCCTTAATAAAGTAGAGGTGTGGGCAACTTGTTCTCTTTTTGGAAGAGGATATGAGGAACTTTGACTGATATGACCTTCACTATGGTGCTTTTTTTTTATAGCTTTATCTTACAAAATCAGTTTGGACAAAATTAATTGTTTTTACTGCCAACAGGGTGTAAAATCTGCATGTGTCCTACATGCACCACAGCAGCAGGCAATGCTCTGCACTGCTGCAGGAATCAGCTCAGGTTAGGTCACAGCAGGTCAGTAAATAGTCTCTAGAGCACTGAATAATTTAAAGGGTAATTTGGTGGTCAATGAATGTCAGACCTTTGTAATTCCATAAATCATCTCTCTAAATGATCAATAACTTGCATTAAACAATTAATTTTACAGTTTCTTCATTGACTGTCTGTCCCACATGAGTGTGGATTTGAGACAGGTAATTGTATATGCTCCAATAATTTTGATGATTTGCATGACAAGGAAGCCAAGCTGAGTATAGTTGCTTGCACTGAGAACAATGTGTAACAGTGTCCTATGAAAAGCTAATGCAGTGTGACACCATCTCATGAACACAGAGGCTCACAGAGTTTGAGACTGCTGAGTCCTGAGGGTTCATTTGGAACACCTTGTTCTACATAAGCTTCATTTTTATTTCTTGTTTTGCTTTGAAAAAAAATGGAGAATTTTAAAATCATTAACTGCCTGACTTCTATAGACTGTACAATGGGTTCTGTCAGCTACTCAATTGAGCTGAATCTGAATTTTGAAATTATTTTCATTTAAATATACTAAAATTATTTTGAATTGCTATGAAGATTTTACTGAGCATATGCAATGGTATGTAAAAGTATCTTTTAACTAATCTTTATATTGGTCCTTTAACCTTTTGAAGTGGTCATGTTCTTTTTCTGTGCTTTACTCCAAGTAAATTTGTCTCCAACAAATAACTGCAAAGTCAGGGATATTGGCATGCAGACAAGGAATAGGCAAACCATGAAAAGAGAAGCTTAGTGACATCATTTCCACCTCAAGCAGAATGAGGGCGTCAGCCTCAGTGTCCCCTGTGGCCCAGAACAAAGCACAGGTCCATTCACTCCAAGAGTCAACAGCTCTGCTGGGCAGTTACACCTGGGCAAGGCAGACCTCACATGCCTGTAGTAGAGTTTCCTCACCCCAGAAACACTGACTGTCCCCCTGGGCAGCACAGAGTCACTTCATGGGCAATAAAGATCCTTTTTTTCTGAGGCTTGTTAATAAAAAGCATAGCAGATAGTTCTGGATTCTTTTTTGTGGTGCTGATTTTATGTTCCCATTGCTATTATAAAACATTGAAATCTAGAGGAAACTAATATATCCATTTATTTAACCTAGAAAACTGATGAGCAGATTACCCAAGGTTACTGTACCTGATTCAAAGATTAAACATCATTTGGAAGTCAAAGGGCAACTATTTATCGGCTGCAATGTATTTAATTCAGAGCCTTGAGCTGGATTAAATTTCTCATGGGTATTTGTGCTAATTTCAAAGGCTAGACTGACAGACAGTGTCTGAAAACAAAATTATAAAGGGATGGATTTAAAGAGAATGTTTTTCTTTCCAGAATCCAAAGTGGCCTTATTTTTCAGTTGCTGGACTGAAAAATACTTCCACGTCCTTGGAGGATCAAGGGCTATCAAAACAGACAAAAGGAAGATCTGTGATTTAGTGGCATCACAGTTCACATGGTTTATATTTCTACTAAGCTCCCTGTGCTGTTTCACAGACCATGTGGCTTGGGATTGCTTTCAGACACAAAACTATGCACGGAAGTACAGATTTAGATACAACCTAAGATACATCCACAGATATTTGGTGCTTCTGAACAATCTGTATTGAATCAAACCTGCTTATATTAAAGTATTAAATACATGTTGTCTTTAGAAATTTTCAAAGGCATCTTTGGGAAGTTGTTATGTGGAAAATGTAAGTAATTGCTTTAGACCAAAAAGACAGTGTGCCATCTGAACAAACAGAGCCTGCAGAGTATCTTTGAGAGTGAAGGACTATTTCACTTGTAATTACTACAGCAGCAGCACTGGATCTTATTACTCTAGCACATGCTGTCAACAAAACATATTTTTCAGTTTCTTCTTGATTAAAGCAACCATTTTTGCATTTATTCGGTTCTCCCAATGCAGTGTGAGAAAAAGCATATGAAAGAAAGGTCTGAGATTACTCTGGAAGTAGGAGAAAGTGGAGAATATCTCTTGAATCCTGAGAAAGTGCTGCATTTTTTTACCTGAGAAATTATCTGGGGTGAGTCTCAGTTGCTGTGTCATGTAAAAGTTGTGGGTTCACCCTGGTAGCAGCTCAGCCCCACAAAGACATTGACTCACATCTCTCCCCCACAGCGGGATGGGGAACATAAGAGAATTGGGAGGGCAAAAGTAGGAAGACTTGTGAGTTGAGATAGAGACAGTTTAATAGCACAGCAAAAATTTTGTGCGCAAGCAAAGCAAAACAAGCAATTCAACACTCCTATGGGTAGGCAGGTGCTCAGCCATCGCCAGCATAGCAGGGCTCCAGCACATGGAGCAGTGACTCCGGAAGACAAACACCATCACCCCGAGCACGCCCTCCTTCCTCTCTCTTCCCCCAGCTTCTGTTGCTGCACATGATGTGATATGATGTGAGACACCCATCACTGGCCAGTTGGGGTCAGCTGTCCCAGCTGTGTCCTCCCCCAGCTTCCGCTGTCCCCCAGCCCCTTGCTGCTGGGTTGGTATAAGCCCTGTTCACCAATAACTGGAACACCAGGTTGTTAGTAAGACTGCTTTGGTCATACATCCAGATCACAGCACCATACCAGCTAGTTGGAAGAAAAGTAATGTTATCCCAGGCAAAACCAGTAAAATGAATTACCTATAAAATTTGTTGGCCGACTATATGTAGCCATAGTAAATGCTAGGGGAAAAAATGGATTTGTAAGAGAAAAGAACAAGCATTTTGAAATTATTTAACCTCCTTAAGTACCTGCAGTGAACAAGAAGATCCAGCTTTCAGTCTTGCAATGGGCATCTGAGAGGGAAGCATTACAAAATCTTCGGCTGGATTTGAGTCATTCTTCTAGGGAACAATAATCAGCGGGCATAGGTTGTAAATTAATGACCAGCTAAAGGATTTGGCTTGGACATGAACTGTAGCAAGTTATTAATTCCAGAAGCCCCTGAGCCAATGTCATGACTACCATGACCATTTCAGGGTTTCCATTCTGTTCGGAGTCAGGCTTGCACAGTTCTATTTGCAGCATCATTTGCCAGGAAAGGCAGAGCTCATGGATGTGCACATCACTGACACAGGCATCCTGCCCAGTGCATTCCTTCAGGTCATGCCACTTCTGCAAGTTCTTTGCACAACCTCTGACCTGATCCACTGCCAAAATCCTGATCAGAGGGAGCTTGTGTCATTTTTCCTTACAGTACTCATTACCTGCAGAGACGTAACTCTACAGTAGTAGGTCAACCAGCATGTATAGCAAACAGTGCTCCACCATTGTGAGCCTTTTCCGTGAGTCTTTGGTCCGGACTGTGAGCTCCTTGGAGCCCATATCCTCAGCAGAAGCAGAGGAGACAGGATTCAGACACTGGAGTTACTCAGGTTTAGTTCCATCACTAAAAAAAATCTGCTTTGGTGCTTTTCAGTCCCTTGCAAATTTCAGAATTCCCAAATCTGGGACACAAACAGGTTAAAAGGCAGAAAACTGAGTCTGGACCCCTTTAGTTTTGCACAAGAGCTGCTAAAAATGAGTGACTAGTCAAAGCCAAAGAGCAGATCTGTGCTGATGCTGATTCCTCCTTCTGAACAGCTCTGATCACAGCTGCAGAATTTAACATGCCTTGTAGGATGCCAGACCACACTATTCACATTTGAATTCTGCCAGCACCCCTCATGATCTGCCCTCTGCTCTCTGCAGGGCACTGCTGGCTGTCACAAGGCTTTGTCATGCACAGCCACACACCTGCAACCTGCACAAAGCAACAGGGAATGAAATTTTCAGTGTAAAACAAGAAGTAGGACTCTTGGAGAAATAAGCAATTGCAGAGTTTCTTTACAGTACCTGCAGAGTCCCTGCTCCTCGTTCCCTGGCCATGGTGTCAGCCACCTCAAGAGAATCCTCTGCTATGCTCCATACTAGCACCTCTGAAATGATGTGTCTGGAGAACTGCACACTGGTTCAGATCACTCCAAAGCCCCCTTAGTGGTTAGTGCTGTGGGACATTAGTTCTGGATGACTAATTATTTGGTTTAAAAACAGGTCTTTTGTTTCTTGGGCTATAAAGACAACATGACCACTTTCTGTACTTTTGACCCCAGGGAAAGAAAAGCCACAGATAATAGAATTAAACCCTCATTTCACTTGAGATAATATTTGTATTAGCTCCCTTAGTAAAATGTCATGTACACTGCCAAGTCTGCAGGTTATCACTTCCACAGTTTGAGTGTTTGGAGACAGGGCTTGGAAATAGGGGGTATTTGGGGGAAAGCTCTGAGAATTATAAGACCTGTAACTGTAGAGCTTTTTTCCTACTCAGTCCAACATTTCCTTCAAGACTTGAGCTCAGACAGAATAACGGTTAGGATATTTTTTATTGGCCCAACACCGAAACATTATATAAGGTTTCAAGGCCACACAGATGATTTTCACCCTTTTTTTTTTAAGGTTCTCTGTAGACATCGCAGGGAAAAGAATCAACACATTCAACTGTGATTCCAATTGTGCTCCTCTTCCAAGGGATTATTTTAAAATTCTAAGCACCATGAAGTAAAAGTGCAAGTTCTCCCCATCAGTAGTCAGAGCTTTTTCCTTATAGTTCTGAAATCAGAGCAACAATATTAAAGCTTCTTTGGCCAAGTGTTAGTTTGAGACATTTCATTCCATTCCAGGGAAGAAATGAGCACTCCCTCCCTTTTCCTGCTGCAGTCCTATTGTGTTTGGATGCCCAAATGCTTTCAGGTAACCAAGATTAAATTTTTCCATAAGATGGGAGCTAGTTCTTCTATTGCCTTCTCCTTTCCCCAACATGTTATCTTTTTCACTTTGTAAATGGCAGTACCTGTTCTGCAAAAAAAAAATTGGTAAAGAGAGAATTTCAAACTCTGACATTGGGAGTACTCTGAGCGAGTTGGGTGATCAGGTAACACAGAGGTTTTTAGAGTGGCTTGTCTTCCCAATGAGGAAATGAAGAATTTAGCTTCAGAAAGTACAAGTAAATACTCATTGTACCATCAGCACTTCTTAGCTGCAGACCATTCCAGCTTTTCCCATGGAGGAATCAAAACTATCCCTTCTCTACACTTTTTAGGGTGCACACATTCCTTCAGTCAATACATCACAGTGTAATGTTTTCCTTAATTCACAGCTCGTGACTGTTTCTCCTTCAATTTTGTCTCCATGCTGGAGTTGTAGAGGCAAAGCACTGGCCTGGTGTGTCTTTACATACAAAGCTGGCTTTTGTGGGCAGGGCAGGGAGAACTGCTAGAGCCAGTAGAAGGAAAATAAGAGAGAAAGAAAATATTTTATCTGCTTTGTGCCATATGCTTTGGTGTATGGTTACAGAATAGTCAGTCTACAGTGACAATTCCATTCCCCATGCAATGCCACAACTGAGACATGACACAGTGTGCAGGTGGTGTTTAACCAGGGCATATGCATATACTGATCCTCTTTAATTCTGCATCCCCTTCACAAGTCAGTGTCTGCAGGGAGCAGCTCCAGAATGTCTGTTCGAAGCACTTGTCCAAAAACACTGAGAAAGCTGACCTGTAAATAAGCTCTGGGAATGAAACAGCCAAGGGTGTGAAGGAGAACATTTGCAGAAAGCAATTAAAGCAACCTATACTGTTATGACTTAGCTGCAGAATTCTGGGGTTGGAACAACATGAAAAATACTGGAAATGGACAGATCCTGAAGTAATTCTTCTTAGGCCCTCTTTATACTTCTGGCAATGGCCAGTCCAGTAATACCTGCCAAAAAGAAACATGACCTTGCACATAGGATACTGGCCTCGTCGCTTATGGTCACGATCAGAAGCACACCCCAAACATGGAACTACTCTACAGTCATCTCCACAGGATACAGGCACTTGTCAGTCAGGACAGGAACAGCCCCAGCTCTCAGGCAGCAGCAGCTGGAGCCTTTACTCATCTCTGCTCCAGAATGCTTGTGCTTCCAATGGTCCCATGGACTGTGTCCCCAAAATATTTTTTGCACTGATTTGATGCATATGTGTGTGTGTGTGTGTGTGTGTAGGTGAACAGACACACACATAGATTTGTCTGGCATTATCTCAGGAATTTGGATAGATGTTTACCAGAATAATAGGCTGTGCACCACTTCAAATCTGGCACACAGCCCAGCTCTGCACCCCAAAAACAGGCACTAGATAGACCAGTCTGTGGTCTGGAAGGACAGCTATACAATATACCGTTTTTAAGGACATAGGAAGACTTCTGTGGTTAGTTAGTATACACTATGCTATAACAACAACAAATACAACAGTCTCTTACTTAAAGGAAAACTATAAGGATCATTTGAACAGAAGTCTTCAAAAAAAACCTTAAAAATCTATAAAACTTTCTACAACAGTTTAAACAGATTATTTAAAAAATAATACTATTACTAAAGCCTTTAAAATTCCATACGAGAAGGATTATTCAGCCAAAATCCCAGAGAGTAGTTGTAGATAATTTCTAGTTGTCTTACTGCTCTGAGTTTTTCCCAAGAATTTCTACTACTCATCCTCTACTTCCAAGAGAAAAATGAATGAATGATGGGTCTTCAGGGTTTTTTTTGTATTCCAAATACTTAATATTGAGCAATACACAGGATCCAGAAAAAAAGAAATCTTTCATGTCCCCTTTTTCAGCTTTAAAAATGCTACAGAGGATACAAACACTATTTCTTCTCTTTAGCAGGTCACTTGTAATAGACAAGCTGCTTGTGATGCATTCCATGCTGAGACCAGCTATAAGCCATGCATCTGCTGAATTTAGGAATAAAGAGCTGGTCCATAAAATGTGGAATCAGAGGAGTGGCCTCAGGGGCATAATGGTGCATTACTGCTGTGAGATCAGAGTGTTTCACTGAAAGATATATATTGTTACAGGAAAAGGGGTTCCATGCTTTCTGATTCTGTCATTATTTATTGTTGCCATTGCTCATTTTCTGCAATGCTGGATCACATGGCAGAGAGAACTGTGGAGAGTGCTCTGCAGCTTGCGCTGGAGCTCACGTTATTAGCCATGGCAGAGGAAATTTTTCTCATTAGAGCAAGTTGTGTGCAAGAACTTTGAAGTTACTGCTCATCTAAGTATGAAAAACATTAAGTCTAGGAATAACTAGACTCCTTTACTTCCTGGGAAGGTCACAGACAGGCATTGTTCCTTGCTACCTCTCTACTGAACAGTTTGATGAAGACAATCAGGATGAAGAGAGAGGAAGGATGAGCAGGACTGTGACTCACCTTCCAACACAGACAACCTCATTAACATTAATCTCAGACACAGTTCCAGCTCTCACCACTTTTTGATATCAACAAAGGGCAAATATCCATTCTATTCTGCTCAGACCTTAATTAATAGCGGTCCCAAGGCTCTGGGAGGAACTTCTTACCAGGTGACCATTATCAGCCTTAATTATTTAGTAGATACACCTGACAACTGTGACATTTATAAAGCAAAAGCCAGTGACTAACTGTGTATACATTTCCTATGCTTTTTCTTCTGTAAGCTGTTCTCAGTGGTATAACTCATAAGTGTATCATTCCTTAGGTTTGATGGATTAAAAAAATATGGGTTAAAAGTTGCTTGGATTAATTATTAATTGAACTAGGCTCATGAGTCATAGGATTTATGTCCAAAACCAGAAATGTGTCTCTTTAGAATCAGGTGTCTGTATACATTCCTGAAGATGGATGTGCAGATTTCTGAGTGCCATTTGGTAGTTCCCAGGCTCTTGGAACTGCTGTGGTACCTGCCTGCTCTGAGGCTGCTCTGATAGGCTGTTTCTGCTTAATAACTTCATACATACAAGCAGCCTTGTATGAGCAGGGCTGAGTGACAAGCAGGGATCGGTTCCACATGTTGGGAGCTGTCACTTTTACTAGGTAAATCAATACCATGCTTGCCTTCTTATCTTGAAAGCTGTGGGAGGACAGAGTATGTTAGCATGGAACTCTGCCTTGGCTCCTGCCACACTGCAGCTTCACAAACCTCTGCCATGCGGTGCTGTCACTCATCTGAAGGAAAGGCTGTGGCTGGCTTGAACATGCTCATCTAGAAGATGTTTGGGTATTTTTTCTGGATAAAACACAGAGGCAATGGCTGCATGCACACTGGAGAGTCAAGGGTGGACCTTACTGCTGGTAAGTGGTCCCTGTTGGTTTCAGTTGGCTGGTGACAGATAAGACCAGGTTCACCTGAAGCTGATATGACTAGAAGCACCATGAACTTTGCTCTATCTCTGCTATTTTTTGGCTTCTCAGAAGGTCCACGGATGGGTCAAGGGGGGATTTATGAGTATGAACTCACAGTTTGTGTCACTGCCCAGACACGATTTTGTGAGTTACAAACTATGCCAGAAAAAAAACTGGCAGGAAATATACAGAGTAGGGTTATTAGACAATAGCTAAATCTAAGACACTGGTTTCTTTAGTCCTTTTTCAAGACTCACTGAATACTCCCAATTTAAATGTTTCTATCAGGAGAGAAACCCTGCCACTCCTACCCTGTATCCCAAGCCCTTAGAATATAGAGGTGTCAGTTTGTTCTCGGAATTTTACATAGATTCAATTGCATTCGGTTATGTCTCCTAAACCCCAGCAAAGCTAGGACTGTCACTGCAGAAAAAGGTGCCTGACCAGGATGGTGTTTCTGGAGGCACTGAGCCTGCGAATCGGGCTGCGGTTGGCAGTACAGTCACCTACTGTCATCACTGCACACCTGCACTGGTGCCCCACAGGTGGGCAGGGAGTGTAGCCCTACACCCTCTGCAGGCATGGCACTGAGTGTTGCCAGAAATAACAGCAGACAGGCAGGTGGATCTGCAGACTGAGTGAAATGCCCAGTACAGTGCATACAGGGTGGTTCTGTGCTACACATCTGGTTTGTAAAGATGATACTTTCCTTGTAGAAAGCCTTGTCACTATCACACAAGGCATTCTTTATTTCTTCTGAGCAGTTCTTGGCATCTACAAATGGAGTTTCTATGTAAAATGCCAAAAGGAGCTTCTCTGTAATCCCAGATCAAGTAAGGGCATCCAGAAGATTGATTTAGGAATTTTATCTACAGGGCTGCTCCTGGAGAGTTCCAAAACAGAGACTCTAGTTTGCTCTGATTGTTTAGGTCTCATGTTTTTATTTTGGGCCAGGCTGTTAGGAACAAGTGTTTAAAACAGCTCGAATGCGGCATGCACTGACTCTTTCCATTCCTTGTCATTTTTACCCATGTAAAAAGGGGACTCAGCATCATCCTCCCACAGAGGACAGAGGTTTCAGACTGAAAATTATTGTTGGAGACTGTGTGAAGTGTTAGAGGCTAAATGGGAATTTGTGTTTTATAAAACAGTTTCTCCTGCACTATTTGTCAAATGTTGACCTCAGGGCCCTATATTTCCCATATGAGATTGATGATCTCACATATTCTGCTAAAGGTGGTATCTATTCTTCTAGATATGGCATCTTAATATTTCTTTTGAGTTGCATTTACCTTACATACCTGCTGGAGAAACAACAGCTGAGATTTTCGTATTGCACTGGAATTTGTTCTGTGGTTTTTGGTAACAGTTTGTGAACCTCATTTGAAGATATTGGGGTTTTTTTCCAAAACAAATATGGATGCCGGAATATACTGCAAGATACTTCACTGAGGCTATGCATTAATATTCTGAGAAGGTAGCAGGTTGGTCAATGCCTTCTTTAATACAAATGCCGTACAAGAGGATATAAAACAATTAAAATGGCATACATATACCTGATATTAAGCCAGAGTCTCAGAAAACTGGTCAGAAAATGTAAGTACAGCAGGGTGTAATTCAGAGAAGTCATCTGTACAGCAACACACTCACCCATGGGCACATACCAGATCAACCAGCCCTAATCAGCTCCAAAAATCTGTGCTGAAATGGCCAAGTCCCTTCCAGACTTTAAACAAAGAAACTAGTTGCAGAAAGAGAACTACATCCGTTTTGCAAGGATGAGTACTAGGTTATGGGTATTTATATTCTTTGTAAAACACTTTCTTGAGATGGTTATTCTCCTGAACAGCCAAAACAGACATCCTTCGGACAATGGAATCTGAAACTCCAGAAACATAGTTCAGTATCAATCCCCTGTTCATATACAGCCTTTATTTACTTTAAATCTGGATTGGGGGGAATTGGTTTTGATTTGGGTTTGGGTTTTGTTGGGGTTTTTTTTCTTAGCTTGAGTTTTACCGCACTACAAGGAAAAACCCTCAGTATTGATCCTTTAAGGTTAAGAACTTGCTGCACTTAAATTATTCTAACCCAGAAAGTTTTAAATTTATAGTCCCTCTTGAACCTTTCTGCCTCACCAGCTTCCTTGGGAGGACCCTACTACAGGCTGCACGCCAACTGCAGTAAAATTTAAAGAGGTGAGAGAGAAACTTCCCAGAAAATATAAACATTTCATGGAAATGAAATAAGTCTTCCCTTATAGGAACTCACCTCAGCAAGCTTTAGATAAATGAAAAGGTATTCAGAATTTTAAGTGGGTATAAAGTGTGGTGGTTTAGATAAGTTTGTTTATGAGCAAAGCAGAAATGCATATTGTCCTGGGAGGGTCTGGGGGCCATCAGTCCCCCTGTCCTGGGGCCAGTGGCGACTGGGGCGGTGGGTTGGTTTGTACTTCCCTCCAGGGTGATGGCAGCCCCACTCCCCTCTGCTCCCCAGGGACAACCCCTGCCCCCACTCGCTTGAACCCATGACATCCACACACCTTGTGCAAGAGGGAAACGTGCCCGAGTTCAGAGATGGGAATCTTGGAAAAACAGCAGCAAGCAAGGCACAGGAACGCACTCTGCTCTCGTGTTCGAGATCTCTGCTGACACAACACAGAAGACTCGCACGGCTGTGGGGAGAAATAAAGTATGAGCACTACGAGGGCTGTAAATTCCTCAGCCCCACTTGCTGGGCACTGGCTTCAGAGGCCTACTCCTCCTGCAGCTTACCGTGACCCACGTTTCCTCAGAAACTTCAACGCATCCCTGGAGGGTCTCAGATGCTCCTGGGAAAATGACATGATGTAGGCAGGAAGGGGTTTTTCAGAGGGAAACTTTTTTAGCTGGGAAGATGTTGGAAAATTCAGATCCGGTGGTGGCTTGGAAACACCAAGGGGTTGATGCCCACCTGGTGCTGCTCTCTGTGAAGGTCCTTGTCATGACCTCAGGAGAGACCTGTCAGGCAGATCTAATTGTGGCTTTTCCAGCCATTGCTCTCACATGGCCATGCATTGAACCAACCGTGACTTCAGCAAAGACCATGGGTGAACACAGCAGAGATGTGAACTGGCCCATGGCCCCACATGAGTGTTTGCTCATGCTGATCCCATGTTAATGACATAAAATAAAAACAGGCAAAAAGTCACAAAGCCTGCATTTCCACATGTTGTCACTGATTGAAATGGTTCTGACATCAGGCTTTCCTTTCACAGTTGTTTCTCCAAAATGTATAAACTCAATTCATTTAGAAACTTAAACCCATGCAATATTTGTCCATAAGAAATACTTCTGTGAGTATTCAGCTCAATTTTTTTCTCAAGGTTCCTTCTTTTTCCTTTTTACATGCCAGTCAACCTCAAACCCTTGTTAAGCAACTGAAAGCTGGCTTCACGTTAACTGACGTTACCAAGGGTTTTCAGAAAGTTCTTTTTAAATGAGTTTTAAGAAACGATAAGAAGCCAGCTTGAAGAAAGTTGTCAAAACATATATATGGTAGGGGGACAGTGTCAGCCTGCTACTTCTGCATGACAGTTTGGGAAATGATCCTAGGGAGAATCATCACAGGCCATAAATCTGCATTTTAGTCTCTTAGCCAAAAGCCCTATCATTCTAGTCAGCTAATGGCATGTTGACAGGGTGTGCAGCTGAATTTCTGTAGAAATGAAGTCAGGGAGACTGCAGGAAAATTCAGTAGTTTAGAGGCAAAGTTTTTCACACCAGTGCCTTTGAAATGGGAGCACTGGTGGTGTATGTCTGCTCTCTCAGAAAAGTTTTATTGTCCAAAATTTATTTTAGATATTTCATGAGTGAGGATGAAGCTCGAGCAAGGATGTTACTGCTTTAGCCAAAAGCGGGCAGGATATGGACAGAGGGGTTTGCAATGCCCCCATGCCCTCTCTGTTCTTACTTTAAAATGTAAGCCCTCTTGCAGTCACAGTGCTGCCCCAGCCCCATTAGGGCTCTCCCACTGCCCTGCGTGTGAGCACTGCAAACGAGCAGAGAGAAGCCGGGGCTCGCTGCTCCTGTTTAATGTATCTGCAGTGTCCTGGAGGTATGCTTGGAGGAGGCAGAAGGATGGCAGCAATGTTGCAGCTTCACTCTCCTCTGTGACATATTACATCCAGAAGAGAAAGAATTGCCTTGTAGGGAACGTAAATCAGGGGCCGCTTTCAGATTTTAAAATGACGTAAAGTTTGTATGAATATAATTATAGCCTCTGATGCAAATAAAACAAGATGTGACAGATACAGAAGGCTGCCACTACTAAGCTAATGCTATAAAACTTCAGTAAGTGACTAGCAGTTGGCAGGATGTTCAAAGAAGATTTTACTCTCCCTGACATTAATGTCATGACTGAGATATCTCTTTTTTAAAGCGTTTTGTTGAATTTTATATGCTTTTTAAAACAATGATTAGTTCAGATTGCCTTGAGCTGCATCCTTTAAGCCAAATTTATTGATTCCAAAGTACCAAATGATTTTCTTCAGTCACCGAAAACAAAGGTGTGCTCTTTGTGGTACTTGTTTCTTGGCAGTGATGTTGCATTTTCATCCAGTAAACATATACTCTATTTTCCGGTTCAGACTAATTGAGGTTATTACCTAATGGCTCTCTAAAGCCAATCTTACCTTATCTCTCTGAAAGGCTGTATCACTCCACATGTGCCACAGACTGACACATATACACAGACGTGTGTGTTCACCCAGCAGCAAGGAAGAGTTCAGCTCCTCCACACCCAAAACATCTCCCTACAGGGACTCTAAGACAAGAGAAGCTTTCCTGATTTGTATTTGCTTTTGTATTTTTTTAATAGATTGCTTTCCTTATGTGTGTAGCAAAGCAGTGCTTAAATACTTGAGCAATGTTCTCTATAAGGTGTGCGGGTGTACATGACATAAGAGCTGGTCATATTAGACCCTGTCATTCTCCTTTCTCTCACTATTGCAAGGCATTTAGTCTTCACCTTCAGCAGTTGTGAGAGTCTTCTGAATCACAGCTGCATTCTCTCTGAGCAATATGACTTTCACTAAGTCATTTGCTGTTCTGAGAATTAATAGAGTTTTGCAAAATGCCCTATTTTCAGCTGCACTGAATGAGACTATCCAGTAACCTAATATTGGTCAGTGCCAAAGAGCAGGTAATCCTCAGCCCTGCCAGCTCCACATTGCTCCCCATGCCTCAGCACCAATTCTACTCAGAGAAGTTATCACAGATTTCCTGGAGGAATTAGAGTCAAGGAGTGTCAATGGCAGCGGATCCCAGCCTTGGGCAAAGTAAAACAAGGAGATCCAACAGCTGTGGCACAACAGCTGGCAGCAATTCGCCCCATTGGTGCTGCCACGGCAGAAGCTCTGGGCCAGTGCTGGGAGGGCCGTTCAGTGAAACAATTAATACAATCAATTACTTTCCAAGAATGTCTAATTAATCACTGGGCTATTAACCTGAACAATCATAATGTATATTCCCAACATCAGTATTGCTTGAATAATCCCCAAGGGAATAATCAGAAGTGCATCACTTGGAAGAATGCATGGTATGCAATGAATTACTGGATCCTAATAAATACAATGACTCCTCAGCATACTGTCAGGGACCTAGAAAGAAGTCAATGGATGGAAGACAAAAAGGTCAAGAGAGAGGCATGATGTAAATACCTTGCTATGAATTTAGAGAACTTGTGTGTCTCTTTTTTTGGCATCAAGATTAAAGATGTGAAGCAGAGAAGGAAGGAAGTTACTTAAATTCAATGGTCAGATTGTTTCTTGATATGGGATTTAGTCCTCCCCGTGGCTAACCTACAAGTCTAACTTGCTCCTTATTTAATGTAGACCCCGGTGTTTGCATAATCCATACTTCAGTTACAATACTTACGTTCCTTTCTAGTTATAGTTAATTCCATCCTTGAAGCAACCTAAGCAGAGCTAGCTGAGTAATTCACACAAGGGTTAATCCAGGAAGAAATTGTGCATGAGAAGAGGCAAATTACTCTGCCTCTGTCCAGGACAGGCACTTAACACTACCTCAAAAGCCTCCAATCCACCTTTGTGCCATGCCACAAGGCACAGAACATTCATCCTCTATGCAATGTTTTAAAAATCATCTAGCCCCCTGCACCTTTCACTACTACAGAAATTACATGACCAGCTTCTGTAGATATGGATAGACATGCTCTTTCCCAAAGGATGCTAGCCTTGAACAACACAGACATGACCTATAGACAGAGCAGAATTGTGTCTTTGTCTGCCTCATTTTCCCATCCTCATAAGTTACTATTGGTATTAATATTTGTTTAGGTCAATATTAAGGTCCAAGCTGAGCACTGCTACAGCCTGTGTCCCTACACAATAAGAGCTGGTAGGCACAGTAGGGTAGAGATATGACTCTAGGAGCCAGTTATTGCAAAATTAAGCTAAGCTGGCTTCTCAAAAAATCCCTTGGGTAAAAAAGCTCCCTTTACGCTCCTAAGACTATGAGAGGACATAAATAATTCACTCTCCTGTATCTTTCTTACTGCAGAAAAGATTTCAGGTAATACAAGTATAAAAACATAGATATACATCCACCATCCGCATTTTTTTCCTCATAAGGATGAAGAGTATATTAAGTGACCTTCCTCTCCAATAGGATAAGAAATCTAATGCCAGCTTAGGAAACTTAAAGTTATTAGCAGTTACATATTACTGGCAACATATTTTACACCAGACAGCTATGAAAAAAAAGAGTCATAAAAATGCAATTAAATGTCTGAACTGTTGCTATTTTGGAAATTAAAACAACACACGGTATCCTTGCTGCAGCTTATATTACTTACTTATGACTTCTGCAGTTATTTTCACCAGTTTAAACATGCTTCTTTTCCATAAATGTCTGCTGTAAATAGGTCCTTTGGGAACCCTGAAAATAACAAGATCTCTAATAAAAAAATTAATAACACTGAGAGAAAACTCAAGTTGGAAAGGCGTTTTTAGAGCCCTTTAAAGGGTCTATTAAAAAAAAAAAAAAACACTTGCAGAGAAGCACCCCACTGCTCTGTAGCAGGTAGATCTGAACTGTCACTGCTGAGACGTAAAGAAGGGACACTGAGTTTTCAAGAGATTGGACTTTATGGTTGCTGGGAATACTACTAGACTCTCCAAAGCTGCATTAAAGAATTTTGTTCTCTTGATAAAATCATACAAAATACCATTGCCAGTGAACAGCATCAACAGTCATGTTTACATTATTTCTACATATCAATTCTTCCTGGGCATGAAAAGTTCTAAGGCAGCACTCTCCCATTCAAAAGAAGAAGGTAGAATACAGATTCACTTACAGTTATGAATATTTCAATTGGAAAGTATAAGCTAAGGGAGAAAAGAAAAGAAATGAGAAATATATTGACAAAACACATCACAGCACATTGTCAACCAGTAGCATGCTGAATCCTGAACTTCTGTGGTTTCAAAAGACAATGGTTTGGTCTTTCTTGTTGCACAAAATTTGACACATCTTTGTCTAACTGGGACATTGGTGTTGTATGTAGTAAGACTACAAAGAGTTTTAAAGATCTTGCTGTTTCAAACAAAAATGGTACACTGTCTAATAAGGCAGAAGAAGATGGTGTTCAGGATATTATTTCTATCCCAAATATGAGAAAAAAATGACCAAGAATGGTTATTTTGATGGAAGGTGATGAAACAAATATGGTCAGAGTAAGTCTGATTGTTACTAAAGAGCAATAATTAGTCAGATATTTTTAAGTCAGCAAAACCAAATCATTTGCATCCAAGCATTCAAAAAGAAATCAGTAAAGACTGACTTGAACTTTGATACTAATTCTTTCTAGAGGGCTTTGAACATTTGGCAGTTTGGAAGAAAATTAATTTTTACTTAGAAGGCATATATGAAGTAGTCCAAGGGTTTAAAGCCAGTAAAACCAGTCTTCAGTTTTACCTAAGGCCAGCCACATCCTGGGCTGCATCAAAAGAGAAGTGGGCAGCATGATGATGCTCTACTCTGCCCTCGTGAGATGCCACCTGGAACTCTGTATCCAGCTCTGGGGAAAGACGTGGAGCTGTTGGAGCAGGTCCAGAGGAGACCACAAAGATGATCAAGGGCTGAAACCCCTCTGCTGTGCAGACAGGCTAAGAGATTTGGGGGTGTTCAGCCTGGAGAAAAGAAACCCCTCCCGGTATTTAAAGAGGGCTCCAAGACAATGATCTTAATCCATTCTTGAGGGGTCTTCTAGTGTCAGACTTCACGGCTGCTTCTGTTCCACAGATTCCGATGCTGCCTTTCTCAGGATCGAGAATCTGAACAGATATGAGACAGGAGCAAAGCTGGGAAGTATCGGTCAGTAGGTCTCTCAGTAAGCCCAAAGGAACGAGGGAGGGAATAAGATACACTTAGAGAAGTGCTGGAAGCAAAAACCACTTCAGGTATAAATCAGAGGCTATTACAAAACACGTAATAATCTAACTACTTTCCCACCTCTCAACTGTTGTGGGAAACATGAGGCAGCTGTGGATTCTTCTTGTGCTTGAAGATTGTGAGGATTTGTTCCCACATCCTCCATGAGTCACTGAAGCTAAACATGCTAAAAGAGGACAGGGAAACACAGGCTTTAGATGGGGCCATGAAGGTGCAGCATCATAAAAACTCTCCTGTCCCCTATGAGGGTGTGCAAGCTCTCTTTGTCCAGCTGTCCGAGGGAAAGAGATTCTTGGAAAAACGTGAAAAACCCACTGCAGAAAAGATGGGGTAACCTGTTTGGAGACAGGTGACTTTCAGTGGCTGGGTGTTGAGAGAAGGACTTCAGGACATGTGTCTTCTCCTCTTCTCCAAAATGCCAATCCTGTCCTTTTTTTGTTTTTGTTTTTGCTTTTTGAGGGCAGAAGCCAGAAATAAACTGAGGAAATATCGCACTTACGCTGGGCCCTTCAGCTGCAGTCTGTGGTCAGGGTTTTGAATCTTAGACAGACTCTATGCGTTATTATGCAATTTCATATATTTATTGATTTTCAGTCCTAGCCCTTCTTTTTAATACAACATAACTGCTCAAATTATTAAAAATAATTGCAAGAATTGATTACACCCAGAGGAGGTCATCATCTTAGTTTATTCTTATGATATCCAGGCTTTGTAATATAAAACAGTAATAGAAGAGCACTTTTGTAAAAGCACATGCAAACCCCTTGATTTGATGGAAACAACTCTGAAGACAAGTTGTAGAAGACCAGGTATGTGAGAACTCTTACTCTGCGGACTTTTAAACTGCAGACTTTGGTGAGAGATATATTTTAACAACTAAAACATCCTCTGCAAAGATGAACAAAGATTAATGGACTGTGGCATACTAAATTGCCATTAGAGTTGCCAGTTTTATTATATATTATCCCAGCACACAAAATGTGTCACACAGCAAACAAATGTGAAAGAAAGACTTAACATACAGGTTCTCTGGGGGAGAAGATTTAAGATTTGCCATACTAATCCTGTAACACACGAAAATTCGTATGATTAGAATTATATGACAGCAGGCAATCAGAACTCCTCACTAAATACTAATTGTACATGAGGTGGTAAAAATCTCAATTTTTAGTTTTATAACCAAACATTGCTGGCAATGCTTATAGTACTGCAGCAGTGGCATCCAAGAGCTATGTCTCTAACAGCTGCTATGGGCTCAGATCAAAACTCTGGCCCCCAAAAAATTAAAAGATTAAATGATTATGCCTTGTTGAAACTTTCTCCTGCTTGCTCTCTTTCAAGAACGCTGCATGCGGCTGAGAGCTGCCTTGCTACACTGAGAAGCCAAATGGTTAATAGTAAACTGACATCTGGTACTCTGAAAGAGCCAAGAATGTTACTGCAGAGGTCACAAGGTGAGTGGCACAGTCGCCAAATAAAATTAACTCAGAGATTTCATGTAGGGTATCACATTTCTGAGCATATTCTTGACATATTGTCATATACACATCACCATTGTTACAAATGGGACATAATAGCAGTTCCCTTTGAATGCGGTGCTTAAACAGCCAATATTCTTCCAACAAATTCCCTGGTTTTGAAGAGAATTGAAAGCTATACATTTTTAAAGTAATATTCTCAATATGAATGAATAACAAGTCCCTGCAAGGTGTAGACAATGACTAACCAATGGAGACAAAGACTTTTACACAATTTCTGTCATCTTTTTATTTAGTTCTTCTATTCATCTACATGCACCTTGAAAGACTGCTGTGAGAGAAACATTATCTAGAGAAAAACAGTTTTTGAAATTATGAGGATGTAAAATGTTCTCTGAGCTTAGTGGTTTAGTGTGACAACATCAGCTGAAACATGTGCCTGGCAGTGGTACCTGCTCTGTCCCTCCACGTGCTCCCTGGCTGTCCCAGTCCAGCTGACAGCAGCAGCCATGCCCCCATTGGTACCCAGGTACTGAAGCAAACTAGGCACAAACACGAGGTAAAACACATTAGTGTTTTCTCATGGGGAAAACGTAAAGCAAACTGTTTTGGTTTGCATTTGCAATGCACTGAGTGCAGAGAGGGAGAGGTGCTGGTTCTGCTGATATACAGTAATTACATAAACTGTGATAAAGTGTCTAAGCATTTTGTCTTATTTAATCTGAGTATATAAATGCTGGTCTGTTTATAACCTAATTGCTGGAGACAGCCCTCAAATACCATCTCATTTTACCTTTCCTTCTGTGCCACACTGCTGTGCAGTCACAGCTGTAATACATGAGGAAATGCCAAAGGAAAAGCCCTTTCTACTCTGCCAATGAGATGGCTGAAAAAATGTCCATTGGGTGGTAAGAAGGGCGAGAACATTCTTCTCTGGACAGAACAGTGGAAGCAAACCCAAGACTTACAGAGTAATATATATATCTTTTATTATATCAGCTAACACAATAGTGTCAGACAAGCTTCTGGGTATACAGGCACTCCTCATGTCTGAAATAGCAGCACATGAGAGAGAACTGAAGAGAGAAATTCTAATTGGAGAGGAGAGGCAAGGTGAGGCCAAATCTTCTCCAGAAGATCCTGGCAGTGGGACATTCCATGTATCTCATCTGACTTCCCTTTGCAGGGCCAGTTTCTCCCTCAACACACAATTAATGCTTGTCTCACCAGAAACAACAGTTTTTGATCTTTCTAAAGATGAAAGGAACCATGGATGTTATTTCTTTTGCGGTTTAAAATCTGCTAAGCACCTGCTAGAGCATCCCGTGCATTCCACAGGATGACCAAGCAGAAGAGCCTTCCCCATCCTCAGCTGCATTTGCTCTTACATGATGAGCAAGGATAAATGTGAGAGTGTGATTTTCTGTGGACTTTTTTGATTTCTCATTATTACATTCTCTCTTTTTCATCTCTTCTCTCAACAAAACCAAGTTATTTACAGTAAAATTGAACACTTTTTGTTGCCTGTCTATGGACTCACTGATATTTGCATTGTATCATTTTAAGAATGAGAGAAGTGGAGTGGACAGAGTAGCCCTAGAGCATGGATCTCAGTAATGTAATTCTAACAGTTTGTAGTAAGTTTGTTCAATTTTTATGAACTACTTTTCTTTGACTAAAGGCTGCACTTTGCAGAATTTGCTCTCCCAAACCATCTGTTCTCCTTGCTAAAATATGTTCTCACTCCTCTCTAAGGCTGAGGGCACCCAGACATCCTACATCCACAGTGTCTGCACTTCCATAGATTTTACTTTGCATTGACTCCACATGTGAACGCCAGCAGCTCCTGGTGAGCACTGCAAGAGTGCAAACCCAGTCTGAACACCACTAGCCTTTGCTGTGCTTTTGCATCTCTTTCCTTCACTGTAAGCCTTCTGTCACCAGCAGCACCAATGCCAAAGGCACTTTATCACCAAAGTAAAGTTATCTTTTCTCAAAACATATGTCAGTAGAGTACTTCAAAGCTACACCTACTTTAAAAGTCATATTTGATCCCAGATATACTTCGAAGCTACCTTTATTTTACAATTCATACTTGATCCTAGATAATGTCTCTTAGTATATTCACATGTGTTTGTTCCAAATTGTCTTTTTAGGTCAGTTGCTCTTTCATGTTTTCTCTGGCAATCTGACAACATCCCCTGACCAGCAGCAACACAGCAAATCAAAGAAGTCATTAATGGTTTTATGACTTGCAGCTAAGAGACATCAATTCACCTAAGATGTAAATAGCCTTATAAAGTCACCTCTAGCATCTGCTCTGCCCAGTGCAAACAGCTGAAGGAAACATCACATTTCAAGCCACTGTCACAGCACAGGACTACGGTACCAGCTGGTGATGACTGCAGTGTGACAGATATCATGTACCCATGACAACAACTACCCCGAGTGCTGAACAAATGCTGGACGACACAACAGGGCCATTTCAGTAGAATGCTAGGGATCAGCTACAAATGGTAACATGACCACTCTTCAGGCTTATGATAAGTCAGGCCAGCTAGAACTGTACTCTGCGAAACACGTCTTTCTTCCCTGTGACACCAGCAATGAGCCTCCAAAGGTAAACTACACAGGGCAGTCTCCTCACAACAGGCAACGGTGACAACAGTGACCAAACTCCATGTTCTTCGAGAAAGCAAGGAGAGTTACAGATCTGATTCTTTTGTTGCCTCCATTCACCATCCATAACCAAGATTTAACAAAGACTTTTTTTTTTTATCTTACTGGCTGTTTCATTCTTGTAAAAACATTTCCAATTCAGTAACAGTCTATACAGAAAAATAAATCTGCTGTATGGCTGAAACAAGAGACAGACAGTAAAAGCTATTTTTCTAGCTACAGTGTGGCAGAAGTGGCAGAAGTCCTATTGGTCATCTCTGTAGTTTCACCCTAGGTGAATGACTTGTTAAGGGGACTACATGACTGCCTTTTCTACCACAGTCCTGTCCATCGCCTGTGCACTCTGTGCTGAGATCTGAGGGTACAGGTCCTCCCAGTGCTTTGGGATTGTACTGGGCACTGGTTCTTCATCACCACTTCTTTTTGAATATACCTATTGTCAGTGCTGACAAATGTGTAAGTCTGCCTTCAAACAATAACTGAAAATATTACTGGGATTAGCTTGCATGTCAGTGTCACTATCCAGTCACTTAACAATCACTCAAAGAAATGATATAAAATATCACTTTTTTACATAGATGAATAATAGAGTGTTTGTCAGTCACTTCTAGGCTGACTGAGCCCCTTTGACTTGCTGAAACTAGAGTCCTTTTTTTTTCTAAACCTCACGAGAAAATGTTGACAAAACAGGCAATTTTCTGTAATTTCTCTGCAAGCTTCTGTCAGCACAAGAGGCAGCCAGAGCCCACTCATTTCAGATAACACCACGGGGTAACCTTTGACATCCACCCCCTTGCTGCCATTGGAGGCTCCTCTAAGTGCAACAGTTGTGTCTTTCAGGTTGCAGGATGCAGACCCACAATTTGGGCTCTTGTTCGCTGAAGGCAGCCTTTGTTTCCCAGCTGACTAAGAAGCTCTTATAAAAGGGATAAGAAATGTACTTAATAGCTTGAGAGTGGCCTAATCATCGGCTGCTATTACCCCTCCAATATTAGGGAGGATGACAGACCTATCAGTAACAGAGCCCCAGGTGAGGTACAGCAGCTGATAAGGTGAACTTTGGCTTGATCTTTGCTCTGCAGAGAACAGCACTTATTTGAAAGAGAAGCCAGCACCTATTTTTTTTTCTTCATATTGTGCCAAAAATCATTCAGCTGAGCAGCTTCTGCTGTGTTTTTCTATCTTAAACCACAGTGATTTGACCAATTTAATTTATAAGCAGAGATGAAAACTTAAGAACTCTCCTACCAGACCATAGAAACTAGAGATATGCACCTGTGTGATGTGTCTACTCCCGTGAAAGTAAAAAGAGGTGAAATGAGAAAGCAGGTTTCCAGGTCCTACTCATCTTTACATACATGTGAGGCAGCCACATGCACGCACAGATTTGCACATGCATACATCACATGCATACCGGTTTCCAAGCAGTTAACTTTTCCTTGAGTAAACAACATGCAAAAGCTAAACACACAGCAAATGCATCATAACATCATCTTATGGTCACAACAAGTTAAATCACAAGCAGAAACTACAGACTAGGGCAACTGGATACACTCTTGCTTGGAAACAAGACTACCGATTTTCTTTTAGTACCACACAATCTCGGAAGTTATCAGCACTTCCCTAAGAGAGGCAGGACTGGGAATCATGGGAGAAGCGAGATGAAGATCCGGAGTTGATGAGAGGACAAGGAAGACAGGGCAGAGAGTGGACATGATGATTCACTGACCTCTCTCCTGGTTGCTTTCTCTGCCTCCAGTCTGGAAAGGAAATGAGAACAGGCCCTCACCACCATAGGCTTAGTTCCACCTCTGTGGAAACGGGTGGGAGTCCTTCCACCAGCTGCAGTGTGCTAGGGTCTGAGGCTGTAAGCAACTGGTGCTCAAGCAGCTGGTGCTGGGACTAACTCACCTTCCATCATGACATTGAGAAAGTTAGGATGCAAACCACAGAGTCCTCAGCAGGCAGCTGCAGGTTCCCATTATGTTGCACTGAATGGAGATTAGTATTCAAAAGAGATCACAGCTAAGCAGGTTTTCTTCATTGTCAAAATATGTTTAGTTTGGGGCGGGGGGGGAGGGAGGGGTTAATCTGTTTAATCCTTTTCTTCTGAAATAAGGGAACTTTTAATATAGCCAAAGTGGATACTGCTTTTAAACAGATCCAGTTTTTTGAGAATGGGGTTTTTTTTCATCAAGTATTTAACTGGAGTTTTGTTACTAATGCTGGACTTATAGTAGCTAAAGCCAATATAATACTTTCCTGAAACATTGCTCAGAACTACTTAAACTAATATTTCCAAAGACAGAATTCTTTAAAAAGCTATGGACACAATCTCAAATGGCTCAGAGCCATGTACCACAGAGTCTGACACGAAAATGTTTTTTATTCTAGGCAAGCTCTGTGTTCTTAAACTCTTGTGGCAAAAAAAAATGAACTTCTCTAAAAGCAGCCTTCTCCTGAGCATAGTGCTGGCACTCTGAAAAGCATTAGAATTTATAATCTTAACACTGATGAGAGGATGCAGTGAACAGATTGGGATCTAAACCCAAGGAAACACGAGCCCAGAAGAAATAATCCCTGTGAATTCTAGCAGCATGCAAAGGTGAAGGAACCTCCCTGGCTGTGCTCAGGGGCCCTCCATGATCTCCTGGCTCAGAGGATTAGGCAGATACTTGCACAGAGATTGCTTCACCCTGCAAACACTAACATGGTCTGCGAGCACAGAGGGGAGCAGCTTTGGTCTGAATGTCACTGTGGTTCGGGAGGTTCAGCCTGGTCACAGCTGGGGCCTGGAGCAGACCAGCATGATGTTCACAACACCTGCAGTCTCCCTTCTGACAGAGCCAGCTTCCACCACGGGCCTGCTCACCAGCACTGTGGCAGAGCCCAGCACTGGCCACCGCTCAGCTCCACTGGGCTGAGACCCTGACACGCCAGGCTGGTTCTGTCCCTCTGCCTGCAGCAGCACCTGCCGCTTTGCTGGATGTCATTGTGCCTTGAGAACCTCAGGCCGACAGCCTTGCCACGGCCATGGGCTGGCAGAACACAAACAAGGCCCAGAGACAGGTGCTGGTTTTCTAGAACAAGCGAGATCCTGGCTGATCTGGCTCTGCTTTTCCCATGCACTTCCACCAGCATGCATCTGGGTAGCTGCCATGTCTTGTAAAGCCCAGGATGTGCACTTGGAACATCTTTCTTTGCCTGCTAAACTCTGTCTGTTCTCTGTAAGTGTGTCAGGGTCGATGTCTCCATGGTGCCACAGCAATGCCATTAGTTATATTAACCACACTCCACCCAGAAATGACAACTCAGCACATCTCCAAATTAGCCTTTTTATTGAAATCAATAAAGGAGAGAACACATGGCACTAAACTATTTTGGTGGCAGCTTTGTTATAAACTCATTACTGGAAAAGCCTTTTAACAGACCTTTAACCATAGCCATTGATTCCATCACAGCAAGGGTGATCTATGGAGTTAATCAGCTGAGTCACTGCAGACAGCCTTGGCTGTGTGCTGCCCTGACTGAGACTCGGCCACATGTCAACAGAATCTCTTCATGTGCAGTAGAGTTGTAGCCTCACAAAAGCAAGACTGACACCACCACCAGTCCCCAAACAGACTGATTTTAAAGGCAGTAGTTCACATTCCAGAAAAAATAATAATAATTTTTAAAAAATGCAAGTCCAGTGCTAAACTGGCTGGCAGCACTCACTTTGGCCTCTGCCACTATTTAGCCTTGGGGGATGACCTGCTTTCCCCAGCACCAGCTCTGAGGTTGTTGCAGGTGTGGGACCCGCACAGCCTTTGCTGGGGTGCCCAGATGGCTCCTTGGCCCTGCTCATGAGCTCACTCACACAGCCACACAGATCCAGCCCTGCATGAGCAGATCCCAGCACACTCCCAGTTTGAGCAGTTCTCCAGAGATATGCTTTTAGGAATCAAGCAGAAGTTTCAGAGGATCCATGCACAGAGTAAATTTTTCCTCAAATGGCTGACCCTTTCTGACCCTTTTTGACCCTCTACCAGCGATATGCTCAGAGCTTTAGTCCTCCATACATGGGTAAGTAACACTCATGACTGTACATCTGAGGGAAGGTTAATGTGGCTATTTTTTCTCAGTAACTACACTTTTAAGCTCCATTTGAGTACCTTTTTTCACGGAGGTTGCTGAAAGAATAGACAGCATCAGTACATACACAGTGCTCTATGGCTCATTCCTGGCCTTGTGACAGAATTTAGACAGTAAAAGACTTAGAATCACATTGTTTCACAAGAAAGAATTAATTGAATTTTTGCAGGTGTCCTATATCTAAGAGCTTGAAAGAGACAGCATCTGATAACAAATGATTCTTGCAGGAGCCTGGTATCAGTTTATTCCAAAAATACATATCTACTTGCAGTCTTTGGCATCAAGCTGCTTCTTGAAAATACCAGGATACAGCATGTGATGTTAAATAATTTTTTACCGTTTTTTTTTTGTCCATGGTGCTTCCAGAGAGGTATCCCCTCATAAGTGCCTGTGCAGTTCCAAAAAAAACAAGACCAAAAGAAATTCAGATAGAACGCAAACACATTGTGTAAAGAAATGTCTGAGAATAAGACACATTTTTTGAGGCACGTGACACACAATTTTCTTTTTTCCCCCTCAGAAAACTTCCATAACAACCACCACAATTTAGAAGTAAATTTTGAAGTGCTTCCAGCCACATCTGCACTTTCCATGCAGCACCTCGAACAGGGTGGGACAGGACAGCCCACCTCCCTCAGCCCCTCAATGTGCCCATTGGCATCCCATGGGGTCGCTCAATGGCTGGATCTGCTGCCTGCCTTAAACGGGCTCCGTCCATCACCAGTGATGGGCAGGGCAACCATGCACTGGCCAAAGCTACCACCTCAACATCAGAGAGGCATCCTCCCCCTAGCAGCTATATTAAAGCTGAGCTAAAATGTTTTTCTGCTTTACAGATTTTTCTTAATGAGTTTTCCCATACAGGCACAAACTTCTTTTTACAGAATTTTGTGACAATACTCAAATTCATCCTAAGGAGAATTTATTCTATTTACTCAAACAAAGCCCAACTGTTTCCCCTGGGAACTTTCTGCAGGTTTCTCCCTGGGATGAAATTCACTATTTTTACATGAAAACATAGCTAATTCAAACTTTAATAGCCTTTACAAACAAAATTCAGATTAAAAGGTGAGTAAGGATTTTCAACACTCTGGATAGCAACAAGTTTATGACTTACAGGCAGGTGTTATTATGACTGAGGGGCTTTTCAGCTGGCATTACAAGAAAATCCTCCTTCCAGGCCATTCCGTACTTTACTGTGACCGAGGTGCTGTAGTCTTCTGGTAGCAACAGAATGAGTCTCTTACTCATAGGTCCTGTGCTGAGAAGATGATTTTTTTTTCTCAGTCATCTGGGTGCAATACTGCTCCTTCTTTAAATTTTCTCCTCTCATATCCCCTTGCATTCAAAACTTTCAGTAGGATTATTATTTCTTCTTGACTGTCTGTCCTGAAATGTTATTAATTTAACAGTTTGATTCTGTACATCTTCAGTTCCTATTGATCAAAGTTTCAAGGACTTTGGTCAAAGCTGCATCAGAACTTTAAACTGTGAAGTGCTTTGGAACCCTCCAGAATAAGAGCAGACGGGCCATGCTTGGTAATAGCAGCTCCTTCATGTCCTTCCTTCATGTAAAACTACAAAACTTATAGTAGGAAAGTACTTTTTTCTTCCTACTTTTTCCTTGAACTGTTAAACTGACCTTGTTGCTCAACATCAATATTTGGCAAATAGGAGGTCAAATAATTTTTTGAGAGTTTTATTTCACCCCTGAAAGTATGTGACAAACAACTAGGCATGTATTGGTCCAGTATTCTCACGGATATCTGGGAAATTTGGGAAAGACTCAGTGGATCCCAAGGCTGGAAACACAGCCAACAGAAGCATACTGTGAATCTTGTTGAGAAATTTCTAAACTACACATTTTACTTTAAAATGATATCCCAATTTTCAAGTTCCAGGATAGTGGCTTCTCTGGAGACAGTCTGGGTATGTCATGCTTTGATCCTTCATTAAGTTCAGAGGAAAGGCAATAAAAGGCAAGGAAAGCATTTTGTTCAATAGTCAAGTCCACCTTATTCCCATCATATTGCAGAGTCCACTCCACCCCATTTCAAAGTGAGAGAAAGGAGATACTGCTGTAAAGGGCACAGACTCAAACCCTGATTTAATACTGGAACAGACTCATGCACCTATCATGGGAAATACATAAATGCGAAGCTTACAGTAGTGCACACATTGCACTGTGATGTGGTATGTGTTCAGATATAAATATAATAGAAATTGTTTCGAAAATACAAATGAGGAGAAACATAAAGATACTCTGTTTACCAAAATTCTAAATTTTGGTCATTGCATGTTTTTTTATGATTGAGCCCATATCCAGCAAAATTAGATTTAGTGTCCTTGCTTCTTATGAAATTACACAGAGGCTGCTGCTTTATTCCTCTCCAGGACAGTAAAAAGCAATAAAATTCTTGCAGATTTTGACAGCAGGCAATTCAATAAAAGGCTATGTATATTTTATAAGTACAATAAACACAAGTCTATAGCTGGATCATAAATGGGGTTTTGTTTGGTTGGTTTGTTTTCTGCATGCATCGGTGTTGGAGTCTATTTTCAACACAGGATGGTCTTCTCAGCACACAGCCTTCCCTTTTTGGGGAGAAGCAGAATGAAATTTATATTTTTATAATGTATTATTTAAGCTTTGCTCAAGGGATTTTGCAATGTGTGTCTGTTTAAAATTTAAGGGTGTTGTGGAACTGAATACTTTCCTGTTCTTGATGAGTGCTATAAAATCTTACTTTTTTTTTTTTTGTTACATTGTAAAGTGTATCTGTCTTATCATTGTGGCATTCCCTTTTCTATGAGCAAACAATAAATATTTGATATATACATAATTATTTCCTAGACTTCCATCAATGCTCACTGGTTTTTTAATTCTTCAATAATATAATGGGGAGCTTAATGGATTGCTGTATTTCTGAGCAAAAGTGCTACAGTGCATTTAGTGACAGTGTCTGTCTGCTGAAATGTAAAATTTTATACAAATGTAAAACCAAAACTGACAACATACAAATGACCTGCCCTACATAATTACAGCTGTATCAGTTTTTTCTTCTCACTTAAAGAAAGAAATTTTAAAAATATGAAGAAGCTGATTAAAGAAAAAATACCCTCCCTATTTGTCCCTGGGACAAGTTCTCCAGCACTGAAAATCAGCAAGAGGTTTATCTGAGCAGGGTCTGTGGCATCGAACCTCAAGTTTCTTGGAGAAGGAAACTTTTCTATGTAACTACACAGAATCCAGAAGTACCAGTTTGCCCTTCTGAGTAGTTTGGTAGTTAAAGTCTGACTCATACAGCAAAGTATAACCAGTGTCATCTTACTAGATTTACCAAGAATACAAACTTTCAGAATATATGAACACTATGGGACAGACCTAAGGACATTTTTTTCACCATCAGAGTGAAGCTAAAGCTGCAGTTGTCCTCACAGAACTGTAGAATCTTTTCATGCAAGAATTATAGAGACCTTTTGTTTACCAACACAAGGTGATGCAGACTATCTCCATCTCAAAATCCAAGCAAGTATTCTTTGGAAAGACATATATGTCAGTCTATCAAATGTCAAGAAAAAAATTCCCTTTCAGCTCACTTATTCGAACATTGTATTTCTTGTTATAATGAAAAAGGTATGAAACCCACTGCCCGAAAAATAAATTATTTAAATGAATCACAGCAGGGAGTACAGAGGAGTTAAAAAAACATACTGTAATAAAAAAAGCATTCAAGGGAGAAAAATTATGGTCTTTAAGCTTAGATGAATGATCATTCATTAATTTGACCCAAACTTCCATAACCTTAGGAAAAAGTAAAACATACAAACATTAGTTAATGCTGTTTCCATTAGCTTCCTTTGTAAAATATGAATTTTGATTTAATAAACTAGCTTTGACCCTGCAGCCCTGCCCCTGCAGTCAGTGTTAGCACATGAAGACTGCAGAACTGATCACAGGAAGGCAATCCAAAATGCTTTTCAGGCCACATTCATGATTAATCATAACTGGCACTGTAGCAGATTTTACCTTTAAAAACATGATTTTTTTTTTTTCCTGAAGAAAATGCTGGAGCAGGAAAGCAGAAAATGGTAGCAAAAGTAGCTGTTAATTCCCCAAACCCTGAAAAGTAAATCTTTAAAGGAGCTCACAGCACAGCAGTTTTGATGCTAATTTGAGTTCTCTCTGTTTCTTTACCATATAGAATGATTTTTTCTGTATTTCAAATAATAATCATATATGACTCACACCACAATGCTCTTCTCCCACTTATTCCATCCACTAAATGTGCTGCAGCCAGCTGCCATGTATTGCATCCCTTTTTCAACAAACATTTGTGCAGGAACATCCTTTGTTTACTCATTACTCAGCCCTGTGTTATCCTTACTCTTAACTGGGACTGCCAGTGCTAACTCAGTATAAACGCTGAGCCAATATAATATTCCACATCTTTCACTGACAATGTTATGAAAAAGAGCAAGGTTGTATGTATTCTTTAAACTTGAAGAAAATTCAAGGCTTCATGACTGGCAAAGAATCAGGTGGGACAGAGGACAATGCTTTATTATTAATTCTGTTTAAGATGCTGTATCACATAAATGTAGAAATCCATCTTAGCAAAGAATTTAGTAGCTTCCAAAATCATGAGAGAGAAAATGAGGGTTTGGTTTGTAATTCTTCACCATGATCTCAGAATTCTACTCCATAGTTCAGAGGTGTACCAGACAATTCCCATCCCAGTTGGCTTCTATTAGACATGGCAGAGACAGAGGCCATTTCAAAGCAAGGAGGGCAGAGGAGTCTGGCAGGTGAAGAACCATCAGCACCATTTTAGCAGAGAAGGTAGCAGGAGCTTTTAAGACTCTCACTGAGATCTCAGTTTGCAGTATGAACTTGACATTAGTTGGGATATCTTCAAAACTGAGATACGCTGTTGTGGGCTTCCTGCTGGGGAATCGTGGTGCTGTCATAACCAGAGGATGAAGCTCGTTGAGTCAGGTATCAATTGTGTGTGTGTTTTGACTCTTTACAGAAATCTCTTACTTAAAAAGTGGAGTACATGGTTGCTTTCCTATCCAAATGCTTAGGAAAGCTACCTGGCAGACCAAGCAAGGTGCAGAGTTAATAGTATGGTAGTCTGGAGAGAAAATCCACAATACCTCCCTCCAGAAGTGGCTTGTGCAATCAGTTGTGGTGGAAGTTAGATGACCCTTGTGAGGCTATACATGAACAACTTGCCTACCACTAGGGAGTACTTGCCTCCCCACACCTGGAGCAACTGAGCCCTTACTCCTCTTGTCTCCTGAAAGTGCAACAAGGACTGCCAGAGCAGCCCCTGCTGCTGTTTAAGTTACTGAAGGTTGAGCTGAGTTCTCTTCTGTTGTGAGTTGATTTCACATCTACTCTATAAATCATCATTCACTTTTTGCAACACTTTGCACTCCTTACTGTGGGATCACGTTGTTCTCCACACAGGCCAAAACATATGCTTCTGTTAGCTGTGTGCTATTTCATCTCTCAGAACTTCCTTGCCCTACTGTTTAACATTCTTATGTAGTGCTTTATTTGGTCATGTACTCTCATAATGCCTATAAGAGACAACTACATAATTGTGTCGTGTTAAACATTGTCTTTCTCTTTTCTCATTTTTGTATTAAAGTTTTTATTAGGATTCCTATTAATGTAGGAAGGATATGTACTTAATATATGAATGTGCATTACCAGACTTGAAAATACAGGCAATAGACCAAATTCTGTTCAGATATAGTACTTGCTAAAACGGGGATGGCTTCTTTCTAAGACAACTTCTTTAGCTCCCGTGGAACTGCTTGCTCTCCCTCCTACCCCAGGGTTTTAGCAGGTTGCCTTGTTCCAGTTCAGCCACAGAAAATTTTCATGGCTTTCGGTCAGGTGAGGCTTGCGGGTGCCACGAGCTGAGAGCCGGGACCACTCTGCCTCACAGAACCTCGTGCTCCGGTTCAGTTTTGCCGAGGCCGCTGCGCAGCTGCGCGCGGGGCCGGGGCACACGGAACCAGCCTGGGCCAACTGGGAGGGCCGGCCCGGCTGAACCCTTTGTGATGAATTTAAAAACTGAGATATTGTCGTCCGTTGTCTTTAAAAAAATATTAAGACTAAGCATAATTAATATTGAATTCTTATAAGTCATTTGGGAAGTTTTCCCGCAGAAAGGGGCGGATTTCGGGTCGGGCCAGCGAAGCCGGCCCAGGCGGGGAGCGGCGCCCCCTGCGGGCCTCGGCGGGGCGGGCCCGT
The DNA here is from genome assembly GCF_965178545.1 of Coloeus monedula. NCBI lineage: Eukaryota > Metazoa > Chordata > Aves > Passeriformes > Corvidae > Coloeus > Coloeus monedula. The sequence continues at coordinate 237,386 of NC_138801.1, read as the reverse complement.
GGCTGAGCTGTGCCAAAGCTCCAGCACGGCTGTGCCGGGGCCGCTGGAACGGTTTGGCTGTGGGACAATTCCTGTGCTCCCGCACATCAGTCATCTGTGCGGAACACGCGGGCCGAGCCAGCGCCCGCCGAGGACAGCGGGCTTCAGTTGTACTGTCTGGCGGTCCCCTCCTAGCAGTGCCCACAGCAGCGCTGAGAATATCGCCCTGGGTAGCAGCTGCGGCGCAAAGTGGGGAGAGAGGGGAGGGGATCTCGACCCAAGGGGTTTTGCGATGCGAATCGCTCGTACTGAGCGCTCCTGTCAAATCCATCCGCTCCCAAGCGGAACCAGCAGGGAGCGCCGCGGCCGCCGCGGGTAGCAGCCGCCCTGCCGGGAGGAAACGGCCTCGCCCGGCCTCACGTGACCGGGACGCGGAAGTGCCCGCAGGAAGGGGGGGTAGCTGCTTCCGGTGTGGGCCGGGCTGGGCGCGGGTAGGGCTGGGGCCGGGGCCGCACCCGCACCGGCAGCGTCCCGCTATGAGAGAGGCGTCGCGACCCGCAGGTGAGACGCTGCCGCTCGTGGCCCCCGGGAGGCCGTGCTGCCGTCGAGCCCGGTCCGCGGGTCCGCGCTGGGGCGGCGCGGCGCGGCGCGGCGCGCGAGGCCTTCCCACGCCCCGCGTCCGCCGGTGCCGCGCTCTGTCGGGCCGGGTCCGTGTCCCCGGCGGGAACGGGCGGCGGGGGCCGCTCCGGCCGGAGCCTTTGGGCGGTCGGCGCCGCTGCGGGAAGCGCTGGGGCCTGCCCGGTGCCGTGGGCTGGAGCGGCTCCCGGCCGGGCCTTGCCCGTGCGGCCGCGGCAGTACCGCGGGGGCGCTGGGAGGGTGAGAGATCAGTATCTGCAGGCCTGCGCGGGGAGAAGGGAAGTAACTCCTTGCTAGCACTTATTAGAAGTAATGTTATTTTAAAGCAACTTACATCTGCCTTTTATGTTCTACTCAGTGCTCTAGTATGGAGATTATTTTTTTTATTAACTGAAGTAGAAGGACTTTGTTCTGTATGAGTTTGGAGTAAAGGAAGTGCAAAACAAAACACTGCAGAAGGAGGAAGTGAAATCCCATTGGAAAACCGGTTTGCTTGACTGGTATGGCTTTGATAATTGAAAATACTTCACTTACATTTTGTCTTCATGAGAACTTAAAATATAAAAAAGTCTGCTATCATCTGGAAATGTTTTTGTGGTGACATACTGACTCCCTGCTTAAAGATGGCAGTTTAGATTACCAGTAATTGTATGTAAGTTCTGTAGGCATCTGTCTTTAAATTTCAGTTGAACGTCTCCTGAAGGTTTGTTTTGTTTTTTTTTTTTTGTAGGCAGGTATTGAAAAATAGAATCTTAAATCTGAGAATATTCTGGAGGGAGGTAAGGAACTGCATCTGTATAAAAAAAAAATCTGATAGTTTCAAAAAATAGACATAATATACACAAGGTATAAAATAACTTGAAATACTTAAATAATTATTTCAAATTGTTCTAAGCAAAGTGGTAAGAAAAATTAATAATTGAACTGGCAGGTGCAGTATTCTGTTGCTCACTGGAAAAGTACTGGTAGCTGATTCTGTTCTGAAGAGGGCTAGTGCTTTGAGGAAAAGAACCTGAGGAGTGCTGAAGACAGTAAATTTAAAGGTGGTCTTTTGTGATTATGTGGGTGGCAACGTCATGGAACTTGACAGAGGAAACCACTTGCTGCTCCACGGCTCTTCAGCAATCCCATTGCACTCAATTTACACATTATCAAATAGAAGAATTGCACAAGTTTAACTTACTCAAACAGTTAATGTTGGTCTTTCATAGTTGCATTTAAACTTCTGTCATTTCTAATTACAATAACATGCAAATTTATCTCAAATTCAATTTAAAATTTCAAGTATGCATTTTAAAAAGCTGTATTACTGCTTAAAGGGCTGTTAGCTTTGTAGTAAGACATCTGGATGATGTGGGAATACAGGTGTGAAAATCTGGGAGCTTTAGCTGAGGTTCTGGCATGTAATTGTTATGTTGTTACAAATACACAAGGTACAGGCAGGAAAAGTTCTGTGCAGCAAAGATATCAGTTTCTTGATTGACATTTTAAATTCTGTATGATTTCCCTAAAAGGGTGTTATAATAATATCTCAATAAGCTTGGAATTAAAAACTGTACGAGCTGCTGCTGTTCCATCTTTCAATTAATAAAACAATAGGGAAATGCATGAGAAGGGTCATAAGCCTCATTCTTAATGGGGTTCTGTCTGTGCTTCCAGTGTCATCCTGTGAGTTGATACAGTTGCTTTTGAAAACTTGATCTTAAGTGAAATATTTCATGAGTAAAGTCAGTGTTTATTGGGAGATCAATGAGATTATTTAGTGGGCATTTGAAATACAGAATCTTTCACGTGCTGGTACAAACTTTGGGACATCCTGGAGTTAGAACTCTACTGTATAATTTCATGAAATAACAGTTTCATTAGCCTAAACTCATGTTTGAAATGCTTCATCTATCTCAACTGAGTAACTTGCTGTTTGTAGTTCCTGCTGTAGTTGATGGGTCCTCTTGGAGAGAAGAAACACAACAAAATATGCTGGCATAGCAATTTATGCCCTTAGTACGGCTTTCAGAAGAGAGAAATGAGGTGGCTTGAGAGAAATACAACAGTGGCAAAAGGTTCCAGAAAATGTTGTGTTGAGTTCCATGTGAGTGTGTTAAGAAAAAAAGAAAATGGAAAGGTCAGTACTTGATTAAGCAGAATTTCTAATTTTTTTTTTTTTTTTTCTTGCAGCACAACACTAAATTTGTAATGAAATGGAGTCTGGGTCAAGCTCCTTTCGAGTGGAATTTCCAGATTTTTCTAGCACCATTTTGCAGAAGTTAAACCAACAGCGCCAGCAAGGACAATTATGTGATGTGTCCATTGTGGTTCAGGGCCATCTCTTCAGAGCCCATAAAGCTGTTCTTGCAGCTAGTTCACCTTACTTCTGTGATCAGGTTCTTCTGAAAAACAGCAGGCGAATAGTCCTGCCTGATGTGATGAATCCCAGAGTATTTGAAAACATTCTTCTGTCTACCTATACAGGCCGGCTGGTAATGCCTGCGCCAGAAATTGTTAGTTATCTGACAGCAGCAAGTTTCCTTCAGATGTGGCATGTAGTGGATAAGTGCACTGAAGTGCTTGAGGGGAACCCAACAGTTCTGTGTCAGAAGATGAATCATGGCAGTGACCATCAGTCCCCAAGCAGTAGTAGCTACAATGGCCTTGTTGAAACCTTTGAACTTGGCTCTGGAGGACAGACAGAATTCCACAAAGTGCAGGAACTAAGGGACGGTGAAAATGAAGAAGAGAGCTCTAAAGATGAGCTGTCATGTCAGCTGACGGAACACGAGTACCTTCCCAGTAATTCTTCAACAGAACACGACAGACTTAGCACTGGAATGACCAGTCAGGATGGCGAAGAAGGAACTAGTGATAGTGCAGAGTACCAGTACACCAGACCAATGTATAGCAAACCCAGCATCATGTCTCACAAGCGGTGGATCCATGTGAAACCAGAAAGGTTTGAACAAGACTGTGAAGGCGTTGATAATCCTTATGATGAACACCAAGTTTCTGAATCCATGAATGCCATCCAGGCAGATCACTCAATCCAGTCTTCGGGTGTTGAAGATTTTCACATAGGTGACAAAAAGATGGAAGCAGAATTTGATGAACAGGCAGATGAAAGTAATTATGATGAACAAGTTGACTTCTATGGCTCGTCTATGGAAGAATTTTCCGGTGAAAGGGCAGATGGAAATTTAAGTGCTCACAGACAGGATCTTATGATGGCAGCAGGCTATGGTGAAAGCATTGATATGGCTGCTGGGATTAAAGAAGAAACGTCTCTCACTGGATTCTCCCATGCTGATAAGCTCTATCCTTGTCAGTGTGGAAAAAGCTTTACCCACAAAAGTCAGAGAGATCGGCATATGAGTATGCACCTTGGTCTTCGACCTTATGGCTGTGGTGTCTGTGGTAAGAAATTCAAAATGAAACACCATCTTGTAGGCCATATGAAAATTCATACAGGCATAAAACCATATGAGTGTAACATCTGTGGGAAAAGATTTATGTGGCGGGACAGTTTCCATCGGCATGTGACCTCTTGTACCAAGTCCTATCAGGCTTCTAAAGCTGAGCAGAGTACTACTGAGATGAACTAAGACATGAGTGCTTACATTTGTTTAGTAGAGTAAGAAAAATAAACTCATTATGCAAATAATGTCTGGTACTTGCTATTGTACGTTCTCAAAACAACAAGTTTTAATGAGTATGCTGGTATAAACAGAAAAACATATTTTGCTTTCTGCAGTATTACTTCAGGTGTTCAGTGTGTGAAGTGCATGTGGTTAATCTGAAAGGTGCCTGCAAAATGAGGTCTGACATTGTAATCACAGCAGTGTTTAGAAGCTGTTTTGTATTTCTAAGTCATCTAAATTCACAGTAAAACTCAGCTCTAAATTGACAAAAATCCTGAAAATACTTAGATGAACCAGAAATTCAGGTAGTACGACTTAATGGAAAAGAAAATGAAGGTGACCAAATCGCGTTATACGATTCACATTTTAATGAAGAAAAAAAAATTAGAATTCCACCTCAGGGTGAAGACTGCCAACATACTTAACATGCATCCTTAGGTAGTGTGCATCATTCAGTAGCCTTTGCTGTATTGCTTAATGAAAGGCAGTGGTAAAGGTGGTTTGGCTTTCCTTTATCTGTCTTCTGTTTTTTTAATATATCTTCAGTAAAACAAATGTCTAATTTTGTGCTGATTTCTATTTAGAGTCTGTAATGCACTTACATATAAGCTTCAGTATATGTTAAGTATACTTCATCCTTGCTCCTCTAGGGTCTAATGCTGTACGACTCTTGACTTCATTAGATTTTAATTACTACGTTGTGAGAGCTTCTAGAAGTATGTGTAATAACTATGTCTTATAAAAAAAAAAAAAGAAACCAACAAAAAGATGTAACATTTGGAACTTAGTCAAAATAATCAAATATTTAAACTGTAAATTTCTGTTCAAATTTTTGTGGCTTACTACAGTAGCAAGTACCAAACTCTGGATTCATGAACTGACTTGTTATTGGTACAAAAACTTCTCTGAGAACTTCTATCTAGTTTTAGAAACCTGCTTTAGGAAAATTATGTAGTCATTGATACGTATTTATACTTCTAATTCTTTACTGTTTGAATAGTAAGAACTGTAATACAGATTCTTGGTACTGAACTACTGTGACTGGTGATCACAAGCAGAGTTGTTTACTTGCTCAAATGAAGTTGCTTGTGGAAAAAAGTAGGAAGTATGTCATTTGGATCTTCTAATGGTACTGCAGAACATGGTACCATGCTTACGTCTGAAGTTGGGATTTTTGCTGGGAAAGTGACACTTGTTCTTTGTCAGGATGAGGATCTGTGTGTGGGGCTCTCATTCGTGGAGATAGATGGAGGAGTGTGTATAGTTCTAAGAGATGCTGCCAGCTCTGCAGATAGAGTAAAGGCATCAGTTTTAAAGGGGACAACAGGATTTTGGGGTTTAAAGCTTAATGCAGTCCAATGCAAAAGCAATTGCTTCTTAGTAAGCAAAAGCTTCTTAGTAGCTTACTGAAATATGAAAAGGAAAGAGCCTTTAGAATATACATAGAATATAATAGAAAGAGGTGACATCCAAGTATAGTGCTGTTCACGTGGGGAAAATGTTAACCAGCATTAAAGACCTAAGCCTGTCTGGCCCCAATTTCTGTCTTAGGCACTGCTGTGTGCAGGATAATGTACTGAAACAGATGACCCTGTATGGTGAAGCAAAACCACACAAAAGATTATTACACTTCAGATTCTTTTTTGAACTCCCAGTTACAAATTGTCTTAAGATACAACTCAACTGTATCCTGAAAATGAATGTCTGCTGCAAGCTGAGGGTTTTCTACTCAGTGAGCTGTAATTACTGTAATTTCTTTACTGGCATTCTACTTTAAAACCATTTTTTTTTTTTTTAAGATGCTCTTAATTATTGATCTTCTAATGCTTCAAATATTTTTTCATATGGAATTTTGTTAAAATAGATGTTCCCAAGTACAATGAACCCATTGCTGGCAATGGGCATGAATGATCAGCACCACAAGAGTTCCTATTCTTAGCACTTAATTGAACTCTACAGATACCATGGTGGCCATGTTTAACCTTTGTGATCAAGGTACAAAACAGGGATTTTGCTCACTAACACTGTAACCTGCTTAATGTATAGAAGCACTTTGTATTTAAACAAAAAAAAATAAAACAAAAAAACCAACAAAAAACCAAACAAACCATAAAACTTTATAAGTACGTTTTTTAAACTTAGAAATTATATTCCCTCTATGGTTTGTTTACACACTGCTAACACTGTCTTTTTTAATACTAAAAAATACTTTAATGCTTGCCTGTTTACATGAGGGTAGAGGAAAGGGTTCTTGCACTCAGTGGCCCCATTTTTCCATTCTCCAAGGCGTTACCACATACATGGCGTCATTTCTGCAAGTACCATCATCCCATCTGAAGGAAGGCATTAGAACCATAGAATGGTTTGGGTTGGAAGGAGACTTGGAAGGTCATCTACTTCCAACCCCCCTGCCATAGGCATGGACACCTTCAACTAGGCCATGTTGCTCAGAGCCCCATCCAACCTGGCCTTGAACATGTGCAGGGTGTTTATTCTCATACTCATTTCAAGAATGATCTTGTGTATTACATCAGTTCTCAGCCCCTTTCCAATTGTCACTTTAGTTTTGCATAAAAAGGTTAAGGGTGCCTCTTCCCATTTAACCATAAAAAAGGCTGGACAGAAACACCAGTCTGAAAAATATGGTGAAAAAATCAATAAATGTGTCGAACCCAGACCATCCTACAGAGCTGCCAGCAAAACTGTTTCTTTTACCAGCTTGGAATGACTTTTATATGGGATATTTCTAGGTTTAACATTACTTCTATTTGCAGTAAGATTACTTTGAAATAAAGCTTTAAAATCAAATGTACTGCGAGAGACACTTTAAAGGTTTTATAACAGGTTCAGTAGATCATATTATAGAACCAAGTCCTTTTTTAATGACTTAGCATGAATAGTAACTTTTTTTAGTATTTGCCTATTGCTGTTTTACCCCATATTATGGCATTGTCTTGAAAGTCCAACAAATGTTGCTCCACTGATTTTGTAGCATTTGGCTTTCTGCTGTTAATCTACATGAATCCAATTGATTGCAGGAAAATACTGATCTGATTGTCGTGAGATCAGATTGAGAGGACTGATGATTTAAGGGCAGCTTGCGATACATGTCTAAAATCCTTACTTTTGCACGTCACAGGTGAAACAGCTGTCTTGTGGTGTTTCTCTTGAATTCAGTTTATTGCCCTTTGTCAAACTTCTAATCACCATTTCAGGTATTGGGGGGGAAAGATAAAAAATTACTTAAACCATCTTCCTCGGGCTCAGCTGAAGTCTAACACCTCTTCTCCCTGCCTTTGTAGTCTCAGTTTCCCTTGCTTTCACCAAGAGCTGTATTCAGCTCCTGCCATTTCCTTTTGTAAGGTGACAGGTAACACAGGAGTTGGGCTCATATGCACACTTCCTTTCTGACGCTCTTCATTTCTTAGTGGGTGTCCTCTGGTGCTCTGGTCTGGTCAGTGTCACTGTTCATGGTGACACTGTCCCTTCAGGGATGTGTCTGTTCCAGCTTGGTTCTCCTGTGGAATTCAGTTATTTCAGAGGTGTACCTGCTCTGGCAGGGCTTAGCTGTAGGCCAAAGTCCTCTTAGAAGTGAATCTCCTCAGGTGGAGAGTGTGTCCTTCTGTGAGTATGTCTGTACATGTTCTCAGTGACTTCTTCAGGTGTTTTCCCAAGAGCAGCTCTTCAGTTTCTCCACATATACCCAGGAGCATTTTCTCCATGTGTCTCCCTGCACCTCTTGCTAGTAGCTGCCATTCTTCCTTAAGTATGTTTAAGCAGAAGCATTATGTGCACCTCTGGTTGAGATTTTGGCTTGGATTGTTCACTTTCATTTTTTGTGCAGGCTGAACTTCTTTTCACTAGCACAGGGCAGTTCGCAACCTCTGGCCGCGCGTCAGCCCGTGCAGTCCCTGCCACTGGTGGCTAGTGCAGTTGAACATAGCAAGCCAAGATATACAGACGCAGCTTCTGTCAAGCTTCTGATCTTTGCTAATGGAGTGGTCTTGTTGAAGGTACGAAAAATTACTTCCTGTTTGTGGGGAGGAGGGAAGCAATCCATATATACATATATATATATATATATATATATGTAATATGAATGCATATGTATATGATGACTTTCATTAATCTTCCTATATGCTTCATTACCTTCAATGATGTGGCTGTTGGCTGTAGTAAAGTGAGTGTCTTCTTATAGCCAGCAATATTGTACACCCAGGCGGCTTTCAGACTTTCCTGCTGCTTTGAAGCCATTCATTGTCCTAGCAGTGGTAAGAAGACTTAATGATACTGCAGCTAAGTTCCTTTTCATTCCGTTTTGTAACTAAGATGTTAATTACCATGGAATCTGTGCAACTACCATTCTGAAAAATTCAACTCTTAGCAGGGTTAAAATCTGCTTAGGTGTATAGCAGACCCTTTTGAGGGAGAAGGTTCCTATTTCACATACCAGTGTTGGTTTGAGGGGTGCTTTTTTGTTGTTTCATTTTTTAAACTTTCCTTGTTTGTTTTATGGGTGAGCAGATAGACCCCAGAAGGTATTGTCAGTACAGTGTTTGGTCACAGCTTTTTTCATCTGAGGTGTGGCTGAGGTTGAGAAACCATCCTGTATCATAAGCAAGGCAGATGATCAAAGGCTGATGTAATGAGTGTTCCAGTATTACTGAGCCTGAAAGAATGGAGGCACATCAGGGTTTGTAATCTTAATACTTTTGCCTGGGTGCCAGCAAGGTGACCTGTCTCAGAATTATGAGAGCCTACAGCAGTATATTGAGTGTTTTGCTGTAACAGAATTAGGACCTTTCTCTAAGCAACAAAGGAAGTTGGTTTTTTGTCTTTTAAATGCTTCATTGGATAGCTTGGCTTCTTTAGCTATTAGCTGTAAACTGTCAGTGGCCTAGGGGAAGATGCTGGAAAAGAAAATCGTATATTTTTAATGTGATTAAATTGCAAGTTCTGATTTTTGCTTGAAGCCTGTGTCCGTTGATTGCTGCTCCTTTTTTTTTTAATTCATGGGATTCCATATTTCTTTCAGAAATGTAACTGTTTATGCAAGTCAAGTGAATCTTCCTTAATGAGCTATAAGTTTTTATTCTAAACAAGTCATTTATAATAGTAAATTTGCATATCTTGATATTTTGTGAGATGTTATGCCTGTATTGCAGAGGTTGGATAGTTTCGTCTATAAATATTGCTGTCCTAATTGTACAGCATGGTTTTAATTTAATGTTACTGTTCAATATTTTCTTCTTATAGAAGAGTCCCACGCCCCTTTTTTTGTATAACATGTTTTAATAAATGTTATCTGTCAACTTTGTAAATGTTTTCTTAAGCTTGAATGAAAGGAATGCATGTCCAGTACTAGTATTTAATATTTCACTTTGCCAAAATAAGTGCTTAAACAAAAGTACAAATCCAAAAGTTGTTGATATATAACTTTATTAAATATATAAAAAAGTGTATCTAGTAATGTGTCTTCTTGAAATAATGATAACATGCCAGCCTAGTCTAAGAAAACACTAAACTAAAACCTGATTTTTAAGACACAGTAAGTTTGATGAATTTGTGGCATTGGGCCCATTTCTTTGCTGCTTTAGGTAATTAGCTTCCATGCTAGTTCAAATTTATCAAACAGGCTTTGTTGTAACTGGTTTTTACAGAATGGTGATCTCTGAAGTTACAATACAGAATGTACATGCTGTTAGGAAAATTCCAGAACACTCACTCCATAGTAGCAGCAACTGCATGTCCCAAAGACCTCTTGGTACGTTTGAAGTAGGTACAGATAACATAGATTTTTTTTCTTGTCTAAGTATAAAAGAAATTTCATGCTGTGGAAAGTATTAAAGATTAAGTTTCCCTTACCTTCCTGTGAGGATTCCTTCTCTCCCTGACTAAATTTAGGTACTCATACTGAACACTTGATTTTGTCCAAGCTCCATCTGCTCAGTCCTCGAGGAACCATACCAGCTGCTGCTTGCTACCTAAGCAAAAAATGAGCTCGCTCTCATTGAAAGCATGTTCAGTTAATACCTGGAGAAGTCAGTATTTGTGTAACAGTCTTCAGCAAATGCAAATGGAATATGGTACAAGAAAATTAATTTTCTATTTTGGCTACATTTACTGAACACGGAAGAATAAGCCTAAAGTTTTCTGCCTGTTCAGAATTAGTTGCTTGAGTTTTTTTTATCTGAGTGAACAAATACAATTTGTCTGTGTGTTTGTTAACTCTGTTATTTGTGCCCTGGCCAGGATGCTTCCCAGGCTGCTGCTTTATCTGATCAGCATTCAATACCTAAGGTATGAAGACTCTGTTCTGTGTCTTAAAGGGAGAGAAAGACATACCTCCAGAAGAGAGAATGTGGTGTCCGGTTAGACCAGGTGGATAACCCAGCCGGACCTACTGGCACCAGTCGCTCTGACTGTTCCCAAGTAGTACATGAACTGTCTGGTTCATAAACTGAATCGTTGCACTACCTGACCTACAAGCATACGCAAGATAACTCAAAAAAAAGGTCAGCGCGTGCTTGCTGAAGCGATTTCTGTGAGTTACAAGGCCAGTGTAACACAGGTGAACTTTTTAATTCTTTGCTCAGTAAAAGTGGCAGCTCACAGCTGGAGTGGGGGATGTCCTCCCCCAAAAGCTCCCTCGCTGCATCTGTGAGTGCCTAACGGGGTATGGCTCTGAGTGCGCGTTCTCTTCTGGAGCTGCACACCGTGAGAGTTGTCGAAGGAGCTCTACCCGCGTACGTACCGGCTTCAGCTAATGCTCAAATCCTTCTGCCTTCGTGAGGAGTCGCGCAGCGAGGGCGGTTCCGCCCTAGCCCGGCGGCGGGCAGCGCCCGGGCTCCGCGCCGGGAGCGGGGCGGGTTCCCGGGCGGCCCGGGGGCACCGCCCGCTGCCGCGGCGTCACCAGGAAGCGGAACGGCCGCCAGCGGAATCAGTTCCGGGTGCGAGTGGCTGTGGGAGCGGGCGGGAAGCGGCGGTGGGAGCGGGCCGGGCCGGCCGGGATCCGCCATGTGAGAGCCCCAGACAGCCCCAGGTGAGCGGCCGCGCGAAGGGCGCTTGGCCCTCGGGCCGGCGCGGCGCTCCCAGCTGGGACGGGGCCGTGCTCGGGAAGGGGTCCCGGCGCCTGACAGGCCCTGCGGGGGCGGCGACCGCGGCCCGGCGGGCCGTGGCTCGGTTCGGCTGCCTGGAGCGGCGGCAGCGGCTTCGTCGAGGCTGCTCTCGCCCGGCCGTGCCTCGGCGGGAGTTGTCGCGTAACCCGAGTCGGTGGCTCTGGTGCAGCTTCGGCGTGTGGGGAGGGAGGGCGGACGCGCCTGTGTCGGGGTCTGCTGTTAACCCGAGCGAGGCGTAAAGTCCTCGGCACGGCGGATTGGGGCGGAACAAACCTGGCCCCATTCGGGGAGGTGTTTATTGCCCGGAGTTGGGGGACCTTTCAGCTGCTGCTGTTCCGTCAGAGAAGGTGGAAGTTCTAGTGAAACCCCAGTCTCTCTAATGCAAGGGTCTTTCCAAATCCCGGCAGGTGTGCACAGCACGCAGAAGTGGATTTGGCTTAGAGTAAATCAGAGTTGAGAGTTAATTTGGAACAAGGCAGAACAATCTCGGAAACATTAATGTGGGTGAGCCTGGTTTTCAAAGGAAAACAAAGTGATGTAGGATTAGCTGCACTGCAGTTGTTACATGTTACGGAATCCTCAGCATCTGGATCAGAATGTGCCTGAGCTTCGTTGCCTGTCCAGGGACAGCTCCGAACAGTTCCATCTATCCCAAGTAGCGAGCTGGGAAAATACCATGAAAATGTGCTCTTCGCAGCTATTATAAATCTACTGCAAAAAATATTGCTGATCTCTAGAGAACATAGTCACTTCACTGCTTAAAAGAAACATCAGAACCAAAAAGTCAACAATTTGATGAAGAGTGGCTACTATTAAAAAAAAAAAAAAAAAGTGGACAGATTAAAATGGACAGTGGTGATGAAGTATTACCTTGGTAGTAAATAGTATTGTAATATCAGAAGGTTCAAGAGCCCTCTTCCCACTTGGTGGAAATTATGGCTATATATATATTGTCAGTCTCAAAATATAGGCTGAAGTTTTTTTATGATGATAGTGACATCTCAAAGTTGTCAGATGTTCAGTGAATGTGGCTATTTAGCATTATATAATGGGGATGTTGTGAAATTTGTGCACAAAATAAACGTTTCTGATCATTACTTGTAAGATCTTGTTGGTTTGGTATCACCAAGAGACCCCTTTGTTTTATTTATCTGGCACAATATTTTTGTTGATATTGAAATCATAGACACATAGAATAGTTTGATTTGGAAGGTACCTTTTGATCTTGGTTTATCTCCAGTTTGCCTCCTGGTAACTTTTTTTTTTTTTTTTTTGCATTCAGAAATGGATACATACCTGTAACTACTGTTGTGGTAATTTGATTTCAAGGGTCAAGATTTAGAGATTATTTCTATTGAGGTTTCTAAGGATTAGGTGAAACTATTTTTATGCATTGATAGTTGTTTCATTTTGCCCCAGTCACTCCCACACAGGCAAACATTTGTGAAGAAGACAGTTAAGAGAATAAGGGACAAATGTGTCACTTGGACTTCAGTTTCATATCTGCTTTCTTTGGATATTTGCTCAAATAAGAGGCTCCTTTTTTTTTTCTATAAAATGCTAAATATGCAGTTCCAATAATATCTCTGCTGCACCATGCTGACCACTGAGAATGGGTTTGTAGTGTTCCTGGTATTGACATGTGTCTCCATATATGTACATACATCTAAATAAATTGATTTTATTTTTATGCTAAAATCATCCACTCTTTGAAGTGATTTTCTGTTCATCATGTTGTGAATCTTGGTGAGATAAAAATAAATCCTTTTGAACTTTTGTTAGACAAAAGTTTGAATTAGTAAAGCTTTACTGAACTGAGTGTCAGGGGTTACTGCTTTGCTCCCCAGGCAGTTGGTGATGTTGTGGCCCGTAGCACTGCCGGAGCTCTCACCTGCCCAGCAGGAGCTTTGTGTATGGTTTCTCTGTAGGTGTGCTTTGGGTAGAACGTGGCCTGTCTGGCTGCAGAGAAGGAATGATGACCTTCACTGGGGCTTTCTGGTATCTACCAACGCAAAAGTGCAAGAGCTAAGTTTTCTAGTAACTACAGTTCAGCCTGTATTTACCGCCTTCTGTTTCTGAGGAAACGGGGCATTTCCAGCATTTTTTGAGGTAAAGTAATGAAGTTTTAAATTGTTGTGTAGTCTTCACCTAACTGATTTTGTATTGTAGCCTAAACCAGACATGAAGCAGACTGACTTTCAAGGCTGTTTTTCAATTAATAATAGGCCACATGCACCTCTTGTTGTGTGCTTTCCTACAGATAATTTGGGCAAACTGCCTGTATCTTCTTTGATTCCAATGGGCACTTTGGAGGAAGTGAAGAATTAATGCAAAAACCAATTCTACGTATTTGCATAGTGCTGCTTGTATTATTATAAGTTTGTTGTACTTTAAAATTATCTCAGTTGTTGGGTGATAATTATTGAGAGAGGGTTTTTTACCCTCTTTTAGTTTTGGGATTTTTTAATGGCTGCAAAATTGAACTCTTGTTTTTTAGCAGTGGGGTAGCTTACCCTGCTTTGGGGATTGGAGTACAGCAGATTTCAGTACAGTAGCAGTGCTGTGTGGCACATCGTTTAAGGCCATCCAAGGGCACTATATGTTGACTTTTAAAGGATAATTAATATTTTACTGTTATGAGAGGTATAAGCTGATAAAATGTTCTATGATCACTCTCTTCCCTATTTTCAAAGATTATTTCAAGAGTGTCTTAGAGACCCCTCTAGCCTGTGACATAATTGATGGCGGTTTTTCTTTGATACAGCTAGTGTTAATTAGCGTGGCTTCTGTACATATGAAGAGTGATGCAAATGCAGTCTGAAAGGAGTAGGAGTGATGAAGATGGTTGCCCAAAAACTTCCACGATCACAGCTGATGAGGTTACATTCCTAGGTTAAAATTCTCTTGAATGATGATATGTATGTGCGATGATGTCTTGAGTTCTCACAGAGATGGTGCAGATACTAACCCCTACAAAATGCAGGGGAGGAGTGCACTGATTTATACAAATACCTGTTTATTGTCTTGCCTTTTCTCTGTATTCTGAGTAGTGCATAGTGTATGGAGAGAGTGTGACAGAATCATTAAAGTTGAAAAAGACCTCTAAGATCATCGAGTCAAATCTTTAACTGATCACCACCTTTTCAACCAGACCAGAGCACTGAGCGCCACATCCAGTCATTTAACACCTCCAGAGATGGTGATTCCACCACCTCCCGGGGCAGCCTGTTCCAATGCTTAACAACCCTTTCAGTGAAGAAATTCTTCCTGATTTCCTACCGGAACCTCCCTTACCTCAGGGTGAGGCCATTTCCTCTTGTCCTGTCGCTTGTTGCCTGGTAGAGGCATTTTTGGTGTCATGGAGTACTTTGTTTTGTTTTTGTCTTAATTTTTGCTATGACCCTCCTAGATTTTCTGTGTATTCTGTTTTCAGACGTGCTACAACAGTAATGGTTTGTAATGTGGTTTTTTTCCCCAAGGATTCCTTGTTGCTGCGCTAATTTAAGAAAATGCAAGGGATCTTTTCTCACACCTTAGTGTGAGTTAAAATGAGTATAATTTGTGTCATTCATCTGGCTATGGGAATGGTGAATCATACTTCAGTGAGTGAAGGAAATTAAACAGGTGCAGACTTAGAAGCAGAAACTAATACTATGTTGGCAGACACACAGTTTCGTGTTATAGTTATACGATGCTTCTCCCCTGCTACTGTATGATGTCAGTAAAATTCAATACCTAACGTGGTTTGTCAACATCTATTCTTGTTTTTTAAATTAAATAAGAGTTTTCATAGAACGTAATTTTTAAAGGAAGTTTCTTTTGAAATCTAGTAAGAAATGTTAAATGCCTATTACTCTGATGTTCACAGGTTACTTCAATAAACACTTTTGTTTGAGGACACAGGGCAGTGATCCACTACTACTAAAGCCATTTTGTGGGCTGCATTTGTTGTATAAAATCCTGATGAATAAATGTAATGCAGGTGCAAAGAGAATTTATATGATTCTTTTGAGTGTGACTGGATCATCTCCTACAGAAATAGACAGGAGGCTCAATACATAGCCCTTCTAGGACTTAGTGAACTTGGTATCCAGTTTTGGCCTGTGCCTTCAGCCAGTTTCTTGGATACGTAATAGCCATGAAAACCTTAAATACTTTGATCTACTTTTGAGGAAAGGTTAAGAGAGGACCTATTCATAGACAGGTGTCCAGACTGAAATTTTACAGGACTTTGCCCTAACTTTACACTAACTCTCAGGCAGGGGTGAAAGCTAAAGCAAGACGAAGTGCATTACTTCTTAACAATGAGTGTACCTGACACTGCTGTGAATTTACAGAATCACAGAATATTCTGAGTTGGAAGGCACCCAAGAGGATCGAGTCCAGCTGAAGTTGTCTTAGTTCTCACTAACCCCCAAATGCTTGAGTTTGTATATTGCAAATAAAACTGTCGTAATTCTGCGCTGTTGCTCTATATGACTATCCTGAGCCTAAATAACACAGGTTCCCTCTGCATGTGCTGAGATACCACGGAAGGTACCGAATGGTACTTCTGACTGAGCAACTTTTTTTTTTTCTTCTTCACCTGTGCTAATTTTGTAAAGAATTATTGTGTGTATAATTTTCATTATGACTGTCTGGTTAACTGCAGGGAAAATTTTTTTTCTTTAGAGCATACAGTGGATGTGTCCAAAGTTAATTTGTGCTTTAGAGTACCTTTTTGCTTCAGTTTAATGCTATATGCCTGACCCCAAAAGAGAAGAGGTTAGGGAGATGTTTCAACTTGGAGGAAGCTGTTTAAAAAACTGAGGGGTTCTTACTAGCCTTTTCAAATTGTAGTGATCTTCCAGGACTGTTTCAGAAATGTTTCAACCATAAATACTATTGTCTTGAAGGTGCTACTGCTCTGCCAGCACTGATGAATAATTTGAGTATTGTTACAGTACAGTACCCTGCTGAACATTATTTTGGTTAATGTTACTAGAATTTTATTATGGAGCTGCTAACTTGATCCTATATACAAATAAAATAAAACCTTCTTGTGTATGGTAATATAATCTATGGATTACTTTCATTTTCTAGATAGTGACATTTGGGACTTTTGGGAATAAATAAGATCATTTTTCTTCTGGCTGTTATTCACCAACAAAACATAGCAAGTGATGCCTGCTTCTCTGATCCATGTAATGCCCAGGTTTTCCCCCAGGTCTTGCTCTCCCAAGTTGATACAAGGTAGTTGGGGTGCTCTGGTACTAACCCTGGCAAAATTACTGCAGCCTCAGTGCTGTTCCTGCTACAGTCCTGCCTGCTCCTGAATGGGGTGTCCATTGGTAACCTGGTCAGTTCTCCTCTAGCTGGAGTTTTAAGGTTGTGGCTGAAAGTGGAAGAAGGATTCCCTTCTGCCTACTGCTGCTGTATTTCAAAATACTTGTCATTTAACCCCGGCTTTCCACAGATGTTTTCACGGTCCCAGGAAGCATGCGTCTGCAAAGGAAGAAACTAAGGTGGAAAAGTAGTCACAAGTGTGCGCTGTAGCTTGTTCACTTTGTTTTTTAGGAGCAGATGGGTATAGAATTTTGTTGTGCACTGCCTTTTAGGCAGTGTGTACTTGACCTGTTTGCTTGCTTGAAAAGCAGCACTGTGTTCGCTTGATCCCTGTTGGAGGTTTTTACTGCTTTTCTGCTACCCTGATGAACAGACTTACAGACCTTTAACTCCCATCATCCTCTCCACTCACTGCCAGGATGTGCTGTTTAATCCTAGCATCCTAAGCAAAATAAGCTTCTTTGTTTCCCTAAAGAAAGCTGAAACAACTGAAAACAAGGATGTAGAGTTACTTACAGATATGTGTATGCATATGGAGATAATGGGATGTTTTAACAGTCATGATGGGCAAGGATCACTGTGGATTCCTGTCTCCTTGGTGTCCTTCTCACCCTTTCTCCGGTACATGTTTACAGTCCATTTTCAATGTGTGGCCATGTCCCAGGAACTGTGAGTTCATCTAGAGATGCCATGATGAAAAGAACATAATTTTTTTTTCCTCCATTGTACGGCATAAAATGTCCATCTTCTTTCTTGTCAGGTGCCTATCCTTAATTCATTCCTTCTGTCTGGACCAGTGCTAGTGGTGACAATTTATATTTTAATATTTTCTCCAGGAGTAAGTTATTCTCCATTTCGCTGGGTAGGAGCCCTTAGGGAAATATGGGACAAGGAAGAAGGCCACTGTCCATGCGTGACAAACTTTCTGTACATCCTTGACTGGAATGCCAAATTATTGCTGCTGGGGAGACTGGTCTTTTGGTTTGTACACAGTCGCTGACCCAGGTAACTTGTCCATTCGTGTCACTTCAGGTCAACAAAAGCTCTTTTTCCATTTAGCAAAGAGAAATTTAATCAGGAATGGCTGATGTTGCCTCCGTGCATAGCTAATAAGTCCCACAAATTAAAAGTTTCCTGTGTTGGGTTTCTAAGAAGCTTGCTGCCCTGTAAGACACAAGTGAAGATGACAGATTGTGGTGGTGCATTCCCTCCTCCCTGGTGATTCTTTAAGTGACCTTAAAACACTCATTTGTGACACAAACATGCATCCAACTGCTGGAACTCCTGTCTTCCCCATGGGACTGGGATAGTGGTTCTCAGCACAACAGGCAGGGATGCTCAGAAAAGCAAAGTTAATCTTGCCGTGTAACTACCCCACCACTGGGATAGGTTGTGTTGTACTGTTTGGTTTTTGACTTGTATCCGCTCACAACTCTGAACTGTTCTGTAGCTTTGTTTGCTGAATAAAAGAACTGTCCTGCCAAAGCCATCTCTGAATGGATTGCTGCAGTCATATCACTTCTGTTGGCCATCTTGCAGTCCTTATTTCCCACCTCAGATATAAGAGCCTGTAAAATGTCTTTTTCCTCGCTGTTACATCTCAGCCAAAAAATCTCAAATGAAGTCCCGTTTACCCATTTTAATGGATAATGGCATTGGTAGCTTAGAGAACATGTTTAGCAAGTCTGATAACTTGATTTTGAATGTTCTGTGAGAGTTTTTGCCAGTTTTCTAAGTCAGACAATGTTGAGTCAGGAAGCTGGCTTTCTTGTGTCTGCTGAAAAGAAGTTCCATTTGCTAAGGTTGCGAATGTTAGTTTTAAGTGAGAGTCAGCTGATAGAGCTCCAGTTCTTCCTTTTAAACTTTTAATCCTATTTCTACCTGTTGATTTTCTTTTTAGAACACCTGAATTTTCATAATTTGATTTAAATTGTCCATATGTCCCATTACAGCATGTAACATAATAGAAAAAAAAATCCGCTAGTATATTTTGATACATTGGACATGCTTCCTGCATCTGAAGTCAATGGATGATGTTGAGATCTGTTTGTTCAATTGGAAAAGCAGGTATGGTGGCAATATTATGTCTTTAGACTTCTGCATTAATAAGAACAAGAATAGCAATAAAAGTCTGAAGGTTCTTGGGCACTTGATTAGTGCCCAGTCTTGGAAATGTAAGGTAATGCTGCAGATCGACGTTCTCAGGCTGAAAGTGCGTGTATGCTTTTTACAATAGTAATCTGTGGAAAGTGCTTTTCTTTAGCTTTTGTTTGGAACTCTATATATTACTTTAAAGGCTCTTTGAATGCCCTTTCCTCATGTTTGAGTACCTATGGCTTTTAAGTTAGGTTAGAATTTAAATGTCAGATTATTCTAGCTAGGAAATCACTGCTGTGTCAGATGAGCTTCAAAGTTCACATCGTGGTTTATTAAAAAAAAAATTAAAATCACAAAAGAATTTTTTTTTAAAAAAATTGAAAGTCCATGGGTGGCTCAAACACTTTTCTTTCAAATGCACACACATACACACATGCCTGTGACTTTTCCTTAGGAGATTTTTCAAACTTCATGAACTACCTTCCAACAATCATTCTTGGGAAATTTAACAATGCAGTTCCCTGCAAGTAGCACTGTAGTACCTGGCTTGAACACCTACTCAGGGTGTTTACCTTGCCTAATGGCTATAAAATTGGTATTCTTTTGGGTGGGTGGATTGTTCTGCACTTCTTGCCAGGTAATGAAATTGCAAAGTTTCTTTGAGGACAGACTGTCCCAGAGAGTCTGTGATGTATTCTGAGCAACTGCGTTGTGAATGTTGCAGAGGGATAATTCAAATTATCGAAATGCAAGAAATGTAGATTAAGACTCTACTTTTTTTATTATGCCAAGTATTTATGCTAAATGTTTTCTTGTAATGCACCTTTAACAGATCAATGTGGTTATTAAACATTTGCAAGCATTTATTTTTGAAATGGAAAACTCCATATTCATTCTCTGTTGTAAATCTTCTAATTTTTCTTTCAGATTACTCTTTACATCTGTAGAAATGGACAGCAGCAGTTTCATTCAGTTTGATGTGCCCGAGTACAGCAACACTGTTCTGAGCCAGTTAAATGAACTCCGCTTGCAAGGGAAGCTCTGTGACATAATCGTGCACATCCAGGGTCAGCCGTTCCGTGCCCATAAAGCTGTCTTAGCTGCCAGTTCTCCGTATTTTCGTGACCATTCAGCATTAAGCACTATGAGTGGCCTATCTATATCAGTTATTAAAAACCCCAATGTTTTTGAACAGTTGCTTTCTTTTTGTTACACTGGAAGGATGTCCTTGCAGCTGAAGGACGTTGTCAGTTTTCTGACTGCAGCTAGCTTCCTACAGATGCAGTGCGTCATTGACAAGTGCACGCAGATACTGGAGAGTATCCATTCAAAGATCAGTGTTGGTGATGTTGATTCTGTCACTGTTGGTGCCGAAGAAAATTCAGAGAATCGCAATGGCGTTAAAGACAGCAGCTACTTTGCCAACCCTATTGAGATATCTCCTCCCTATTGCTCTCAGGTGCGACAGTCAACAGCAGGCAGCGATCTTCGGATGGAAACTACTCCAGGCAAAGCTCTTCGTAGTCGTCTGCAAGAAGAAGGGCATTCAGACCGAGGGAGCAGCGGGAGTATCTCTGAATATGAGATTCAGATTGAAGGTGATCATGAGCAAGGAGACCTGATAGTAAGGGAAAGTCAGATTGCAGAGGTGAAAGTTAAAATGGAAAAGTCTGACAGGCCAAGCTGCTCTGATAGCTCTTCCCTTGGTGATGATGGATACCATACTGAAATGGTGGATGGAGAGCAGGTGGTGGCAGTAAATGTTGGTTCCTATGGGTCTGTCTTACAACATGTTTATTCATTTACCCATGCCTCATCACAGGCTACAGGTGTGTCAGAAACCTTTGGAAGTCTGAGCAATACAAGTCCTTCAAGGTCCATGCTGAGCTGTTTCAGAGGAGGTCGTGCACGCCAAAAACGAGTACCTACAGGTCACTTGCATAGTGATGTCCAGGGCTTGGTGCAAGGGGCTGACAGTGAGTCCATGGTGAGTAATCCAGGATATGAAAATAGTCCACGGGAAAGAAACGCAAGAGGTCATTGGTATCCATACAATGAGAGGCTAATTTGTATTTACTGTGGGAAATCTTTCAACCAGAAAGGGAGCCTTGATCGACACATGCGATTGCACATGGGAATAACTCCTTTTGTGTGCAAGTTTTGTGGAAAGAAATACACCCGTAAGGACCAACTTGAGTATCATATTCGTGGTCACACAGATGACAAACCCTTTCGCTGTGAGATCTGTGGAAAATGCTTTCCTTTCCAGGGTACACTAAACCAGCACTTGCGAAAAAATCACCCAGGGGTTACAGAAGTGAGAAACAGGGTTGAGTCTCCAGACAGAACAGAAGCGTTTGTGGAACAGAAAGTAGATAATGATGCTTCAGCTTCTGAAGCCATGGATTCTAGTATGGAAATTCATGCAATGTCTAATGCATCTGATTGAAATATTACATCTAAGTGCAACACAGACAAGCATATTACTAATGTATTTTTAAAGTATTTTATTATTTTAGTAATCATCAGTACAAGTGTAACAGCCTTTTAGTTTTCCTGACCTTCTGGAAATCAGTTAGAAATGGTTTCTGGAGAAGGCTACAAAAGTATTCTTTGTTTTTGAAGGAGGCTGAGTTCTTTGGGGTTTTTTTTTTTATTTGAAGATGCTCAGAGTATAAAGACAGTATACTGGGGAAAGGAAAGGAAGAGTCTGCTGAAGTGTCCCTGCTGATTGATCTGGCGAGACAAAAATGCCAGTGGGGACAGGTATTAGAATAAAGTTGGCAGCTCTGCTGAATGCTCAGAGAAGCTGTAATTTCCTTTATTTCTTAAATCCTGTTGCTGGTAATGAGTTACACAGCAGTGGGGAGAGAGAATATTACAGCTTTGACTCCTCTCGCGTCACAATGAAATCTGTTCGCTCTTACTTACTGGTTTTGGTAGTGAGTCTGTTTATATATATAAATTTGCTTTATATATATAAAATGCTTTCACTTTCCCTGTTCTGGTTGAGGTGAATGTAAAAGTATGTCAAGACTGATACCATATGCCACTCTCTCAACTGTTAGTACTCCTCTCTGCTTAGGGTTTAGAACGTCATACTTTGGGAGGATGGTTTTGGTTTTAAATGAATGTTGTTTGGTTTTCATTTTATTAAACTATTACTTTGTGTGCAAAAGTGAGCAAAGTGAATTACCTTGTTTTAATAGCTTTGCTTTATAACATATGTAAACCAAATGCCATAAATCTATTAAACTATGGTTAAATTGTTGAAGGGTTTTGTTAGTTGTCTAGAATGCAAGCTGGACAACCTGTGGTGCTGACCTTTTTATATATATAGAGATAGATATATCTATATATCTATAGATATACACACATATATATATATATATTAAAAAAAAAAAAAAAAAGAAAAAAAATATTAGCAAACCTAAAAGTAGCATTGTGGTCTAAAATGTGTTTTTACTGGCCTCAGAATCTACCTTCATTTCGTACTGTAGAACCATACCAGGTAATTAAACTTAACTTCATCACTCTTCATGGTTGGTTAAAACATGAGAGAGATGTAGTTTAAACCACAGTATTTCCAAGCAGTATTTTAATAGGTCTCTTCACAGAGAGCTGTTTTCAGGTGCACGTTGACTTCCTACTTAAATCTCCGAGTGATATGCCAGCACTTGGAATTTGTACTTTTTTTGTATAGAAAAACAAATACTCTATGGGAATTTTGAGCAATATGTTATTTCATGTGTGAGTATTACAGAGTTGATATGGCTTCTCTGTTTTCTCAGTGTTTTTTTCCTCCCTAAAGGAGCTACCAACAACTTTAAAAATACTCTAATCTTTTTTGTTTCACCAAATACGTGTTTTTAATATGGTGCTAACTTCATAATTTAGGTCAGTATAATATATAAAATGTGAAACATAATCATAATGGCTAAGAAGAAAGAATCCCCAACAATAGACAAACAAAACCCCCCCTACACAAACCAACCCCCCCCCAAACCCCCAACCAAACAGAAAAACAAACAAACAACAAAACAAAACAAAAAAACCCCTCAAACAAAAAAAACCCCATACCACAAAAAACACAATAGCTTAAGAGACCTCAAAAGCATGGACTGGCAAACACTACTGTTTAACATTCTACCTGAATTCTACCTGATGAACAGAATTAATTATTAAATTAATCACATACTTCCTTAGAATACAGATTTTATATTATTTGGTCTTATGTTTGTTTAGCTGATACTGAAAATACCTTTGTGACTGTGCTGTCTAACTCCCAAAAATTAGAAAATAAAAGCTCATTTCTAAATTATTGGAGAGAAAATGGTAGGTTTGCTGTCTTGTAAAACATTTTGGCCCCTGTGAAGCTGGGGCATATTTGTGCAGTAGCTTTATTAAATACACTAGTTCTTATTATTGTGACAGTCTGCAATAAGAATTAATCTCTCAAACATGGATTTACGGTATAACCCCCCCCCCCCCCCGGTCCATTGGAGCAGTTTCAGTTAAATTGAGTACATCATTTGCCTCTTTGTCCTAAAACTGCCTAAATAAAGAGGCAGGGGGTGGAGAGATGTTTCTGTCCTAGAATCAACAACAGAAATTTTGTTTCCAGTAAGGGAAGGGATAGTCTGTGTCTAGGGCAGGTGGTCTGTATGTTTACCCACCTAAAAACATGGTGTTTCTGATACAGTTTTTCCTTGAGTGTTTGTTTTACGTAATTAATGCAAAAAGTGTGTTTTGGTAATTTAAGTTTGAGACATGCAAAATCCAAGAAATGTACAGTTATTCTTAACCCTTTATCTTGAACCTGTGCTGTGGTGCCTTTGGTGTGACTTTTTCCCTGGAAGGATGAGTTGAGGATAGCAGGATATGGGTACAAATTTTATATTTCTTGAATTTCTCTGTGTCACAATCTTAGCATTATTTAAATCTAGTTCTTTGTATTTGTAAATGTATTAAAATGGTTTGAGTTTACCAAAGAGTGACTTATCCAAAATTGTCTCAGACAAAAGCAAACAAAAAACCATCATGTTGATTGTACAGGTTCAGGTTCAGAACATTGTAACAGACTGTTAAGGGGCAGGAAATGATCCATTTTTCTACAAACCCATGATTCAGCAGTGTGCAAGTCCTGTGTGCCCCGGCTGGCGCCGGGTGCGCCGTTCCCTCCCCGCCCGGGCAGCGTTCCTGATTGCCAAGCCATAGCTCCGGCCGCCCTGGGCTCGGGCAGCGCCCGGTGCGCAGCTCTTGTGAGCACCAACGTCACCCCTGGCAGCAGCAATTCCATTGTGCCTTGTCACATAACGGGGTGCCAGGATCAACATTGTCACAGACACGAGGCATGACCTGATGAAGTTTATGTCACCAGGCCACCCAGGAGGAGGCCATTACTTTAGCAAATGATGGAAATACTGTACAATGTCTCGTGTCTGTGCAGTTCTCAGCACAGAGCTGTTACACATTTCATTTACAATAAATGCAGAAGTCAATAAAATGTGTGAAGAAATATTTGACAGCAAAATAAGTAATGAAATTATACAGGCTGGTTCATAATTGAGTCTCTTCTTAATCTACCTTTTTAAATCTAGACAAATGTGAAAACAGTGACAGTGTCCTTTCCTCTAGATGCTTAACCTATTCTGACAAACTGTGAAAATAAAGGATTTTATACCTTTGCTAATGTTTCTGGTTTTAAACTATTTTACTGGTTTTAAACTATTTTAGTTTTCTTTATCAGTTATCTTCCCTATTATTTCTTTTAAACTTGTAAATACATTTAGAAAATAGCTTTGTAAATACTTACAGTATATTGAAGGTTCAGTTTGGTCACTAAGGCCTCAAGATTGGCTCTGCTTTCTGAGTGTGAAATCTTTCTGTAGCATAAAGGATACTGTCCGTTCACTGTCAGCAGGGTAGACTGTTGGCCTAAATTGAGAGTTTTAATGTAGTCTTCCCCAGCATAAATTCATGTTTTATGCTGAAGCCTTTGGTTTACTTTTAGACAAAATGATGAGGCCTCTTAATATGTTTAGGCTGAATTATGGGAAGAACAACAGGAATAAAATCAAGGGCTGGGAAAATATTGAATAAGCTTTACCTTTAAATATATATATATTATTTGAATTTTTGTATTAGTTTACTGTGATTCTTTTATTGTCATTTTTCTAAACGGGTTTCACATGAAACCATTGAAAGGGACTCAAATATGCAACACCTAATCTATTTTCCAAGGGAATTTTACCCTTGAATGGTGCTTTTTGACTGGTCAGGGTTATTTATTAAATTTTATATTTGAAAGTATTTGGGGAATTATGTAAATTCTTTATATGAATCTCTTTATTTCATGAATTGTAAATTTCATAATACTCAGTGATCAAATTGGAAGTTTAGTAAAGTCATTCAAAATGTTCAAACTTTATAATCTGTGTGCATTTTACATATATTTTATCAAGTGCCAGAATAGTTGTATTTAATATTGTAGATTTAATACTACTTGCACATCCCTGTGGCAGCATTAACTTAAGTTGCGCAAGTTTACATTAAAAAAAAAAAAAAAGCTAAACAAATAAGTAAGCCTGGGACATGTGTTCCTGTATTTCTTCAGGGGATGTGAAGCCACGTATCACTGACTGAGCAGGTTCGCTTCTTGCTCCTGTAGCTCACTCCTGCCATGGCAGATACAGAACTGCTGACTCTCCCATTCCCACAGGCCAGGGATTCAGCCTTTGGACTCAAACCGAGCCTCTGGCTGTAGATCTGGTTAGAGGTAGAGCTCTTGCACGATTTTAACAGTGTTTGTTTCTGACTGAAAAGTTGTATTTTTAAATAACTTTTATTTGTATGGTTATTTTTCAAGATAAATAATTGAACAGTTTGAATGACTTGACTTGGTGTCATTATCTTGCAATATAAACCGGGAACCTCACACCTCTGCACTTCATCGCCACGTGAAGTAAATGAAGCTAGCTAAGCTGATGCTGTAACAATTAGTAACTTGCCATTAAGGATTATTTTATAGCATGAACTTTAAAATATTTATTCAAATGATATTTTACTCTTGTATTCACTTTGTTTTTAGATTTGTGACATGAATATTTCTGTGCTGCTTTATTTTGTTCTGATGAATTTGTTTCTTGCTTGTAAATTGCTTTTTTTATGGTATAAAGTCAATCGGAATTGCTGTTTGTAAATTAAAATGCTTCTAGAGCAAATCAGTGGTGTCAGTGTCTACATTTAGATATTTAATTACTAAGGGGCTTGCATTTTAGATGCTATTACTGAAGTACTACAAGAAGCATTTTAATACTCATCTACCAACTAGAAATCAAGAGTCTTTAGAGACAACTACTTGCCAGCATTAATTGCTTAGTTCTGAACAGATGATCATTTGAGTTTTGTGCTCCAAAACCTCATCCAGCTTTCAAAGCAAAACCAAAAACCCAGCCAGGTGGTGGCAATCCATCCGTGCCGCTCCAAGGCAGGTCTGTTGGGGAGAGACACCCTGCTTCATTTCCCACAGCAGCATTTATGTTTTGTGTTCTGCCACATGTATCAGTAGGGCTGATGCTGCTCCTAGCAAGTGTAGGTACACTCCTCCTCGCCCACAACCTTGAATTTAACAGGAGCATCCCCAGTGGAGCTGTAGGCCATGGTTATCTTGACCGACCTTGGGATTTGGAGGGGCTGGAGTTGAGTGGGTTAGTCCCTGAGTCCCTGTTGGTGTCAGAGTAGCTATTCCAGCAAAACCTCCCTTCAGATCTCCTTCTTTGCCAGTAATGCAGAATGAGGTAAACAAGACCTGACTGTTAGGAGAGGGATAAACACTGTTGCCTTTACCCGGAGAACAGAGAGAACATGGCGTGCTGCTAGTATTCCATACCTCTGTTGGTTTGGTTTTGTTGAGTTGGGAGAATTGCTTGAGCTGGTCAGGCAGCTATCAGGGTCAGAAATAAGATGCAGCAAGGTTAGTCTGTGGAACTTGATGAAGTTTACTTTTAGAGCCATGGTGCTCTGCAGGTCCTACAGAAAATATTTGCTGGTTTTCCTTCATTTATAAATTTCCATTCAGAGACCAGTAACAGCAGCAGACTTGCGAGTTTGGGAAGAGCGTGAGCTGACATGGTCCTCGACACCTGCCCTGTAAGCATCCTGAATGTGTTTGCAGCAGACAGCCTGTGCACTGGGTGGCAGCACGGGTGTCACACAACACTGGACACCTTGTGGAAATTCCGTGGAGTGT
This sequence comes from Coloeus monedula, assembly GCF_965178545.1. NCBI lineage: Eukaryota > Metazoa > Chordata > Aves > Passeriformes > Corvidae > Coloeus > Coloeus monedula. The sequence goes on along the minus strand of NC_138801.1, from coordinate 210,351 downwards.
GCAGGTGCAACAGCACTGCCAGGCCCTGGTACCTCAGTAATTGCTGTTTGATGGCAAGTGGGAAGCATCCTCATTACAGCTGGCTGCTTTTTACGTCCTTTAGTCCATCAAAAAATGTGCTGTGTTTTCTGTATACTGCTCTCCAAGTACAATCTAAAAGGATTCTAGATAAATTTACCCTTTACTTCCCCTAAGGGCACCAAACGTTTTGGGACTGATGGGGGAAGGGAACTAGGTAGTTTCATTCCCATAGAAGTGTATGTTTCTAGTGCTTCTGGAAATGTGGTTTTCAATAATAATGGGATGTATGTCTGCAGCACTGGAGCAACAGGCATGCATGGTGTGTGCAATAGTGTCTAGACAGCATGCCCTATAACACGAGTGGTATTGAAATTATAAAAGTCACTTAAAAGTCTTAATGAAATAAAACATTTTTTCCTTTAAATTGCCTTTTTTTTTTTTCTCCCATTTAAAAATTGTATAATTTTGAAAAGCACAAAATTCTAGCACTAGCAAAAGGTAAATATGCCACTATGGGTAGTGGTAAACTACCAGTCCTGGTAACCTGTCCCTGAATGTAGTGGAGTTTGGTCAAGGACAGAGAAAAGTTGTACTTTCATGAAGGCTCATACTTCTATGTCCACTATCAAACAGCTTTTTTTTTTGGACTCTTGTTGAAGACAGACATGTTCTGATACAACTTCCCCAAAAATCTTGTACTCTAAACCAAAAGACAACAGATGTTGCCAGAAGAGGAAAAGATTGAAGAGTTTTGATCAGAGCACCCAGGGTGAACTCTCCTGTCATTAAAACAAAGGAGGGCTCTGAAGATGACATTTTGAGGCAGTTTGGTAAGGTTCATCAGTATGAGGCAGTATCAGAGAAATTACAGAGGTGTTTGTTTGAAAACGCAGTAAGTAGACAAAGGACAGTGATCCTGGCTAGGTGTAAAGGAAATGCGATGATAAGAAAATAGACTTGTTGAGGATTAATGGAAAAACACATAAAAGTGAAGAACCACAGTTGCTTTTGGAAGAGAAAACTTGGGAAAACAATGAAGGGATATCACCAAAGCAACAAGAATAGAAAACTGGGTAGGTTTTATGAGTTGAAATTTGCCAAGCTAGTCAGAGAAAGCTTAAATGGTGTTACAATGAAATTTTCACACAATGTAACACAGTGTCTGTCACTTCAAGAGCCATTCATAACACATCAGAAGACTTCACAGTATCTGACCAGTCTTTCGAAATATTGGTTTCTCTCCTTGTATAGAGAGGAAAATATTTGGATGTGAAGACACAGAGTTCCACTGTGCTCAGGTGGGAGATGACATAGGTCATTTGCCCATGTAATCTGGCTGATAACTTCAAAGGACCCCTTTTCTGCCAGTTTTGTCCCCATGAAAATAGGGAAAGAAGGGAAATTATAGTTGTGTGTATAAGATTTTAAAATTTTAAAAATGTCTAGCTAGTAGAATAATTCTGATATCCTTTGCACTTTAAAATTATTCAATTTTTACTTTAATTCAGCTTTTTTTTCTAGCATTGGATTTCAACTTTATCTAGTTCTACCTAAGGGTACATCATTTACATTGGGTAGGTCATGTTTGTTTAAAGTTGCAATCCGTGGCAATAATTACAGTGTCATAGTACAGTATGTGTTGTTAAACTTTAACTTACCTGCTTGTTTAGAGTTTGTGCCTAATAAGTGGAAAGTACTTCAGGTTATTTCAGCGAAGATATTCAATGAAAGTACTTTATTCCATGAACTAAATTAACTCCCATGAGACCCACCACTTGGAGCACTGTATCCAGGCCACAAGGATGATCAGGTCCCTGGAGCATCTCTGCTATGGGAGACAGGCAGAGAAAGCTGGGGACCAGTTCACCTGGAGAAGAGAAGGCTCTGGGGAGACCTTAGAGCCCCTTCCAGTGCCTAAAGGGGCTCCAGGAGAGCTGGAGAGGGACTTAGGACAAGGGCCTGGAGTGACATGACAAGGGGGAATGGCTTCCCACTGCCAGAGGGCAAGGAGAGATGAGATACTGGGAGGGAATTCTTCCTTGTGAGGGCGGGCAGGTCCTGGCACAGGTTGCCCAGAGCAGCTGCGGCTGCCCCTGGATCCCTGGAAGTGTCCAAGGCCAGGTTGGACGGGGCTTGGAGCAACCTGGGCTAGTGGGAGGTGTCCCTGCCCATGGCAGGGAGGTGGAATGAGATGGGCTCTTAAGTTTCTTTCAACCCAAACCATTCCGATTCTATGAATGTTCTGAAATACCCGAATTTTTCTCATCCTAGCTGGCATCTCTGAATTCAGCATCAAGGGAAAAACAGACTGAGAGATTGGATACTTATTTAAAAAGTGCTATAAAATACCACTTTCAGCAAAGCAGGAAATGGAAGACAAAGATTTTGTGAAGAAGTTTTGTTAAGAAGGCTAAGGGAAAAAATTGGTTCCAGTTAAAAAGAACTGGTTCTGTTCACCTGATCTTTGTGTACATGCAGACACAGGCCCCATTGCTTAACTTTTCATAATGCAAACTTATTGAAAACAGGTTGACATATGGAATTTATACTCTTCCAGCAATAATCACGCAGAGAAAATGAAGCCCAATCTCATGGATGCTACATTTCATGAACTATATGAAACAGCATAGTACAGTTGTATTGTGCATGGGTTTAAGAAAAATTTAAATTGAATATTAAGTCAAAAGTCAGTTGAGTTATAGCCAGAAACATTTCATTAAAATTCTGGGAAATTATATGGCTAATGACATTGTCGAAAGTAACACTGCTTGTCTATGCATTCTTTTCCACCAGAGGGTGCTGGCTGATTTTTTAAAATATGTAGGGGTCATTTAAGGTGCTGTACATAGCAGAAGCCTAAAACAAGAACAGAAAAAGAGGTTTCTAGTCCTCATTATGACACCTTCAAGAGGAGCAGGTGCTGGGTGATTCCATTGTTAGCTGAGCAGGGTTTATACCCAGGATTTCAGAGGCTGTCCTGCTGTGCTGCATGAGACCTACCTGGGCAGTGAACAACACCATTTTACCGTACTTTAAGCGGCAGACTGGAAACTCTGACAGAATCTCATAATCATTTGGATAAGAAGTTAACTAGTTTTCAGATAGTTTTTTCCAAATTCCTGTAGAAATACCAGTAACTAATGTATATTTTTGAAAGGCTGTAGCCCATGGACTTCTGTTTTAATGTCCTGACATGGTGATACAGGACAGAGCGGAAAACATTTTGCGAGAGAACTCGGTACTTTTTCTCTAGTGGGAACTGATGCTACAAGTATTAGAGGAAAGTGTGTTGCTTGGCAGTACACCAATAGGATAAACTCAAATAAGAATAGTCTATTAAATGTTTGGAGCTTCATATGAAATTAATTTTCTTTAGCCTCTCTGAGGGGGAGGAAAGTGTAGGGAAAATACCTTCCCATATAGTGCCTTTGGCTTTGATGTAATTATTGGTGTTGTGAGCATCAGGACTCAGAAGCAGATCTCAAATCTATGTTTAAAGTTATTTTTATAGTTTATTCTCAAATTGAATTTTTATGCTTTGAAAGCACACTCATACATTTAGTTGGGATATCTGAAGATGTTTAAACTGCTCTGCATTTGATAGGCACTGAAAACCTTTAGTAACCAGGAGTTTGGAAAGACACTTTCTAAATGTATTCTGGGCATCATGCAGTATCTCAAAGCTTCCTCTGCATACCCTCACTGGACTTTTGTTCTCTAACATGCAAAACTGCAGGCCAGTCTGATGGGCTGGGTGAATCCTGCATGTAGTCCACAGAGCCAATGTTTTTCTGTAGTGAGGCCTGCACACACTGTGCCTGAACGTTACCTTTAGATAAGCTGTAAATCGGAGAAAGGTGCACCATCCTTTTGCCTCGTAGCTTCAAGTACCACTCTCAATTACCAAAAATCCCACAAAGCCCTCTTTGACTGCCTTGCAAGAACACACATAGTCACTACCCAGCAGCATCATCACCCGGACCTGAACCTAAACCCGGTTTTAGTTTGGAGGTTCCGAGAGGTTCGTCAGTGCACCGGGAAGGGAAAGGCACAGCCCACGCTGCAGCGAGCGGACGCGAACGAACGGCGCTTCACCGCCTCTTCCCCGGGAGCGGCCAGACCCGCTGCTCGGGGCCGGGAGGGAGCGCGGGCGCGGTGCTCTGCGGGGCGCCCGGGCTGTTCGGAAGCCCTGCCCGGACCTCCCGGAGCGCGGGCGCGGTGCTCTGCGGGGCGCCCGGGCTGTTCGGAAGCCCCGCCCGGACCTCCCGGAGCGCGGGCGCGGTGCTCTGCGGGGCGCCCGGGCTGTTCGGAAGCCCTGCCCGGACCCCCCGGGCTCGCCGCTCCGCGGTGTACCCCCGCCCGGACCCCGCGCTCCCGCGGCCCTCACGGAGCCGCGTGCGGAGCCGCGCCGGGACCGCCAGGGGGCGCGGGCGAGGCGGGCGCGGCCAAGGACGGCGCAGCAGCACCTGCGCTCGCGCGCTCCCGCCCCGCCCGCGCCCATTGGTGCGCGCTCCCGCGCGGGAGGCGGTTGGCTGGCGCGCGCGTCAGTCCGCGCGCCCCGGCCCCGCCCCGCGGTCCCCAACCGGGCTGGGCCTCGTCCCCGGCGGCGCAGAGGGCGCCTCCCTCTCGCCGAGAGGGGTCGTGGGTATTGCTCGGGGCATCAAGCCCTGAACAGGTGAGGAGCGGATGAGCCCCGCGTGCCCGGCAGAAAAGGTGGGACCGGCCGCCGCAGCCCCTCGTCCCTCCGCCTTCTGCCGTCCCCGCTCCGGGCGTGTGCTGCGGGCGGAGCCCTGCGGCGACGGGCCCGGACGGGCGCCCACCCTCCGGAGGCGACGCTTGCGGGAGGCCGGCGGCTCCCGGCCCCCCAGAGGGGCAGCGCCCATCGCCGCCCGCCGTGGCGGGTCCGGGCGGCTCCTGCGCGGGGCGCGGCAGGTGCGCGGGAGGCGGGGGGGCGGGGAGGGGGGGCTGCGCTTCTCCGCTCCGCCAGCGCCCGACCGGCCCCGCGGCCTCTCTCGGAAAGGGCGCTGGGCCCCTCCCCGCCGGGCGATGTCGCAGCGGCGCGGGGAGGGCGGTGCCACGGCCCTGCCTGCTCCCGGGAGGCTCCGGGACTGGCCCGCTGTGCTGAGGCGGGGCGGGCACGTGCAGTTGGTGCTGCGCGGTGCGGCTCCGGGCGGACAGCGAGAGCTGCCGGAGCACGGACGTGGGGTGTGGGCGGAACAGGTGGCAACCACCTCGGGTTGGCCACGTCCTTCTGTGTCTTTAGGAATAAATTTGAAAACTATTTGCGTATCCTGTGGATGATACCGTGCGGGTCTTGTTAAGAGCCTTGACTGCGATCTGTCTTCAAATCACTTCAGACGGTTTTTGGTCTAGCTTCTGTAGGCTTATGTCAGCTTGGGGTTTTGGCTTGTAGTGGATGGAGAAGGAATGGAAATGGAAGTTCTTGGTTATAGAAGTACATCGTGCCTTTTGTCTGTGGTTTGTTGTTTTAAACCTAACAAAATGGAGCTTAGATACTCTTGTCATACTAATTATTGGAAAAACTGAGATGCGTTGGTGTCTCTGAAATACAGAAGGATATTCCTTGCCTCAGAAACCTTATCTATGAATGTTGCAATCTGTGCCTTTTATTTCCACTAGATGCTTTGATAGTTAGATATTTTTTTTCTCTTGTTGAACATTCATGCCATGTCTAGTAGATATTCTTCATCTCTGAGGACAGGAAGATGCTGTAAAGGGCAGAACTATGCACAGTTGTTTGTTCATTTTCTGTATGTTGCCTATCCTGCATGATGTAGCACCAGTTTGAAGAAAAATATTACAAAACACTTTTAAACCAAGTTATTTTCTGTTTATTTGCCTTATTTTAGTAAAGGGAAGACAGCTAGAAGTTGAGGTGCGCAGTAATTACAAGGTTTGCCCTTTACTAAAATGCCACATGATGCAGGGCAGACAACAGGCATCATGTCTATAATTTGATTGAAATACTTAAGTGAGTGCTAACCCATTTTTAACTTGTCATTTTGATTCTTCTATGAACTAGGATAATTCGCTCATGCGAGGAATGCCTACTGGATCAGTTTTAGGTTTGTGAAAAGAATACTCCTTGTCCAGCAAAAGATAGCTTGCTTTGATGCCAGTAGGCATTGCATATATTTAAAGTCTAGAAGATAGAGTTTTTTAAAGTGGAGGTTCCCTAACGATAGAAGGAAAATAAAGACTGTAGTAGAGGCACAGTTGTAACACCAATTGATCTGCAGTGATTTTTACCTTCATCAAAGCAGCATGGGCTTTAATGGGATTTTCATGTCAGAGTATGTAAAAGAAGCTGTCTTTGAGATTATTTTCTTCCCATTTGATGCATAATTTTATTAAACATTAGGTTTTATAAAAGTTGGTAAAAGGCAAAAGAGGAGAAAAGGAAAGGGCTATGCCTAATAGAAATATTACCAAAATGAGTTACCTAAGCAATATTTTTCTCTGGTTTGTTACTGATTGTGTTCAGTGGAAGAGCTATGGCTTTATTTGCTGATACAGAGATAAAATAATTACTGTATTTGGGTTTGTGTCCCTTTTGCTTTGTTTAGGTAAGCCTTGAAGAAAGTGGTGTGAGGATGAGTATCATTTACAATTCATAAAGCACATTGAAAGGAGTGAAACCAATAAACAACATGTATTGGCTTGAACCTTGTGTTGATTGACAGAGTGAGGGAGAGTTACAAGCACGTATTTGGAGTATATTTAGCTATGAAATTTGTAATACCTTGCTCTTCCCTCTGTGAGGTATTTGTAGTTCTTTAGAGTTTGGAAATTTATCACATAGCAATGAAACTAGAATGGGGAGCTAACAATGAAAGTTGTGAGTGAGAGGTAAGAATAAAAATACCAGAGTGCATGTTTCAGGTGAGGAGTGCCCCGTTTGAGAAGAACTGAGTTGTAAAATAAATGTCACCATAATCCTGCTTCCTGGTATTTGCAGGAATGTTATGCTTTTAAGCAAGAGATAAAACTACTGAAAAGCCAGAGCTAGACCCAACAGCGGACTAATGGAGGTGTGCAGCAAAATGGGTTGAGTGCGCAGCTGCCTTATTCCACTGTAAGTATGCAACTGTATTTAAAGTTACAGGTACTTTCATATTTTCACTTACATTTGATAACCAGAGATTACAGAAGTGTTTGTCACTTCTGTTTAGAGAACTTGAGTCGTAATAGTATTTTACTGTAATTTGCAGATAAATGTTTCTTTTCCTATAACTGTTTCATGAAGATTCCCTTCAAGATACATGCTTAGGGAAGTTATACTTAGTCTTCTAAGTTGATTCAAGTTTGCAGCCTTGCTTGAAGGGTAATGACTTTTGAAGGAGGACTTCTGCTGGAGAGAGCACTGCAGCTCCGTCTTGATGTGGATCAAGATGGTATTGGGTTCTTTGCTTGGGGGTTTTTATGATTTATTATTTGTTCTTTTTTGAGAACATGTATTGCTTTTGTAATTACTCTTGTCAACCAGAAATGTTTTTCACTTTGTTCCCTTGACATTGTGCAGCAGTGCTTTCCCTCTTCATGTTTGTGTTCCATTTGTGTGGAGTCATTTCCAGTTAACAGATGATAACTATGTTTGCATGGTTATAAAGGTGATTATTTTTTACCAGGTACCAACAGGCAGTCTCCAATGAACTGCTTTTGTAGGATGACTCCTGCTACCATTCTGATGTCTGATACCAAATTCTGGAAGGCAAATCCTCTGAGGAGTGGCTGAGGGCTTTGTGATTATCTAGTTTGGAGAAAAGGAGGCTGAGCGACAACCTTGTTGCTCTCTGCAGCTTCCTGAGAGGGGACATGGAAAGGGAGATTGTGATCTCTTCTGCCTGGAATCCAGGGGCAGGACGTATGGAAATGATTCAAAGCTGCACCAGGGGAGGTTCAGACTGAACATCAGTAAGCATTTCTTTAGTTGAGAGGCTGGTCAAATACTGGAACAGACTTCCTAGAGAGGTGGTTGGTGCCCCATGCCTGTCAGTGTTTAAGAGCCTTTGAACAATGTCCTTAATAACATGCTTTAAGTTCTGGTCATCCCTGAAGTGGTCAGGCAGTGAGACTAGATAGATGATCACTGTATGCCACTTCCAACTGGAACTATTCTGTTCTAAATTTATTTTAAAAAAATCCCAAACCCTACTGGTTACTTCGTTTGTTCTAACCAAGTTTATCAGTGCCCAGGTGGGGCCCTTGGGCACTTTAATTGTTTTCACTGAGCTACTTTTCCAGCTAATTTAAGCTTAAGGAAGAACAGTTATTTTGGTAGAATACTGAAGTATGTTTTCTTAAAAGTGTGTTGCAGCTCTCAGTTCATGATTCAGTGGTATTAGGAAAACCATAATCAACTAATGAAAATAGTAAGTAAATGGTTTTTGAAATCAGCTAAGCCAGTTGACTTGTGGAGTCCAGAATGGCCAAATTAGGGCTGACAAGAAGCATGTCTAGTTCAGTATTTTCCCTCCAGTGAAAAAAACAATGAGAACATCAGTGGTTGCTCACATGGTTATTTTTGTATTTGCTGAAAGCAATGTGAACAGTCAGTAACTTCCTATGCTCTGCTAGCATTCAGAAATTAGAGCACAGGGACTTTCTTGGCCAGAAGTGGTTTTCTGCGCTTAAGAGTCTCAGTGACTTTCTTCTGAGTTGGGTAACTAGTACTGAGACTGAACTTACGGGCACTTGAACTGCATTACATGCATATTACTAACAGCAATATAAAATTCGCATTTTGCTTTCAGAGAATGTTGCTTCTGTGGCATAGATAACAAAATTTGACAAATGCTGCTAAAATAATGCCTATAAGGTTTACTTCTGTGCTTGGTTTTGATGGTGGTATTTTTGGGGGTTTTTTCCAGTTGTTTTTGCACTGTCCTCAGTTTTGCTTCAGAGAGCGCTACGTATCTAAATGGGTTTGTCAAATTGGCAAAGAAGAACAGACAACCTCTGGTGGTATGTATGTTTTCATCCTGATTTATCCACTTTGCTTCTGGCTGCCTATGAAGGAGATCTACTGCAGTGTGCCCATGAACCTTCTGTGCAAACAGATAAGGTGTTTTCTTAGTTTTGATTTTTAGCACTGTTTGCATAATGCATCATTTTAATGATTAACCTGAGCGAGTTGAAAGAAATTGTAAGAATCAAAAGCTGTGAAAAGAAGTTGTATGTCATTTTAGTGACTTTTTACCTTTTGTTGCCAGCATATTGGACCTTTGATAATTTTTAAACTTTCAAAAATTTCTTTTTAATCTTGTTGGCGTGAAATATTGCAAGTCCTGGGGAGTATTATTTTTAATATCTTTCTCTGTGTTGTTTGACAGCCTCTTTGTACCATAGGCTTAGTATTAGCTCCTGTGTCACTTTGTGTGCAGAGTGAGGCTTTCTGCAGGTGGGGAAGCACTTCAAATGACCAAGTGGACTTTGACTTAAAAGGATAATTGCTCCCTATGACTTTCATCAAGGTAGCAAAACAAGTGAAGAGGAGTATTTTTTAGTAGATGTGAATCTTGGAGAAATCTGTCCACATAGGAAGAAGCAGTGCATTTTTAGTGCTTGTGTTATATTTGAAACATTTGCAGGGGGGCTGTAAGGGGAAGCAAATCTATTTTGATCCTGTCTAGAATGAACGTTCCTAGCCTTGCAAGATTTATGTATGTGCTGAATGTTGAAAGGCAAAAGTATATTAGTGCTTTTGGGTTTAGGTATTAGAGCAATTTTGTCTCACTTTGATATAATGAACATTCAAACATGGTGTAAAACTGAACATGGGCATGATACAAGTTCACATATGGGATTTTTCTTTCCCCTTTCACAGCGTTATTGATTCCTTGCACTCTGGAGAGCCTATTCAGAAAGGCAGGGATGGAGGACACAATATTTTTGCAGCTTTAATGTAAATGCCACACGTTAAAGAAATTACATCTACAGAATTACTTTCTACTTCAGTATTGTAAGGACTATTAAGAAGAGCAGCTCCAGACCTAGAAATACTTAGAAGTCTGTTAGTGCTCAAAATATGAGTTAATTTTATCAGGAGACAAGATAAAAGAAATTGAATCTTGCCTTGTTTAGCAGAGAAGATTTTGACGTTACTTGAAGCAAAATTAGTGACTTGTTTCGTGCGAGATCCTGGGGGGAATTGTTTGTCTTTGTAGGAGTGAGAAGTGAAGACCTCATCTTTCTAAAGAGAGTAAAATAAGAGGTTGTTTTTATTTTTAGCTGTTTGTTTTTTCAGGATTTTTCTGTTGGTGTGATCAGTGTTGTGGGAGGGAACGCAAGGACCCAGAGGGAGATACGGCAGTATCCCTAGCTGCACACATAAGCAACTACAGATTTTGCTGAAAGAGTCCAAGGAATCAGTGGCAGTACTTGCCATGGGCTCATCCATGTGTGCTGTGGGGAATGATGACACAACCATGTTGTTTGTTTTCTCAGTTAAAGAGAATCAGAGCTTGAGCTGACTTGCCAGTTCTGTAGGCAGTTTGCGGTAGCCTGCAGTTTCTGGGACTTAGTCCTGCCTAGGAGGGACTTTTATATAAAACCTAATTCCACATAAATGACAGATAATGCTTTTTTTTCCCCCCTGCATTTCTTGAGTTGAGTGGAAGTAAGGGTAAGGACTTAGCATGGCTTTAGCAATATTCAGTTGTATTCCTTCACAGTTGGTACCTGGAAAAAAAAGAGCATCTATCTCCTAAGAAAATCTTGTTTCCTAAGTCCTTTGCTCCAAGGAAGAAAACTGAAATCTCTTGTATTGCTGGGTTATTTTCTCTGTGCATTTTGGTTTTTTTATAGATTTTATTTATTCCACAAATTATTTGCTTTGCAGGAATTTCTGTTTTGTGTTTTCAACCAGTGCTGGCTGAGCTGAAACTTCCTGCATCTTGTGGAGAGCATGTATAAAAGGAATGACCTCATGGCCAATGTGATGGTTACCTCCGCCACTCCAGAGGTACAGTTCCTTGGGTTTTATTAGCTCCTGTATCAAAATGGAAATTTTGGTTTGTTTCAGCTTTCACAGCAGCCCTTTCCACTAGTAGTCAAATACCACACCATTTGTAAGAAAAAGAACTAACATGGCAAGAGAGTAATTGTAGAATACTCCATGGTTCTTGGTGTTCACAGCCATGTTTTTATATTGTTGTCGTTGATGATTACTCATTTTATTTAGTTTTAAATAGCTTTTTTGACCTGTAATTTAGAGCAGCCACGTATTATTAGTGAGTTCAGAGCAATGTAATATACCATCAAAATGGAGTCAGTCAAAAATAGAACCCAGAAATATCCAGCTGCATTTTTCCGTTTTGGTTTTTTTTTGTTGTTGTTTTTTTGTTTGTTTGTTTGTTTGTTTTTTTCTTTTTAATTTACTGGTCTGCTAGTGAGAAAGCGCTCTAAGATTTTGTTCATTTTAATATTTGTATCCTGTGGAGACCAGGAGGCTCTTTTGTGCTGCTTCCAAAAATGTTCAGTGTTGAACTGCTGTGCACAGCTAACAGCCTGTTTGTTGCTCCATGACAGCCAACGGAACACTGCTTGGGAATTAGCTGCCTAAGTTTTTCTAGTTTTTTGCTTTCATCTAATATTATGACGAAATAATCAGCTATAGTAAAGCTTGTCCTGTAAAGCACACATTTTAAATGTGGGATTGGAGAAACTCTTTTTCAGCTTTACGATGGAGACTAATACTGCATATGTATTCCAAAGTTGCGTGCAATGTGGATTTATGAAGGACATATTAATAATCTGTTATATATTTTCTCTTTTCCTTTTCTAGACTTAATCAAATCCTGTGAAGGCCCTTTTCAGTTTTTCATTGCCAGGTTTTTTGTTTTACCACATTAAATAAGTAAAATTAAGAGCCATAGTTTTCAATAACTCTACAGGGTTTTCCAGATTGTTGAATATATAATAAACATCACTTACTTACACATAATTCTCTTCAGATTCACATATTTTCAGTGCTTGTAACAACTGCCTTGTAACTAATTATTTATCTTTGCAAGGACGATTTCTGTGCTAGGGCTTATTGTCTTTGGAGTGAGAAATAACATCAAAAATCTTTTGGAAGTCCAGCAAGACTGTGTTAATCTTGATCCTTCACTCACTACCCTCAGTGGATACTGAGGCAGTGCTTCTCTTTCTGAATGCTGACTTAGCACTTTCCTGATACAACATAACTGTCTGCATTTCTACTCATTCCCCTTTATTCTCTTCTTGGGTTTGACCAGTACAAATGTCAGGCTTTCCTAATCAGTAGTGTGCAGAAAATTAAAATTCAGAATGTGTCAATTTTCCCTTTTTTATAATGTTATGGATAGAGCAGCTTGACTTGGATCTACCTACTCTTTATTTTGCATATTTAATTTTAAAAATCCTGTGGAATATGAATCTTCAAAATCTCAACACATTTCCTTTTGTGTGACAGCTCTTTCATTTAGTCTATGATTTTAAAGATGGCTTGCTAAAGCAGAATATTTCATAGAGCTAAAATTTTATGTCACTGTAGTTTTTGCAGAAGGAAGTTGGAAACATTTGTGAACAGTGCAAAACTAAATTTGATAATTTGGTGTCTGAAACTTTTTGAAGTTCATACATTTTCTTGTCATTACTTAGTATTTTTACAGATATTTATTTCCTGAATTTGAGATTAAATTCATCATTCTGCAGGTAAGCCTACTATTTTTTCTTTGTAGGGTAGTAGCAGCTCAGATTCTCTGGAAGGACGAAGTTCAGATTTTGCCAGTAAAAGCTACGATGCAGTTGTATTTGATGTGTTGAAAGTAACTCCTGAGGAGTTTGCTGTAAGTAGAAACGTTATTTTTGCATTTAAGCTTGTATAATATTCAGAGCTTTTAGAGTACTAAAAAATACATGAAATCTTTTTTCTTAAAAAAATATCTTTTAAATAAACTTCCAGTGTTCTTGAAAACAAATTTCTGATTTTATCAGCTTCAGTAAAATAAGCCTGTCTTGGGATTTAGTCATTTAGTACTGACCTGACACAGCATATTTGTTTTACTGTAGAAAGTCATTTGCATTTTTTAAAGTCTTTTAGGAGACCCTAGCATAGCTTTGAAGATGTTACTTATAGAATCATAGAATCCTAAAGGTTGGAAAAGACCTGTAATATCATCAAGTCCAACCTTGGCCGCTAAACACAGTCTGATTAACTTTTTATTTAATTGACAAATACTCAGCTTCTCTCCTGAAGCAAGTTTCTTAAAAGCAGAGAAGAAGCTTACAGAGAGGAAACAATTTCCTTTCTTTGATAACAATTTTTCAGTGTTAAACTGAAAGCAGAATTGCAGTTTTGACAAACATCCAATGCAATTCTTGTCCTTGCTCCTTGTTTTTAATTTCCGTGTTAACTTGCTGGGGTACTGGAAGGAGTGAGGATGAAAGCTACCGCACATAAGGTTGAATGTTTTCATTAATAATTCTGAGCGTCAAAATGATGTGTCATTATTTGATGTAAGTTTGTTTAATACCTGTTCACCAAAAAAAAATCTTGGAGATAGGCCTACCTTATTCCTTTAAGTTTGTCACTTTGGAACCTTTTTGAGACTTTGAGCCTTTTTTAACACTAATAGAGAATACACAGATGAGAGCTGTTGTTAGGTAAAATTACAAAAATACTTGAATGGCAGATCTGCATCAACTCAGTTAAAAAATCCCAAGGCTTTTGCTCCTAGTTATCCAGGTTCAGATGATCCATGGTCAAGGACTGGATTCAGAAATTAATAGACACAATTTAGACAGAACTGTAAAATCATGTGAAAATAGGTATGTCTGATTTCATCAGAGTAGAAATTTTAAGTCCAAAGACAGCCCAGAACATAGAGTGTAGTCTACATTTTTGATTATCTTGGAACTGTATTTATAAAATGATGAAGTCAAGGTAAAGTTGCTTGTAAGCTTAAACACATGAATTTTCTATTCCTATTGCTTTTGGTTTGAGATGGAAGCATGTTGATTGAGGGTCTTGATTTAGTGCTGTGCTTTAAAACCACAGATGTATGCAACCATGCAACCTTATATCATTGTAACATTTTTTAACTCAATTCTAAACTTCTGTAAGCTGGTTTTTTTCTCTCCAATTCCATTTGCCACCTGTAGCTGTGAGCAAAACAAATAAAAACCCCACTAACATGCGGAGAAACGAAAAACTGAAATGTGTGTCTGTGGAACTGAAAATCTGTGTATGGCCCCTTTAAAGCATATTCCAGTCATAACTAATTAACATGTAATAATTTATCGCCTTTCAACCCAGTGAACATAAAATGTATGCTGCTCTCTGTGTGAAAAGCTTGTAATTCTTCCTGCCATTACTGTCTCAGGCATTTATTGCATAACAGGAAGACTCTCAAGCACAGGTATTTCCCCTTAGACTGGTGCAGGTACCGAAAATCTTCACCTGGGGACAGCCGAGGAATGGCAGGGTGTCACTCAGGATGGGGCACTTCTGGTTGTGGTGTGTCAGCCTGGACAGGCAAGGCCAAAGCCAGGGCTGGTTAGTTCTGGTCATTGAGGAATATGTATATGGTTTGTAGGTACTGAAGGGCAGATGGAAATATGTCACTGGTAGCTCTTCGTGTTACATGATGTAAAATTCTGTCTTCATTGCAGAGCCAGATAACATTGATGGATATGCCAGTATTTAAAGCTATACAGCCTGAGGTAGGTTTTCTTAAACCATCTGCTTACATCTTTGGAATTCAGTGCCTGAGGAAATGTGACGATTTAAATAATGCTTTTTTGTTCAAAAATGCTCACCTTCTTGTGCTGCACTAATATTTTTCTAGGCATATTCCTTGTCAGCACTGTGAATATGTAATCCAGCATGAGTTATTTTGATTTGTCATCTGTTGCCAAAGGAGATGACTTTGCTTTCAGAGAAGTTGTCTTGTCTTGCTTTTAGTGGAGTGTTCCTTCAGGATAAGTTTAACAGGCGTAAAAATCCTCTATTCTCCCTTCTGCTGCCAATTTTTAATTCGTATCTGATTTCAGAGTTTGACTTGTGCCTCTGGCCATAAGAAATTAGCAATACCCTTAGAAAAATCTGCTAACAAAAATACTTTCAATATGTACAAATTGATACATAGATATTCTTTCATGAGGAAGTTTTGTTTAGACAAATATCAGAACAAAGCAGAGGAGTTTTTTTATTCTACCTACCTTTGCCAAAAGCAGAGGTAGTGTCATACTCCAAGGAGATGAATGACCAAAAAAATAAAATACAAAACTAGAGATGTTCATTTTTTAAAGCAAATTTTGCATTTATTTTAGTTACTATGAGACCTGTGCCATAGAATTTTATAGCAAAAAATATCCCAAACCAATTGATTTGCTGTCCTTCTTTTCCTTTGTCATTGCTTCATTTTGCCTTTTTGAAATGAAATTCCCTGAAGTGTTGCTCTGGCAAATAGATGTAACTCAGTGAGGAGTGATCAGAAAGAAAACTACTGTATTTTCAGCTTCTGCTAGAATACAGGTCTTTGAATACGTAGCAGTTACCAGGAACTATTAGTTGTTAATTGTGCTTTCTGATTTTCATTTTATTGGAATTGTCAATATAGTTTGTTTGCCAAAAATAAACAACTGTTTGTGCTGAAATTCTGCCAACTGTAGGACTAGGTTTTAAAGCAAGAAATAGTCTGTGTGTTTGTCATGAACCTGCCCCTTGTTATTAGGTGAGTTATTAGACTAAGAAGGTTAACATTTTCTGGTTGAAATTCAAGGTTTTAGTCTTTTAACATGACCTTATGCATGGATGGAAATACCTGAGATTTTAGAGTTTTGGTTGCTATGTCTTATCTCAAACACACAAACATCCTTTAAATGTGGTATTTACTGAGGCTTTTTCCTGCTTTTCAACAGCTATTACTAAAAAACACATCTGCGTTTTACTTTGCAGAGTTTAGTAAGAGGATGTCTAGTTAACAATTCTTTGTTCTCCAGCAGAAATAATTATGCTTACATTCTAGATTTCTATGTAACTTTACTTAGATTTTTTTCCAAGTCCTGAAATTGCAATCTCCACAAATTTCAGTTTCCTGTGACTGTGCACATTGAGGAAACTGCCAGCATCCTTCCACACAAAAAAAAAAAAAAAAAAAAAAAAAAAAAAAAAAAAAAAAAAAAAAGATGAAGTGTAATTCTAGAACATGGTATATTGTAGCAGAGTAAAAAAAATCAGCAGGGGTATTTTGAATCACTCACTTTTATCAATCCTCCTATTCAGTCTGAATTTTAAACCTAGTCAAATGATTTTGCCATACACAGGATTTTCCATTGTTACTCACACTTGCAACCGTTTAATATCCTTAGGTTACTGACCTCTTCCACTCTTCTGACAAAGGTAAATTTTGCTGTCCCTAGTAGAGTCTGAGATTTTTTTCCACGTAAACATATGATTTCCAGTACCATAAGACCAGACATGGACTGTTCATGTGGAGAATCTGTGTCCTGACAGATGCAAATTGGCATTTTTATCTGCAGAAAGTTTGAGTGCTGGAGATTGGGATTTAAAATATGTTTGGAACTGGTAGTGCTTCTCCTGCTGCTCACACCGGCATGTACAGATCTCTAGAGTGTGTTCCATTTATCAGCATTACAAAGTGCTTTTCAGAAGCAGAATTCTCTTTGGCTGACTCTGCCTTTTCGTGTGAAGGTGTCTAAAGTTAGTAGTGTACATTTGGAAAGTTGAACAACATTTTGATTGAAACTGAGACTTGAGATTCTAAAAACAGAAGACTGATTTAGAACTAGTGTTAAGGAGAACTAATTTCTGGTTTTTATGGCAATTTTTAAATGTATTTCCTAGGAGCTAGCCAGCTGTGGATGGAATAAGAAAGAAAAACACACCCTTGCTCCAAATATTGTTGCCTTTACTAGGAGGTTTAACCAGGTAAGTAATTTGATTACTGTCATGAACAGGTACTGTTTGACAGTTGTCTTTGAGTATAAAGTTAAACAGAACTACTCATGTGAATTAAAACCTATTTTTCCAAATCAGGATTAAGATTTTTAAATTACAGCCTCTGTTTTCAGTTGCTTTGTCCACATTTTCATATTGTTCCTCTAGACCATTCGTTCCTAATTATTAGTTCCTAGTATGTTTTGCTGTGGTGCAACGTGAACAATTTTGTTCCTTTCTTTTTTTTTGTTTCACTTGCTAATTCAGTTTTCTTGGTGTTGTCTCACTTCTCTACCTCTTCATGGTAGTGGTAATGCTTCAGGGCAGTTGCAGTGATACATATGAGAATTCATGGGATCAGAACTTTTTTGTTTCCTTACTCCGTTTTCTTCCTGGAGCCTTGTGAGAGTTTGCAAATGTTTAATCTCATGGACTAATAAAGTCCATTTTTTTGTAATAAAGTTAAATGTGTTTACTTCACAGGTCAGTTTTTGGGTTGTACGAGAAATATTAACAGCACAGACCTTAAAAATAAGGGCAGAAATACTGAGCCACTTTGTGAAAATAGCAAAAGTAAGTGCAGATTTCTTACACTATCATTCAAAACCTTAACTCCTTCTTGTTTGTTTCTGGACTACTCGTGTGAGCCATTGTTGGATTGCAGAGGCTAACAGTTCTGTTTTAGCACATCTATTATGTTGTACCACATGAGTAAGATAAAGGCATGAAAACTGTGCTTTTCTACTTGGTTAGATGCAACTACCCAGTTCAATGTGACTCATCTTGTACCTCTGCCTACCAAGTTTAAAAGTGGTTTGAATTGTTGGTGGCCAGTTGAGTGTTGACAGCATAAAATGAGGTTGTAAATTGTTTTGGTTTTTGTCTCCCACCATTTTCAAACTTAAACTTCTATGAAAAGAAATTTCTTGCTTCTAAAATAGCTGTTGTGAGACTTGTATTCCTGCTTGTGATATGTAGTTGCTGGTATAAAGCACTGCATTTTACTCTTAACTTTAAAACAAACAAACAAATTTAAAAATATTTATCTCTTCCACAACCTGTGGTCATTCTGTTTTATATGACCCTGAGTGACACAGCACTTGGATCAAAGTCCTGAGTGCTAATTTTGTATGTGAAATTGTATATGTGTGTAGGTAATTAAAATAATATTTTCCATATAGTACAAAACAATTATTGCATTGTGCATATTTCCAATCAATTTACTTAGAACTTTTGTACTTATAGAAGAATATTTATCTGTGTAAGTTACTGGCACAAAAAAATAGTCCAAGTAATAGGAGAATGTTCAATTTGGAGGTCCTAGGTTGCTCTTAGAAATAAGAGTTGTGGTGCTTGTTTGGGGTTTTTTTAGCCTGCACAAGGGGGAACACTGCCCTCTTTCATTCTCTTGCTTTTTCCTTTTCCTGCTTTTCCCTCCATAAAGTCCAGATCTTCCTTAAATGCTTCTGAGCAGTGAGTAAATGGATCACTCAAGGATGAATCCAGCCTCTTTTTAAGCTTTACAAAGAAGCTACGTGACAGCAATTCTCATTTTTCTATTTTCCATTTTTATTCTTGTTGTAGCAAGCATTATCATCTTGACAGCTGTATTCCAAAGTATTGTCTGCCTGAGCTCTGTGTGTTTTGATTAATTGTCAACACACAGAGTAAATTTAAAGTACATTGAAGTGAGGTAAATTTTTCCTATAAAACAGATTACAAAGGCAAAAGTTGTGTTAATTCTGAGAGGATTGTCAGCATCTTTATGTAATGTTTTTGCTTAAATCTTTAATTTCCAAAAAAACCATAAATTTTCAAGATCAATGCATCAAATACTTTTTTCCTATTTTCTGTTCCTGAGGGAACAGCCTTAGAAAATAACAAACTGAAATCAAATACAGTTTGTATTCTCTAAACTGAAATGCCTATTATATTGATGGGTATACTTGTAAAATTGGCAACTTTTAAAGTGGTCTTAAGAATCTTGCACATGACATCATTGGATAATATTGTTATCTGCAGTCGTAGATGAAAACTTTGTATTTTATTAATGAAAAAATCATGGTTTATTAATGCAACTTTGATATTAATTAATCCTGCTTCCATTTTCAATGTGCTAAAAGCTATTACTCCCTTTTTTCAGAAGCTTCTGGAACTGAATAATCTTCATTCTCTTATGTCTGTGGTGTCAGCACTGCAAAGTGCACCTATCTTCAGGCTGACCAAAACTTGGGCTGTAAGTGTTGCCTTGACCATTGTCCCTTCTGTCTTGTTTGAATTCTGAGTTTCTTTGGAATTTGTCGTATTGTAAACTCTGGAGGAAGATGCTTTTATGTTTTTGTGGTACTGTGGTAGCAGAAGTAGTGGCCTGTTACATGTTTTGTGAAAAGTAGAGTTTTGGTTGCATATTTGTAAACAGTCTATTTTCCTGTAAATTTCCTGTTTTCCTATGTGTTCTAGAAGCCACTGGTTATATGCTCAAGAAGACTTCCGTTGATAAGTAATCTTAGAACAGAAGGTGTATCAGTGTCCCCTTATGATACATAGTGTATCATTTAATACATTACCTAAAAGGAAGGAAAAAGGCATGTTACAAATATACAGGCATTAATTTTGTGATTATTGCGTGATGCATTTCAATTTTTATTTATTTTAGAAATTAAAAGCATTGATAATTCTGTTTTCAGAAACTCTGTCCCTGGAAGGCAGAACTTCTTAGCAAAACTTAAAGTAAATTTAAATACTTCTTTAAAGAGGAATACACAGTTATAGGTTATTTCTACTGTATGTAACATTTAACTGTACCAAAGTTTGGGTAATTCTCATCAATTAAGTATTCCACACACCATGGATCACACTGGCTGTTCAGAGCTTGTAAATAAAGATGGCTATATTTAAGTCTTAGATAAGTTTATCAAGCTTTTTAAATGCTTGCAACTATTTTGTGACTTGATTGCTCAGAATAAGGTTATAGTCTAATAAAAAAGTAAGTGCCTGGTGTTTCGAGCAGCTTGATGAAGCTGGAACTTAAATAGGGAAAATTGCTCTTGTATGAAAAGAACTATGTGACTAATTTGACTTAGACCTAAAGAGGTGCCAGGCTCTTTGTAGGCACAGTAGTTCAAAAATGCAATACATTGCAGTGGCAGGGCCTCTAGCAATTCTCTGTGCTGATTAAAAGAAAACAGCAAAATTATTCTGATACATTCATTTCTATCCTTTTTATGTTATTTTTTTATTAACATTATTTATCCTTTTTATGTTATTTTTTTATTAAAGCTTAGTACAAGAACTGGAATTTCCCAGGGGAAAAGGGATATGAAGGAATGTGCTATGGAGCAGCTGTCTCTTGTCAGAAAGGACACATGCAAGAAGCCAGAGTACAGTGCCATAATTCTCCACTCACTCCAGCTTGATTGGCTTTTAAAACAATCTTAAAAATATCGCTGGAGTTTCTTAAACCAGCTGAAACAGGGAATGTGTTTTTATAGCTACAGTTGCGTATTTTATGTTTACTTTTCAGCCTCCTGTCACTAGGAGTTTTTAATTCCTAAATGTTTTTCTAGTTGTCTGTAATAAGTCTAAGAAATAGAAAATGTGGATTTAATATCACAATGGTTTACTTTCCATATACTTTCTTCTGAATAGTTTTGTCATACCTTTGATAAGGTACTGTTGAAATGGCATGATTTGCATTTATTTAGAGCATTTTCCATTGCTGTTTGTACTTTTAAATTCAGAGGATTTTTAGCAACTCCAAGTTACGAGAACCTTGGTGACTGTATAATAACATACTTTTTCTCTAAAAGTTTAATATTGCTGAAGTTATTCAGAACTGATGTCGTGATATGAGAATCCTTGACGAATTAGTCAGAAATAATGGTCATATTTTTTCATAGCTTGACTTACACTGAATTGCCTTTTTTTTAACAGGACATTTTCAAACATTGTGCTGCTTTGGGTGATGATGATAAAGTTAGTCACAACTAGACTATGCTTTCCTTTACTCCGGGCAATTCAACAAGTTGTTGATTGTTGGGTTTGTGTGGATTTGTCTTCGAAAATTTTATGATCTCCTTTTTCTCTGTAGCTTTTGAATCGGAAAGACAAGACCACCTTTGAGAAGTTAGACTATTTACTGTCTAAAGAAGAGAATTATAAAAGGACACGAGAGTACATCAGAAGCTTAAAAATGGTTCCTACGATTCCATATTTAGGTGAGTGTGAACAATTACATTATTTATCTGTAGCTCATTGACAGACAAGTGCTAATGTACCATGTTGCACACCTGAAGAACACCATATGTAGAAAGATACAGTTCACTCCATTTTGTATTTAGAAAAATTAGGTCAGATTGAGATTTTTAGGCTATACATGCTTCTTGTAGGAGTTTTTCTCTCAGGTGCTGAATAAACACACGTGTAAGTCAATGTGAAGGTGTATTAAAAGGGAGACCTACAGATAAAATGCTGTCCAGTCTTGATATTGTCTCGTTTTCTTTTGTGACATGCACCAAGTAGCCATTTGATGAATTGGTTTTTTGGTCAGTGTTTTCGCCTGGGAATATTTCTGCACAAAGGTTATTGTTAATGAAGGTAGTCCAATATAATGAACTATTTTCTGGCTTTATTAGTGATTTAGTAAGATGCTAAACTGCAGGTAAAAAGGATGAATGTTTTTAAATTGCTGACCCTGGGTAACAAGAGCTCAAGAATTCTGCTTAGCCTTCCTGGGCCAGAATTGCGGTCTCTGTTATAATAACCTCTAATGCCTCAATAGATTTATCTTCTGTGAACACTTGCACTCTCACTTTAAACACACATGAACTTGCGTGCACAGCACCCAGCTGGCAGGATTTCCTCAGCTCTCTCCAGTACCATAGTCTTTTGCTTGAATTGAACATGGTATTTTTTACCTTCACTAGATAAACCCTACCTTGTTCCTTACGCAGCTGGAGGCTACTCCTGACATTATGGACTTCAGTCATTATTTGTTGCCTTCGCAGTAAATCTTCAGTTACCTCTCTTCCGAAAGGAAGAGTCCTTGGGTTACTTGATCATGCCTGGTGCAGATGCCACTTGGCATCCCTGACAACTTGCCTGGGCAGCGTGTCAGTCCTGTATCCTTTTTTAGGGGAAGAGGGTGCACATGGAGTGCACTGCTTGCAAAATTCAAGATAGAAATGCAGGATAGATTTTATGCACTTAGCTTCAGGAAGCTTTTTGTGCTCTACTTAATAATTTCTAACATTCTGTTACCTCAAAGTTTAGTAGCAATAATGAACTGTTTATTGTAATGCTAAGATTATGCCTTTATTGGCACTGGTTTACTTTTTTTGTTCTATATGGAAAGTCAGGATTTTTTTCCCCCTTGTATGTAACACTGTCTGTAGATTTTCATCTTCTGTTTTACTCTTCAAGCAGTTTATCTCATAAATCCTCTGTAATTCCTATCGGTCTGCCCTTCTCTTTGCTCCTCTCAATTAGCTAATATCATTAGCAGATTTTTGTTCCACTGTTCATTCCCATTTTCAGATCACTTACTAATAGGTCGAGCAGCATGAGTCCCAGTACAACTTGCTGTGGAAAACAATTAGCACTGCTTATCTAAAATACTTCTTATTTAATAAATTTGACAGCCATTCCTAATGGCCATACTTTTAAAACTGTCTTGAAAACTTGATTCGAGTTATTGAAACTGCTTTGTAAATAACTTCAGGTTTGAATGAATATTAGCTTATCAAAAGAGAATATTGTTTCAGTGAATAAATGTCTTCTCAAGGAAGACATTACTTACAGAACAGCTTCTTTATTCTGTTTAAATGAACAAGTAGACTAATAGCTGATTTTAGGAGTAACTACTGAACATAAAACAATTGAATGAGAGTGACAAGGTGTGAAGATTTGCAGAGTTCATGGGAATCCTGTTTTGTGCTGTACAGCCTCTTGTCTCACTGCAAGAAAGTTACTTAATTGTTAGAGAATGGGAAGCCTGAGATTGTTTGAAATGAGCTGGAGAATGTACTGGGAAATTAAAACTGCCACTTAAGTTTTCCAGGTAGTCTGGTTTATAGAATTGGCTCACAGCCTTGTGTAAGAAGTGTTTTAATACTATCCAGTTATTATTACATCACTCCAAGCCACTTCTAGATAAGATTTAAAATATTTCTGAAATGAACTTAAGTGTTACAAGCCTAATAAAATACTTGGGTAATGAAAGTGAAAGGAAAAAATCGGCATGTTGCTGAGTTACAGGATTGAATCTGAAATTCCTGCTGGTTTCTAGCCAGTCTCTGTGAGACTTTGAATCCTCCTGCATATGTTGTATCTGGCGTTTCATACATGAGAGACCCTCTCCCTGCTGATTACAAAGACTAGGCAGTGTTGCTGTTCTTGTAAAGTAAAGCTTTCCCTGCGTTCTAAGAGATGCAGTTGGACATTTTGTGTAACCAGATGAATACAGCAGACAACTGCTCTTATGTTTCCAACCAGGCTATAATATGAGAAACTAATATATTCCTTACTATGTTTAAAACATCCAGCAGTTGTTTTGTTTTCAGACAGGTCTTTCAACTTTAGAGAGAGAAGGAAAGAAAAAAACAAATCATGGGATTGGCAAGGCTGTGATGTGGACTGTTGGAAGTGTTCAGCCACAGTGTGATTTAGGAAAAAATAGCAGTCACATTGTTTTGAAAATTCATGGGTGTAATTGCTAGCTACAGCTCTTTCTTGTCTTCATGGCTGGTGATCTTTTAGGTTGTCTCTGTATGCTGTAGAACAAAGAAAGATGGGTATGATGTTATAATCTATAGATTTGTTGCACTGTTTGCTTTTTTCTCCTTGGAATACAACAGTGGGGCTAAATCTGGAAACTTTGAATGATAATAGAACAGTTTCAGGAAAGAATTCTTTGGAAATGTGTATACAAAATAACTAGTTGTTGTCTGAGGTAACATCAGTCTTGTGACAGCTTTTTGTCTAAATACTGTAAGTGGAGCCCCACTATTTCATTCCTGATACATAGATAATGTATTCGTTTGACAGCATTTTCTTTACTCTTCTGAAAAAGGTAGAGATATTTCAAAAATTCAGAAGAGCAACCTCAATTTCTAGGAGTTTGCTGTTGCAGGACTATTCCTATGGCACTTCTTGAAATGGAGGTTTACAGGAGAATTGAAGTTGTTAGAAATCTTCTCCATAGTACCGCAATTCTCTCTTGTAAAAACTCACCTAAGGTGCTTTTGCTAATGATAGGAAGGTGTATTGTATGGGATTTTTAGACTGCAGTGTTGTCAAAGATGTACATTTGGGGAGCGATGAAATACTATAATTGAAACCTTTGGAAATAATTAGGGAAACAGCAAAAACTAAGGCCTTTCACAGTTTATAGTAATGTCATCTACTATAGTAGGTGGACTTAGTGGAAACTGAGTTCTGTTGTGTGAATTTTTTAAAAAATAAGCATAGAAATTTTGCAAATCCGTTATTTCTACCAATATACTTGCCAATAACTTCACAGTATAAGTTCCAAATTTCTAGTGTTTAATTGTTTCTGATGTGCCAGGCTCTGTGTTTAAAATTATTTTATGCAAATTTTATGTAAAAAATTAGTAAGTTCTCTTCTCAGATGTGGTATCTCCAGGTAATCATGAACGGACTTCTTTGCATTATCTTTTTTAATTACATGGATGAGTATCTAGGTAAATCATTCACCTTTTAGGTATAAAGGTTAAGAAATGTGATTATTTTAACAAAAGACTGTTAGCTTGGACGTGGGTTTAAAGCCTATTATGAGTGTATACTATGAAGATGTATCTGCAGCCATATCTCCAGCTACAGAAGAGCAACGGTAATAGCTTTTCTAGGGAATGCCTCATTCTTGTGATCTGCACAATGGGTACCTGAAGTTCTCTGGGTTCTTTCCTCAAGCCAAGCATGAAGTAGGTGTAATGCTACTGGTTGTAAGAGCATTGCAGCCGGGATTTGGGGCCACTGAATATGCTTAGGTGCATTTAATATTTCTTATCTAAAACTTAAATCTTTTCCAGAATTAAGTAGACAAACCCGTGGAAGGTAAAGCTTGAATACCATTTGAAAATGTTGGGCATTCATTTCATTTAACCTACAAAAAGTTGTTCCTCCTTGGGCTGTTTGGAAATTCTGTATTTTTCTCAGCTGAAAATTGTTTTGGTTTTTATGTTGCAATTTTTAAACACTTCACACATGTGAACAGCGGTTGCGTATCAGAGTTTGTTTGAATCAGAGGCGGACTGATGTGAAGTAATGTGAACTACAACAGGAGGAAATCTGAACATGTCAAAATAACATTTGTTACTTTATTAAGGGATTACAATATTACAGGGGTAATCTAATATATTAAAAACCCTACTTTCAGTTATATACAACACATGCTAAATCACACATCATACTGTGGTAAAGATGTGATGAGGTAATGAGGGAAAAGTATGCAAACACACACAAACACTCAGTGTCTTACAGGCTGACCAAAAAAATATGTTGAACTTCTGGAGGCTTTTACTCTGCCTCTTTTCTGCATTCTTTAACTTGTATTTTTTGTAGTCGTTGCTGTTTTGTAATGGGTGTGTTAACAATCTGTTATAGAAACCTATTTCAGAAGAATATTAGAATTATGGCAGTCTGTATTTCATAAGTGTGACTGACCTCTAAATATAAATTGAGTAATTCTATTTAATAATTTGACAGTAATGTTATAATTGTGAAATACGTTAAAAATAACTTCTCTTGGCTACTGATAAGTTCTCTATATAATTTTTATCTAAAGGCTAAGGATATTAAATAGCTTATAAATTGGTATCCATCATTTGCCTGCAAAGTTGGATAGACCCTTTAATTTATATCCAGCCATTTCTGATTACAGAGGCTACACAGCAGGTAATCACTGAAGTCAGGTACAAAATACTGTAACAGTTGTGTAGTATAATATGTTGGCTATATAGCACATAATACCTGTTATAAATCTGGATTAATTTCCATATGCAAGTAATTACTTCATTTTGGTAAGAAAAATAATTAGTGTTTTTAATCTAAAATATTTGAATTAATGGTGAATTTTTATAGGAGCAGATTATTTAAATGCTCTTAGTGAAGGGAAAAGGCCAGATTTATGAGGATGGTAACGGTTTGAGTATCTGCTCTCAAAACAGAATTATATACTAACTTTATTCATGGTAATTAATAAAGATTACATAATCATCACACTAATGTACATATACCAGCTACATAGTTCAAAGGATATGATTCCTGTGTCAAATGATTGCTTATAATAACAATAATAAAACTCTTGCTGTACAGTTTGTAATATTTCCTGTATTTGAGAATATTTATACATAACATACAAAAATACTTAAATGTGGTGGCAATATTTTTATCATCCAGACTTAATTTACAGGGAATAAAAACCCGGCAGTTTATCTACAGTTTTCATCTAAACTGTGAGTTCTAATAGTACCAAGACGTGTTCTGAATGTTATTACAGTTCCTTTTTTTTCATCAGCTCTTTTTCCTGGGATGATTCTTGAAAATATAATATACAAGCCCTCATATCAATAAATGTACAGTATCTTACATTCCTTATTTCTGAAAAGATAATTTCAGGTAATAACATCATAGCTTTATGTGATTTTTAGAGCAATAAAGCAAACCAAGAGAAGAGTTATTTCAGTGAAATGTGTTAGGGTTAGGTCTTATCATCATAACAACTTTCTTTAGTGAATATGATCCTCCCCGGAATTCAGCCCAGTAAACACCATCCTGATATCGACTGCGGTAGTGTCCTCCACGATACCAGACCCCATTGAGATTTGAGTGAGCACACGCATTGTACCACCATCCTCCCTTCTGGTAATGAGCACAGTTACCTGCAAAGGAAAGCTCCAGTTCAGTCTGAGAAATAAATGAAAAATCTTAAAGCAAGCAAGCTATGTACAAAACTTGGTTGGTTGGCTGTTTTGGGGTTTTTTGGGTTATTTTTAGTAACTGTATTTTTAACACGTAGATATCCTGTGATACAAGGTGAACTTAGGCTTCTTCAGGAACCAGCTAAGTACTTACGTTCTACAGATAGAATCCTTCTTGTTACTCTCTTGCCTGAAAATCAGTGTGTGTTACTGTCTCAAAAAACCCTCCATAGGGTATTTTACAGACCCTTGTCTAGTGTAAATGACTTTTAGTTTTAGTGTTAGCATGTGTAAGGGTTGACACATCCATTTGTACTTCATAAGGTACTAACTGACAAATCCCTTTGTAAGTGCAATTTCTTTCTTTGTATGTATAACTGTAAGTATTTTTCCTTTTTCAAAAAAAGAAGATTAAAGGGGTGGGGGGGTGGGATATAAACGCAAAAATGGCAAGGCAGCTGAGAAGGACCTCCTACCTGTATATACGTCATGGTCCCTGTCTAGCGTGGTGAACTGTTTGCCATTGTGCCAAGTGAAAGAATCTCCTGCGTTGCCGTTGTAGCGTCCCAGTCTCAGCTTGTAGTACTCACTCTCAGGCTCCAGTCTGAAGCTAGCATACTCAGCAAATACTTTTCGACCTGACCAGTCTTCCATTGTTATGAGCAGTTTGTAGTTGCCTTGATTTGTTAACCAATAAATGTTTTCTAATCCAAGCCAATATTCTCCATCTATATTACCAAATCCTTGCTGTAAAGGAAGCAAGAGAAGCATGTTAATATCCTGCATCTGTGTTAGTGGTAAATATGAGTGTATTCTTAAGTAGAAAACTGCAGTAACTTATTTTATAGAGACTTCCTCTTCTGTAAGGATAAACACACAAGTTCTTTTGCAAGTAGGCTCTTGGCCAGACTCTAAAATCACTCTTTAAATTAACTTTACCGATAAGTTTTAGAGGGTGGAAAACATTAACTGGCTCTCTTGTCCTAACCTTGTATGTCTCCCAGTTCCTGAAAAAGTTGACAGAGCCATCCAGACGTCTCTGAATGACGGTCCAGCCACCGGGGTCATGCCGTTGGTCACACCAGACCTGCATCAGCTGGTTTGTGTTTTCTGGTTTTACAAGATAGATGGAGCTTGTGTCATGGCCGTCTTCTAATGCTTGTAGACAGTCTCTCCAGGGCCCTGTGTCAAAACAGAAGGGCTCTGCATCAAACTGCCATTGAGCGTATCTTTAATGCAGGGCAGTATTTGAACTGGTAGCTTTTTATAGTAGATTGGTTTCACTGAATAGTGTATTTGTTTTTCCTCTTATTGAAGGACGAGTATCCACCAAGTGTTTTCAGACAGGTGCATTTATTGTAACTTTATTTCTGGAACATATCACAGTGAATTACTGCTAAATGTAGATTTTCTAAAAAAAATTTTCTTTTAAGGCAGGTGTACTGGTACTTTTACCATCTATTATATCTTCAAAGAAACATAAATATGAATGACTCCATAGATCAGTAAGAATTTCCTTCAAAACAAAACAGTAAGTTTGACCTTTATTCTGTCTTTGAGAAATTTCAGCTTTTTAGATCCCCAAAAATGTCACTGGCACAGACATTAACAGTGGAAGCAACAACATAAATTCTGATTGTAGGTCTTAGTGCTGCCTTAATTTCTATGTTACATTGTAATTTATTAAGTTGTTTTTTTTTTTTTTTACGTGGAGTGCTTGTGAGAGAAACTTTATATAAATGAGAACACTCTTAAAATGCTTTGCATCCACAGACATAGCAGTTAACACAGTCTTGTTTTCAGAAGGAGAGAGAATGCATTTTTTCCTTCAGTTCAGTAGAGTCCATAAAGAGCTTACACTTTTTAAAGTATCTTATATTCCTGATTTTTTAAGACATTTTCTCCAATGGTAAGATAGATTCCATTTTAATGAGTCTGAGAAATTCAGATATAAATGATTTAGCATCTGTGTTGATATCTGTAGATAGACTCCCCCAGCTGCTTCCTGAGCAGAAGAGTGAAGCCAAAAAGAATCCTCAGGATTAGAGATTAGAGCCCCTGGATTGATTCTCCCCGCCCACTGAAGGAGTAAGGCTTACTCACTGAAGGAGTCAGGCGTGTCAGATCTTCTCATTAGGAGCCTTACTGAAGCATATACTGCTATCAAGAGTAATTTCTGTTTTAAATTATCTCAGTCCTATGCTTTTTCATAATTCCCTGTCCAACACTAGTAATGGTACTCAGCAAATGAGTTAGAAGTAAATTAGTTTCATAAAAATGATCTCAGTGTTTTGGAGATTATGGGTTTTTTGGTCTTTTTAATTCTTTTAATCAGCAAGTCAGTGTACAAAGAGGCAATCCAAGTCTTTGTTCTGTGGCTAATGAATGCTGTGTTCTTGTTGCCTCAGTCATAATCAGAGAGTGTACCTGGAGTTGTGCTTCTAAGCCCCTTCTCCATTTCTTTTGTGGCTAACTGTTTAGATTTCTGGAAGTTAAGATGCAGATGCTGTGCTCTGTCACACAGTTGCACGGCTCATTATGAGAGGGGGGGAAGAAAATGTTAATGAGTACTAATAATGTAAATTGCTCTGGTTTATTTTATCACAATATGTATGTAGTGGCACTTACTAAAAATAAAAAAGAAAGTCATTATTGAAGAGACTCCTAAAATAGTCAAAGAGCTTTGATCTTGTCTTCGTAAAAATAAATATATAGCAGTATGCAGTATAGTATTTACACCATTCTAATCTTGCTGTTTCTTATATGGCACATGGCAGCAGTGCTCTACTGCACACAATTCTTTTTTCTGAAAGTGATTTAAGATGAACTTTTAGAAGTATGTCAAAGTAGAATTTGCCACTGTTTTTCCATGATAAGTGGTTTTTTGTCAGATAGTAACTTTTCAAAATTTCCACTAAGGTATTTTCCCTTGAAAAAGCGAGAATACCCTGACTTTAAGGTAGGTAGTTTTGATAAAATCGTCTCTAGGGAGTCATAGAATCGCAGAAAGGCTTGGGTTGGAAGGGGTCTTAAAGCTCATCTCATTCCACCTCCTTTCCACAGGCATGGCCATCTTCCACTAGACCACGCTGCTCCAAGCCCCATCCAGCCTGGTCTTGGACACTTCCAGGAATGGGGCACCTACCAAAAAAAAACCACCAAAAAAACCACAACCAGAAAACAAACAGCATGGACAAAGTTTATAGTAAAGCTACTGAGAGTAGTAAGACTGTAGTAAGACTGTGATAAAGAGAGAATATTGGTCTAATACTTTTTGAGAAAGGAAGGCTGTCAACAGATTAATAGAAGACATTCATTATTTTTCTTGTATTTTGCTTTGGTTTTCATTGCACAGGTTGGCTGTGATCAGATGGTTAGTACAGCCAGGAGCTTTGGCTAAGGTTGAGAACTCAACACTTACTATGGAAAGGACTGGATGAAGTATGGGTGGATTTTTTCCAGTGGCTGGGCAGTTGTGGTGGTGGGTTTTATTTGGTTTGTAGGATGTTGTTTGTGGGTGTCTTTTTGAGGGTCCGGACACCCAACTAAAGCATCTTTTATGGCATTAATTGTAAGGAGGGGTTTTGTTTGAGATGTGCTTTGTGAATGGAGAACATTCTGGAGGATGAGGAAAAGGTATTAAATGTTTCTTGACTGAAAAGAAATGTGAGGAGAGGGGAAGGAGGATACCCTGGAAATAAAAGCTTAATTAGCTTAACTTCAGTTGTTGGAAATTTGCTTGAACAAATTAAAAGCTGCAAGTGAGAAAATAAGAGAATATTATAATCAACTTGTGCAGAAGAAGCATGAAACTTCTTTTTCTGAGAAGTTACATAATCCAGGGAGAAGGAGCAGATGTCAAATCTTAGAATTGTGCACTGCCAAAGGGACCTCAGGAGATCAATGTGAAAAATTGCTGAATAACCAGCACTTCTTCAGGTGAAGATCTGGGAGTTCTACTGGGTTGCAAACTGGATCCAAATTAGCGTTTTACTCTCCAAAAGCAGGAAAATGTATGAGGATAGATCAGTGAAAGTACTGTGCACCTGAGGTAACTTTCTGTTCTGCTGTTTGATAGTGAATCCTCAGCTCCAGTTTAAGGACTTGAAAGCACAAGGAGGATGTGCACCAATTAACAAGTTCTCAGAGTGTAAGGGAATGAAGGGGAAAGGTATTTCACTTCCAGAAAGATATGGGAATACTGTTGAAAGCTTGAACCTACTTTGAGATTGAAGTAAAAATGTAATTATTAAAGAGGCCATAGTGTATTGCTCCAGAGGAGTTGTAGTAGACCTGATTTTCTTCTGAGAACTTTTCCTTATATAATAGATCAGAATTGTGATATTTCTGGCAGAGGTTCTGCATGCCACAAATGCAGGCTTTGGTGAGCTCATCTTTGGCAATTCCATGAAAATGCTGCTTTGTAGCAAAATGGTTTAGAGACTTTAAAGACTTAAGAGACTCAGTGCTTTCGACTGAGAGACCTTACTCAAGTTTTTTTCATTGTGAGTATTTCTATGGAGAAACAAGCTGGGGGTCTTTTGGTTTGGTTTTTAACATGTGGCAGTTGCATTATTTGATAATCCTAAAAAGTTTGTTGATGGCCTTTGGAGTATGTTGCAAATAGCCGTGAAATACACGGAGTGCAGTTCCCCTGCATTACTTTATTTCGGTTAGCTCCGAGTTCAGAGATCTGTGACTCCCTGTCTTTTTTTCTGAAGAAGATATGTGTCGTCCACACAGTGAAGAGCAGACCTTTCTTGTATGGAACACATACCTGAACTGTTTTGGGTATGGTTTTTTTCAAATGTGGGACCATAGGTGAAACTGAATTCTTTACCTGTTACTTTTGTAATCACGTAGATCAGTTGTTCCCTAATGTGATTTCACATAATCTAATCTTGTTTGTGGCAGAACTCCTAAGACTCTTCATAAGGTCTGTATAATATCCCTTACTATTCCACCACTTCCTTCCTTTTTCTCCTGTCTAGAGCACAAGTGCCCCAAGTAAGATACACAGCAACTATGTATTCCTGTGTTAATTACACAAGCACATTATCGTATGCTAGATCAACAAATTTGTAGTAACTTCATAAATGTTTACACAGTGTCAAACTCCTTCAGATGTCATGACTTGTAGCAGTTCAGTCTTGAGCAAAGGTAAATAAAATTTAGATGACTTGATTAGTAAGATTTTTTGAAAGGCCTTTATCTCATACATATAATAAAAATGATAGGTTTGTCTTTGCAAAGTAGCATGAGAAGATCTGTGGGGCTAGTGCGTCTGAGTCTTAGACATTCACAGTTCATTTTTTTGCTTTCTTTCTGTGTTTGTACTACAGCATATATGTAAAATTTGCCAGCTAAATAAATTCTGACTGCATTTTTGATTATTACAATTAAAATATTGTCCACTGCATATTAGCATAAACTGAAGTAAATGTATCAGTAATACTACTTACCAGAGGGTTTATCAGTTGAAGTTGGAATACTAGTAACTGCAGGCATGGTTGGTAAGGTAGGTGGCAGAACCTTTAAGTTCTGATCACTTTGAATCTCATTAGTAGATATCTGGTTGTTAATACGATTGTAAGTAGGAGGATGGTACACTTTAATTGGTGGTTGTGGAGTTTGTGGCAGTGGCTTTATGGATGGCATTCTTTGACAGTGTTCTTCCAGCTGGGCAATTATTATTGTCTGGTTATTGGCAATTGACATCAAATGTTGATACTTGTGCTCTAAGTCTTTGTATTTGTTTGCAAGCTGCAACATATCTGCAGTTTGGTTCAAAATCTTATTTTCAAGTTGAGAAAGTTCTAAGGCGTTATCCCGTTTTCGGATAATTTCATGTAATAGCTGCATGTAGAGTTGTGTGACACGAGAATTCATATTTCTGCTCTCTTTTCTTAAGAGTTTAACTTCATTAACAATTCCACCATCCACCTCTACCAGTTGCTGGAGAGTTTCTATTTGTCTCTTTTGTTTAAGAAGTTCATTGTTAAGTAACTGTAATTCTTGTTTATTTACCCTGTTTTCAAGCAAAACTTCAGGCTCCTTAGAATTTACACAAATGGCACCTGTCACTCTCTGCTGAGGTACAATAAAGGTGTAAGTGCATTTGTCCTGTGTGTCACTGGAACGCTTATATCTGTTCATATAAATGAATTCTTGATCTTTTTCCTTGTCATTGCCTTCAAATTCCTGTGTTTCACTTGTAGTAACTCCCACAACAGTTACTAGCATTAAACAGATGAATCTTGTTGTCATCATGATCCTCTAGTTCTGGTCAAATATTCTTCTGCAAAGAACTTCCTAAAATCTGTTTTAAAATAAATTTAACAGTAAGTAAGGAGTAGGAAATCAGTGTGGATTTACAAATAATAATCTCTTCTAAAATTATAAAATAGTACATAGTAACTATGAGTACAGATGAGGTATTTTTCTTGTCCAGCATCAACTTCTGTTGATTAAAGTGGACATCATGGGGATTAGTTGTATCTTTCTATGGTCAGAACTGTAGTTACTAGTTGCTAGTTCATCTAAAGCCTGCCAAGAACCATAAGAAAGTAAGCAATAAATAAAAGGATTTGAAGAGTCCTTTCTTCTAGGCAAGTACCACAAAAGTTTCCAAGATTGGTGTTTTCATTTAAATATTAATTACACTTTCCATTTCTTACAGTTACAAATACAACCTTTAAATGTAAACAGAATGTAAATTAATATGCGTATTAATGCTGCTAGAAGTTCTAAAAATATCAAATAGTTAATTTGCAGTATTTTATAACTGCGTATATATTGCAAGAGATACAGCTTAGATGACATGTAACAATTTTACTTTATTCAGCAGTATTGAACCTCCATTGTTAAAAAAAAAGAAAAACTTATTTTACATTAGTCCTTAATAACTGTAAATTAAAAACTCTACTACTCAGATATTATAGGCAGTAAAATCTGTTATTTTTCCAGACTAGTAGAATTTACAACCGAAACATTTACTGTGACTCTGACTGGAGACACTGTCTCTACACTCAGCCTGGTCATCTCACTTCAGAGTTCCTTCATGGAAGGGGAAAAGCAGCTGCGTCTGTGTATGGTGCACAGTGATCTAAATCAGCTGGTACTGTCTACAGGCAACTGCAACAGCTCCCCTTTGGTGAAATTACCCTAACTTATTCTCCACGCAGATTCATATTCAAGGTGGAAAGCTGAGGCCTTCACAATCTCTTAAAAAATAAGTCAATACCAGAACTTTGTAGGCAACAGTACACTCGGAAACATGGGTTTAGCATTGTCACTGCTGCCAGAAATGCCCATTTCACAAACCACTCTCTGATCAGCCACTTGAACAGCACTTTGATATCATGTATTTCTAAAGCTTTTTTGTTGTTGAATTTTAATACTCATAAGCAACCCAGTTTTCTTAAATAAAATGAATGAAAAATGCAGTGTGGAGTTTTTTCAGTGTATAAAAAGACTGATACTTTTTAACCAAGGTGGTGTTGCCATCCTGTTTTTCTTTGCTTGTAAAACATTTCACATGGAATAACCAGTCAGTATTTAAGTATCTATCACCTTACATCTTTAGTACCATAAATTTTTTTAAATTACATGAAATGGTGATAGTAACAGCTGTGAGCAACTGGAGTGAGTCCAGCTGAGTACACCCAGCATGGATTGCTGGAGGCTGGCAGACATGATGCATGAAGAGTAGCAGGAAGAGCGCGGTTTGTGTAGCCTCCAGAAGAGAAGGTAAAAAAAGACATCTTACTGCTCTCTTCAGCTACTTAATGGGTGTTCATAAAGAAGATTAATTTCTTTTTGGAAGTGCACAGTGAAAGTATATGGTGGATACAAATTACCTCAGGAAGAAATTGGGTTTTATTAAAAAATGAGCTTCACTGTGAGGGTGACTGAGGACTGAAGCAGTCACCCAAATAGGTGGTAGATTCTCCATTCCTGGAAATACATGAAGTTTTGATTTAGGTAAGGCTATGAGCAGTCTGATCTAATGTTGAAACTAGACTTGCTTTGTATGACAAAGGTAAGGTCCCATCCAATCTAAACTGTTTTATGATTCGAGGCAGCTGCTGACTTTTAGGAGATTTTTTTTTTTTTTTAATTTCAAGATAATAATGGGTATGCATCCTTAATTATTCATACTGAGAAGAGAGATGGTTGTCATTCGTATTTTTCTGTTTTTGTGAAATAAACCATAGATGTTTCTGTAAAAGACTCAAACAAAGTGACCAGGACTTAATCCTTCTTAAAACTTTTGGATATATCTTTTTGCCTCAGTTTCTTATTTGGAATAAACTCATTTTCATTTTGCAAGTAGAAAGGAATTGTGCTGTACAGAACTTTTCAAAAATCTTGAAAGCATGTCAGGTGAAAATCTGGAGTTTAACACGGTTTCTGTAAGTAAAGCAGTGCTATTTGGAGCCCTGGAAAACAGGGAACATAAATTCACCTCAGACAGCTTTAACTTGCATAATCAGCATTTGCACAGCAGGTCACACTTGGAAAACCGGGCAGTTTTCCAAGCCTCATGTTCCTGCACAGATGACTGGTTTTGCAAATGTCTCTTGCATATAGGTGTAAAACAGTTTTATTTCACTGTTGGAATTTTAATATCCTTTTCTCCCCCCTCTAAACCTGTACTTACTGTGACCATGGAAAAGAAACTAATTTTTTCCTCAGAGTTCACTTCTGTTACAGCTCAGATGTTACAGCATCTCATATCTTTAATTGAGCATGGCTTTGGGGTACCCATACTTTTCTGAGCTGAAGAAAGGGCAACATCTAACAGATTTTTCCTCCCAATTTTTTTTAAGAACTGTGTAAGAAAATAATGGGACAAAGTTCATCAGCCTCATTATAACATACCATCTTAATGATCATCTAGTCCCACTGCCTGACCATGTGGGTGACCCCTCTCTAGGAAGCCTGTTCTAGGGTTTGACCACCGGTTGCAGACGGCAGGCCACCAGTGAATGACATCAGCATGATTAGACTGTGCTGAAATGTTTCTCTGTCATTATCCTGCCTGTGTGTTACCTTTTTGAAGATGTTCTTACAAGAAAAATCAGTGGAAGGAAAATCACACTGGTAGGAGAATGCCCCAGTACAAACAGAAACGAGAACCATACTGTCATCAGCTGTTCTTCTTGTAGTCTGTTTATGAAAATTTCCTAAGTCTCTTATTGTCTGTACTTGTTTGGTAAAAAAAAAAAAAAAGTGTTTAGAATGAGGCCTATTTGTTGCATATTGTGAAGGACCACATGAATAAATGGCATTCCTTCCTTTCTGCAGTTGGATTAAAATGGAGTTCACAACATGGTCATTTGAACAACTCTCAGTGATTAATCTTCCAGGGACAAAAAAGCTTCCTGGAATGGAGGAACTAGGGAGGGAAGCCAGAGAAACAATTTTAAGGAAGGATTTAATGCTTTTTTAATACCTTCCTCTTTGAGTAGCAGAACATCTGATTCTTAGGACATTAGGATTCCTTTCCAGGTGAGAGGAAGAACGTATCTGATGTCTAGGACATTAGCTTTCAGTTTTCTCCTGTGCCCAGTAATTGCTGATGCTCCTTGTACTTGACTGCTGCCATTGCTTGCTGATCACTCAGTTCTTCCAGTTTCTCTGGCTCCCTTCCTCTCACCCTCTGCCAGTAGCTCTTCTGCAGTGGCCTGGGAGGAAACTATCTTACTAGGGCTGTATTTGTTCCCAGTGCAAAATTCCACTTAGGCAGCTGTAGACTTTTCAACCTAAAAGCACGCTTGCAGGTCTGGGGCAAATTTTCTTAATTACTGGAAATACAGCATCTGTCTCTTATCCTCATGCATACTGACAAAACTTTAACATACAAGCATACCAACAAAACACAGATGAATGAAGCACACTTAAAAAGAAATTATTTTGATTAAACATCAAATGGAGCTTGTAATTAGACTAAAGTAATTTTATTATTCCATTTCTAGATTCTAGCTGTTCAGTACTCATAAAAGCACTTTTCATGGCAGTATATTTTACTTTCTATTCAGGCGAAATGCTTTTTTTTCCTGTTTGTCTTTTGCCAGTATAACTGCATTTGTATGAAAATGTTTGGCAGCATTGTTGTGTGGCATATAATTGTCCCAGCTTTACACTCCTAGCCAGCACAAGTGCTTTGGTTAAAATTTCAGCTTGTATACCAGATGTTTGCCTATCTGTGTATATAACTAGAAGTAGGTGGTTTGCTCATTCATTGTTTACCCAAGTCAGGATGTTTTCATGATCTGGTGACAAAAGAGGAAATAAACTTTCTGAAAGGGATATTGGATGTTTCAGCATTTGATTGCTTTTTCTGTCTTTTAGAGAAAAAAAGGTAAATAAAATCTTACTTTGGCTTTCCTTTGAAACATTTTTCTGTCCTGTATTCTGTCTTGCTTATATGCACCTTTTCATTAGTCAAAATGTTACCTTTTGATTTTTACAAATATCTTGAAATTTATCTATTTCAAGAAGATTTTAGTGTTTTACAATATAAAATTTTATAGATGTTTCACAACCTCTTGTTTAATCACTGTCATGACTGAAATTACAAAGGTAAAAATATTTTTACATGCAAAAGTATTACTGTTTGGCAAATATTCACTTCTGTTTTCAATCAGCTTGTCTTAAGAAGGAGCATTAAAGGTAGCAATGTCAGCACTATGGTCTTTTTGGGTTTCAGCTACTTAAAATATGCATCATATTGGATAATCCAAATTGTATATCTTTTTTCATTATCTGCTGGCTTTGATGTCATGCCTTGGGGGATCTCATTTTTACTAAACAGACTGGTTAACTGTCTCTTTCAGGTTTTATGAAATATTTTCCCTATGAGATTTCTGTGTACAAGTGAACGTCCGTCTCCATCAGATGAAAAATATGACTTATCATAACAATCATAAAATCATTAAGCTTATCTGAAAATGCTGCCACTAGCTTGCTTTTTTTTTTTTTTTTTTTTTTTTTTTTTTTTTTTTTTTTGCTATGGCTGTTTTTTGTTGAATTAGATTTGTTCATAAAAGAGACACTTGCCTTATTACTCTGGCCAGAAATGTGTATATGAAAGCCTGAGTATATATTGTCAACACTCTTGCATCTAGATCTCAAGTGGTTTTGCAATGTTGAGTCTTTCAACCATTGAGAGATTGGCATTTGTGTCTAGGAGTTCATACTATGTCCGTTTTACACCTGTGCTTTTCAGGGTCCTGCAAAAAGTAGAGCCAGAACAGTAGGAAGACTACTGGATGGTGGCTGAGCACTGAACTTTATTATGTGTTGCTTAGCATTACAAGTCAGTTTAAGGAGGAAGGGTTTTGATACTTAAGATGTCATCTGCTCTGTAGCATTTTGGAAAAGTACAAAAGCAAAATAATGATCTGTGTGAATCTTGTGTGGAAAACCTTAACTAAGACAAATGGGTAAAATAATTCCCTGGATTTCATACCAGAATAGAAGTTTTGTATCTTGAATTGCATTATTACGGGTTATTTCTACAGATAAGGACCGTAACAGATCCCAGTAGGTAAAAGCAGTAGAATTGCTTCTTGCTACTATTTCTTGTTGCTATTTCAAATATTACTGTATTTCTGTGTATAGTAAACTGCTACAAAGCCAGAGAAACATAGGTGTGACAGTGTGATGCATTCATAGAAAGGCAGCTTTTGAACATGTGATACGTGACACTCACTACCCTTGGAGAGACTCCTTTACAGAGAAGGCAATTTTCTGTGCTAAAACTCATGTTACACAAGAGCATTTCTGGGGACTTGAGTAGCTATTTGGACTGCAGTATAGTTGAGTTTACTGCAAAGATAAGAAAAAGCACTACCAGTTCAGTTTGTGGAACTGATAGTCAGAACCTGGTATATGATGCAGACAGCAGCAAATCTCACTTTAACAAGTTAGAAAAGATTTTTAATGGCTTGTATGTTGCAGCTGAGGAACTAAGGAGGCATGACTAGTTTACTGGGCTATGATAATTTTTGTGAACAAGGTGATGCAGTAGGTTTCCTACATGACTTAGACTTAAGCAGGAGTGCTCAGAAGCTGTCAAAATAAAATAGGATTCTCCATTTAAGTCATTGTATCTTTGGGATAACAACTGTTGTTTTTACAATAATGATTGTTACTCTGCCTCCCTAAAAAGACTCACAGAGTATTACATACCTTAGAAGTTAATTTCAGGATTGTGGGGGTTAATTTTTTTAATTATTTCACTCCATTTTCTGTATAGGGTTTTATTTTTGTGGTGTGGGTTGGGATTTTTTTGGGGGGGGTTGGGTTTTTTTGTAATAGGTGACTTTCATTTAATTGAAGAGTGGAGAGGCAAGGTCCAACACTCAGCATTTATTTCCATCTCTACAAATTGCTCTGACTCAGGAAGGGCTTACAGTCTAGAGGCTGGATTGTTAAGTTTGTGTAGGTCCAGCGTGCCAGAACTGAATGCACTGTAATTACTCTCACACATCAAAGCCTTTTAGAAATACCCAGATAGATGAAAAACACACATATAAAAAGGATGACATACACACTTTTGCATAACACTCGTATTTTCTGAAATGGTTGCTTTGACGATGAAGAAAGAATGATACCATACATACAGATGAGCTCATTCAGCTACACTAAACCAAAATTCAGCTCTGTGGGTTAATCAGCTCTTTTGTGCTGGTCATATTTAATAAAATGAGGCTAGGACTCCTTCTGATGGGCTGGCTTTTCCTCCATACCTCTGATATGCCATCTTTTGTGCAGAGTCCTCAAGCACTGAGGCATGTAAAGGAAGGCATGTTCAACAAAAGGCACAGTGTTAGCTATGACAGCATTTATTCTCAAAAAGATAAACTGCTGTATTTTATTGTCAAGTCATACATAATTTGATAACTATGCATTCTAAAGAAGAAACATGAACAGCTAGCAACACATCTTGACTGTTTAATACTTTTTGATACTAAAAGGTGTTTTTAGATTAATGCAGTTTTACATTTTTATTGCATTATAAAAGCTAATGAAGCAAGGGTGTTGAAAATGTAAAATCCTGCTATGCAAAGATCAGAGGGCTTGGTTTTGCATTTTTTTAAACAAATCTTAGGTTTTTGCTTCTGCAGAATCCTTTGATAGCCAGTGTTTGTGGACTTACAGTTAGCTGGCATGTTCCAGGCACCAAGCCAGTAATATGATCTGGATTTCACAACACCATTGTGATAAGACAGACAAGCATGAATTTTTTGAATCTGCTTGCTTTCCTACTCCCTGCCCCTCGTCTTAGAGCTCATGCTCTGTTTTTACTCCTTCTCACATTTTCTTCCATGGAATTATATTAATTTATTCTCTCAATTTTTACCTCTCGAAGGTAATCTTCAGAGTTAATGTGAAGTGTGTTCTTTTCTAAGGAGAGGGACTTCCACTGCTGCAGGGTTTCTTTTAGAATAAACTCACATCTTGACTTTTAGATGAAAAGTATTGCTGTGAAAAACCTAGATACTGATTTTTGTTTTCAGTTTTGTAAAAGGAAACAGCAATTCACAGTGGAAATACAGCACAGTAATATGTACACCACATGTATTGAAAAAACTTTAAAGTTGGGCTTGAAATTTTAAAGTAAATACATAGGAAAGGGCTGACACATAGTAGCATGCAGTTTTAGTTATGAAAACATGATACTAAACTGAATTGAGAAATTTAATTCCAAACTTATGGAGGGAATAACTTTTGGGGGGTTTCCCAGTAGTTACTTGCTTCCCTTGTAAAAAGTGCCACACTGGCATTGACCAATTAATTCCTTTAAGATTCTTTGTGTTAGAATACATTATCTTGACAGATTTTCTGCCCACTTAAAACTGGTGAAATTTTGGTTCAAGCACAAGTTCCGTTTTCTTAAAAGGTAATACTTTTTCTAATGAGGTGAATGGATGACTAAAGCAACACTTCAGAACGAGAGTGTCTTCGTGAGCTCTTAGAGAACTTTTGTTTTGAAATACTGTAAGTTGCTGCAAGAAACTGCAGAAGATTATGTATCTTTTGTTGCCATGTAACTTTCTTTAAGTTTTGGCAAAAGCTTTTTTTTAGTTACAAGAAGTACAAATTTTCTTCTTGATTACCAAGAATTTTAGTTGCGTTGTTTGTGGATTGTTCTTTGTCTTTACAGAAGTTCTGTCATAGATGTGGAATGTAATTACTGAAAGAGAGCACTGCTTTTGTTGTTGCTTCCCTTAACAGCGGCCTCACCTTATTTTCATTTAATCCAATCACTACCAGAAAGTGCTCATACTGTGTGTGCTCATATGTGTGCATGCACATTGTCCATAACAGCCTTTAAACAGATTCATATTTTAATAAATGTGACTCATTTTACCCGTGAAAAATAGCAGTTAGATCATGTAATAGTTTGATGCCTACATTAATGTACTCATAAATGCTAGTTTCTTTTTTAAATTATGTTTTTGTGAAATACTTCAAATATTTGCTTTATAGACTGTTAAAGTATCAGAAACTTTTGTATCTCCCTAATCAGACATGAGTGTAAAAAAGACTGAATGGAGATTTAATAATTTTTAATACAGATACTCCTTTAGGAAATAGTATATCCTAGAAAAACTCTTGGAAGGCAAGTTTAAGGAAGTGTGAAGATCAAAAAATAAGGGGTTTTGTTGTTGGTTTTTTTTGTTTGTTTTTTGGTTTTTTTTAATAAAATCGTATTCTTGAAAATAATATCAGAGCTTTCACTGCCTGGCATGTAATGTCTCAGCTATCTTTACAACTTTTATTTTAATAGGTGACGGATTTTTTCTTTGGGCTTGGGGGTATTTTTTGTTTGAGTTAATACTCAACAAAACAGGCTTGCTGCTTTATCTTAGGGAGCAGTCCTGCTCTGATAAGCGTACATTAGCTGGGTGGCTCCGTACAGGAGCCATGCGTCCGGAACCAGCCGCGCCCGTCCCGCAGCCCCCCGCACTGCCCGTCCTTACCCCGGCTTTCTCCTCGGCTTTCTCCCTGCGCTCCTCGGCCGCTCCCGTCAGCAGCGGCCCGACCGCGGTGACATCGCCTCGGCGACCCGCAGTCCGCGTGTGCCGTGCTGGGACTAGATGGGACGTACTTGGGACAGAGGCGCAATTCTTTTCCTTTTCTGCGTTTTTCTTGCTCAGCAGCGTTCTGGGCTCGGCAGCCCGGGCTGAGCCCTGCGTCCGAACCGGTACCTTCCCGCGGGGTGCTCGGCGCTCCCGGCCGACCCTTCAAGCGGCCCGGAGCAGCCTCATTTGAACCCCTGCTCTTTGTGGCAGGCTTATCCTAGCCGGGAAAGGGAGAGAGAAGGCAAAGCAGCGGCGAGCTGCCGGGCGCTGGTTGGACGGGCGAGCTGCCTCCGCCCCCGGGCCGCCGCAGCAGCGGGGCTGCCGGGAGGAGCTTCGGCCACCCCGGCCGAGCCCTCCCCGCCCACGGTGCGGGACCTGGCCCTGTGGGAAGCCGCATTTCAGCCGCTAATGCCGGGGTTAAGGGGAAATTCGGGAGACCGCGAGGAACGCGGGCCCGGTCTGTTGGATCAAGTGAGAGTGAGGGTGTGTAACTGCACGGGACTCGGCCCCAGAATGGGGGGGGCGGCCACTTCCTGCCTTAAAACCTCGTCACAGCGTGCTCAGGGATGCAGGGATGGATGTTCATCCCAGGCGCTCGGGCGGGCGCAAGCCGAGACAGCAGACGCATTCACTGTAGCGCTGAGGGGCTCCTTTCTTAGTACTTCCTAGGTCATCTGTGTCAGGAAACAGCTCGATACCAGAAATAAAGTAAAATAAAATTGCCCAAATTCAAGCAAGCTCTTAAAACACTCTAATGCAGATTGAGAATTCATTATTTAGCTGAACTTCAGTGCATTTTCTAATGGTTCTTGCTACTTGTCCAGGTAATATAAAGCCTGTTTCTCATCTGAATGCTGGGAATTCTTGCAATTTTCCTAGAACCTTTCTAAAAATTTGCTATTATGGAACTCTGTGTGTGGAATGTTATTAGCTATCACCTCCAGGTTTAAAAAAGATTTGTCAAATTAATGAATGTAAAACCTGCCTTTATAACTTGCAGGGAATCCTGCAAAGAAATTAGCAAAATTAAAGGTGAAACTTCGCAACATAAAAATGTTATTTTTTATTACAGTTTAGGAAACCAAATGGTTGTTTCAGTCACTGTATGTCATTGACATCATAAGAATGCTAGATCATACTGTAATAATGGGTTTGTTTGAAATTTGTCAGTCAGTTTTGAAGATCTTTGGGTTTTGTAGAATTGCAGGAAACCAATATGAGAATGCTTGAATTAACCAAAGGACAAATGAAGAG
Organism: Coloeus monedula; assembly: GCF_965178545.1. Classification (NCBI taxonomy): domain Eukaryota; kingdom Metazoa; phylum Chordata; class Aves; order Passeriformes; family Corvidae; genus Coloeus; species Coloeus monedula. Next base: position 167,092 of record NC_138801.1, on the reverse strand, counting down.
GTCTAAAGATACTGTATTAAAACTAGTTCTGTTCAAGTTAATACATGAACAAGTAGTTGCTATTATAATGATACATTACTTCCATCATAAAAGTGAATGTCAGAAAAAACCCCACGTCTAGCTATATTGCACTAGCAATTCAGTACGCCTTAGGCTTTTAAAGTTTTTTGTACCTTTCCTTTATGGTCTGTGATTCCTTCAAGGAATATTAATGCCTCTAATTATTTACTATTGTTGTGTTACCATTATTTTCTATTTTAACTCAGAAGCTTATTCCTTTCTATTCTAAAGAGAGGGGACCACTGACTGGAGTGGCCATTTCAGTGCTAGTTGGTAGCATAGTCTGGGTGCTTGGGATTAAAGCAGTCCAAAGCTTTTCCAATGTACCAGCTTTATATTGAAAAAGCAGGCTTAATAGAACCAGAAAGTGATAATTCTATTATGTTTTGACTGATTTAGCAATATTCCCATTAAACTTTCTTTCAACATGTATATGATTCACACTCCTTCCTTCCCAATATGCTTTTTCAGCCGAGGGTACACAGAGCTGCTCAAGGGACGGAAGTGGGAGCAGGAAGAGTGAAGGGAGTGGGTTTCCATGAGTGTTTGCCAGGATATTGGAGTGGTTGTTTCCTGTCGTCGTTTCCTGATCAGTTTCTCCAATTCCTAACTGCTCGTAGAGCTAGATAGGTGATTCCCTATCTAGATTACTACTTGGGTGGAGTATTTAGTTTTCATTTTTAAATGAATAGTTTTAGATTAATGAACAGTTTTAGATTCTTTGCTTTTGTGGGAAAATACAGGTTTCTAACTTGCAGTTATGCCCCGCAGCACCAAGGTTCTTGAAAAAACAATTTCCTGAGGATGAGGTTGTTTATTTAGGACCATATTTATAAAGAATTCATAACCACTTTTAAGGTATTTAACATATAGTTCAGGTCCATTGATTTTAGGGCACTTATTTAAGTGCAGTTAAATGCCTAAAATTTTTACTCAGTGAAGGAGCCTAGAGACTTCTCTTGCGGTGTATTTTTGAGTCATTAGTGTTCTCTTACAGGTAATTATGTTGTAAATAAAAATATTTGAAAAATCAAAAATAGCCAAAGAAACTGTTTCTTTGACTGTCCTCTTTGCTGAACAAGAAACATGTTTTTATACAGATCAGCCTTTTGATTAAGTACTGAGTACTTTTTTGTCTCTTAAAAGCTGTCTAAATAACCTGTTCCTATAAGCCTTTGTGTATGGGTTGTTCCAAATAGCATATGACAAGGCTTATTTCTTCAAACTGTTGCAGTTTTGTCTACAGGGAAAAAGAGAAGTTGTGCCAACTTGATAGATGACAGGGAGCTTTATTTGGATGTGCCAGGTGTTTGTAGGATATCTGAATTGTTTGGATAACATTAGGTATTTGCTCCTTGGAACGGACTGAAGAGAAAAATGGGATTTGCCTTTGTGTGGGCATTCTGCTTGGACCAAATGGGCATGCCTTTTCCTTGTATTTATAATACTGTGAAGTGCAGTTCATAGGTTTTTTAAAAGGCTTTAGGCTGAATTATGTGATTTGCAAAAGATTTCATAGTTGATTTGTCTTTCATACAGAGAATCTTGGAGATCAGCTTGCATTAAAGTCCATGACTAGAGAATAAAACATCCTACTAGCAGAAAGGTACTAACATCCAGTTATTTCTGGCTGTGAAGTCTGAGAGTTGTCTTCAGCAGTGTAATGCAGTTGGCAATGAGTGGTTTGAAAGACTTGACTTTGAGAATGAGTGAAAATACTATAAAACATCTTCATAAAAATTAACTTTGAATCAGCAATCAGAAATTCAAGGTAAGCAGAAAGAGATAAGAATGTGCCAATATTAAAAAGGTAAACTTTGAGAAATCAGATTGTTTTTCCAGACAGGGTGCAGTTCCATTGCTGGATTCATTTGCCACAAGATCTTTCAAACCCAAAAATTTAAAAAAGAAAAGTGTTTTCTTAGGAGTAGCAGGAAAAAGAAAAAATGGATGGATCCAGAGAAAAAACATTGTAAAGAAAAATTACCACCCAGACTTAAACCCAAAAGTGTTTATATAAGATCTATCTCAGGAAGTCCCTAACCACCACTTACTGCTGACAGGAAACAACATCTGGAAAACAGCTATTGTACCTTTGCCTTTTTCCTATAGTCTTTTTTGAAGCATTTTCTGCTTTCTGACACTGGGTAGCATATGTTTTAAAATGTTAAAATGCATCACTCTTAAAACATTTAATCTTCTGTAATGTATTTTTCCTGATGCATGGGGAAAGCATTAGGAAATAGCTGGGTTTTGGGGAAAAATGAAAAAAAAAATTGGCAGTATTCTGGAGAAAATCTGATTTTTTTTTTAGGAGGAAAGCTTTGGTAGAAGGCTCCAGACCGCTTCAGAATTTTTTAGCCTGTTTCAGTAGATAACAAAATGATTTTCACCAGTCAGAGATGATTTGGGGTACAGCTTCTTGAATGTAATTCCAGTTGAGTTCTTCGTAACATTTTCTTTCACACTGGTATCTTAGTTTGAAAGTTGCTTGGGTTTTGCTGCACTTGCTGATCTGTTTTTTCTATATTAGGCTTCATTGCTGCAGTGACAAATGTGGGATGATTAATTCCAGTGATTCAATAGGGTGAGGTTATTCAGGAAGGACCATGGGATCAATGTCAAATTTTAATTTTGTTAGTTGATGTTGCTGAGGCTAATTGAGCCAAAATAAGGTGGTCTCTCTCTAGGTCTACCTTTTTGTAAGGTAAATTTTGCTTATACCTCATGATACAAGAGATTGCTTGAAGTACGTGCTATATTCACAGTTAAAATCAGAGTCCATTGTCTACTTGTATACATGGAACCTTCCTGCTGCAGCAAATTAGTTCATATAACTGCTGTATTCCAAACTCCCCTACAATAATAGATGTGCAGGTATAGGCTAGCACATTTATCAAACTTGTCGTAGAAAAATAGAGTTGTGGCTGGAAGAGACCCCTGGATATCATCTGGTCTACCTTCTGTGGAAAGCAGGGCCATAAATTATGTTATCCAGGGTCCAGTCAAGCCATATCTTGAATATTTCCAGCAAGGGAAATTGCTCTCCTCCTCTGGGAAACCTATTTCAGTATTTAAGTGTATTCGCAGAGAATAAATTTGCTTATATGCAGAGAGAATGTCCCCCATTACTTCTTGACCTGTTGCTATCACTCTGGAGAGAGCATTTCCATCTTCCCTGTGACTGCTTTGTAGGTATTATGGAAGAGCAGTTGGGTTCCCTTCCTGCCCCTTCACTTCTTTAAGCTGATCAAACCTCTAAGCTGAACAAACCCAATTCCTTTAGCCTTTTTTCCTACGAAAAAAGCTTTCCAATCCTGTAATCACCTTGACTGCCATCCATGGGACCATGTCGTAATTGTGTAATGTCTCTCTTGAGACATTTGTAATGAATACATTTCTGTGTGTTATAGATCACATGGTGTTGCCTTAGCAAAGGTTTGTCTTCAGGTTTTTTTAGAGTATTCTGAATCCTACCAAGGTTAACCAGTATATACATTTGGTTTTGTAGAAAATTTTTCCAGCCCTTAATCCATGGAAAATATCCAGTCGACTTGAAACCAGTGATACCACAAAACAGTTGGCTTTTTTGCCTATGAGCTAATCTCCTGACAATGGCGTCTTTGGTTTTACAAACTGCTGACTGTAGTAATTTGGACTTTCTACCACATAGTTAATTGATAAGTTACTGTCCCTCTGTCCTCTGCTCTGTTTAGTGCAATACAACCACACTACTGTATGTAGGAAAATGCTCTCATAAATATAGTTGACTACAAATTGGAAACATATCCTTGTCTCTTCTGGCTCTCCTATCAAACCGGTGTCATTATTCAATTTGTGAGGAGCAAAAATGGAAAATAATTGCTTTCCATAGATTCTCTTTTGTTATGTGTGCCAGTTACTGCGTGTCTTGCAGACAGTGCTTCCTGTACTGAAGGAATGCTCTATGCCCAGGCATCCGTGTTACACAGCAGCATATGTACATTCAGGGGCTGTGAATATCTTTAGAAGTGTACATGATTGTAAGTAGGGAGCTAAATTGTTCATTAAAGCATTTAGCTTTTTTTAACCTCCTTTTACAGCATTTTTTACCTCCTTTTACAGTTTGTAGTTTTCACAGTAATAGTACATATATATTTACCAAATAAATGCGATAGTTTGTTGCAGTACTCGATCAAAATGTTACCTTAAGAATAATAAATTGAAGTCCCCAGGCTAGTGTGAAATACTTCTCCGTCAGCTATTCTTTGTTGCAAAGTAGTGAATGTCTGACTTACAAAAATACCGTACAGCAGCTGTTTCCTAGCTTACTTGCATTTGCACAATTGCACAGACCCATAGCAGAGCACTATGCACAAAAGTATATATCAAGTATGCAGTAGTGGTGTGGTTTAACCACCTAATTTTTGGTTTGTTAGCCCTACTATTTTACAGTATAGTTTTATATTCATTACAAAAAAGTTTTAAAAATTAGAAAGTAAAAAAGACACAGTTGAGAATGTTGCAAGTTTTCGGTCTTCTTCTGCACAGATTTTTTTATGATCAGTTTTGCAACAGTGTATATTTCTGAAACAATTTTAGGTACTGTAAGTTTTGGATTACACCTTGTGCCTGCAAATTGTCATAAACCCCCAAAGAGATTTAAAATTCTGAATTTTTAAGAATAAATGGTGCTGCTCAGGTCAAAGAAATCTGTGACAGAACAGAAAACTTGAACCCAGGCTTTCTAACTTCCAGGCAAATGCCTTAAAAAACAGATTTCTCTTTATTTCTGTTACTGCTGTTTAAAGTAATACCTGCCCAGCTTTTCTCATTAGTATAACTTCGTACATGTGATTTACTAGACTGAAAGTGTTTTGTCTTTCTTACCATGTTTTGTTAGACTTTTGTAATGAGGAACAAATTACACACTGTAGTTGTTTGTGACCATTTCAAAGCTTACGTGCTCCAGCTCAGGTTCTTCAGAACTGGGTGAAGCTGAATAACCACTGATTTTCAAAGGTTTGGGAATATTTTTCTTAAGACCTCTTTGTTAGTACCCATCAACTCCAAAATATGCTTATTTATTCCCTGTCTCAGTGCTACTTTCTTAGAAGCCCTGCATATTGAATAAAGAAAATAATAGGAGAAGCTTAACTGTGAATCAAGACACAAATACACAGACTTAGGTTTGCATCCTGCTGGACACTGCAGTTCTCCATAAATATTTCTTTCAGTAAAATTTAGCCTTGGAAGTTGTTGTCTGGTGGATGGAGCACTCAAAATGTACTATCTTGATGGCATTGACTACTACATTTCAAGTTCACTTTTTTGTCATACAAGTTTTTTCCTGCCTTTAAACTGTTACCAGTATTACTGCTTTGTTTGATCTCTCCAGTAGAAGTTTAAAAGCTTGGTGTTAGAGTGTTACAGGTTTGGTTTTCTTTTGCCAGCTTAAAAATAATTGGTCCCCTTTACACAGAGTGATTTTCATTAATAAATTTAGTCCTGGATTATTTGGCCATGCTTTTCCTTTGTATGTGTTGTTACTTCATGATATCATAAACTAATGAACACTGTTGTCTGCATACAGTATCCAGCTGCAAAATTAGTTCTGGTGACAATGGAGAAAAGTGAGTATCACTGGAAAATGATACTTGTCTGTGGAAGAAGCTGCCCATGAGCTCACCCTCTGGAAAATATCCCGATGGCTTCACATCTTAGCTTTTTCAGTGCACAGTAGCACATATATGAGCCAAAGTTTGAAAAGCTAGTGCTGTGTGTTTGCTTTGGCATGGGGCAGCCCTGAGGCTTTCCTCTGAGAAATGGGTCTTGATGTCTTTTGCTGAAGGGAATAATTTTGTCATTCCTCTGTGCAAAATAAACTGATTCTTATCTCTACCTATTATCACATCATATATATAGAAGAGTTTAAAATATCACTGCCCAGATTTAAAAAAAAAAATCATAAAAACCCAATTATCCTTCTTGCTTTAAAGGAAAGGGGGGAGCAGAAAAATATGGGAAAGGTGTAGCTTGGCGTGTAATTACAAAGAGTGTGTTCTTCTATATTCTAGCATATTACATTCAGTTTAATTTTTTTGACATCTATCAGTTGGGTTTTTTCTTCCTACACCCCACTACCTACCAAGAGCCCGTTTCCTTACACTTTTATTTGGAATTCACAGGGCCTAGGCTAACCGCCTTTCATGTTTTTTGATGCTTGTGTATCTTGTGATCCTCGTCTATATGTTGTCCTGAAAAACAGATTCTTTGTCCTGAAAAAAGGCTTATAACCACTTCTACAGAGTGGTTATAACCTTTGATATCAATGAGAATAGCTGCATACTTGCTCAAAATAGCTGGAAAGTGGCCTTGACTCAGGCTGCCATAAGGCATGTTGCAGTGTAGAGGCTATGAGCAAATAGAATTTTTGCAGTTATAACTCTTAACTACATTTTGATGTGCCACTTGACAAGAGGGGACAGCGAAGAGCTGCTGTATGGAACCTCAGTCTAGGTAGGATCTCTAGGCCATTGCAAAACCTTGGGGACTCAGGATTTGCTCAACACTTAACTGCTACAGAGCCACTCTAATACTAGGGAAATTGGGAGTTCTTCCTTCATTCTGAGGTGTAAGGTGCCTGGTCCATGTTGGCCATGCGTAGATCTTAGGATCTCTTGAGTGTGTGGGATGACGGCTGGAGCAGCTCCCAGTGTGAGCCCCTGGTAATGGATAAGTTCAGAAAAGCTGAAAATAATAATTGGGGTTGTTTTTTCCCCTCTAGAATCTAAGTAAGACTGAGATGTGGAAACAAAGCAGGACAAAAGTGCTGTTTGTGTTTCTCTAGTATGTTATGTGAAGTTTAGTATGAGATGTAATAAATTAGTATGACTAATATCTTACCTACACAAGAGTGAAAAAGGACAAAGAAAGAGCAGGTATTGCTGCCCTGGACAAACTTGTAGAAAACTGCCTTCTAATCAGATAAAGTCATACTCTTTTTTTCTTTTTATCTCTCTGCTTTTGTATATATTTTGATAATCTAGGAAAGCAAACCCCGATTACTCCCTCTTCCTTTAAACTCACTTGTCCTTTGGCTTGGGATATTACTGTATCTGAGGGAAGCACATTGGCATGCTTAATCAGTAGGTCCAGAACTGCAAACTATTAATATGAATTACAAAAACATAGGGGGTTTTGTTTCATTTTGTTTTAAGAAAATAGAGCAAATAAAACAACTACTGAAAATATTCATAACTTTTGATGATACATCATTCTGTCTTTCTAGAGATAGAAATGTGTAGAGATAGAAATGAAGAAAAGTTGAGAATGGTTTTTAGAAGGTACTTTTTGGGAGAAAGCAATAAATACCCCAGGTTACTCTTAAGATAAAACTGGTAGGGTCATCTGAGTCACATGAACCTCTGCTTTATAAACTGTACTCATATTTATGAGATATATTGCTTCTTCAAGGGAAGATTCTTAATATGGGAAGAAAATTTTTGAAGGACTGATCTGTGTCATTGCAAGAAGTTAAACTAACTGTAAAACTTGACCTGATTTCTAAGCCTATTTTTTCTTTAACCCAGCGTTACTGGAAATTCCAGTTGGTTTGTATGTTGTTCAGTTGTTAATCCAGCTCTATTCCACTCATTTACAAGGTCTTAATGTCCCTTTCGGTTTTGGTGGGATTATTAAATTACCTTTGGTCACTGGACCACTCTCCTATTTATCATGTCAGTGGGTCTAATGGGCATATTGTTCTTTCATAGTCCAAATTCACAGATTGCTGGGGACTTGAGAGACAGTTTAGTTATGGCCTTATGGTTTCCAAGCAAAGCATTTAACAGTTCATAACAAACTGAGTTTGTTCTGGCTTGTTGCTGCCTCTTTGTCTGTTTCTTCAGTTTTCAGTGACAGGTCATATGATTTCTTCATTCATTCCTCCTTAAGCAGTGTAAGGCTTTTCCAGAATGCATGAATGAATAAGCTAAAAACCTAAAGAAATTAGGTATTGCAGCCTGGCTAACACTGGACATAACACAGTGTGATCCAATGAGCAACGTACTGGTCAAGGTGGCAGAGATCTGAAGAAACAGATATGTGGCAAACTCAGCTTGAGTGAAAAAAAGTCTTACAAGGGATTTCTGTAAAGTATTCCTAAGTCTCAGGGCAGAAAAGTTAGTGGAGATCTTCCAGACTGGTGGCAGACCCAGGAAGCATTGCAGTGGGCTCTGGTCATGGGGCCCAGCAGCATTCTGTCCCCCCACTGTCAGCTCCACCGGCTGGGGCAGCTCTCATTCTTTTTTTAGTGTCCTTGTTATGGTCCTGCAAATTGCTCATAGTAGGCAGTAGCCTAAGTGCAAAAAACCTTTTCTGTGTTTTTAAGAGGTGTCATAGAACTCAAGCAGTAATTACAGGATTTTTCAAAATGCAAATTCCAAGCTCTCCTTTGTTTAATGGGCCCAGACCACAGTGGGGGTAAACTACTTCTGGTTGCTATATTCATTAAAAATTATGCAGCTGTTTCTGTTTGAAACACTAGAACAATTGGTTGATTGATTGATTTGTTTGTTTCAGGAATTTATCTCTTGGATTTAATCTACATTGATTCTGCGTATCCTGCTTCAGACAGCATAATGGAGAATGAACAAAGATCCAATCAAATGAACAATATTCTCCGAATAATAGCTGATCTGCAAGTATCCTGCAACTATGGTTGGTAAATTTTGTTATACCTGTCAAGCCTTAACTAAAATTTCTTTAGCGTGAAATTGTGAGAGCAGATTTTGGCCCCGAGGGAGCACAAGAGGCTAACATTGGTAGAGTTGAACACTAGTAAGGGATGTAGCTTCCACTTCTGTGTAGCTTCAGTCTTACCAGTAAATTGGGCAGATAAGCACGTATTCTAAATTGTAAGAGCTATAAGAGAGGGTGTGTAGAGTTTACTGCTACATGTGGGCTACAAATGACATACTTTCAAGTGCAGCTATTGCATTTGGCTTCTATTGTTTCCACCAGAGGCAATCAGAATTATCTTAATATCTTCCCTTTACTTTGCAGTAGATACGGTGTCTAGAGTGTGGAGTGTGTTCATTTGGTTATCATTTTGTTGTTAGCATCCTGGTGATACGTTTAGAAAATGAAATACAAATATTTCAGTCTATACAGCAGTTGTTCAATTGTGCTAAGCTTTTCCATGTATGTCACTCCTGGATGAAGTCTGGAAAATGAGGGGCTGTTTCTTTTTGTTAACAGGATTTTAGTCTAAAAATAATTTCTGCAATTTTAGCCTGCCAGTGAAGCTGTATATCAAGAAATGTGCTGGTTTTGCTGTCTTAATGAATACTCAGTGTACTCTTGGTGACTTAGTATGACTTTTCATAGCTTATATATGTAACGAGCTGAAAAGCCTTCAATTTAAAAGCTGCAGTTTTGGAGAGCTTAAAAAAAAATTGTGAAAAAACAAGGTGAGATGTTAACTGTGTATGCTTAAGTATCCAGCCCTTGTCCTTTTTTGTCAACTTCGGTATTTCAAAGTACTTAAAGGTAGGAACTAGGCATAATAACATAGGATTCTGAATAGCTAGATTATTCAGGTGTCATTTTCTTATTGGGAGTTTCATTTTGTCTCTGAATACTTTGGATGACAAAGAAACCTCGTTATTTCATTGACCCTTTCCTTTTTACAGTTTTGGTAGCTTCCTGCGGTGCTATGCATTAATTTTGAGTGCTTTTGTTAAAATCAGGATGAAAATTAAAATATGGTCTTGAAACAATACTCTGAGATAATGGGTGCCTTTAAAACAGTTATCTTTACAAGAGCACGAAAGTTAAGTGAGGTACTACAAGGCATGTTCCTGTCCATGCACCATGTGTCAAGAGGTTTTTCTGTCATTCTGAACTTAGTGTCTTTCATTCTTGGTATTCAGCACTGTAATTATTAATTAGTAATTTAATAACTTTCAAGTCTCCTCAGTTCTTGGAAATCTGAGAACCAATAATAATAGCTATGGCCATTATATTATAATATATTTATATATATATTTAAAAAATAGCTATAGCTGTTATATTATAATATAGCTATAACTAATAGCTATGGCTGCAGGCTTTGATTTTCCCCAGAACAATGAACACAAAATTCAAGCAGGTTTTGCAGCAGATAATTTTTTTCCACCAGTGAGATAGCATCTAATAAAATTCATGAGCTTTCATGATGATGAAATGCATCTGTATTTTATTTAACAACTGAGAGCATCACTTTCGCTCAGTTAAGTGTTTAACACCTTTTTAGAGTAAAAGTACTATTTCTGCCTGATTTATTCTTTAAGGAGGTTCAAATTCTGTTTCCATGAAGGTATAGTAAGAACCAGAAAGAAAACTCTGAACTAATAATTAATTTTGGATTACATAAATGTTTGTGGTTTTTGTTTGTTTGCTTGAACACTCCACAGATCATCTCACAACACTTCCCCATGTGCAAAAGTATTTGAAGTCTGTCCGTTACATTGAAGAACTTCAGAAATTTGTAGAAGATGACAATTACAAGTAAGTACTGTTCTTTTCTTCAGGCATTGGGAAATTAAACAGGAAGATTACTTAGTCATTAGTTTTATTAAGAGCTGAACAAAAAGCCCTTGGCTGAAGATGTTTTAGGGTGTTTCTGCTAAGTAAAATCCAGAATGACAGTCTTTCTTTACGACTATAAGCAGATTTACAAAGTGAAGTATAGCAGTGAAAAGTAACAGTTAACAGTTCAGAGTAGATGAAAATCTAGTCTTTATTCTATTACATGATGATTGTGTTCTGGGAATTTCGTTCAATAACCCTAAAGTCATCCCCAAGATGTCTAGTATTGCCTCTATGGCATTATAAATAATACATTAAGAACATCTACCAATTTCAGATTATTATTTTTAATAAGTTAGTACTTATGGTTTGGGGGTTTAAGTTTTGGGGGTTTAAGCACGTTAAAGCAATGTTTACAAAAGACAAGAGTTAACCCATACAGAGGTTTGAAGCAGACACCAGAGAGCACATCGGTCAATATGTGAATGTACTCCAGTTAAAGGAAGTGAGAACCCCTGGCCAGTAATTCTGAAAGAACTAGCAAATTAAGTTACAGGCCTAGCAGCCAAGGTTTTAAATAGCTCAACCAAGGTAGATACAATGCTATACAATTAGCTATTGACAAATAGAGGAACTATTTAGGCGAGCAGAATTTGAAATATTCAAGGCAAACATATGTTCAGTAATACGATACTAGTATAAAATATTTTAGCATATGTTTTAGAGAGCAAAGTTGGTAATGAACTTTAAAACCAGTCTTGTTACCAGTTTTGTTAAATACTTCAATTAAGAACTTTGTCTCAGAATTGATGTATACTTAGACCGTATGCTAATAAAACAGTGATGGAAGGGTTCATTGAAATAGAACATGGTTTGGGTATCACAAAGGAAGAATCTGATGACCTGATGACTAAAGTGATAGTGACACAAACCCCAAAATGTTATATAATTATTCTAACATTAGTTTCTGGTGTTGATCAGTAGATAGCAGTCACAAGTGAGATACAGCATGAAAGGACTAATTCATCCCTACTCTATATCAAATATAGTGTTTCTATGAAAAAATAGGGTTGTTTATACTGCTTCAGAAGGAGCTGGTGAGAGCTTACATGGGGCATTGTATGCATTTCTGGCCATCCATGCTTGCATGCTTGAAAGTTTAAATAAATGCTGGTGCAATCAGATGAATAAAATCTATCTGGTGACACCAGATGTAAAGAACTAGGTTGGGCCTTAGCCTAGGAAAGGAGAAGTTTAGATAAGAGAATCACTATATGTACACACAGCTGGAAGAAAATGGGGAGGGTAAAAAGCAATTTAAATGAAATTTTAATGGTAACACAAGGATAAAACGCATAGAAAATTTTAGAAGTTAAATGTTGAAATACAGTTTGTAACTACCATAGTAATGGAATTCTGGAACCTCTTCTTATTCAGAGTAGTGAGACAAATAATCAAATTATTTTAAGTTGAAACCTGATCAGTTAGTGAAGTGAAGGCTACCAGTTAATGTCTGTGAAAAGAAAAGAGCATATTTGGTAATCAGAAGACTGTGCATTACCAGTGTGGGGTCATGTACACAAGCATATGAAGAGTGACCTGCACCAACCATTTACGTTTTGCTGCAATTAGTGCTGATGCTGCTGGCATACAGATGCAACCTTCTGCTGAGATGGGAAAAAAGGTGTCATCGTAACAGAGACAACCCATGTTTTAGCATAACACAGGTCAGACAATTTGTTTTTTTGATTTTGAATATAGCTGAGTTGCTGGTAACTCCAGCTGTTCCTCTGAGCTCTGGCTCCAGCCGCGGGGCATGCAGGACTATACCTTGACCAGATCTGTCAATAGGAGTTCTTGTGATGAATGCATGTGGAACTTTGCTTTCCCTGAGAGAATAGTTCTAAAAGTAAAAACATTTGAACACGGCGTTATTTTGGAACTTCTCAAAGTATTATCAGGGCATACTTCAAATAGAGATAAAAGGTCTAAAATTTGTCCACTTGCTTAGGGTAAACTTCCACAAAAGAAGCTGAATGAGCACTGGGTCATTCACTGCAAAAGCTCATGCTTGGTGATGGTTTGAGATCTTTGTGCCTTTGTGTCTGGTTCGTCACAGATACTGAGGATAGTGATGTTTCTGTAGGAAAATAATTAGGGGGAAAAAAGGAATGTGTTTAATGTTTTCATAGCAAAATTCATCTGCTCCATGGAATTAGAATTCCTGCCAGAGTACTGATGGTGGAATGTATAAATTCTTCCTTTATTCAGTCTCATGACACTGTATATGTTTCACACACAGACACATTGTGCAAGAGATGCACATCAGCCATGAGCAGTGCACACAGCCTTTGAAAAGATCAAGCAGTCCAAGACTTTTGTTAAGGGTAGTCTGAGATATAAATCTCAGCGTTAAGATTTAACAAATGGTCATTATTTACTAATTTCCCACATACTTCCGTGCTTCATTAAAGTTGTGAAGACAGAGAAAAATTAAACTGAGTAGTCACTGCTAAAGGTGAAGAACTGTAGTTAGTAGAGGCTTTACAACTCCTGGACTGGATTAAAGAAACTGCTTGTATTATTCAATTTGATTTTTAGATGGAGTTTCCTGATGATGCAACAGTGTTAACACCATGTATACAACAGCTTTCATGAACTGTACTATTCCAGAAAAAAATAATTAAACAAGTGTTTTCCATAAGCATATGATACCATAACATAATATTTGTAAAAACTAGAAGTAATTCCATTTTAAATTTGAATATTAATGTGACTTTAGCAGCAACCTTGCTGATAGTGCTTGAAGGTATTTGATATATCTTAAAGATCATTTAATATTTTTTCTTTGGATTCAGTTATTTGTGAGATTAATTCAATCAAGTTTAGTGGTTTTCTTTCCAGGCTTCACTGTGGCAAGGAAAAACTGGACTAAAGTCACAAAAGGTATTAAAAAGAGGGAAAGATTTGATTCTTACCACAGGAAAGTTGCTACAGCTTATATACATTGGAGAACTTTGATCTTTTTCTACCATGTTGGTTTCATCAGAATAAAACTTTAATTTCTTTTTTTAATTAATTAATTTAAATTCATCAAAATGCATCACATCTACCCTTAAAGAAAACTCTCATTCCTCTTCCATTTTTGCACTTGGTAAGAAGTTTTTGGATTTTGTTTTGAATATTTTATACCACATTTTCCTCTCAGTTTCCCTTAATGGAACTTTAGTTTCATAGTATTTTCTGGTCCCGTGCCAGAAGAAACTGTAAGCCTTAAAAATGCAGAGGTAAGAATCTCTTCCCTCTTTTTCTTTGCAGTGACTGCTCTTTTTGAGCCAGGGACAGCATTAGTGCTCTCTGCAGAGAGCTATGTGTGACCTTTGGCATGAAGAACAGAACTATCTCAGTACCAGGCTGTCAGGGAGAGACACTTAGATAGTTGTCCTGGAATATATTGGCAGAATCCCAACACACATTTTGCCAAATGAGAACCTCAATTACATTGGAAAGGAATATATGGCAGCCACTTTATATAAACAAAGCTTTTCTCTACAATTTTTTGTGCCAGTCCAATTGCTTCCTTTAGGTTCATGCTTGTCAGCAAGCAGGAATGCTCCAGAAAACCCCTGGCAATGATGTCATATCCTAAAAATAACAGATCTTTGTTGCTTAGCCCATATATTGTTTTCTGCAGAAGCTGCTCAGTTTTAGCAGTATATAACATTGTGGCGCAATGCCACATCCTCTCCTAACCAGACATATCTTGCAGCCATTCCTACAAATTTTTTTGCTGACCTTTTGTCATTGTTAGGACAGGCCTTGTATTCTCACAGTTGTTTTTTGAATGAAACCTGTTTGAAGACTGTTATTTGTATTACAGTATTATCTGTCTGGACAGGACAGGACAGGACAATCAGGCTGCTATCTATGCCTATAAATCAGTTCTTCTGAGCATATTAGGCAATATAGTAGTAAGATGACTTACAGAAAAATCAGCTCAAATTTAGGTTCAGATAGGCAAGATGCTATGGGAAAACATTCAAGAGACGTTAATAGGCAATTAAAAGGTTATACTGACTCCTAGCAGTGCTGGTGCTGTAGAAGTGCTAGCTGTACCACATTAGTTCCAGTCCTATGGGAACAGGAATTAAATGGCAGGTGCTTAGTACTTACATTAAGTATTAGTACTTACATTAGTACTTGTAACGGTGAAGCTTGGTTGCAGCTCATCTTCAGTAAGCCTCCCAGGCAGCTATATTCCCCTGATCTTTTCCACCAAGAACTGTGGTGAAAGGCAGGGCAGAAGAAAACCTTCACTGTTAGTGTGAGATTCATAGTGATCTAGTGGCCGTATGGTTCAGTAGCTGTAGTTGTGGCTTGACTGCCTCTTCCACAGGACACAAAATACAGTCATAGAAGCATGGAATCACTCAGGTTGAAAAAGATTTCCAAGATGATCAAGTTCAACCTTTGACCGAGCACCACCTTGTCAACTAGACTAGGTAAATTGATTGCCACATCCAGTTGTTTCTTTAAGTCTTCCAGGGAGGATGATTTCACTACCTCCCTGGTCAGGCCCTCCCAATGCCTGACAATCCCTTTTGTGGAGAAGTTCTTCCTGATGTCCAACCTGAACCTCCCCTGTCACAGTTTGAGTCCATTCCCTCTTGACGTGTTGCTGGTTGCCTGAGAGAAGAGGCTGTACCTTCCAGTCAGGGAGTTGTAGAGAAGGTCCCCCCTGAGCCTCCTTTTCTCCAGGCTAGGCCCCACCAGCTCCCTCAGCTGCTCCTCATATGACTTATCCTTTAGACCCTTTCCCAGCTTTGTTGCCCTTTTCTGAATGTGCTCCAGTGCCTCAATGTCTTTCTTGCAGTGAGGTTTCCAGAACCGAATCCAGGATTCAAGTTTTGGCCTCACCAGTACAGAGGGGCAATCACTTCCCTAGTCCTGCTGGCCACAGTACTTTTGATACAGGCCAGGATGCCATTGGCCTTCTTGCCTACCTGGGCATATGTTCAGCTGCTTTTCCTTTTCTCCTGGACCACTCTCCAGCCACTCTTCCCTATCCTATAGCAATGGATGGGGTTATTGTAACTGAATTGGAACGGAAAGGAACCAGCACTTCGCCTTGTTGAATCTCACATTGTTGATCTCAGCCCATTGATTCAGCCTATCCAGATCCTTCTGCAGAGCATTCCTACCCTCTAGCAGATCAACACTCCCACCCAACTTAGTGTCTTTCATGAACTTACCAAGAGGGCACTCGATCTTCTTGTCCAGATCATCAACAATGATATTAAATAGGACTGGGCCCAGTATTGAGCTGTGGGGAACACCACTAGGGACTGGCCCCAACTGGATGTGGCACCATTCCCCACCACTCTCTGGGCCCAGTCATCCAACCAGGTGTTTCCCAGTGAAGAGTGCACCTGTCCAAGCCATGGACTGCAGCCTCTCCAGGAGAATATTGGGGGATGCATGGGGACAGTGAAGCTTCCAGCAACCTATTGTTTAAATGCTAGACAGGCAGCCCAAAAAGTTCCAGGTTGGCCAGACCCATCTTGTTTGGTACACAAATAATG
This sequence comes from Coloeus monedula, assembly GCF_965178545.1. Taxonomy (NCBI): domain Eukaryota; kingdom Metazoa; phylum Chordata; class Aves; order Passeriformes; family Corvidae; genus Coloeus; species Coloeus monedula. Next base: position 150,899 of record NC_138801.1, on the reverse strand, counting down.
GTCAGAAATGCCCTGAGGGACAGCTTTGACAACTGCACTGCTTTGTTGTGACTAACATCTTCCTTGTTTCAGCAAAGATGAGTAAGTTATATTCAGCCTCCTCATGGAGCACCTAAACTTCTGTGTAAGACAATTCTTTGTCTTCATTCACTTGCTTTTTATAAGAAAAATTGCGTAACAGTGGCTTTACTGTCCTAGCAGTGGTTCCATCCTGTACTGGAGAGCATACTTCCATGAAAGAGAACTATGTTCAAGACTGACTCCCTGTTTTATTTTCTGCATTATGTTAGGTTCCTCTTTTCCTGCTTACCAGGAAGGTTACTCTAAAATGAGCTGTATGGCCCAGTATTTAAGACTGGGTTGAAATATATGTCCGTCCAGCTTACTTTTCAGAGCATACCAGCCCTAACATGTTCCAGAAAATATTTTGAGTATCAGGCTTAAAAAACCAGAAGCTGTTCAGTCATCCTTCTACTATCCAAGAATAAAGCTTTCATATACTCTTCCTGTGCCTATTCTGTAGAAGCATTGTCTTAATTTCCCAGTGGTAGATTGGTGTTTGTTAATTCAGTAAATCTCCATGCTGATTTTTCTTCCTAGAGATTTTACTTGTAATTTTTGTTTCACCTTAGATTGTTAATACTAACTCCTCAGTTTCGAAATTTCAGTTTCTAGTGGACAGTTTCTGAGGCTGATACCTAGGATTTATCCTGACATGTCTCTTAGCTGAACTCTTGCAGTATAATTTTGGAATGTTGAAATTTCATATGTCGGCATTTAGACCATGCACTAAAACTAGGCTTCCTTACCATGGTAAAGCAAAGATTTGTTTTTTTGAAAAGAATTCCTGAAACAAAAAAGAAATCCTAACAGTACTGTGATATTGGCTGAATATAGTGACTTCCAAGATGAATTTCTGATGATACACATAAAAGAGTGTCTTTATGAGTTCTGAGTGGTTTAGGCATGCTGGAACCAAAGTAGTTTTTTGTTTAAAGTAATGCTAGTGAATGACACTGGGCAGTCAGCTGTGAGAATGTCATTAGGTGTGTGAAGATATGGATGGTGCACGTTGGTGATAAGCACATCAGGGCTCAAAGTCTACACTGATCTATTGAAAGTATCACACTAAGCCTCTCAGAGGCCACAGATTCTGGCTCCAGGAGTCCTGTTTGGGAGACACTGAGCATTTGTGTGCATGTGTGGAACTTGGGCTGCTCCATGGAAAATGGAGTGTCAGAGGAATTGCAAAATTGAATTTGGGTGGTGACAAACAAGCCAGGACTGGTTGAAATTGTACTGACTGTCAGTATCTCTTCTTTGAAATAAAGAATGTTTCTGATTGTTTCCAGTCTTCTGGAGGAGAGGGGGAATAGAAGAGAAGGTGGCTCAGGAATGACATCTCATCAGAATATATTCCCTTTTCTCAACAGTTTATTTTAAATATAAACATGTCAGCATGAGTGTTTTATGTTTACCAAAATATATTTAGGCTCGCATTTATTTGTTCTTCTTTTAATACATCCTGTATTTTCCTAGGTTGATAGTTTTTCTGGAAACATTGCAGAATTCTGGCATCATGGAAGTCGATGTCCAAACTGTCAGAGACTTAAAAAGGGCTAAGATTCAGACTGTAGTTTAACATAACCAAACAGATAATCAACATTATTTAACTTCACATATTCTGGGGAGATGAGCGGTGGAGAGTGGTGTAATCTCATTTTATAGCACTCAAGACACATTTGTTGCTCTGTTAGTGAATTTCTAAGTGCAGCACACAACACAGGTGCTTTCTAGATGGTATAATCATAGCATGCCTCTTCCTAAAACCTTGTTAAAAGCATAAAGGTGTTAGGTCTTTCTTCCTGCTGTTACATTCCCCTTTTCTTCTTTACAAGAATAATTTTAGACAGAAAGAGAGAAATAGTATAGTGCAAGTAGTTGCATGGAAGTTGATCTCACTTGCTTTTGTCACTAAAGAAGGTATAAGAATGCGCTTGCCTTAAATCTGTCAGCAGGTCATAGCGCTTCCCCTGATGTACATATTCACAGGCAGTATTTCACCTGTGCTGTTTTTCAAACATGTAAGGGTTGTACTGGGTCTGGGAGCTTGATATGCAGTAAGCTGATGAAATTGGTAAAAATTGTGACGTTAGACAAGTGACTTCTGGCCTTATCAGGTGTGTGAGGTAGTCCTGCCATTCTTACTGTGAAAAATACGTGATTCTGTAACTAGTTGTATTAACTGAAATTATAGACTGGACCTGCTTAATGAGCACAGTTCAGTTCAGCATGCTTAAGAAGAAATATGGTCTCTAATCTTTACGTGCAGATTTAAATTCATTTTGTTCTAACCAAGCAAAAAATTTTCAGGAGGAATGCATTACAAATCACATCACTGTAAGAAGAAGCAGCTATTTGCTTGCGTGGACTGAACTGCGATCATATCTTTTAACAGTGGGCTTATTAGATGAATGTTTCCACAGTGACCAAATAAACTGTGGCTATTGCCACAGAGGAAGTAATAAAACTGAGTAACTTCTTTGATACAGGGTAAGGAAAGAGCTTCAGAGATGAGTTCCTCAAAGCTGGCAGAAACTAAAAATGCCGTTGTCATGGCATGCGGGAAAGGACCGGTAACATCTCCCTTGCACAGACAGACATCGAAGAAATTAGCAATTGTGGAACAGTGGCAGGTTATCAGCAGAAGGGTTGTCTGCTTCCATTTGGAGAAAAACTGTGAAACAATTTGAAATGCCTGCTTTGCCTGAGGACTTTGGTTTGTCAAATATAAGCTAACCCGGTAAAATGAGCTTAGTACCCAAATTTCTGAATAGCATCCGTGGCAGTTGCTGCAGAAGATTATTAAAACAAAACAATACAAAAAAATTAAAAAGCTTTCTTTGCAAGAATCAAGCTCACAGCATGGCAACAATGAAACTTGAATATAGTGAGAAACAGATCAGCCTTAAAAATGAACAGAAGAGTAACTACTGTTCAAAGGATGCAACTGGAACATTTCTACAGACATGGAAGATAAATTCACACAGTAGGGCCTTACTAACAGGGGAGGACTTCATTAAGTTCTTTTGCCTTTTTCCCATACTGAAAGAAATTCCTGTGTGATCAACATTTGAATAATGTACTGACTTGTATTTTTGTAACTCTCTGGGAGAGTTACGTTACTGCTTCCTGGTCACAGAAATTAAGTTGACAGAAAGAAAAGTAGCCTGGAAAGGAATGATTCATCACCTACTTGGAGTACATTACTTTGGGTAGTTAAAAGAATCCAGTACTGTCAGAAGAATAGAAATTTGAAATCATGAAATGGACCGTAGCTTTGTTAACTGACTTCACACTAAAACATAGTTGACAATGTTGGAATGTTGTAGAGAAGGAACTGAAAGGTATTCCCAATAAAGAGTAATAAGGAAAGTGATGGCTGAGCCATATGTGATATTTTGAAATGCTGTCATAGGTTTCTCCCTCCACCCCTTTCCATGTTTTTATCTGAAGTCAGAAAGCCTTCCCTTGGGGTGCACAGCAGGACACTGCAGCTTGAAACCTTCCAGCTTTTTTTGTGTGTCCACTGCTGTGCAATGACAGCAGTTATTTCCTTTGGATTTGTGCCTATTCCATTAAAATTTACTTAACATTGTAGTCCTTCATACCTTTTTGTCAGACTGGTACAGAGGAAAGGACCCATGAATGTCAAGTGAAGACTGCCTAAACTTGAGAAATAGCAGAAGTGATATGCATTGGGAGATTGAGATTTGTTGGAGTGCTGAGAACACAAGAGTGAGTGAGTACATAATAAAACACATGGAGTGAGGCAGCATGTCATATAATACTTTCTTCTAATTACCTTCTTTTACTATTAAGTGTTGGTCACTTTGCCCTTTTAAGCTTCTTTTCTGTAAGTCGTAGTAACTAAATAGCTATTTCTCTGTGCACATTTCAACATGGTAACAGTAAATTCACTTTCATGTTTAGAGGGAATAAAATGTTAGGTTTGTATCTAAATTACTAACTTTTTGAGTTTTTTTTTCCAAGGCGAAAGACTACATGAACTTATGTTTTTAAACTGAGAGGGAGGATTAAATAATGATTTCTCTTTCTGCTTTCATAGACTTTCCTCACAGTTTCTTTCTTGCTTCTGACAGGTAGTGATTGACTTCAAAAAAATTATTGTTTTGTTACATCACAAAATAAATAACTACACTTCCAAGAAAGTAAAATTCCTAGTTAGCACTGCCAAAATAATTACTTTCTTAAATTTCTTTCAACTTCTATTGAGAATTTTTTTTTGTTAATTTCTCTAAAAACTTGTTTTTCCAGATTATCTTTAAGAATTGAGCCAGGTAACAGCTCTCCTCGACTGGTTTCCTCCAAAGAAGATCTTGCAGGTATAAAACATCATTTGAAAATTTGAATAAGGAAATAATTTTAATTACAGAAATCCTCCACTGAAGTATATGGGAAAATCCAGAGGTACATCAGTAGCATGAGTCAACAAGAAGGATTGCTGACTTGTATAAAAACATTTCCAATTCAAGGGATGTCAGAGGGTATTTGCTAGCATTGAAACAGATGTCAGATTGCAGGATTTTTTTTACAAATGCTTGAATTTTCATCATTATTTAATAAGTGAAGAAAAAAGACCCCTCTTTTGGTACAAAAAAAGCAGTGCAGTGAATAACACAGGAAATTCTCCTTTCAGGTTTCCATGTGATCACATAAATTTGAGACAATTTCATTGTGGAAAGCAGGAGGGCAAAAGATTCGTAATAGCTGCTAGCAACATCTGAAAACTAGAGTACCATCCATAAGTTGACAAAAACGAATCTGTTTATTGCTATGACCAGACTAAACAAACATCAGGCTACATGAAATGTACTTCCTGCTATAGGAGCCATTATCTCGAAAGCTGTTCTGTTTTGATTTCTTGAACCTGAATGGCCAATTTTCTGTCCCATTATGTAAAACCATGTGTGAATGTAAAAACCCATGGCGTCCAGACCACATCTAACATGCAGTTTCAATTGGCATTCAAAATGTCTTTTTTTCTCACCAATGAAAGGCAAAGTAAGTGAGAGAAAGAAAAAGGAAGATGCTAAATATTAAACGAAGAAAAATCCCATGTGTTACTCCTCTGCCTCCCAGCTCTTCATGTTGGCTGCTGTAAAATGACCAGTCATTTATAGGGAACCTCCTATAGGTTCACACAAACCTTGTGTTTGCTATGCCCAGAGTCAGATAAACATTTGACCTGGTCTTCCATTTCTCTAGGGAGGTGCTTTCCTTTTCCCTGCTTGATGCTCAGTGGTATTAATTGCTGTGTACAATATCAAGAAATAGTTCACGGGATAATTTTTGTAAACTTAGATGAGTTCAAAAGTAGTTCTTAATGAACACTTTCTTCATACAGAAATGCATTTGGAAGTTAACTTCCCCACAGGAGCCATCACAGTGTTGTACTCTGTATCTGTGTCTGGAAAGGTGTTGTACCAGGCTTCTGCTAAGCAGTGCCCACTGCATCAAGGCTATCTTTCCAAACCCAACCCCCTGCCAAAAAGGCCAGTAAGCTGGGGATGGGCAATGGGTTGGGAGGGTACATTGCCGGGACAGCTGAGTTAAGCTGCCCAGAGAGATATTCTGTATCATATGACACGCTCATCAGTAGAAGCTAAGAGAAAGCAGGGAGCAAGGCATTTATTATTAAGGTGTTCATCTTCCTAAGCATCCACTGCAATGCTTGGGCTAGGCCATGATTGCTAGATCATTGCCCACTGATGAGAAGTAGAGGATAAATTCTTCTTTTGATTTCTTTTGCTTCTGCACACAGTCATTGCTTTTTTAAATTAAATTGCCTTTCTCTCAACCCACAAAGGTTTTGTATCTTATCTTCTTCACCCTGTCCTGTGAAGGGTGGGGAGTAATAGAGCAGCTCAGTGAGCACCTGACAGCCTGTAAAGGTCAACCCACCACATTTTGTCACATTTTCTTCTGCTTTTGTGAGGATTTGGATTTTCATACTTGAGACTTGAAACTAAGTTATTGCTTCTCATATGATTACATCTTTCTCACATATGTAAAGCAGACATACAAGTAAACTTCTTTGTTTTCTGGCTTTTGCTTTGTATTGCTCATGTCTCCATGCTCAGCACTTGGGCTTTGATGTTAACACTTCATTTATATGATTATGGAATATAGCTTCAGTCATAGCAGCATAGTATGTGATCATTGCCAGTACTCTGTAAGTCTTAATCAAGGGCTGAGAACTCTATTAGAACTGTATCAGAACTCTAGTGGAAGGCAAGTAATACAGCATGATACTGCAGTGAGCTCAGCTGGAGTCCACAAAAAATGGTTGGGACTACATTGAGGAGTACCTCCTTCATTGAATATGTGATCCTATAGTATCTGGCAGTATTAGGAGGGTAATTTTCCCTTTTGAATCTTCAGTACCCCTAAGTGCTCTGTAAGATTGCTTTTTTCAGAGTGAGAATTAGTGTGATGACTAGAAACCAAGTGCTGAGTCATTCCTATTGCTCCATTCTTCTGTTAGTATTTCCTTCGAAAGCTTGACCCATTTGTGGACTGCTGTATTTCTTGCTCAGCTAGAGAGTTTTCACTTACTGCCAGTTAGACAATGAATGCCATCAGAATTTTGTAATACCCACAGGAATTTTTCAGTGAGCTGCACCTGTGTGGCTGCAAAAATGCTACTAAATGGAATCCAGTACATTTTACTGAAAATAAATCTTACTGAAAATTTTATTCCTGGTGAAGGTTCATTAAGTAAGTTAGCATGAATTCAAATTTAAATTTAACTAAGCATGAAGGCAATAACTTATTGTTTATTTCACAACAGTAATAAATAGGAGTGTAGCCATATGTTAGTCTTGAATAATTCTGAACTAAAATACTCTGATATCAGTAATCAGATATTTGAACATGGAAGATTAAAAATGGCACATTTGCAGGTATTGCTGTCAATTTTATTTGGATTCAAATTATAGCTTGACATTAATTCCACTTCGGACATTGTGTGCCAGAAGGAAGTCCTTTGTAGTTGGTAAGATACTATGATAATAGATGATCTCAAAATATTTTGGGCAGTAGTTTAATGTCAATAGTATAAGGCATAGGAGTCTGATAATAGTGATTTTAAGTTAAAATAAAGGTTCTTAGCCCATAAGGTCAGTCATCAGTTCAGTTGTCTCGATAGTCCAAAAGTTAATACATTACTAATAGCAATAAGTCTAGTTCTGCCTGTGACATGCTGCCTCCTTAAAGATCAGCGTGTGTTTCCAGAGACAGGAAAAAAGCTCAATGTCATTGGTAATAATTCCAAAGTCTATAATGGGATTAAGTGCAGGGAATAGTGTCATCTTTGTGTTCTAAAATACAATTGAATGTGTGGATGGTGGAAATGGATTTTACTTGCCAGCACTGTGAATTTATCTTCTACCCAGTTTTCTGTCTTTCAAAAGAATATTAACAGTTTACTCTAGCCAGGGACATTGTGGGTTTCTTTTTTTCCCCTTGAAGTATCTTTATGAGTGTGAGGCTCAATAGAAACAGTTAAATCCTCCAGCATTTCTATTTGCAAAATGCTGGAGAAAACCATGTGTCCATTTTCCACTTCTTTTGCCAACTAGTTTTCCAGTAAATTCAAACACAGGAGGCAGGCATCTGATTAAAGGGACTGTCTCACAACAAGCTATGTTTTGTATATTAGTGGCTAAGAGGGTCTCATTCAATTACCAAATGCATATATAACTGTGAATAGTGCTTTCACAGTAAGATTTCATGTCTTCCATAATGCTGCAGAGATTCTTGTCTATCACAAGTAGCATTTAAGAAGGAGCTTTAAGCAGTTTAGTTGAATGCTTTCAGGAACAGTGTGATTCACACAGCTTCCTTGGCAGCAACTTAAGTCTGTTCATTCTGCCTTGCTGTGGTTTGAGAGAGAGAGAGAATGTAGCTGGAGAGCTTATAGTATGCTAACTGTTCACAGTTTCCAGTTGAATTAGCTGTAAAAGACATCTGTGTTCCTGCAGTGTTGGCTGAAAGGTGCTTGTCATTTATGGTATGGCTGTTGGGTTGTTTTGGAAGGTGTAACTCAATACATTTTCCCAGAACAAAGGAAAAGATTTAATGCAATATATGGTAAATGTAAGCCTTCTAAGCAACTGACGTTTCTCAGAATTCGCACATCGTGTAGCTCAGTAGAGAAATGTTCTCTTATGTATGTCCTTTCTCATCATGTTATTTGGAAAAGTTCAGGGTGCAGTGCTAATCAGAATATAGAAAGTGGTTTTACTCATTCTCTGAAATATAGCATATTTGTTCTGTCTTGAAAAGCAATATAAAAAGTTAAAATAATGTGAAAATAATTACCATATCCAGAAAATTATATCTAATACCAAGTGACTCAAAGACTGGTCTTAACAATTCTGTGATTTTTAATGAACCCCTTCATTAAAGTTAACATCTAGCATTCAATTTTAGCAACAGCCAGGCCTGTGCTGTGAGTAGCCCTGATTTTGGGGTATCAACTTCCATTGGTGTCTGGTTCCTGACATTGTTTTGCAGTAGTCAGGGATGGACCCTCACCCCCTCCTTTTTTTTTTTTTTTTCCTTTTTTTTCTTTTTTTTTTTTTCTTCTTCTTTTTTTTTTTTTTTCCCCCAAGTAGGTCTTGGTGTAATTCTTGAGAGGAGAATAATTAGACCAGAGGTTTTGTTACCATCATACCAGGAAAGTGGAGTAATTAATCTGAAACAGATATATTCTCTTGTTTCTGGGGTAAAATTCAGCCCATTGTGTTAAGTCCATTCAGCTTTGAGACCTAGCTCATAAAGAACTTAGAATATATATTTTAATTAATTAGAAGAGGCCAATTATTGGATATAGAGTATGTGATATATAGGAGTTTAAAATGTAGAAACAGATGGAAGAAAGTCTGGGGATGTTTGTACATTTGTAACCCTCTAAAGTAGCTATACTACATTAGTGATATCTCTACAGCAGTTCAGCATTTTAGAATAAAAAAAGCCCCACACCATCATTTTCCATGTAAACACTGAGTTTGACATTTAGTTTTGCCATTTGTTTTACTGGTTGCTTTGGCAACTAATAAATAGTTTGTGTTAAGTGCTTTAGCAGCCAGTCACTCTGGAAATGAGGATTGTCTAATCCTTGTGCAAGTTCTTGGTCATTGCTTCATGTGTACTATGTCTGCTTTTTTTACACAGGACTTAAGGTAGAAATGGAAGAACTAAGTTTTCTTCACATAAATTTACAGACTGTTCAGAAAACTTTACTCTTTGGTTTCCAGTCCCTTCCTCTGTGATACTTTCCTGAGAAACTTTTACAACTCACTGGAGTATTTTTGAAACAAATCAATACCAGACAAATCTGTGGATTTGACATGTTATCGACCACTAAATCCAGCTGGAATTAGTGTACTGTGTTTTTTTTTTTTAACATACCAAAGCTTCACAAAAATAGTAGAAAAATATTCTATCAAAACAAAGTTTCCAGAGAGAGAATGATTGTGCTCAGTTTTTAACTTTATTGCTTTCTATTACTTTCTGTGACTTCCTTACCAAACAAGTCTAATGTCCCAGTTCATTGATGCTTATTTTAACTGCCAAGCTATCATCCTGAGGAATGTTACAAATATAAACCAGCCAGAGGACAAAGGGCTTTCCTGCCTTGTTTTTTGGAGGTTCAGTTGGCTTTGGTTGTTTGGTTTTGACTCTTTTCACAGCTGTCACCTGAAATAGTTTCTTTTAAAAGTTGGGGGGTTTTTTGATGGTTTGGTTAATGTGTTTGGTTGAACCCAAACTTCAGAGTTTCCCTGCAGCTATACTCTCATGATGGATATGTCTTAATTGCCAATCTAGATGTCACCCAAGCCCATATAGTGCCTTGCAGATCCAACTGCAAAAACTTCAGCATTTTTGCTGAAGTGTAAGTCTGGATTTTGTGCATTCCACTGGTACAGAGTAAGTAACACAAATGCTGACAATTAGTGATTCCATATAAGTGACACTTGAAATTGAAAATATCACTTCTATCCGGGAAGCATTTGAAGGAAATACACTTAAGTGTGCTTACTGTGCAGTCAGAAGTGTGTGTGTGTGTGTGTATGTATGTGTGTGTGTGAGTGACAGCTTTTGGGGAGCTTGTAGGAGTATGGGGAGGTGCAGTCAAGGACTCAGATTCTTGTTTTTAGTTTGCTCTTGTCTTAGAAGCAGCCATAATGTACATGTCTCTTACATGTTGTATGCATTAGTAGGCTTTTGTTGAATTGTAAAGCAATACTCTGAAAATTAAAACTGTTCTTTTACAATAGCCATTATTCTAGATGTAATTTTTTCTGTCATTCTTGATTCTATGCACAAAATTCATCTAAAGTTATTTATTGTGTGTTTTGTAAGTAGGTCTTTCTCTTTGAAAGTTTTAATTATCATACACTGGTTACAATGAAAACAGAGTAGTAAAAATTTACAGTGGAGATTTAACTAGAGAGTCTGTGGCTTGGAACGTCTTTATTAAGTTTTAGAAACAGAGCTGGTAAGTATCTGATTTACTTCTTAACTGCTCACCAAAAAATAATGAATAGTTGAGACTGTTCTGCCTTCCTGAAAAATCACTCAGTTCTTCGTCATATAATATGCAACTCATTTTAAATTTTTAGTTTGCATATCTAGTACTGGTTTATTGATACGTTTTTAGTGGAGAAAAATTGTGAACTGTAACTCCCTCACCCTGTTGCTTTTTTTAAAAGCTCTGGGGACTGTAAATGTTCACATGTTTTACTGAAGGATTGCAAAAGTAACATTCATTTATAACATTTGAAGGATTATTCATGGAAAAATTATGCAAAGGAAAAAACAGTGAGATCCTTTGGGATATGTGTAAACTTTTCCAAATGTTCTTGCCACAGATCTCTGAACAGCACTCGGCTCGCTCTGATGAAGTTGTCTCACGTTCCCTAATGCAAACAAATTTTTAATAACATTTTAATATTTTTATACCTCATTCCTGTGCATGTCAGCATAATCTTGAAAATGATGCTGAGAAATAATGAAAACCAAACTAACCCTTGTTCATGCCAGCTGACTGGAAAATCCTGCTAATAGTGCTTTGTCTCCATGAAAGGCAAAATAACAGAATAGCAATCATGGTAACAGTATGCACTAGGAGTGGAGCCAGAAGAGTAAAGACAAGAGTTAGCAGTAGCAGATGACTTCACTTATTGGAAAAAGGGGCAAAATAACTCAATCCCAAATGAATTTAAATATTGGAATTTTGTTATCAGCAGTGTCAGGCATAACTTCCCCAGCTAATTGCTCAGCAGTCTGGTATGTCCATAAACATCCCTTGGTCTGTGCAGTTTTCATCAGTATCTCACTGCTTACCCTCTTTGGCATCCTTCTTGGCATGGGCTCTCTTTGTCTCTTACTCCTTTACAGAAATGAGGTCATCTGCCCTCTGCCCCATAACTCTTGCTGACACTCACTGCACCCCAGATTTCTTGCTGAACTGAGTGTAGTTGGCTGAGGAGAGCTCTATAAACTTCACCGTTCTTCTTCATGGACATTTGGCAGCAGAGCAGATGCAAAGACTTTGTAAAGGTGTTTGAGTTCAAATTCTTTTTACCTTAGCACAGAGCTAACAGAGCTAAACTGTATGTAGATTTCCTTCTCTTGCCTTGGAGATGAGGAGGATGCAGAACTACATTGAAAATGGTCACTCCAGACATAATGATACCTGCACAGTTGCTATTTCTGTTTTCATCTGATCCCACAAAGCATTCTGTTTTCTGCCATTGGGATCTTCACTAAAGACAGCTAACGGAATTTGAAAAAGTCACAAAATCACGGCATAGTTGGAAGAGACCGCAGTGGGTCATCTAGTCCAAGCTCCCTGCTCAGGTAGGGTCATCCTACAGCACATGGCACAGGATTGTGTCCAGATGGCTCTGGAATACCTCCAGTGGAGGAAATTCCACAGGCTCTCTAGGCAGCCTGTTCCAGTGGTCTGTCAACCCAGGTCCATTTCCTTCTTTCACAGGACTGGTGCAAGCAATTGTGATTGCCATATGCAATAGCAAGGAAGCCAAGCTGGACTGTTGTCTTAAGTTGTAAGACTCTTACACCTATTTCCACGAATTCTGTCACCCTTGACACATCACACCTTAAGCCTGGCAATATTTTTATGTGAACTGAAATTTTATTCCCTAATATTATTTTCATATTATTCATAATATTCCCTAATATTATATTACAATCTGAAATGTGGAGTCCTTTTAGACATACTGCATCATTTGTTTCAGGGGTAGGGGGGCTTTCAGGGGTAAACTTTTTCTGTTCTGAAGCTGTCCAGGTAATAAAAGCTCTTGCTGAAATCAAGCAATTATCATCTTTATAATGATCAGTCTTTAAATAGTTTCATGTTGCAATCATATTAGTGTAAATTTCAGTCCATGCTCTCTAAAGGAAGGGAGAAAAAAAGGGAGCGTAGAGTGAAAAGTCTCTAACTGTTTTTTCTTGCTAGATAATATCTCTTAATCTTGGTAGGTTTTGATAGTAACATTTGAGCCTACCTGGAGTCAAATCCAGCCATCTCTGGTTTTGTAATGGCTTGATTGTGTCAGCATTGGACTTGTTATTTTGCTGTTCTTTCTGATAAAGTAATTTTGGTGCAGTCTCATGCTTTTATTTTGTTGCGTATCAATGTTTTGGAATGAAGTTAATCGAACTGCTTTCAGGTCACTGCTTCTCCACAGTGAGAAACTTAAACTTTTAAACTATTATGTGTTACAATATTTAACAGTTATTTTTACATGTGGTGCAGTGTCTGTGTGAAAAAGCACTGTACTGCACTGATAGTCCTTTAGAGCTGTGCCTTAAGATTGCTACTCTTTCACAGGCTGTGGTTTCAGTAGCTTGTTAAAAATAATACTTCAGTAGCATTCAGTGAATTTAAAAGAACTTGATGTCATCCACTTGAAAAAAACTTAATGTAAATCAGGATTGAGAACTGGCACCAGAAAGACCTGAATGACACAGCAGGAAGCAATATAAAAATGAACAAATCCTGCAGCCAGATTAAGGGACAAGCTTCAGGGTGGGCACATTAACACTGAAGTTTATGCTAAATTTCAGGTGAAACTTGCTGATACATGCTCATAATTTTCAGGGAAATTTTCTTTTAGCTGCCCCTATCTTTGTACTGGGTTTCAGTTCCAATATATTTTAGGCTTCTTAGCAGGTAATAACCACCTCAATAGTCCTAAGTATTTTTCTGTTAACAAATTGAAAAGTATCTGATGGAAAGGCACTACAAACAGAGCTTGTAGAGCAAACTCCTATTTTTGGGAACCTAGTCCATCGGAAGAACTGGAGGTTTTCAAACTAAAGAACTTACAATTATTTCTGAAATTCTGAATGCATTTGTTTTGTGTCTGCATAAATTTTACTTTGTAATGAAAACCCGTGGTGAAAGACTTTAGGGAAATGTATATTCTTGCTACTAATGCAGCAGATAAGATTTTTCAGGCCTAATGGTGAAATATGAATCCATACAGTTTTTACATTAAACTAGGCAAAACATAATTGCGCTCATAGTCATACTTTTTCTGTCCTAATTTGTGCTTCACCTCCATGGCAGAAATGGAAGATAAACTGCTTTGGTTTTAGGGAAGAAGCTTCCAGTGTTGTGTTACAGCCAAAATGCATCAAGATTTTAGTTGCATGTGCAGCAAGAACATTGTACTCGGCAGTCTCCAACCTCCCAGATGTGTGTCTCTGGGTGAATCTCTGGATGAAGCAACGACTGAAAGTGCATTTTTAAAAACTGCATGTGGCCATTAAGTATAAGACCTTCCCTGAAGCTGCATATGCCAGTGACTGATGCTATGACTGTTGTATTTCACAAATTCTCAATTGTGTGATGGTAGCAAAGACAGGCAGGCAAAAATGCTGTCCTGATGGTATATATGAATGAGGAAGAAAACAGGCTTAAAAACGGTTGTGTCTTTGTTCTCCTTCTAAATTGATGATCTGATGAATAATACTACTGATGATTCCTCTAACAAACTTGTCCCTCCTCTCTGTATTGCTAAAAGTTGTTTTGTCTTTTTGCTTGTCTTGGGGCTCCCTTCATTATTAATTAAGCAGCATAATGGGCTGTTTGCTCAAATGTGGAGAACACTCTGTGGATTAAATCTTTCCACTTACTGCTAGGGAAAACCCTTTGCAGTATTTCCTAGTTACAACCCAGCTCACAGTGAAATTCTAGAGTCTAGGCTGTGGGAAAATAAAAATACAAGAAATTTGGAATTAATTTTTGTGTTTCATACAACTTGATGTAAGTCTATATTGCAGAGTGAGTATGGACAGTAAAGCATATTGCATTTATTTGGTTTGGGGTTTTTTTGGCTCTTACTGGGACAAACTCATTACTGCTTCTCCTATTTCTTCTTGCGTCTCATGAATCCTCTGTTCAAGGCAGAGGAAGTTGATACCTTCCGTGCTTCAGGATAGAGAGAGTAGCCTATATAACAAATAGAAAAAGAATGTCTCAAGTAGGGAGAGACTCACAAGGATCATTGAGTCCAACTTCCTGCTCCTTGCAGGGCTACATCAAACTATGTCACTAAGAGTGTTAGCCAGACTCACCTTGTACTCTGACAGGCTTGCTGCCATGACCACTTCCCTGGGAAGTCTTGTCTCTCAGACTTTAACTTTTTCTGTTAAAAGTTCATGTTCACATCCTGTTGTCAAACTGTGCAGTGGAATGTTGATGTTTTGGATTGGTTTTGAGGTTTTTTTCTGTTTCAGTTTATTACTTACTTGATGCCAGACACCTTTTGTAAAGATTCTGATGATGATTGTACATGGCCTTTCACATCACAAAGTTTCTTCTTGTGTCAACCTCTTGGGTGCGTTTTGGTTAGAGTCCAGAAGCTGACTAAGCTGAGGTTGCTGGAGCCTCCAGGAAGTGATTCTTGTAATGTAGACGGAGGTCTGTTCTGCTGGTGCCTGGACTGTCCCAAGGAGAAGGATATGGGGCACTCTCATCACAAGCACCAATGCCACAGCTAGATGTTTAAAAGTGAAATCTCAATTCCTGTGAAGCCAAGAATAGCCTGGCATTTACTGAGGATGATGGTAGGCCTTGTTTTCCACTGTGTTGCAAAGTTCACTGCCTGCTTTTTGCAAACAGCATCAAAGAGCTGGAACAAAACCAGTTTGTCCATGTTTTCTTTGAGGCCTCATAAAATCGGTAAATTGAGAGGAAGAATGATTGCAGTGAGACATCTCTAGAGCTCATAGATGTTTGAGAAGTAATGCATCTGTCTGGCCATTAGGTATATGAAAAGCCCCTGCTTTCTCTTACATGCTCAAGCTGTGAGTCACTATGAGCAGATTGTTTACAGTTTATTCTCAACTTGAAGCTGTGAACAAAATTCAAAACACGTGTGAATGTTCCTGTTCACACCTGAAGTACAAACTGACGTTATGACTCTGCATATTACATTTTGGCACATCCAGCTGTTTTAAGGATGCCAAGAGTTTTTGGAGTTCATTGGTAAAAGTATGAGCAAAACCGTTTTAAAAATTACTTCCAGGGAGTTCAAGATTATGAAGATGAATTTGTAACAAAAATGGATGGTGTGACCCTAATGTGCAAGAAACAGTGCTTCAGAAATGGTGCCTTTTGGTTATCTGTAAAAATTCATTTTAATCAGTGCCTAAACACACCAGCCAATGAAATTTCTGGGATTTGCATCAGTTCAGTGTTAAATAATCTCTGTCTTTTAGGTCCATCTGACTTGTCAGCAATTATGAAATTCAGCAGGAGACCCACATGTCCTGATGCCTCAGTAGCAGCAAGTCTATCTACACCTCCTGTACCAAGGCACCGGAAGAGTCACAGCCTGGGAAACAAGTGCGTGATCCCAGTGTCTCATGCTCAGGCAGTTACATGTGTCATAAAGATTTAAGATAGCAGCAGAACATGGTAGTATCTGTCCTTTCCATTTCTTGTATTGCAAGAGTGTTTCAGGCTTTACTATGTATTCTCTCGGTTTTCTCTTGACACTTTCGTTACTTTTGCTGACTCTATCCTCTGCTAGTGCCAGGCATTGGCAATACTTGAAAGCTGCTTATCCGCTTTGGTCTGTGGATTCCTGGTGTGTCTCCTTTTCCTGGGTTTCTGCTTTTGCTGCCACCAAGGGTGTTCAGGTTTTGTATGGAGAGGAGTCAAAACATTTACAACTTCCCAGCTGCAGAAATTTAATAACTGTTACTGACAAAGAGAAGTAAAATCTGAAACTTGTTTAGGTAGTAAAGGAGCATATGTACAGTAAGTGGTAGTGTATAATTGCCTCCTCCTTAATAACCTGCTGATGAGGCAGAGGCTGAGTGGGAATAATGTGAGCCAAGGGTGGCTGTTAGATGACATAAGAGGGATTTCATGTTCTTCTCTTCTTCCATGTTGCAGTATGATGTGTCAGTTGAGCGTCGTGGAGAGCAAAAGCGCCACGTTTCCCACGGAGCGGCCGCGGCACCTGCTGGATGACAGCGTCCTGGAGTGTCACAGCCCAGCGCGGGGCCACGCGCCCAGCACGCGTCTGCCCAACGGCCTCTCCATAGGTATCGTCTGCGGGGGGGGAACACCCCTGCTCCTGTCCCAGGGCGCTGCAGACTCACAGATATCTGAAAAAGTAGGGAATTAGGAAGATCATTAGTTGCCATGCAAAGACTGATTGTTTTCATGGAAGAAAGTAGATCAGAACTGCTACCTGGTCAACGTTACCTCAGCTTTCCTCAGTTATCCACTGATGCTTTTGGTAAAAGTGGCATGAAGGAAGATTGGTTTTGTAGATGCTCGGTATGTGACACAAAGTGTTTGTCAGCTTTCACAAGGGGAAAAGTGGATATATATTTTAAAAGCTACATTTACACAAAGAAACCTTTAATTTTAACTATATATTTTAGAAGATATGAGAATTGTTTGGCTGTACTCTCTGAGAATTAAAAAGAAACGTAAAAAGAACACAATATGGTATTATAATTAATAAAACAATTATTATAATATCAAAAAAGTGATCAAGAATATGTGTTCTAAGCAAGACAAAGCCACCTTTTAAGAGACTAGGACTATTTCTAGAATAGGAAATTGACTGTGAAAGATAGCACATTACTTGGATGAGAGTTAGACACTGAGATGATCTTTGCACTTCTGGAAATACAGGCACAGCTCACTGTGTTAAAACAGAGCATTAGAACATCAGTCCTGGGCTAATTAAAGCTGTGAGCCAAATAGTTATGCCACAAAAGGAGGGACAAATTGGTGATGGTCTTGGAGGAGAAATAGGAGCTTTAGTTATGAATACCATCATACGTATTTTTAATAACTGCTAGCAGCAGCATACTGCTGACGTACCCTTTATTAGAGTTGTGTTTGTGTCTTGAAAATGAACTGTGATACCATATCTAATAACTTCAGTCGACTTATGGATATTGTGGTACAAATACTGTCTTACAAAGGAGCTGGATTTTATGTTCCTGAAGTGCTCAGCTTCTGAAGTAAAAGCATGATGAAAATTAAAGTAATGGTATTAAAACACAGCAGTAACGTGAGTTAAGAGTGAGATACTATAAATGAAGTGGCTCATGTAAGCCTCTTCCAACTAAAGATTTTACCATGAACTCTAAACACTTCTACTTCAAAACATGATTTGAGTAAATGGTGTCCACAGTACTATATAAAAGAGTATTCTGGTGATCCACATACATTGGCTTTGTATTTTCCCATGGGTGGTTTTCTTACTCCTTCTCTGTACTACTCTCTTTCTAGATAGCAGTGAAAGCTCAGAATTTAGTGAGGAGCTGCCGTCAGGGCTTGAAAGGTGAGTTAGTCTTCATGTACACTCACTGAGCACTCTACAGACTTAGCTAAGAAATTCAAAAATGATCCCTAACATAGGTAAGCCCTAAATCAATAGTTATTTTTATCAAATTATTGATTAGTTAGGGAAAAAGTGGCAAACATTTTGAAATAAAGCACTGTAAAGGTATTGGACCTGAAAAGATTGGGAGCTATCTCTGTCATGTGTACCAAACCCTAACTGTTGAAGTCTCAAACTAGAATTTCCCTCACCAGATATTTGCATTCACAAACAGGGGTCGTTTATATGCCACGCTGGGGCCTAACTGGAGGGTACCAATCCGAAATTCTCCTAGGAGTCGAAGCTGTGTCTACAGGTACAGTTCGGGGTCTACCTCTTTCATTGTATGGTGCTAAACTTCAGTTTGGGTCTTTACGCTTTCCTAGTGTAATGTATTTTGTGTCCAAATATCCTCATATGACCATAACAATTCACAAAGTCTCCCCTTCCTGCTTGTAAAAACTTCTGCTAATGATAAAGCAGGGTTATGGCCTATTCAGATGAAATTCAGTTTAGTTATTGATTTAACTAATGGTGTCTGGCTTCCATTTTGCAGAAAACTAGTCTTTACTTAGGGTTTTATGAAACCTTTACAGAAGCAGGTTTGTCATGAAGGCCATCTTTGACTCCTGTGACAAGTAATGACATTAGAAGGATACTTCTTGACCCTTTCCCACAATCTATTTCCTGATTTACAGGACAGCTACCCATAACATCTGTTTGTGTCAGAGAGCTATAGTATGGTGTGTTGATTTTGTTCAGTAAAAGGGTATTACCTTGGACCTCAAGTAAGAGAGGGAACATATGCAAACCATATGTTGCAGGCACTCACAGTGTTGCTAGTCACTAAGACATGGACTTTCCAGAAGCAGGTAATCCATTTACAGACCAGAGAGAGGTGACACAGAAAATTTTATATAGTTTGAGGGATAAAAATCATTCCTTGCATATATACCTAACCTGAACTTGATAAATTCTGTGATGCTAGCAAGTGATGACTTATGTTTGAACAGTTAAGAAAATAGGGCCCTGACTCAGTATTCTGCAAATACTGTGATTTAGTTGCCGTTTAAATCCAGTCAGATTTTATTTGGTTTAAATTAGTTTGCTTCAGCCATTGTAGAAGTATTGATATAATGTATAAATGTAATTACAGCTGCTTTACCTGCTAGTAACATCTGATAGCAGTACAAGCTAGAGGTTAGACAAGAGTAAAAATGCATACTTTATAAATTCATAAAGGAATAAATTTTGGAACAGTATTTAAGCTATTGTACCTGCTCCTGGAAAATAGTTTTTTAACATGACCATGGTAGATCTGTTTAAAAAACATACACAAGCTAGAAATATAAAATGTAAGAAGATAAAAATGTGAAAAGCCTATTAAATCCACAAAGAAGAATTATTCCCTAAAATACATTTCTTATGTTTATCCACTGTCAAGTAATTCTAATGCTTGTGGTCATTCTTCCTTTTCTGAAACCTTCTACTGCCTCTTTTTGAAAGATCCTGGTTCCTATTTGATAGCTAGGTTAGGAAAATACGTATTCTAGAGTCACATTTCAGATGATACAGTATATGCAAAGCAGTGCAGGATAGATATCTTTAGAGCTAAATTATATTGCTTACTTACTGTCCTTATTTGTCTGCTCAAATACAATAGAGGAATGCTTTGTCTCTCCAGCCCAACGGGCACGTGTAGCTGCACAGCAGGTGGTTCCACAGGAGTCATTACCATGGAAGGGCCTTTAAGAAGAAAGACACTGCTCAAAGAAGGCAAGAAACCTACTGTAAGTGATTCTAACTATAATTATTCCTATGATCGCAATTCATTAGCGGCTGTTTTAATTTTCAGGATTACATTAAACCTGCAGCTTGATACCACATGAAACAACGGTTTTATCAATTGTAATCTTCTGATCAAAGTTATAACAAGGTTGTAACATTTGTGTGTCATTTGATCTACAGCGGTTTTGCTTCTCCCTGCATTTGCAAGTCACGTTTCTAGCTGTAACAGCAGAGCAGGAGTGAAGCAATTGTGTAACCAGCAAGCAGTGTTGTGAGGGCAGAAATAAATCTTGTGGCACTGCCTGATGACCCAGAGCATCCTGATACTTTCCAGCTAAATAACCCTGACAAAGGTAGATATTGCAGGATGGATAATGTCTGCATTACATTTCTGTGACAGGAGGTAGATTAATAACTTTTAACAAGTTTGTAGATTACAGAACTTGCAGTGGCACTCATAAAAGACTGAAGAGGGAGATCTTCAATAGAGAATTTTCAAGGGAGGGTGCAAATTCAATTGAACATATTTCTACAATATATTTTGGTGCTTTTGTGGTATCTCATTAAAATGAAAAGGCTGCAGGGCAGCCACCCATAGCACCAAAGTCATGGCAATTCATAGGTAACCTGAATTCATGGGTTTCACATGGTTCTAGTCCTATGCATTTGGTAATTTCTTTGTTTCCTGTAGAGTTGATTTCACATGCAACCCAGTTTAGTTTGGAGCTAAAAGATCTGAAGAATTGCAGAGTTCTCAACTCAATATTTTTTTTTAATCAAAAGTCTAAGATATGTCCAGCAGGAAGCAACACACTATTCTACTCTGAAACAATCAGTACTGACACTTTTATGAGATAGCCAACTAAGTAG
This sequence comes from Coloeus monedula, assembly GCF_965178545.1. Taxonomy (NCBI): domain Eukaryota; kingdom Metazoa; phylum Chordata; class Aves; order Passeriformes; family Corvidae; genus Coloeus; species Coloeus monedula. The sequence continues at coordinate 130,263 of NC_138801.1, read as the reverse complement.
GATTGTATTCACAGCCAGCCATCAAAATTTAGGTAGCTGGGCTGATTTACACCAGGAGACGCTCTGTATCTCCATTCCTTGCTTCTGAAATTAACTTTGGTAGTACCTGGACTTGCCTGTGAATAGATTTTTGAAATGTCAGAGATATGCAGAGTTTTTCCTAATTTTTTTCCTTTTTCATTCAGCTCTCCTCGTGGACTAGATACTGGGTTACGCTTTCAGGATCAACTCTTCTGTACTTCGGAGCAAAAGCTTTAAGAGGCACTGAAAGAAAACATGTAAGCTTTAAATTTATTCTAAAAACAGAAACTAAATACCCGTAAGTAGATCTGGAAGGGCATCCAAAGTGTACTTTCTGTTCCAGGCTAAGACATATTTCTGCACAACTTTTACAGTCAAAAGTTAATCTCTGCTACAGTCTCAGCTATGACTGACTTGTCTGTCTTTTCCAGTATAAATCTACACCTGGGAAAAAAGTCTCCATTGTGGGCTGGATGGTGGCACTGCCTGACGACCCAGAGCATCCTGATATTTTCCAGCTAAATAACCCTGACAAAGGTAGATATTGCAAGATGGACAATGTCTGCATTACATTTCTGTGACAGGAAGCAGATTAATATCTATTAATGAGCTTGTAAATTATAGAACTTGCAGTGGCACTCATAAAGGACTGAAGAGGAAGATCTTCAATACAGAATTTTCAAGGGAAGGTACAAATTAAATTGAGCGTATTTCTACAATATGCTGTGGTGCTTCTGTGGTGCCTACAGAGGGAGTGCTTTATTTTGACAGTTACTGTAAGTTTTGCAGAAATTCCCCAACCAATGAAATTGCAATATGTCCATGAGTTTCCATGCATTGATCTCCAAGTCTCTGAATAGCTTCCTTAAAATCAGTTAGTATCAAATCCTGACTTAACACTGAGGCCAATTAAAATATCAAACCATTTACCAAAATAAGTCTGCTAAGTAATTATTAAATGCTTTTTAATAATTAATTTTGCAGTGCCATAACTCTTTTCCCTTGATTAAAACTTCAAAAGATAAGAAAACTCCTGGAGTTACTTTGCACTTTGAGTGGTTGCTTACAGATTCTTGAGGCTTTCTTCACTTTTCATGTTTTCAGCTTTGGTGCTGGATATGGAGCTGCATCTACTGTGTGCAGTGCATCTTTTGGGTGTTAACTAAAATGCATAAAATATTTGATTGCAGGAAACAATTTGCACTAGGACATTGAAGAAAACTAAGTTTACAGATATGAAAAACTTTATCAGAAGCCTCGATGAGAAGAAAGCCAGGATTAAATTAGATCTGACCTACCTGGTGTTTTCTGTGGCTGTAATTTGGCCTTTCTGCCTATGAGGCCACATGTGTTTTCATACTTGCTTCACCCAGCGATTGCTGAGTAACATGCCTCACATGGGCTCTGTTATATTAGCAGCATGATGTTTGAGCATTTGAGGTGCAAATGAATTTAAGAGTTTACTTCAGGACTTTGGCTTCTGCACAGAAATCAGAGTCCTTTGAAACAACGTGTCTGTCTGCAAAGTCAGAGTCTTTCATTTTCTTGTTTATGTAGGCAATGTTTACAAGTTTCAGACTGGTTCAAGGTTTCATGCAATATTATGGCATAAACACTTGGATGATGCGTGCAAAAGCAACAAGCCTCAGGTAAGGTTATGAAAACTATTTCTACCGACTTTTTCCTGTTTTCCAGAAAATCCTTACTAGAAAAGATTTCTCTTTCAATCTGTGTGCACACAAATTCTTGTAGGGACAGACATAATTCCTCATCCATTTTTTCAATAGGAGAAAGAAAAATTATTTGAAATTAGAGAATTCCCATCAAATCAGGTTTTGTGCAGGTCTAGCTATTGGTTTGGTAACCTTAAGAGCATATAACCTCTACTCTTAGTTGCTTCAAGCAAGATAACCTCATCTCTTCTTCAGAAGGGACTGTCTAATGGATAATGAAAGCAACCATACTAGGATGGACTCGATGATCTTAGAGATCTTTCCTAAATGTAATGATTCTATGAGTAATTTACAATCTCTTCCAGGTACCTGCTAATCTAATGTCATTCGAATAATTTCCTCTCCTACCTGGTGTGACTTCAAGTGCCAAACTGAAGAAACAGGTTATTGTTCTCTAAGGAGGAAGAGGAGAATGGTTTTCGTGACATGAGCCAGCCACAGATATTTCAGCACTTTCCTATTAACTTGAAAGTGATTCTGACACAGCTTTTAAAAGCAGAAAGTGAATGTTGTCCCTAGGACCAGATAAAGTCTCATGCACTGAGTGAAATCAGACAAGTTAGATGGAGAGAAGCTTAATCCTGACTCCTGCAGGATTCTAGAGCCCTCAACTATTTGTGGTCAGAGACTGCATGAACTGATATTTGACCACAAACTGAGCATCATATCTTCTGCCTATTCTTTTTTAAATGGTTCTTTTTATTGTTAAGCTGCTTTGTGTGACTGAAGAATATTTGGCCCATGTTGGGTTTCAGTTCTTTCTAATGCACAGAATGACTGACAGTGTTAACTTGCTCCAAAGTGTCAATTAGAATAGAAAATTGTGGAACAACATTTTTATAATCTAAGTGCACTGAGTTGCTTGGCAATGTGGCTGCCTCAAATTTTCTATTAAATCTCTGGACAATTCTGCTCTTTATACTTGAGCTATTTGGGAAAAATGTATTTTGGCAGAGGACAGTTGGTTTTCTTTTTCATTCAGCTATTTCACTCAGGAACACCCTGGTAATGGATTTAAGGCTGTTTAAATTTACGTTGTGCTGAAGTTTGTCTTTCATTCTTTTACCAGTGACATAGTTGCTTACAAATTTGGTGTTTTGGTTCAGTCTGAATGTTGTTCATTTCAAATCCCTTAGTACAGGGAAGCAGGTAATCAGGTGTTATGTATCACATGGTCCTGGCTCCTCAAAATTATTTCATATCATTGTTTCTGTTCTGTCTTTCTGTGGATGACATGTATTTGTTGCAACTTCAGGTCATTAGTACTGGTAGATGGTATTGCTATTATAAAATCATGATGGCGGTGAAAGACTGTCTAACAGTGGAGCAAGTACAAAGAAGCCTCCACACCAACATCCAGAGAACAAACAATCAAACAAAAAAAGTGTAACTGGGCCTTCTCCTCTGAAAGAACTCTCTCTATGCTGTATTCCTGCTGTGCCCTGGCACTCCTGCAGTCAGAATCTTTTTCTGTTTATATGTTGAATTCATTACTTTTTCTGTTTGTAACTCTTGCCATATGGCATCAATATTCAGACTTCATCAATCACCAGAAAACTTCTTCTGACTTTCCTAAGATCGTGTAGAGGAAAAATTGACAAGTCAGCCTCTACAGACCAGGGAACACTGTGGAAGTCAGTTTAAGTTAACAGAGCCTCTACTAGAACAAGCTCCCTGGCATTAGCAGTATGTATTCTGTGGACTTCTGTGATTTTCTACATTTTTATTTTGAGACTTCTCTAACAAAGGAGGAAAGAATACCTGTATTGCTAAATGGAGGTCAAAAGTAAATTTTTTGTTCTTTTAAGAGTTTTTCAGTTACAATCCTGAAAGCCTAATACATACCAGCTTTTCAAAAAAACCAGTTCCTGGTGACAACTGCATTTAGATCCTGGGACATGGGAAAGTGTATGTCAAGTTGACAAAGTTTATTTGATAACTGAGGAACTGTGTGAAAAGAGTGGTAATGCAAAATATATTTATACCATTTTTCTCTTTTTTTGCTAACTTAAGAGAACTTTGAACTAGGAAAAGCATCATTTTCTGCAGGGGCAGAGCATCTAACACCATTAGAGATGGTGTAGAAGCTTTTGAATGTGGTAACCAGTCACCAGTAAATGACTTCAGACTGTTAGACTATGATGTAGTCTGAATTACTCTCCACCTATGGACTTCTGTGATTAGTCATCAATGAGATTAAACATCTTTTCAGTATAGCACAATTGTGAAATTGCTGCACAGTATCGAGAAATTCAGATTGATGGCAGTGTAAGAATATTAGTAAAACATCTTAAACCAATTTTAAATTAGTCTATAAGTATTAAACAGTTCATAGCTGCTGATTAGACGTGTTATGATGCCATTTGGTACCACTTGCTATTATCTGGGACTTCTATGGTTAATTGAAAGCTGCTATTGAAATACAATGTATTGCCTATTACTACTGATTGTTACAGCATTTTCACAAAAAATATCACAAACCATACAAGTTTTCCTCCATCAAAGAGAATAACTGCAATCGCTATGTAAAAGTAAACATTATGTCAGAATTACTGTTTTCAGAATTGTGAAGATATAAAAACTGTAGGTAATATTATTAGTTTATTAAATGTGCGATTTTGATGAAATTCAGTGCCAAAATGCATGTTTTTCCAAATAGCACTAAAAGGAGGCAAAGAAACTAGTTTTCAAATTGAGACTGACTTGTCATATTATAATGTTAACCAATTTCAACATTTTGGTTTGTTTTGTGTGGAAACTGTTGCACTATTTTTGGCTGTATTTTCCAGCAGTCCACTGCATGCCCTTTGTGTAAAGGATTCTTTCTATAATTCTTGTGAACTGTCTCACCTGTAAGAACTCTGGTGTCGGAATCTAGATTTTTGGCAAAGTATTTTGTTACCTCAGTCTTGTATCAAGTTGCTGCATTTTTCAGTTTGTTACATTGATAATAATGATTGTTTTGCTAATTAAATACTTTAATGTAAAAAAAAGTTTGTTTACTACAACAGTAATTGCATTTGGTTGTAAGTTTAAAAATGTGCAGGGTATGTATGCTGTTGACAATAAAATATTCCGAAAAAGAACAGTAGAGGTACGTTAGGAATGTTTTAGCTCAAAGGCAGCATGCATGTTTTATTTGTGAATGAATGATAATACAGTTGAACAGACTTTATAGAGCATAGTGTCTAGCCATTTAGTAGTATAAATACAACAGAATCAACATTTCTAGGATAAAATTGAAAAAGCCTCCAAATTTGCAGCTTTTTCAAGTGAGATTTGGAAAGTCCAAAGAAGTAGAGAGAAACTTAAATTTCTTTGCACTTAAGATTTAACTCAGCAGGTTTGCAGATGACACCAAGCTGAGTGGTGCAGTTGCCACAGTTGAAGACTGGGGCCATCCAGAGGGGCCTGGACAAGCTTGATGAGTGGCTGGGGCTGACATATTTCTAATGAACACATCAAGAGCAAGTCTGCTGAGGACTCAGGTGCTGGTGGATGAGAGGCTGGATATATTCTGGGCTGCATCAAAAGCAGTGTGGGCAGCAGGTGACAGAGGTGATTCTGCCCCTCCACTCAGCTCTTGTGAGACCCAATGTGGAGTGCTTCATCCAGCTCTCGAGTCCTTGGTACAGGAAAGACATGAACCTGTTGCAGTGGGTCCAGAAAAGGGCCACAAAAATAATCAGAGAGCTGGAACACCTCTTATGAGGAAAGGCTGAGACAGATGGAATTGTTTAGCCTGGAGAAGAAAATGTGCCAAGGAGACGTTATTGCCATCTTTCAGTACTTAAAGGGGATTACAGAAGAGATGGGGACAGATTTTTTTAGTAGGGCCTGTAGTGATAGGAGAAGGGATAATAGTTTAAAACTAAAGAAAGGTTGATTCAGACTAGATACATGGAAGAAATTTTTTGCAGTGAGGGTAATGAAACACTGGTTTGGGCAGAGAGGCGGTGGATGCCCCATCCCTGGAAGTGTTCAAGGTCAGGCAGAAGGGCTCTGAGCAACCTGGTTGAAGATGTCCCTGCTTATGGCAGGGGAATTGGACTATGTGATCCAGCTAAAACCATTCTATGGTTTTATTTCTTATGCAAGGTAAATAGGCTCCAGATTATGAGTGGCAATGAAGGTCCTTTAATTTCTGCAGAAACATAATTTCATGAGCAGTTGCCTCAGAGAAAAATTACATGTGAAAATGAGAATTGTCTGAGTGAAAAATTAATGTGAAGATGAGAGCAAAACAAGCTAATATAAAAAAAGTTACTTCTACAGCTGAAGAGGAAAGCATTGTAAATATTTTATAAAGGAAGGATCTGTAAGTGTCTCTCATTTCTATCAAGTGGTTCTTTTCACTAATAGCATCAGTTAAAATGGGAAAATTGACTGGAATTCTCCTCCTTCCCATAGGTAACAAGATAGAAAATAAACAAAGTGAGCATGTTAGGAAGGAAAACCAACAATCACAATATACCAGGTTGACACTGTTATGGAATCAAATTGCAGGGGGGAGAGAGGACTGCTTTCTGCATTGCTGTATTTCACTATAAGGTAATGTGCTTTTGTCATACAACACCCAAAGTAGTGAAGAGCTCATTAAATGCTCATTATATCCAAGCATCTTGTCTTGTAACCTGGAAGAGTAAAAACAGAATGAAAAATTAAATAACTTTGTCCCTACTCTGGATGTAAGGCTGTGCTAGGTGTGCAAGGGATGGCACTAGCACACTGCATTCGTTTTTCTTCTGAAATCATTAATGGTTGATTGTGGTATTTCCATAGCTCTGATCTATTACTCTGGAGATTTGTCTATCAAATCTGGAAAATACACAATATCTTGGAGCGTGTTTAAAGGGGAAAAAAAAAGTCAACGTGTACGGGTCTCAGTAGACCCCAGATGTAAGAGCATCTCAGATAATTATATTAGGAAGGATGGAAACACCCATTTTGCATCAACTAAAACACAGTGGTCCACAAGGAAGTACAGATAATAATGAACTGGAGGAAGTATCCTTTGTATTTCTGGACTTTGTAGTAATGAACTGGAGGAAGTATCCTTTGTATTTCTGGACTTTGTCTGTAGCCATGTTCTCTCTGCCAGAAATCAGCTTCCAGGAAGACTAGACTGTGGTGGGAGAAATGTTGCAAATGATTACTTGCTTCAGATGATCCATGTTTTGGCTTTGCAAGCGTGATGTAACTGAATATAAAGCAAACAAGCAAGTTCAGAAAACAAATAGATTTGTTCTAGCATAGATACAGAGAAAAGTCCATCAAATTCTGCAGAATAAAAATAGCAAACAACCAGCTAGATAAATTATTTTACATACAATTTTTTAATGATACCACTGTCACAATAAAATAAAAAATACAATTTGTGAACACAAAGGAACACCCTAGAACACTTGGAAACACTGGAAGATAGTTGTAGTAAATGGTTACCGTTTCTTGTAATAATACAAAACTATAAAAGCGAACCAGACATGAACACAATGAATATACGTCTTGTCTTGTTGAAGGTAATGTCATACTCTCTCATGGGACAAACAGACAAAAAAATAGAAAGCAAGAGAAAGGGCAGCTAGCTGGTGCAGAAGGTGAAGGTTTCAAAAAAATCCACCAAGCAACAATTCCTTTTAGATTACAAGATGCTCTTTGTTGCATTCAAGTACAGCATACTTGGAAGTCCATCTAGTCCTGTCTGCATTGTTTAGCAGTGCAATTGTTTTAATTCTTTCAACAGCTGGGGGAGGTACTTCACCTACCAGCCTCCAAGGCTGTACATTTTTAACTGCTGAGGAGACTTGATCTTCAAATCCTGCTGTGAGTTTTTACTGGCTTCCCCGCCCCCGTATATATTTATGGAAAGGAGAGGTGATGGGGGGCACACATAGACCGTGAACACAATTCACTGCTAGGCTTACATGGAGCTGCCAGCCTTGGTATGCACTATGAGGGGTGTAGGTGTTTGAGATCACCAACTGATGATTGTGTTTGAATTTAAAACTTTTCTAAATTTGCTGACTTTTTGGACTGAGAAAAGGGGGAACCAGAGAAGAAAGGGTCTTAAGGTGGTGGTGTGAGTGGGTGTTGTTGATGTTTTTATTTTTCCTTGCCTATGCTTTAAGGTGAATGGGCCAAATGAGTCCTTTGTATCTTGAAATGAACCCTTTAGTCTCCCTTCTTACCTGTCTGAACTTCATTGTTTCTTTTACTATTTACTAGACAGAATAAACAGAATGTGAACAAACAGTGAACTCTCTGTTTCCACAGAAACACTGGAAACTTGTCACTGTACTTCAGGATGTTTTTTAGTGTGGCTAAACATTCCCCTCACTCTAGTTAATTAACAATTAATGTAGCCACTAAGGAAAGCTGTGCCAGGAAAGAGAAACGTATCAGTATGACATCTAATTGACAATGACATAGGTGCTTCTGCTAGTTATTTCTACTGAGTCATAGTTAGACTGAGAGACACACCTCTTTCTGACTCCCACTCTTCATCTTCGTAATCTTCTGACATTATGATAGGGGCTAGGAGATTTCAGTGAAGAAACTGGAAATCAAAGGTGAGTATGGAAGTGTGGAGTCACTTCCATCTATGAGGTGTTACTTTACAGTTACTTTAGAAAAGAAGAGGACTCCAGGCATGAGCAGAAGCCCTCTGGAAAATCCATAGTCTCCAGGGCAAATTGATGCAGCTCTGGCATTTTGGAACAGGTTTATGAAAGTAAATGTGCAGTCTTAAAGTGAAAGACATTTTCTAATAATTTTTTGGTTTGTCATGGGGTTGATGCAGTTTTGGTGGGTTTTTTTTCCCTAAGTATCTGGTCTATAAGCATGTATGTTGAGTTCTTGTACCTCAGTTAAAAAGGAAGTACCTTTTAAAAGCATTTTTTCAGGACCCTGTGGGTACTGATGATCCTGACCAGCCCACCTGCCACCCCATCATGGGCTCAGGAGCCCATTTAAGCTCCGTTCTGGGCCCTCAGCCCCTGCCTGAGCTCTGCCCTAGCAGGCTTAGGTCTGACAGACCCTGTAGTTCAGGCCCTGACTGCAGGTGGCCTCGGTTGCGGTCCAGCATTGTCCCCTTGGTACCCTGCAGCCACTGGATTTGTTATGCTCTGCAGTTCCCTGCTCTCAGCTTTAAACCTGTCTCATCCCACAGACTTGCTGGGTGGTCTCAGATTGCAGGGAGGCAGGAAGCTGACCCTGGCTGTGGTCAGCCCTGCTTGACTTGCGACAGTACTGAGGCACGGGGTCCTGGTTGCTGAGGCCTCTACCCCACTAGCTATCTTCTTCCCCTCAAGTCCTAGTAAGAGAAAGGGAGAGTTTTTCTGTCTAAGTAGTTCATAAAGCAGACAAATCCAGTTTGGATTTGCAAGACAATAAAATATCTATGAATTGTATAGATGATGTTAATTTTTCTGATACATTGTTGCATGTACGTTGACATTACATGGCTATCTCAAATTGTACTGTAAGCTAAAAAGTTGAACTTCAGTTATAAGCAGGGAAAGTGGAGCACTACCTGTTTTGTGGCAAGACAGAGGATATCATTTAAAGATCACATTCAAATGATTTCCACACAAGTTTACATTTGGCAGAAATTTAGGACAGCAGCCCTTTTCCATACTGCACAAGAGTAAATGAGTAAATGCAATTGATTTGTGAACTGGATCAATGTATCTAGGAAAGAGACTTTCAAAATGAAAAAAATTATTTGGTCTACATAGGGTGGTTGAGGCCTCAGTCCACTATTTGATACAGATATTTGCACATGTTTGGGAAGTGCCTAATAACAGCAATTACATGTCTTTGCAGGAAATTGGTGTGACATACCTCTTATCACGGATACATCCCTTTGGAGATACACAGCTTTGGCTCTGAAAGAGAACTGTCTTGGGTATGCTACAATTTGAAATGTAATAATGAAATTTAAAGCATTTCATTGCAATAAGTATTTTAATCCTGTGTTCTCCCCAGCACTAAAGACAGTCTATGTTTGGGATCTCAATAAATAGAACAAAAGTGTGTAATTTACGGCCTTTGGCACTAGAAAAGAAAATCCCACCACAGAATTCCTACGAATGCCAACCTTGGATTTTATTGTAGAAATGATTCAGCTATCACGTCTGTCTCTAAAAGTAGACAGGACTCCTGTAAACTGAATCAGGGGGAGGAGGGGGAAGCAGAGGTTAAATGATTTGCTAAGAAGCTGTTTGTTAAAAACAAGGCATACAGCTTGCTCAACACTTACTGTGCCCACCAAAGCAGAATGAGAAGATATAAGACTATTGATAAAGGGAAGGAATCTTGACCAAAGATCCTGTTTTTGAACCTAAAACTAACTTAAACCAGCCTTGAAGTTTGGACTTGGGCCAGGGACATAAAGAGCACGCTCAGGGAAGCAAGGTGAAAAGTTCAGGATGAGGAAGACCCTTTACTTCATCCCGGAGACCCCTGCCCACGACCAGCACAACGCGGATGTAAATGTCTTTAGGGCTCATTATAATACAGGGCGGGGTTAGGTAATGAATATGTATATGCGTATTAGGAAACTTAATTAATACGGCGTTTGTAACCCGATATATACCAAGCTGAACGCAGCTGCCGGCACGTATGACTTTGGAGGAATTATTCCCCATGCGTACTAGCGCCGGAATAAACATACCTACTTTACTACTTATTCCAGTAGTGGAGTCTTTTCCGCATATCAAAACTACTGGATTTTTGTCGTTGTGTAATTATCAATTTATCTGTAGGCTTTTTTTGATTGACTTGCATTTTGAAAATATAATGGCTAGCTTGTGTTTCTCCGTTTTACACAAGTTAATTTGACAGCTAAGCGTCGGAATCGAATCCGGAGACCTCCTCAAGAACAGTTCACACTGCTGAGGTGCTTTTTTTGCACTTGTGCTGTCTATGCCGTTCATTTCCAAGATGTGGTGTGTGGGAGTGTTGCCCCCGGAGCACAGCTGGTGGACCTGGGTAATCGGCGCTCCGCAGCCATTGGCGTCCGTGTCTGCGGCGGGGCGAGCAGGCCTTGCTCCGCAAAATGCGCGGCGGGGGCGGATCGGCGGCGCCGCCGCTGAAGCGCCATTAGCGTCCAGGGGCCCGCTGTCGCGTTGCCCCATTCGCAGTGTCACACCGGGCCTCCCCGACCAGTGCCTCAGGGAACGTGGGAAAGTGGCGGGAGAGGCGAGAGGCCCGGTGGGGAAGTCCGCAGCCCGCCCCGGGGCTCGCTCTGGCGGGGCCGCTCGGCGACCGCCGGTGCCGATGCCGTGGACAGCAAGGCGCGCGGAGGCAGCACCACGGCGCGAAGCGACGAGCAGCCGCCCCAAGCGCGAACGGCCCTACAGGGACCACGCCGGGCGGGGGCTCTGCCTGAGGTACGGCCGGGGTGGGGGGGGCCGCGGGATCTCCGCAGCCATAGCCGCGTCCGCCTTCCCGGGCGGGAGTTGAGGGGACCGAGCGGTTCCGCCGGCTCCGGGCCGTAAGGGCATGTTGCGGTTGCTGCTGTCGGTGCCGCAGAGGGAGCCAGGGACGGGGCACGAGGGCTCCGGTAGCGCCGGCCCGGCTCCACACAGCTTCCGTGGCGGTGCCCGCACAGGACTCCGGCGGCGGCGGCCCTACCCCTCCTGCCCGCCCGGGGAAGGGCGGGTCGCGCGGGACAGGCAGCCGGGCGCGCTGCTGGCTGTGTGCAAGCGCGGTAAACCTGCCGGCACCGTAGTGAGGGGTAGACAGCGGCACCTGCTCGGGGTACTGTGAACGGCAGCGCTCGCAGAAGAGGCGCGACAGATTCGGGATTTTATTTCCACTCAAGAAAGAGGAGGATGGTGATCAGCTGTAGCATTATTTTTCGGTACTGGGGTTAACCGCTTAACGGTAAGTTAAAGGTACATATTAATTGTCCATATTGGGTTTTCTGAGTCTCTACCTGAATACGTACTAAGGGTGGCCTTTAACTTTAGATTTGAAGAATGCAAAACTCCTCCAAAGCACAGTTCGGTGTACGTTGTGGGTTAATCCTGGCAGGCAGCTCAGCCCTCACCCTTCCTCTTGCAGTGGGATGGGGATAGAATCAGAAGAGCAAACGTGGGAAATCCCATGGGTTTTCCCTGAGATAAAGACAATTTAAAAGGTAAAGCAAAGCTGTGTGCAAAACAAAATGTGGAATCTATTCATTATGTACCCTTAGAGGCACGTTTCTAGCCATTTCCAGGAAAGCAGGACTTCATCAGGTTTAGTAGTGACTTGGGAAGCCATATGCTGTTGTGTTGCATGTTTCCCCCTTTCTCCTTCTTCCCCTAATTTTGATGGCTCAGCATGGCATCATATGATTTAGAATAGGCCTTTGGTTGGTTTGGTTCAGCAGTCCCAGCTGTGTTCCATGCAAACTTCTTGTGCCACCCAACACCTGGGACAGGAGCCACAGGAGAAACAGACAGCCTTGACTCTGCTAAGTACTGTTCAGGGATAGCTAAACATCGGTGTATTTGAAGCACTTGCTTTGGTCACAAAACACAACACCCTGCTAGCTACTAGGAGGAAAATTAACTCGGTCCCAGCTAAAAGAGTACAGTGGAAAAGACAAAAAATTGAAATAACAGTCTTTTAAATGCCATGCAGGTTTTATTTGCCCAAACTGATTTTTCAAAGGACACAAAGTTTAATTGTTTACAGTAGGAGGAGTTTGGCTTAGGGATGTAGAGGAGATTATAATGGAGAAGTTTCTGCCTGTATACAGGAAAGTGTAGGTTTGTCAGTTCTACTGGCACAAAGTAAGTATATGGCAACACTGGATATTGGTCTGGCTTACTGTCTTTGTATTTAGAATAGAAATAGCCAGTTTTAATGTTTTTAGAGTAGTATTTTATTCGTGGAAAAATACTGCCTTCAATTTAATCCTTCAAACAATATGCTTCTGACTTTGGATCTTTTAAGAGAGGAAGGACACTGGTGTGTCAAAGAACCTTTCTGAAAAAAGTAAGCTATCAAAAGATTAGCAACAGGCGATCAAGATAAAGATGGTAAATTATTGTTAATATTTGGAATCCTTCTTTAAGCACCAGTGATCTGTGGTTTTGCTTTTGACAAAAATCATAAACCAAAGGACAGAGAATAACTTTTTTTCAAAAGTACTAAGTTACTAAGGCTGTTTGTTAGCGGGGGGTTTTTAGTTAGACCCTGGATAAACAAGGATTAGGTTGTTTATTGTTCTTATATTGCTGAAGCTAATACTTTATATTACCACTTGAAACTCTGCACTCACCTCCTGTCAGTTGCCCTCTATCCTGAGGAGGTGATATTACTGCAATCTGTCAGGGCAGTGGGGAGGAAGAAAGCCTGTTTACAGTTAAGGGGAGTACTGCAAAGTAGCCATTGATACCATTAGCTAAATTTACTGTTAAAGCATATCTGCATATTTTGTATCATGTTTACTTGCATATGAATTGGAATTAAAAAATACAAAATCGAAATGAATTGTTACTATAAAAGAAACTCATTTAAATATACTGAAAGCATACTTATAAAGTTAAAACTTGCCATTTTACCCTCTATATAACGTGCCATTTTATCCTCTCTATAGTGAGGAAATACAAATGTAGTGTTCTTAATTACACTGACTTTATGTATTCTATGACTACATATTTGTGCTGTTAATTTCAGGAGATCAAAATTTATGAGTCGTGTTGGGGAAACCATGAATTTCACTCATCAAATAATTATGTATTTCTTTTCTTTAAGATTCGGTGTTCTGATGTGTCTTGAGGTCTTCATTTTGCTCTTTTTCTTGGCTTCTAGAACTTGCAGTTGTTTCAGCATTCTCTCACAGTTCCTAATCAGAATCTGTATCTACATGATCTAACTAGGCCTATAGCATGTTATGAAAAAAAAAGATTGTCCAAGAAATACAGATATATATTTTTCTAGTTCTTTCTAAGTATATGTGCAAACTGGGTGTGTATCAACGTGCAAGATTAATTTTCAGAAGAAAACTTAAGTAGCCTTAAAAAAATCCATGAAAAACGTTTGTTTTGCTTCAATAACTCCATAATAATTTGTAATTTAAATTAAGTTCTTGCGACACAACTGTGTGCTTTGCTCAAGAGAAGGAGAACTTGTTTTTCTGGTAGGTGTGGCTGCTGTTACTGACATTAAAAGAGCAATAGCTATGTGAAATAAAATGTGCCAGGAAGGTATTGTACCAGGTTTTTTTCTCTCAGTATTGTTCTGTATTGAACAATTACTGCAATTTACCTTAAAAGTATTTAAGTTTTTATCTGTTTAAAATAAACAAGTAATAGATTATTTAACAAAATAACTTAGCAAAAAATAAATGGAGGACTGAACAGAACTTCACTCGGCTATCTGCTTTAAAAGGTACTTTTTCCTTTCCAGCGTTCGCTGTTCAAAACATAGTTGAAATGATACATTTTTTTCTTGTTTGTTATTTATTGCTAGCAAAAGCAGAAGAAGAACAGGTAATAAATTGATTTTGTTATTTGCTGTTGACATGGTTTGATAACTAAAGAAATTTAGTTTAAAAATATTTATTCTGTAAGACTGAACAATATTTTAAGCCATGAATAGATAAAACCAAGGGGAAGAATGTTAAATGTGACCTACTCTGTGTTGCAAGAATGCTAAAGTATATAACATTCTTGGAATAAGAATGCTTGGGGGAAACCTGTACTTTAGCATGTTTCATAAAAAGATTTAGAAAGTTTGTTTGAGTTGTTTTCAGTCACATCCAGACTCCAGCTGGAAGTCGTATGGCAGTAGCAGACTCTTACTATGTATTTGCAGTTCTGCTCTTAATTTTAAGGACTTCTGAGGAGGACTCTCCATTTCAGAGATGGAAGAGTCAGTGCTTTCTGCTGCTCCTTTTCTGCTTTGTGCCTAGTGTGATGTAGTGGGATTTTTGATGCCTTTATGACAGTTCTGGTCTGAAAAGCAGTTTCTTGGTAGCTAGCAAAGGCTGCTGTAAATCACATCAGCCCTGGTATATGGGACATTTTTAGGGGTATGTTGTGACTGTGGTTCTCCCTAGTTCACTTTTTCATGAAAGAGCAATTGTGAAAATACCGTACATTATTTTGAAGGCACGGACAATTATTTTTGTCCTGCCTGCTGGAAACATTTTTGTCATCTTGTGCAATTGCAGCAGTTCATTCCATCTCAGCATTTTACCCCACACTGCCTGCTGGCAGTTGGGGGAACTCTCTTCTACCAATCCAGTTTTCTGATCTGACGTGAATTTGATTAATCTGGGACACCCTTTTCCCAAGACTCTCTGTGGCACAAGCAGGCCTTTGAAGAGATTTGCTGTCACTTTTCTGTTTATGGATCATACCTGAATGCCTAAAGATGAATTTGTAGAGAAAACTTTCATCTAGGCTTCACTTGCAGAAATTAGTGCTTGAGAGTGCCATAAACTCCCACTCAGGCATTAACACTTGCTAGCACAAGTGCTGCTAAAGACTTCAGTCATCCAGGCACTCAGGACTGCCTACCTGTTCCTGCAGCAGCAAGAGTTTTAAGACCTGACCCCCAAACCGTGCCAGGAGCTGAGCCAGCATTAATGCAGTGTGAGGAGGCCCAGATCTCTAGCACGCATTAATATGAGATGACCTTTCCTGCAGTTCCTGCCTTGTGTATGGCTACATAGGGTGGAGTAGCTAACTGAGTTCTGTACCTACATAGATTTCACCTGTCTTCTGCTGGATTGTACGAATTGACCTTCCTCTGTACGTATGGTCTCATTTGTGGTGAACTGCAAGTTAGGGAATTCATAAATTAGTGATTATATCTGGACCATTGTGTGTAATCCCCAATTAGCATGTTTATTATGAACTTGATTAATTCTATATATATTTAATTTATCTGCCTCTCGCTTGTCTGTGAGAAGTCTGGTTGAGCGGATTTTTTTAACGTAATTTGCATACACACTGTGTAGGGGGAATAAAATTTTTGCTTTGCTTTAAGAATTACTGCCTAGTTATTAAATTGGATATTTTAAAATTTGGATTATAGAAAAAGAGAAAATTTCTCCTTGTATTGCTGTATATAGACCTCTGTTATATTCTTCTACAGAACCCTCCATGTACAGAAACTGCTCCACACAAATAGAGGCATTCAGAGTGTTGCGCACAGTACCGTACATATCATGAAAGGCATGTTCTGTGACTGGTTTTTCATAAAAGCACAGTAGCTGGGTCTCTGAGTAAGTCGGTGCAAAATGATCGAGACCTACCCCATCTTGTTTGTGAAATTCTTGAGCAATGGTCATGGGTCAGTATTATCTCATACTATGTCTTTTCTTTTCTGCAGATGCGGCAGCATAAAATAAAAGGACAAAGAAATTTGCATCCACATTTAGATACGTACAAAATGTTGTGTGCTGGGAAAAAATCTTACTTTGCTGCTGCTGTGTGCATTATTACTGTAACTTCAATGCTTGCAGTTTCTTATCTGAGCTTACAGAGACTTTCTCATCAGCCAAAAGTAATTCAAGAAGGCAGAAGATGTCGGGGGAAAATTGCCAATAGCACAATAACAGCATTAAAAGGTAACAAAACTTTTATTATATCCCCATACTTTGATGACAGAGAAAGCAAAGTCACTCGTCTGATTGGGATTGTTCACCATGAAGACGTAAAACAACTGTACTGCTGGTTCTGCTGTCAGCCCAATGGAAAGATATATGTATCAAAAGCAAAAATCGATGTTCACTCAGATAGATTTGGATTCCCTTATGGTGCAGCAGATATAGTTTGTTTGGAACCTGAAAATTGTGATCCAACACATGTATCAATTCATCAGTCTCCACATGGAAATATTGACCAGCTGCCAAGGTTTGAAATTAAAAACCGCAAGGCTGAGACCTTTTCTGTTGACTTCACTGTGTGCATTTCTGCCATGTTTGGAAACTACAACAATGTCTTACAGTTTATACAGAGTATGGAAATGTACAAGATTCTTGGAGCCCAGAAAGTGGTGATCTATAAGAACAACTGCAGCCATCTGATGGACAAAGTCTTGAAGTTTTATGTAGAGGAAGGAACTGTTGAAATAATTCCCTGGCCAATAAACTCACACCTCCGGGTTTCTTCTAAATGGCACTTCATGCAAGATGGAACACACATTGGCTACTATGGACAAATCACAGCTCTAAATGACTGTATATACCGTAACATGGAAAGGAGCAAGTTTGTGGTCCTTAATGATGCTGATGAAATAATTCTTCCCCTTAAGCACCCAAACTGGAAAACAATGATGAACAGTCTTCAGGAACAAAACCCAGGGACTAGTGTTTTCCTCTTTGAGAACCATATCTTCCCAGAAACTGTATCTTCTGGCATGTTCAACATTTCATCTTGGAATACTGTGCCAGGTGTTAACATATTACAGCATGTATACAGAGAGCCTGACAGGAAAGATGTGATCAATCCCCGGAAAATGATAGTTGATCCACGAAAGGTGATTCAGACTTCAGTCCATTCTGTCCTACATGCTTATGGGAACAGTGCAAATGTTCCCATGGATGTTGCTCTCATTTATCACTGTCGGAAGGCCCTTCAAAGAGACCTTCCCAGAGAATCCCTTATCAGGGATACAACACTGTGGAGATATAACTCATCATTAATCATGAATGTTAACAAGGTGCTATCTCAAACCATGCTGCAAGCTCAAGAGTGAAACTTTGGTTATAAGGAGGGAAAGTGGAGCACTACCTGTATGGTGGGAAGACAGAGGATATCAATAAAGATCACATTAAATTGATTTCCACATGGAGTTTACATTTTGCTGCAATTATTTGGGGAATCTATAGCAAAGCCATGGATCATTTAATGGTATCAAGGGTTGCCGTATTTCTTCTGGGAAATGTTCAATTTGTTTTCAGTTAAAACAATAATCAAATAATGTGAAACAGTTTTCAGCCTATGTACAAAAAGTACTACGGTCATTAGTATTAAAGGTAGCATTGCTTAATTCTTGCAATTTGTATGTCACGGGGTACCAAATTTGTATGTATCAATTTGAGTAAAGGTAAAGAAGTAATTGAGCACAATCTTCCTTTCACTTGTAAAAAA
This sequence comes from Coloeus monedula, assembly GCF_965178545.1. Taxonomy (NCBI): domain Eukaryota; kingdom Metazoa; phylum Chordata; class Aves; order Passeriformes; family Corvidae; genus Coloeus; species Coloeus monedula. The sequence continues at coordinate 112,409 of NC_138801.1, read as the reverse complement.
TATTAACCCCTTATGTTCTTGGAAATAGTGTATGTTAAAGATGTGAGGGATTGTAACACTAAACACAGCCGTTGGAGTTTTGCTGATAGAAATGTCGTGTTCAGCTGGGCTTTGGAGATACGTAAGTTTGAGAAGAGTGATCCCACCTCTTCTGAATTACTTAAGTGGTAAGTGCCGAGTTGTGTTGGAAAGTTTTAATAGAGGCAAGGGATACAGATTTATCTTAAAGAAAAAGATACTTTTGTGAACTGAAAAGAACCTATTTCAAGGAAGAAAGATGGCCAAAGAACTTTTATGAAACAGTTTTTTTCTTCTGGCAACTTGAAGCCTTGTAGGAAAATGTTTCATGAAATTCAGACACAAGTTGGATTTTAGTCCTTTATGTGATGGGTAAGTTGAATTATGTTGCTTCCTTGGGTATGTGTAAGGGTACAGAAGCTGCATTTTTTCCAACCTGTGTCTGGCAATAGTGCTGACTTTTGCTGAAGGGTCAGATGGAAACCAAAGCAAACAAAAAACCCATTTGCTCACTTCAGTTTCAGAGTTTCAGTTTCACAATTTCAGCTTCTGTTTGACAAGCCCCCAGAACTATACGCATTGCCTATGTTGTGGCAATATATTAGAACCTTCCTACTGAAGGCAGCGATAGCCTGACACTTTGGTGTCTGACAGAGAAGTGTGTGTGAGAGGAAGTGTGCCTTTTAAAATTTCTACACTTGTGTCATGCTTTCGTTCCTCTACCTGGTAGTGGCACATACCTGTGCCCTTAAAGAGCTCTGTCATTAGTGGATTGGTACCATTAGCAGATGTCCAGAGGGAACTTTTACTTTGCTTCACAGTGACTGCAGCATCTCCCAGTCTGTATCAACAAACTGACAGCTGTATTAGTATCAGATGCCTGCTGCTGTCAGTCACACAATCTCGTGTGGCAACAAGTCTGTTTAGAATTTCAGACTTGTTTTGAAGGGGAACCTGGAGGTATCTCCCTGCTTATAGCATGGTGTGCTCAGGACTTCGTGTAGGAAGGCTGGGCAACCTGCTTCAGTCTTAAACTAACCTCACTGTGGAAAATTTCTCTTGTTGCAAGAACCATTTACCATTGTCTTGCTGCATGATGCTGAAATGAGTCTGACTTCATTTCCTGTACAGCTTACTAGTTAGCTGGAGACAGTAGCAGTGCCTCCTCATGCCCTGCCCACCACCTTCTCTTTCCCCACCATTCTTCCTTGGAAGGCTGAGCCTGGGTCTCAGTTTCTCAGCCTTGTGCTCCACTTCCTCTCTGTGAACTCTGCATCATCAAGGTCACTAATAAAGTAGTTAACCAGGTTTTCCTGTTTTGCTGACTTGGAAAAAAGGACATTTCTGGCACGCCTCTATTTAGCCTTTCAAAGTTAATGCAGTGCTATATAGGTTGCTCCTTCAGTAGAAGCTGAGTTACTGCACACATCATAACTATAAAGAATGATGAGAAGTGGGTTTCAAGGCAAGTTATTGAAAACTTTCTATTTTCATGGAAGCTTTCTTCACTTTGGAGTCAGATAACAAAAGCTCGAAGAGCTCATAAGTTATGCCCCAGACAGTGCAGTTTGAACTGAGAGTTGTGAATTTGGTTTCCTGTTGGTAAAATCCTTAATTACAGGCAACATTACTCAAAGTAAATAGGTGTGAGTAAAGGTGGGAAAACTGAGTGCTTAAGAGTCCGGCCTTGTATGTAAGAGACTGTTCCACTGTGACTGTAGGGAGCTCCTACAGCATCACTCAGATACTGATTCTTGCATATGAAAACTCCCCTTCATTGGTGTAATTCATACCACATATATTTGAGAATCTTGGCCTTCATTCAGTATTAAGTATGAAATCGGGTCTCCTTTGATAGTGGGAAGAAAAAAAATCACACTAACAAGCAGTTAACTTCTGTACATCAAGTCTCCTATGATGAGACCTTTTTCTACTCCTGTGCTTTTCGTCAGACTCTTGATTCCCTCCCCCCCCACCCCGAGATGTGGCATTCTGTCATTTGCCCCTGCTTTCCAACTCTAGATGTAGGAACTACTTTAAATGCATTATATTAACTGCAACTTTTGGAGAAAGTGAATGGCTGGTAGACATCATTTAATGTAAGAAAGTTACCTGCTGTAGAGACTGAACATCACCTTCCCATTCATGTGAACTAAACAACGTTTTAACACAAACTGTAGGAAATAAGGACTATAAAATACCAATCAAGCTATTCTGAGTTACTATCAGCAAGTATGATGAATATGTCAGAGGTTCCCCAGGATTTATCACGATTGCAGGCTGTATCAGATAGATGAAAAGTTGCATCATTCTTGCTGAGGAGATACTGTATTGACATGTTCCTGAACTTAAAACATCTGGTCCTAGTTAAAAGACTCATTTGCTTCTCCTGTTTCAAAGGCTAAGTATTTAAAGCTATCATATGGAAAAACATTTTGAAAAGAAAGATTCTGGAGAGCGAAAGGGTTTGCTATTTTCTCATTTTGGTTAAGCAGCCATGCACTGTAACCAGTATTTGCTGTTACAGGTACAAAAGCCTATGGTTCTAAAATAGTAGCTTCACCTTCTGTTCCAACAACAAAACAAAGGTCAGAAGTCAGGTCAAGCACAACTTGATTTCAGAGTTTAAAGCAGATTTGAATGGTTTAAACATTACAAGCTATACTTCAGAGCCCAAACAGGTATATTTAAACATGAATATAGACAAAAATTTGTGGTGAATACTGTTAGCATGCTGCATTGCATTATGTCCAAAACAACCCATTCCCAAATGCCCAAATAAAAGTAAGTGATTGTGCATTGCATGATGATACCATTGGGTGTGCAACTTTGGTTCATGCAAAGTCTCATTTTATGGACACACTGCTGATAGCCATATATTCCTGAAGATTTTGTATGTGTGAGCTTTTCAGCCATGTTCTTTCCATAACACCAAATGGATACTATGGTCTGGCATACTGGTGGCAAAAACCAAGCCCGTATCATTTTGGCCATTTAGTCCGTTTAACCAAGACATTTCACCAGCCAAAAAGCTTGAACCTCTCTTTGACTTTCTATATTCTGGTAAAGGCCAGCGGCTTATCAGTTTTTCTGTCCTCAAGTCCATTATATACAGGTATCTGTTGTCAAACAGTAGAGCAAATATCTCTCCAAAGCCCAGCAAGGACACATTTGAGAAGTCTGGAGGTTTGATAACCCTAGAAGACAAGAAAACAGTGTTAGAATCTCCCTTACAATGCAGTTGTGAGCTAATCCTGTATGTCTACAGAAAATGTGTCTAAACTCATCATTCTGAAATAATTTAGAAAGAACTGGATGCAAATCTTTCAAATTAAGCAACTGAACACTTAGCTACAGTTGGGCCTGTGGTTTCAGTTTGGACTTTGTGCATTCAGCACAGACCCATCTGAGCATAAGTAAAGGTTAAGGTTTGAAAGGGATTATTCTGTAGAGCACAAGATAAAAAGAGCCATTTCCACATACACACAAAAGAGCAAATGTACTTTTGTTTTACAGTAAATTTCCATATGGATTTTATGCCTCAATATCTTTGAGGAAAAAGCTGTTATTATTCTTTTGGTCACTCTTCTAAAAGGCATAGACATGCCTTCTTGTGATAAGCAGATAAATCATCCAAGACTGGTCCTTAGAATGCTATTTTACCAATGTTTTATGTTAAATTAAGCATGGGGAGAAATCAAACTATTTTTTAGTTCCCCAACACCTTTATGATGTTTTCCCTTAATAAATAAAACTTGGAACAGAAACTGAAGAGTTGAGTCTTCCACAACTGCCTGCACATTTCATCATAGCATTACATAAAGCACAGAACTAAGGCACAAAAATGTGTGGAGATGAAAATCTGCTCTCAGCAGTAAGAGACCATCTTTCTCTTTTGAAAGATGGGAGGGTAAACTAAGAGGTGAAATTACTCAGTTATTGATAAGAAGCACTTCTTCTGGAGTAGATCTTTCAAAGGTAGATACTCCACAAATACTCAGGCTATTTGAATTAAGAGTCTGATAGCGGTTCTAAAATGCATTTTTATCTTTAGTAAGTTACTATCTTTGATGCCACCATTTCTAACTCGTACAGCCTGATTATTTTTGTGGAAATGGAATACCATCGTGTTTGGTCCCTTATTGCAGTCTGATAGATTACACTGTCATTCCACAACATTAGCAATAGTGACAGATCACTAGTGCTATAAGGAAAAAGAGTCATTTTAATTTCTTGTCCCATCAAAGGACCCCCAGAAATGCTTGTTTGGTTCTCAGTATAGCAGTCTCCATGGTAACATTAGCTCTGGGTCACTGCATTTTCACATTCACAACTACAGCATTGCAGTCTGATTTAAGTCTGTACTGAAACGCTTCAGCTTACAGAATGAAAATATGGAAGAGAACTAGCATGTGGCCAGAAACCAAAACAGCAATCAAAAAATTCATATTATCAGATGAGAAATTAGAATTAAACCTCTCAATATGTGTAAAGTAAGAATTTTTATCAAGATTCTTTTGGTCCACATCTACAGGAAGTTACTAAAACTAGTATGATCTATTTCTTATTTATTCAATGAAGACTGAATCCTAAACTGAACAGTTTACCTGAGAATATCATAGCTGGCAAAGTCCCACTGGTATAATCCTAGTGCTGAACTGCACACTATGTATTTACCATCAAAGTGCAGTCTGGGCTGTAGGGAGATGCTGCGGTCTTCAGAAACAGACAGTGTTCTTAAGCACTTGCAGTTTATTTCCCTTCCAATAGGCCAAATCTACAATTAAAACACAGTTTAAGACCATAGAAAATTCACATTATAAACTGTTACACAAATGAGCAAGCCTCACAGTCTCTTTTTAAGTATCAAGTAAACGTGTGCATGGGTATTTTTCAGAAATATATATCTCTTTCAGGTAGGAACATCGATTCTTCAAGCGACGTGTCTTACAGTATTGGTGCAGCATGTGTTGTTTCTAGCCTAAAAAATCCCAGTGAAAATGGGTACTTTAAAGAATGGAAAAAAAAAAATCAAACCCAAAAAGTCCCCAAAAAACAACAACAAAAAAACCCCAAACAAAACAAAAAACAAACCCAAAAAAATCACCCAACTGGGACAGAAATGTAATGGTGTTTCAGTTACAAAGCACTTCTACAGCCACAAACTTTCAGCATGCTCCAACCCCAAAGTCCCCAACAGTAACAGTATTTGCAGTTAAGTCCTTCACTGTCAAGTTAGCACAATAAGGACAAACTGAAAGCACTGATTCTTTGCATTACCATTCTTGTAGAGCTATCATTTAAAACTAAATGCTAAGAAGACCACTGAAAAATTAGCTTCCGAGGAGTTTCATGTTCTGCACACAGCCTCTAAAGCGGAAATGTGGGAAAACATAAAGCCTTCTATTATTTGTAAACTTCAGCAAAGTACTCAAGCTTTTTATTTCCCAGTGCACAAAAATAATACATGCACGATATATGGTACATACCTTGATTTCATACTTATCTGCACTTAGGAGAATATAATCCCCAGGACTATGCATAAGAGATTTGACTTTGCACTTCTGCAAAACGACCTGTAATTGAAGGATGGTAATAATTTATGTTGATGCTGTTAAGTAAACAAACTTTCATTTGCATTTTTCACTTCACTGACCACCTGCATATTGTACCCATGTATAAAGGCAGTACTTTTAGCAACAGAGGGAAAGCTACTCTTCTTATTCCTACTACTGACAACTTACTGTATTAATAAGCAAACATATATACTTCACCTGTACAGTCACACCCCCCACCAAGTTCTGAAGTAACCAGAAGAAAAATATTGTTTCATGCTCAGATATTTGTTATCAAGATCATTAGATTTTTTTACATAATTTTTTAAGCAGTATTCTTTCAGAACCAGTTTTTATTCAGTCTTTGAATCAAACAAACACTGCTTCCTAATATTAGCCCAGCTGCTTTGGAATTCAAATATCTTCAATGGTCTGAAAGGTTTAATTACAGCTTAAATATTTTTTCTGTTGTAATGCTATTTTGTAGTATTGCCAGATGTTCTTCAGATTCTAAACCTAGCTGCAGGGTCAGGATTAGGAAATCAGAATTTAGAACACATTACAAATTTTGTGCAAGTAAGTGTGTGAGATAATTAGAAATCAATATTCCCACCTTAGTGACCCATTCTGTGTGTCCAGTAAGGGTATTCAGGCACGTTCCTGTTGATAAGGCCCATACTTTCACAGTGAAGTCCGCAGAGCCACTGACCAGAATATCGAGTTCATCATTGTAATCCACACTAAAAACTTCAAGCAAAGACGGAACTAAATAAGGAAAACCAGTCTCTATGTCTCTGTGAGACACTAGTAGCCTCTGTATGAATTTAGCAGCCTCTAAATTCATATGCTACTACATTTTTAATTGTTGTTCTTGAGCTGTATACATGAATTGTTGCTCTGGATGCCTAAGTTTACACTGCAAAATTATTGGGGTTTTTTTCCCAAATTGAAAGCATGTGTATCCGTGGTTCCTTTATGGCTGGATTATGGTAAAGTGTAACTTAAGCTAGTTCCTATTTCCAGAGTTTTAGTAAGACAATTCCAGCAAGATTAGTACATTCTATAGATACAGGGGGGAAAAAAACTACAGCTGAGTTGAGTATATTTTTAAGTACACGACAAAGAATTTAATTATGAGGGGACTGCAAATACATATTCCTAGGTCCTATTTTGCTCTTTGCTGTAAGCTCATGTCCAGTCTGGGAATAGAAAGAATGGCCATGGCCATGTACACCCTGCTACCTAAGGTTTGCACCTCTTTGAGACTTGAAGCTACTGAATAACCACGGCATTTAGTGTTACTTCCACGCAATTGCAAAACACTACATGGCTAAGCTCTGGCATATTCAAGGACAAATTTATATCTGTTCTGGTCACTTCCCCTGTCGAGGGGAACTGAGGTGACTCAGGTGACAGAGAACAGAGGCTGAACAAACCAAAAAAGCTAGTGTGCAAAAAGCTAACTTAAATTATATTTTTTTGATGATGATGTACGTTACTTGACTGGTGAAATTACAATATTAAAAATTTCAACATACCTGCACCAGTATGTCCTCTAAAATGCTGTGTCTTTGCCCCAGAGCTCCATTCCCAACAGGCTACTGTGTTATCAAAAGATCCTGTTACAAGCTTTTGTTCATCAAACTTCACTGCAGCACAAGTGTGTGTCTGGATACCATATATGCACTGACCTGTGCTTACATCCCATAGTTTTGCAGACAAGTCATCTGATCCTACAATATAAAAGAACAGGATAATTGGAAGCAGAGAGTAAATAATATTTCTGATCCTATACTCATCTTTGTTTGTCTTTAAATAAAGTATTTTCATGGAATCGCAGAATGGTTATGGTTGGAAGTGACCTCCAGGGGTCACCAACCCCGCTACTCAAACAGGGCCACCTACATCCAGCTGTCTAGGACCATGACCAGACAGCTTTTGAGTGTGACCAAGGATGAATGCTCCCCAGTCTCCTTGGGCAACCTGTGCTCAATCACTCTCACCATAAAAATGTGAAAGAATAAATCACTCTCACAGTAAAAAAAAAGTGGTTTAAAGGGAAACGCCTGTGTTTCAGTTTGTGAAACCTCCTGTTTGACTGCCTCTTGTCCCCTCATTGAGCACCGCTGAAAAGAGCCTGGCTACATCTTATTTGCACCCTCACTTCAGGTATTTCTGTACATTGATAGCATCCTGAGCCCTCTCTTCTTCAGGATAAGAAGTCCCAGCTCTCTCAGCCCTTCTTCATATGAAAGATGCTCCAGTGCCTTCATCATCTTCATGGCCTTTTGCTGGACTCTCCAGTGTGTCCCTGTTTTTACTGAGGAGCCCAAAACTGGACACAGTACTCCACCAGGCCTCACCAGTGCTGAGAAGAGGGAAAGGAGCACCCCACTCAACCTGCTGGCAACTCCCCCTACAGCAGCCAAGGATATCACTGGCCTTCTTTGCAGCAAGGGAAAAGGTGGCTATGTTCACTTGGTGACCCCTGGGTCCTTTACTGCCAAGCTGCTTTCCAGTTTGGTGGCCCCTACCATATACTGGTGCTGTGGAGTTAATCCACTTCAAGTGCAGGGCTTGGCACTTCCCCTTGTTGACCTTTTTCTCTTTAAATAGTATTTTTAAGCTGTCTGAATGGGAAATACGGCCTAGTTTTAAGTCTCAGCACTACAGCAAAGCCACTTGCTTTCATGTTAATGAAGCTACTATGTATCTGTCCTTCCAGTTTCTTCACACCCTTTTACCACCTTCTGCAGATCCTGGCACTACCTCTCCTGGCACTGACAGCATCTACTGAAACAGATGCATGGAAGTTTCACATGACACATCACTCTCAGGTTTACAGAGCCACTGACTATACTGCAAGCTTTAGTTTCTTTCAGGAAGGAAAAGGGTCCACCAAATCTAGAAATACAGATGAATACCAGGCCCCGTATCCTGCCACTTCCTTTTCTCAACCTGAAGCTCCTCTTTTTTTAAACTGCTAGCTTTGGAGAGCAAAATAAAATCCTGGACTCCTTACACCTGCTTTTTCTCCTGGGGGTTTCAGCACAAAAGTCAGTTTTCACAATGCTGTTTTCCGTGTATAACATTCACTGCTGAAAGGTAAGTGGAAAGACTAGCTAGAATTTAGTTGTTGGCTTCTAATAAGCATCCTAATGTACCAACAAATGTGCGACTGAAGTCAGCATTCCCAGCTTAGTATGTAACATTGTCATCCCAAACAACTGGAAATCCTTGCAACATGCTCTGACAGCAGCTCATTGTAACTCTGTTATTATTCTTTCATACTAAGGCTTCATATATTTTCTGTCTTGAAATCTTGAAGTCTATCCTCTTTAGGGAGGAAGCTGAAATTATGTGCAAGTCAGACTAATAAGAAGGTTAAATGTACTTTACAGCACTTCATAAAGCACTTATGTTAACAACTGAAAGTGCTTACAGCCTTGTTGCAAGGAAGAAGATACAACATTTTCTTCCACACTTTGGGAGACTGAAGTTCTCTCATAGCTTTCCTTTTAATTGAAAGCTATCATCTAAGAGGATAGCTAACATATCTTCTCAAATGGGTTTACTTATAATAACAGCATGATCAAAATCATAGAGCGGTCTGAATTGGAAGGGCCCTTAAAAATCATTTCGTTCCAACCGCCCTGCCATGGGCCGGGACAATGATGCCTGCTGTTACTATTTCTTTATCTAACAAAGAAATTGGTCTCCTTGTGTTCTTATTAAAGTGACCAATGAGTTTATTAGTACACCAGGTCTTCCAGAAATTGAAAAAAAAGAAGTAATTTTGAATCATCATCTGTATTCACACTATGAAAATAATTTTTCTGGTAAAAGAAAAGCAAATTGTCATTAATCTTATGAGGGGGAAGAGAAAACAAAGAATTTTAAGACTGCCAAGTTGTCTGTCCTTCCTACCTGTACACAGAAGTCCATCTTTATAGTAAAGTGCATATACTCTGGCACTGTGTCCAATTAAAGAGGATGTCTCAAAGGCTTCATGGTCCTTCAGTTGCTTCATCCTTAAAATAGCTTTTAGGTAAACCTTCTTCCAGTGTAGAGGATCCTGAACAGAGTCATCTATCTGCCAACCCAAATTCTTACATGCAGTCTGCCACACCTCTGTACAGGCACTTATAACCTTGTTCCACTGCTTAGAGACGAGGCAACACGTGAGTAAGGTCTGCGGATCAAGCCATTTTAACAGATAAAAACTAAGTTCCAATGGAAGAAGTTTGAGGAAGTCCCTCTTGAGGAGAATCTCTAGATTATTGGAGAGGTGCCTGAGCTGGACTGCTCCACTCAAGCTAATCAGGTGATCCAGAGTTTCATTTTTCTGCAAGTCCGTCAGAGAAAGAAATGCAATAGAAATGTTATCAAGCCATGCTTCAAAGTCCTTTTTCTCCATAAGGTTATGGAAAAATTTACCTGTGATACATCAAAATACTGTATTAGTTCCGTTCAGAAAATAAGGTAAGAATCACATCTTTATTACTGGTACATCAGTATTCCAAATGGCATGTTAACACATAGATTGAAGTGACCAAATGCATTTTAAAATATTCTTTAGGTTAGACTAAGCATTTGCATGCACCTTGAACTGTCATTTGTCCCACACCAGACTTAAAAGTAAATTGTATGTAGCTAGCAAATGTTAGCATTCATTATGAATGTTAACATATTTCTTGTTTTAGATTAACACTTTCAAATTCTGAGTCCAATAAGGTAAGGGTTAGTTTAAGTTTTAAACCTATTATAGCAAATAAACACTGTCTTAAAGTTTACTCATGGATTATACTGATAAAAGGAAAAAACCAGAGCACATAAGCAGAGTGATAAGCTAGTTACTAACAGAATTTACTCGTATCTTTGTCCTGAACTATTTTAAATATGAAGCAGGTAACTACTTAGTTTTGAAAAACCATATAAAGAGATGTCTGACAAACTGTATTGGAGGATACATTAGTCATCTTTCTGTTTGGCCCAAGTAAAGGCCTGAGCTTGTGCTGGTCTAGCATCAGTTTTGAAATGTCTGCACCACTTTGACCTAAATGCATTAAAAAAATCCTGTTGGGTTTTTTTTCCCCCTATTTTCTCAGTTTATTTCCACTGAGACTTAACAGTGAAAGTGAATACCACCTCCTGAACTACATCCTGTATGCACTGTATCCTGTGACATCTCAAGTTCCTTCAGTGACCTAGGACCACTGATTAACAAGGTAAACAGTTAAAAAATAATATTTATTTATTTTCTCTGGAAGGTCTAATTCATTAGACAACTGTCTGAATTTCATAGCAGCTCCCAAACTGAAAGAATTGAGTTATCTGAGAAGGGACTCAATAGTATGTCTATTTCTATACAGACATTTTACCATCATAGAATAAGATCTTAGAGTACACATCTTAACAGGGCACAGGAGTACCGAAAAGTACAGTCGTCACTATAAAAGGCTGTACATGGCATGCAATTGTTGGTGAAAACCGCAAGAAAGTTCTGGATGTCAAATGCACAGAAGCAGCTACTCCTATCAAGTCCCAAGTTCATTACAGTAACTTTTACAGCAGACAGCACATACCAGCTTTCCCCAGCACATATAGCAGTGAATATAGCTGCTGTTCAAACAGGCATGTGTTCTCTTTAAAACAAGTAAAAAATTCTAATAGGCCGGCTACGAATAAAAACTCCGTGAGCTCCAAGGCGTTTGTTGTATTCAATACGTGAAGCCAATACTGAAATTAAGCGCTGCTGTGAGGCAGCTGAAGCCGGTGCTCGAGCCTCTTTTCCAGGCGTTACGCAGCCAGCCCCATCCGCTCCCCCCGCCCGCCCCCAGTGTACCTCCGCGCGCAAAAAGCACGGCGAGACTGTAAACTCCGCATTGCTCACCTCAGGTAGCAGCCCGGCGCCAGGTGTCCGTCGGCGGGCAGTCGCCGCGGCTTGCGCGGACTCCCGGAGCCCAGCACGGCCGGGTGCTTCCCTGCGGCCATCGCTCCCACGGCAGGACCGGCTCACAGCACTTCCGCAGCCCGCGCCACAATCTGCGGGCAGCCACGACAGAAGGGTCACCCTCAAGACAGGACAAGGGCCTCGGGACCGCCCGGCGAGGAAGGTGGGGGAGGGCTGGGCCGAGCCCGCGCCGGGCGAACCGCCGGCACCGGAGAGAAGGCGCTGCCGGATCGCCGCTCTCACGATCTAGGCGGCTTCCGGCGCTTCCCAGCGTCATCACTCCCCGCCGCCGCGCTTCCGCCGCTCCCGCCCGCCCCGCTCCTAATGCCCGGCGCTGCCCGTGGCGAGGCGGCCCGGGACGGGCGTGTCGACGCTTCCCCACAGGTGAGACATGGCTGCTGAGGAGTCCCGCTGTGTGCTGGGTTACGCCACTTCCGACTCGGACCTGAGGTTTGGCAAGTTCTGTTTGTTAAGAATATTCCTGTAATTATTATGTTGAAAAATGCACTAGCGTTTATCATACTGACTTGAAGTCACTTATTTTCTCTCTTTCCGGTAGAGGTACGATGGTGGTGGAACCATGCACAAATCTAACGTGAAAACTGCGTCCCCCTTACTTGATTCATTTGGACATAATTTACTTCTCCCTACTTAACTTGCACTTACTTTCTTCGCTTTGTAATTGCAGGTTTTCCCCTTGCCTGGGCTCCTGCTCCATGGTTGCTGATATCTGAAATCTTCCTACTTAAAGCGAGAAGCATACCGACTGCTGCTTGTGTGTTAACGAACTGGGTTATGGCCTGTGTAGGAACCAAAGACTTCCATGGTTTTATGGTAAGCATCATGAATTACTCCTATTTCTTCAGTTCCTGCGTTCTTTTCACCTGGTGTAGTAACTGTAATGGCCATGTGAGCTATCAATATTCATTGTATCTTTTTTTCTAAGACATAAAATAAAATCTATTTTATAAATAAATAAATAAATAAAATTTCCTTGCTCTACTCTACCTTTTCCTTATGGCGTATGTTACAGTGAAGAAGTGCACGATGAAGCCTGGGTAATGTTAATTTCAGACTGCAGTACTTGACATTTGTGTTGCTGTTATTTCTGGGATGCCTGACCACGGAATTAAGTCTTAATCCCAAAGGGAGATGAATACTTGGCTTTCATTGATTTAAAGTTTTTTTCCTATTGTTGTCAAGTTGGCTAGGAATGCATTTAAATCACAAGAAGGGCTGTAGCTCTTACAAGAATGTCTTTGAGACTTCAGGAAAGATGACTGCTTTCTCAAAAGGAATTGCAAGGTCTTGGAAAGTAAAGAATATACATTTAGCCAGAAAGGGAGAAAAACTATTTTGTAGTGTTAGTTTACAGAGTAAAGATCTCCAACTGAAGCAGGTCTCTGAAAGCCTAGAAGATGCCTGGAAACATAAACAAATGCTAGATTATAGCTTTTGTCAAAGATGGGTAAAGCTTAAGACACAAACAGCAATCTCATAGGTATGATACAGCACTTCAGAAAACTCAAATGGAAAAAGCAGTGCTCTGTGCTGCATCCTGTCTTTTTTATTTCTTGTCTTTTTACTTTCCAGATTTGAAAGTCATTAGTCCTGTATGTGTGAAAGAAACAAGTGGGGGTCAAATTTATAGTTTATTACATGTGAAAGAATAAACCATGTTTCTTCTTCACAAAGGTGATAAATAGCACTTAAAACAGTTTCAGATGTGATAGGACTGTTTCTATTGGGATGTCACATCTAAAACACAAACCATACATGCTGTCATATGACATTAAAAACAGTGGTAATACATCAGCACTTAAGACCAGTGGTAAAGAGTCTTCGACCACAAATGTAGCAACAGTCTTAACAATATGCAATTATTAAATTACAAAGCAGTCTGCTACCATTCGAAGACAATTAAACTGACATTCCAGATAGATAACACTCTGCATAGACCTTTACATAATATTTTCCATTCAACCAGGTACATACCTAATAGAGCTACAAATAAATATGCAGAAAATAATCTAAATTTTCTCTTCAAGTCAGGTGCTAGTACCACAATTTCCAGTAGCAAACAGAAGTCAGTCAGTTACAGGTCAGCAACAAAGTAAAGCAGCTAAGCAGTATACAGGCTGGTGAAGTTGCTGTGCTCAACTAAAAGGAGTAAAAATATTTTCTAACCTGCATGCAAGTACAGATGTTTGCTGCATAATCTCTTGAGCCTTCCCATATTGTTAGTATTAGGTTCCCAGGGTATAGTTTAGTCCTTCACAAAAACAGATTAAGCGTATCTGAGAAAACAGTGCTTTAACAGAATTAGCAAGCACTGTGCATATGAACCATGACATCAAATTGTTAACAATGAAAATAGCATGATACTCATTTTCATACACGGAAGGCAACAGAAAGTATTCTGAAATACCTTACCACTTGCTGATGGGATTTTTTCCTTCCCCTGCCTTTTGTGATCCCATTACTTTAAATTCCAGTGCATATAATCTCAGGATTTTTAATCCCTGAACATTTACAGTAGAAATTACAAGTATATATACCTGTATATGTATATATATTGAAAACCAAATCCAAATGGAAAGGGTTATGTATTTCAAATGCAGACTAAGCCAACAGCTCCGGAAAAGCCACCACATCTGCAAGCACAAGTTATAGGCCCACACCTTTAGGAAAAGGTGTTCGAGCTAGCCGTTACTGGTCAGATATACATAGAACAGCAGAAAATACATGTCAGGAGTAGCAATCTCAACCATATGTAACTAGTTAGGCAATAGTGTTACCTATTCCCTGCTCTCTTACCTACTGTTTAAATATTTATTCAGTTGACTGTCACAGTACTAAAAAAACTCAGTTTGAATCTATCAGTCAGAAATACTTGCACATTTATAGAAATAATCACATGAAGGCAGACAGCAAACCTGCTATTCATTCTAGGTGCATACTTGCACGTATGTTACGCTTTGAAAAACAACAGCAAACCAACAAAAAAACCCTCAACCAACCAATCAAACCACCCCTTCAAAACCTGAAAAAAAATCCTGACCAAAAAACCAACAAAAAACCCCCATGCACCCCCAGCCTCAAGAAACCAAACCAACCAAAACAAAGAATCCCTGCCACACCCCCAAACCAGTAAAGGACTATAACTAGAACAGGCCTTACTTCTTTTCTGGTAAAACCAGAAAACTGAATGTATGCATGTATTCACTGAACCTAGAGAGCAGTTCTCTTGCTACCATGAATAGCCATAGCCCTTTCAAATTACATGTGGGTCTTTGTTTCCTATTAGAAGGAAGTGTTTTGTTACTTTCAAACACTTATATAAAATGTGTACTGCATTGCCACTAGAATAAGGAACCGGACAAAAATTACTCCTAGTCTGCAATGGTTTCTAAAGCCCAAACTGGGCTTTAGGGACCTTGGGAAGGGCTTATCAAAGCCTCAGCCTTAAGGGCTGCATATTGTGTGTGTGTGAGAAAGAATTAACTTAGCTCATGTGTCTTGGGATTCTCGCGTCCTAGTTACACTTCAAAGTTGTGGTGGTAGTTTCCATGCATGCTTTAATTCAAATGCAGGACAAAGATGACGAGTAGCTCAAAATGTTGCATACCCATTTTGAACAGAATTTTGAATGGTGGTGCTTGGGTATGTGTGCTGGACTAGATGGTAACACAGTGGTCCCTTCTACCCTCAACTATTTTGTGATTCCATGCATCATTACCCATGCTGGTGAGAAGGCACAAGTACATTCTAAATTAACTGCCTGTATAATCTAATGCTTGCACCAAAGTAAATGACGTTCCTATAATTTAGTCAGACTAAGGCACAGTGATGAAGTGGTGACCAAGACCATTTAGCCAGAAGGAGTTAAGAGCCCTGCCGCTGCCAACAAATCCAGCACACTGGGATAGA
Source organism: Coloeus monedula (assembly GCF_965178545.1). Classification (NCBI taxonomy): domain Eukaryota; kingdom Metazoa; phylum Chordata; class Aves; order Passeriformes; family Corvidae; genus Coloeus; species Coloeus monedula. The sequence goes on along the minus strand of NC_138801.1, from coordinate 96,953 downwards.
AAGTATTTCTTGCAGAAACTTAGCCAAGAGTCCAGAATGGGCCTTCAGTTAAACTTAGCTTGATAGCAAGTGTTCAATCTGGTAACAATTCTTCCTTCATGGAAACAATTCCTTCCATCCATCTGTAGCAACTTTTTTCAGTTTTCCTATTGGAACAACACCCATCTCACATAGTTGTGGATTCAAAGATTATCTTTTCTCCCAACCATGAGATGGTCAGCCAACATCAAGAATGCAGCCTACAGGCAGCTTTGACACCTCATGTGAAAGGAGAAAGGGTTGTGCTTACATTGGACATGGCTACAATTTGTGCCTAAGACTATTTAAGTTTTAGAGAGTATATGCATGCACATGCTGGAAAAACAGAAGGCAAACAACATGGCTCCAATGCTGGAGTGAACGACAATATAGCCACCACAGCAGCCTTCCAACAAGCCTTGTCATTTTACACCAGTCTTATGAAGGAGAGTGTAAGAACTTTGCCTTTTATAAATGATGCACAAGAGCTTATGTATCCGTCCCACCAACTGCCTCTAGATTTTAATGAGCAGTCTGAATGGTAAGGATCTTTTGAGAGAAACAATGGCTAGAAGCTAGTCGTCCTCACACTAAGAGACAGAGAAATCACGGTGGTCTGATCAGACTACTAAAATCTCAAAGAAGCCACGTCCTTGTACAACAGAGGTTTCTCCTGTTACACCAGCAATTTCACATGATTGTGTTGGTATTTGGTCTTCTGATACAATAAAAGCAATAAAGATCTTCACAGAATTTGGTTCTTGTGGCTTGTGTGAAATAAAATTGGAGTATTATTTCCATGTTCTCTGCCTTCTACCTATATTCTGGGCTGCTCTCATACAGTAAGTAAGTAGTAAACTACATACACATGACTCTAAAGCCTCAGCTACCATTTCTAGGTGTCCTATAAACCAAACTGAATGTTGTATCCCTCTCTCCTTTCACCACATTAGGTATTATCCCTCTAAGACACTGATTAAGTACAGAAGCAAAAACTCAAGAAGTCAAAGCCTTGTTAAGGCACTTACTGGATACATTAAGAATGAAGACATTTAATTTTTTTGCAGGATTCAGCTCCTTCCTGTCCTATATGAGTAATAGTCTGTTAAGGTCTGGTAGTTCCTAGTGTGACCTGCTTAACAGCTTGTACCTGACCCATTAAGCCAAGCTATAGCATAAAAGCGGGTGGGAGGTGGGTGGGGATGCAGTTGCTGGGCTTCCCTCTTCAAATGATACCAACATCCCGTTCCAGATATGTACCATGAAGCTAGTATGATCTGGTTTTTCTAGCTTCAGTAATCCAATATCTGTACTCCTTATAGTTCATTTGCTAGATGTCATCAATGCTGTAATTACAGGCAGACCTTCAAAGGTTCTCTCTCTCTCATGCATGTGCACACACACACACAAATCCCCACCCCCCAACACTCTCTTAATTTATGGTAATACTTTACAGCCACTCCTGCACTTCTGGTTCAAGAAAATAACTCCTCCTTTATAGCTCTTTCTTCTGTAATCATGTTTAGGATACGATGCAAATGCCGTATCTATATGCGTTATGACTACCATCATAGCCAGTAGTCAAGCTTTCTGTCAAGATCTTCTCATTCTTCTTGTTTTCCCTCATGCTCCATCTCTAAGGCTAGTTTTAGATACCTGTGTTTGCTCAGGTTCTTCAAAACAAGTTTTAAAATCTCCATATATTGCTTCAACTGCTATCGAACAATGGTTTATCATTTTAAATCATGCTATAATAGCACAGGTGAACATCTGCAGTATATTTAAAATCCAATATCCTAACAGGGTAAACCAAAGTTTCCAGTTAAAATTTTAACTGAAGCCCCAGTTTTGCAACACACTGGTACACTCTTCAAAAATAGCCACAAGCCAAATACTACATCGAGAAAGCTGTTCAGGGAAAAAGCTGGTTCTTTTGCTTTCTAAAAATATGTAAGTGCCAGCAGCGACCCCAAAAGTGGATTCAGAAGTGTTTACAACTTCCAGGAACATAAGCACCACATGGTACTTTCAGATTGATTTTTTTTAAACCTTACCTGTCCAAATAAATAAGGATACGGTAAAGTAACAATCTCTGGAAACAACATCCTCAACAAATAATCACAAGTTTTCGCAAAGACTTTGATCTGGTACTTCCTTTTAGATGCTTATTAAGGTTCACCCCACACATCTAGGAGTGTGTAACCCACTACAGTAATAATAGCATTCTGCTCCTAGACTAATTACTGTTGAAAATATTGCTTCTGCTGTTGATTAGCCACTCTAGTTGAGAGTAAGAAATTATGCTTCCAGATAAGACCTTGCATATTTTCTTCAGTGAGGCAATTCAGCCATTATATACAATAAACTGAGAAAAAAAATCACTTTGCAAAACCAGGTTTACAAAAGCAAAAGGCACACATCTGCATATGATCATGCTTGAGCAGAAGTGAAATCATGACGTATGAGTGGTATTATGAAATAAAGTCAAGGATGCAGAAGTATTTCTACATATAGAACAAGAAACACTTGCTAATAAAGCTAAAAACATCATATACAGAAAGGCTGGAAGCATCACACTTTCATAAAAAAAAACCAAAACCAAAATAAATCCTTGCAAATGTGTTCTAGAGGAAAGGGCTAAAAAGAAAATATCAAACTTTAAATATAAACCCCTGTCCTTTAACACAGCAAGAGACAAGATGACTATTTCATCATAGAAAACTAGCTTATTAGCAATGAAATTTCAGTCTGCAGTTAGAAAAATACAACTATCTGGAATAATGACGTTTACTGTTGGTGCAAGCGCAGCCAACAGCTAATGCTGAGGCCTGCATAAGAATCTTTTTGTAGTCGAAGACAATTGGGGTTGGCTCTTCTGCCAGCAATGGAAAAATCCGCAGATGAACTACAGTAAGAGTTTTCCAGTAAATGGACTGGGGTTTTCATTTTGGGATTTTTTGTTTGTTTATGAGTTTTTTTGTGTTTTTTAATTTCCAATTTTAAAGAAATATTCTGAAAGTTTGTGTTTCCTATAGAAAGTTTCTCTGTTCAGGGATTCTTTATGCCAAAAGAGCTTTCAAGTTTCTCTAAACCATGAGCAAAGGAAGCACCATCTTCCTATCTCACCTGATTCTTCAGTGAGCATACCACAGATGCATCAATTTAGGGACTGACTACACTGTTTGAAATTACCTCGCCTGCAAGCCTTTTCTTCTTGTTGTTGTTTTGGTTTTTTAAAACAAAAACAAAAAAAGCCGTGATCTATATTATAAAATTCCTCTCCCCACATGAAATACACTGTTGTAAAACAATTCATGATAGTAGAAACAGCAGTTAACTTTGCTGCATGTCATTTAGGTACATCAAATTTTAAGAAGCTTAGAACAAGTAATACTTTTTGTTTACTTCAGTATCAGCCTAAATCTCTCATTGATTACCTAGTGTTAGAAAGCCACGAAAAGTAATGCTTCATTAACTGAGAAAACATACCTATGTCAAAGATATAAGCATCACCAAATCAGGCTGTGCTAACCAGAACACAAGTTCTATAAAGATTTATCACTAGTACTTCCAGCCACATTTTACCACCAGAAGCAGTGTTTGTGACACTGCCATAGAGCTTACAGAGTTGTAAGAAAATGTGAAGGAAGAAAGGTTTTAAAAGTGTCTTCATTTCAAGTCAATGATGTCTTCATCACATAAAGAAATCAGCTGAAATGGATAGCTAGATGGTGAGCTCTCCTCCCTGTTTGCTAAAGTATCAGGATCTGAACTAGTGGAAGGATGACGTCTTTCAGAATAGCCTTCAAATGAGCTTGAGATTATCCTGCAAAGAGGAAGACAAAAGTTACTTAAAAAAAATACACAGGTCAGGGCAGGAAAGAACAATGGTTACTCTACTTCTAGATTCAATCAAGTTATCCTGAAGACAGACACACACCATTACAACTGAGCTTCTTCCTGTTTTAGTCTACTAAAAATAATCAAAAAGCAGTATTAATGAAGCCCCTCACCCAAGTATTTTCCAAATAGGGAAATAAATCACACATAGTTTTACACTGCAAGAGATTTTTTGTTTTGTTACTCTCAGTCTCCTGTATCATGTCTGTATTCTGCCTACAAATGTAGGTTACAGAAACAATGAAAAGAAGAGAATGGCACTGGGGTCAGTGCCAAACAGACAAATGCTATGGTATTTTTTCACAAAATTTATTCTGAAAATAGCAACACAAGAGCATACAAAGAAAATAGCAAGAGAGTCTGCACAGCGCAGATGCAGTAGTCCAAATCTTAATAACAGGTTCAACTGCAGCGGGTCCCCACAAAATGCCATTTAGTCTTGCCTTGCTCATCAACATGTCTTTAGCAAAAAAATGTAATCGTTTCAGTACTTATAGTATTCAGATACTCTAACAAACACATTAGCACGAAATGTACATGGATATACAAAGGTCTCAGTCAGCCTCATGCCAACTGAGATAAGCATGAGCAGTCAATTCTGAAAATATTTACAGTCTAACTTAGGCTCTTTTCTAAAGGCAGTATATTTACCTGTCACTACTAGATGATCTTACTGCTCCCTGCTTGGGGTCTGACTGTCTTCGAGAAACCTTTTTTAGCTTCGGTGCACTTTCTGTCTTGGTTATAGGCTCATCCAAGAGGCCTCAATAAAGGAATAAAAGACTTAATACTCTCAACAGAAAATAAAGCATTCATGAAAATGTTAAGGTATCTGTTCCTGGTTTCCATTATTAACTATTTCTACCTGGCTTAGAATATAGTCATCTTATACATGATCAGACAGTGGCTATACTATTTGAAAATAATGCTTCCTCACAGTTTCCTTTTTAAATTTTAATAATTTATGAACACCAGCTGCATGTTACAAACCTACCTGTGATGGCACAAAGATTAGAAAGTATATGTTTGGCAACTGATACGTAACACTGAGGAATGAGGAGAGTTTACCCAGCAATTCTTTACGTGTTCTGCTTGCAATTTCTTTAATTTCCATACGAGATAAAGATAGCGAGTGCATAACTGGAAGAGAGGTAATGCCACTCGATGTTGTAGTAGTGATGACCTTGGGAGCCAAAGGTGACTTCAGAGGTCGTTCGATGCTTCGCCCAACCAGATTGCTGAGAGGTATTTTGTACAGGTTTTTGCATGGAACTTCACCTGAAAGAGAGAAAGAAAAAAGAACATCATGCATTCACAATAGAATCAGTTCTTAATAATTCCAGATGAAAAGTTATAAAGACAAGTAATACTTGTTGAGCTGGGCACTTTTAAACTGAAATGGCAAAGATCTTTCTTGCTCTAGAGATCTTTCAATATAAATAAGCTAAGAGAAGGAAGAAATACGAGCAATTTGACTTAGAGAGAAAAAGAAGATTGACTCTTGGCAACATGATGAATCAGCAGAGGAACCAGGAAGTAAATTTTTATGACTTGAGGCTGGTACTCTGACTATTACACTGCACTCTGTGCAGTATTTCCCATGTGTTTTAATATACTGCAAATATATTGGAGCCTGGATCCCAATTAGTTTAAATTATGACTCCTCCTCTTAGGTAACACAAAATACCACATTTTCCTAATTGCTAGAAGAAAAACAAACCAAAATCCCAAATTTACCATCAAATAGTACTGCCTTTAAAAAATTTAAATTTCCCTTTCCCTTTCTGCTAACAGTGCAGCAGCAGATTTAAGGAAGAAAGGTGTACCTACATCCTGCATTATCTAGCCGGTGGTCCCTTGTTTCTCCTTTATTGTTACACTACAGATTGACTGTTCACAGATCACGTTACAGTAAATTGTCTGTGCAAAGTTTTTCAAGGCTTCTTAATCTTGTTTTGCAAAAGAGCTTCAGCCATTCAGTGGTTGTTCAGCTTTTCTTAAATGAAAGGAATAGTGTATGTGAAATGTCAAGCTTTCTCACAGTTTTATGCCCCTTTTTGCATTATTACTTGTGGTCACATTGCGAAAGATTCATCAAGCTACTACTAAAGTTTAATTCCTCCCTTCCTACAGAAATTATTTCTTCAGAACAGTGCTACCATCTACTCAGAAAAGATACTACAGTGCAAAAGCTCAGCCAGGTGCTTTATATGTGTGGAAAATAGAAAATCTCTTATCTTCCAGACTTTCAGGTAGGAACTCACATTTTTTTACCATCTTTACTGAAGATCAGCCGCAACGAGATATGACAGCTGTTGGAACAATCAGAGATCATTATTCAAGCTGCCACATTACCTTCTAGAGAAGGAAGAGGAAATTCTGGCTTTTCGTAAGCTGTTGGTGTTTGAGGAGAACTCTTTGAACCCATTTCCTTAGAGCTGTCAGATGGTCCACTTACTGCAGCGGTAGCTTTAAAATAAATATCTGACTGAAATGACAAATAACTCCTCATTAGTACAGTGAGACTTTCTTAACCATCTTCTGATTCTCTCTGACCTTGATATAAACTAAGAGCTCACAGATGAACAATTATTGCGATCAAGTAGCACATAATTCCGTTTTGTTTGTTGCATTTTTAGCGGCAGCAACTTCTTATGTTAATTAGATCCCAACATATCACAGAAGTGGTCAAACACGATTTTTCTGTGTCTTACCCTTGATGCTACAAGTTGAAGCTCAGGCACAACTGCTGTATGGACCAAGTTCCCATTCACCACTAATCGGATCTCAATGGAATCAGTAGTGAAGGCAAGAACATAAGGGAAAGCACAGACTGCAACAAAATACAAGTTATTTGGCAAGGAAAAATGGTTAATTTAAAAGTTTCTTAGATGGTCCATGAAAACTGTTCTTGACCTCTTCTGGCATGTTCCTGTCCTATGAAAAGTGTTGTCTAACGTACTGATGGACACCAAGCTACATTGAGCCTCAAGAAAATGTCACTCTCCATGCCTGGCAGAATGTAGAGTGAATGGAAAATGAAAAACACATAAAAAGAGAAAGGGAAAAAAAGTTCAGCAAGGGATGAACTTGCTACCAAGGCTCCACTTTTCAAAATCATCATATGCAGAAACTTAGGTCAAGTGGCATCATGAATGCAACATGCTTATTCCCAGAATACAGTAATTCCACTAAAAGCCAAATGCAGACTAAAATGGTAATGCAAAAAACATCTACTAAAAAGAGGTATTTTCTTACCAACAGCATAAGGAACTTGATTCCAGCTGAAGTGGAAGTCATAAGCTGATGGCTGGACCAGCGGAGAAACTCCACTGAAAGGATGTATCTTTTTGTATTGACAAATATCTGTAGCAAAACAGAAAAAAAAGCATCCATCACTTTACACTGTAAGTGACCACCACCCATTTTATAGGCAGATTTTGCAGAAGGGTGGACATTGTACACATAATCAAACACTCATGTAAAAGTCCCTCTATAGCTACACAGATAAGCAAAATTTGCTTTCTCTGTCAACACAACATTGGAAAGATCAAAATAAAAGACCTATGTTTTAGTAAGTTGTCATATTTCACAAAGTAAGTATTACTGTTTCAACAGTTATCAGGTCCCTAACTTGTCTATAGATAGAGAAATAGGCAAGAAAAATTCAGGAAGCAGTGTCTGCAGAATTGTATTTCTCTGCCCTTCAAGTAGCCATATGTTCATGTAATTTACATTTTTTGAAGACTGCTACGCACATGGGGTATTACAGACACCAAGACTGCACAAATCACATAACTTGCACATCCATAAAACAGCTAGTATGACTAAAATACTTGAATTTCTAGTTTCTCCAATATGTGTTTAAGTTCCAAAGAAAGTATTTTGACAAACTTTCTGTGAAACACTAAAATTATTTTTGAATACAGACCTAGACTTCAATGAAAGAAGATCTACATATGCAGATTGAGCTATTGCCCTTTCGGGCCTTCCCTAAACACTTACAGTTATAACACAACAGTAGACCAGCTTCACCATCTTCATATACATCAATAGCTGCAACAAAATTAACCTGCAACAATAATGGAAAAGATTAACAAACAGGCACAGAATAGTGCGGTTATTACAACCGGGTTGTGACTAAGAAGCAATACAATCAGTTGGGGAAGTGCACAACCATAGGTAAAAGAAAAAAACAAAAAGATAAATAAATAAAAATAGCCTCTTTTGTGATGTAATTTTCAGGATGTTCTCAAGATGCAAATCAATTTCTTTTGTATTTGTTTCTGTGCAGTACTGAACATTCATAATCACACCCCAGTGTAAAGCAATGAAAACATATAAATTATTTAGCAATATTTAGAAAAATTAAGAATTTTGGGAAATAGGATGATTTCAGAAAGCTGTGAATCAACATGGTATGTTACAGATAACAATTATTTTCAAAAAGCGATCTTCAAATGCACATCATGACTTCAAAAAGATCAGATACACCAATTACTGGTTCAAAACCACTAACATTTACAGAGGTCAACAGGGATGTACCTAAGGACTATTGAACAGTCTGAATTTACAAACTGAGAAGCAATGCTGGTTAAACTGCAGTAGTTTTTACATAGATTAGGCTACATAAATTCTCTTAATTCAACTTTGGTTTTGTCTTTTACATTTAGATTAAAAAGAAACCAAAACAGCCACAAAAAGTAGGATATCTTTTCCAGAAATGAGCCCTTATTAGTGAAATACATAAGGTTGCATTAGACAAATGCTTCCCAAATCAGGTGTAGCGGGTTGAGTTCGAAACCGGGCAGAAACACCAATTAAATGTAGTGGTTTTGGTTCAAAATATTCATTACTTACTTATTTTCCTTCTGTGAGATAAGAATTAGGAGAAAAGCAAAGCAGGCACAAACCTTAAACAGTTGCAGTACAATGAAAGAGTTTTATTACTAATAGAATTAAAAGTAAAGAGACAATAACAAAACGAAAACAAATCCCCCCGCCTCCAGCCAGTACTTCTCTCCTTTTACCTAGCTCACACAAGGGATAACAGAACATGGGATGTTAGTCAGTGTTCCAGTTCTTGAAAAGTCTCTCTCTTATGCTTAAGGGAAAAAAGGGTTTTTCCTTCAGTTGCACGTGGTTCCCAAACTGCCACCAACAGCAGATCCGCCCGGAAACAAACAATCTGCTGTGTGTAGAACATCTCTCCCATGAAAAATCTCACAGTTCCTTCACACTGCAAAACATGGGCCATCACATGGGGTTATTCATCTTTTTAAGGATAAGTTCTTTTGGCCTGCACACAAAGGCTCTTCTTTGCCACAAGTCTCTAACAGCCTCTTACTACTATAAAGCCTGACATCGGCATTCTTCACAATCTTCACAGGCACACGAAGATACTCCATCCCCCCATGTTCTTCAAATGGATTAAAGAGACAAACAGTTTGTGGTATTACAGCTTCTTACCACGGCATGCAAGAAGGTTTCTTTTAAGCTGCCCGCCAGAATCGCGGCACCGCCCTCTTTTCTCCCGTCGCCGTGCTCAGCTCCGTCCCACAGGACTCACTTCTCTTTCTCTCTGACTCTGCAGCCGCCACATTGAAGGGTGTTCTTGTTCAGCCTTTACGGTGGGGAAAGCCTCGCTCCCTTTGTGCTGCTGGCTGCGTGGTGTCTTCTTCAGTTCAGCACGAAGTGTGCTGGCTGCAGACAGGAGGCTCTGCCGGCTCCCGTTGACTCCGCCGGCTCCGCATGGAGAGGAGAGAGACCCGCCGGTCCCCAGAAGCCGCGCTGGATGGGTTTAGCTGTGAGCAGTCCATGGCTGGGTTTAGCTGCCTGTGGCTCTGAGGCAGTCCCCCCCCCCAGCCACCCAGGGTCCGTGCCGCAGCGTTGGGAGAGGGGGAAAGGGGCAGTGGCCCCGGCCCGGCCCGGCGGGGCCGGGAGGCTCCGGAGCCCCCACCTCCCAGCAGGCGAGCTCCGACCAAAGGGGTAGTCCCGCCTTTCTGTGCGGTTTAAATATGTAAATTGTGAGAAGCGTAATTGGTCTTAAAGACTGTCCATCAACTCAGGGTCAGCCCAATACATCAGGGGAGAGGGCTTAGAGATTGATGCCATGAATGGCAGTTCTTTGACTTTCCTTGATTTAAGATTACTGTGCAGGTCAAGAACTGTTAAGCAAACCTGAAAGTTTACACATCCATACCAAATGCATTTTGGCCCATATTTGGTAGTGACTAAAAGCCATCGCTGCGCTGTCGTCCAGAGAAGTAAGCTGGTAACCCGTTTCAACATGGTGAAAAATCACTAGCTCAGGTCATATTAATTGTCTGCTTTATTTGTGTTCCTAAAGGAAATAAGGATTCCTGTGTGGAAAAGAAATGGGAGTGGTGGATGGCGATGGTGACGTACTTCTCCAGTCCCATTCTTTACTCGTAGTTGCTCCTCATCCAGATTAAGATTGATTCCCAGCACTGTGGAGAAGTTTACGCTTGATCAACCATGCCAGGAGCACCTCTTCATCACCAGATCCAAATAAAAATACAGACGATTTAAAAAGAAAGTAACTTACCAAGAACTATCAAATGAAAAGAGTAGTCCCTTATCTCATTAGCAAGAACAACAAAAGAGTAACTGTGCAAAATCTTCCTTTTTTTTTTTTTTTTTTCTGGTCTACAGCTACGGGTCCACATCCCTATTTAGAAACTAAATTGTCTGATTTTCTGAGGTTCTGGAGATCATGATCTTTTCTGGAGCAGCAAATACTGAACGTTTTTCTGAAAATCAAGACATTTGCCTAAATCCCAACCCTATGTCCTAGACAGAAAGATTCAGTTCTTAGTTGACTGGACAGCAGTTTCTTAAATAGAATATAAGCTATATGTAAATATTTTAGCCATAGTACATGCAAATAGGCAAATCTGAATAAGATACTGGTGGCCAACCACTGAAGTTATTCTGATGCAATTTTTTAAACAAAAAACCACCGATATCACAAAAATAAAGCAAAAAGCAAGCTATTGGCTAAGAAAGAAGAAAAACAAATTTTTGACAACAACAACATTCCAGAGCCTGAAACACAGGCTCTTTCCTAATGTGTCATATCTTGTAACTACCCCTTTTGGGAGTTATCATCATGTATCCTAAAAGGAACAAATATCTCAGAGTGCCCTAAAGCAGTGGTTATAGAAGTAAAAAGTAACACACATGAGCATCTCCATAAATTACACTCCTTGGAGGTCAGCACAGCATGCACTGAGTCTGCAAGAAATTATGTTCAGTGGGGGTCTTCAAGAAAAGTTTCAGTGATGAAAACTTACCCTGTTTGTTTCAACGTGATGCAATCTATAGGACTCCCCTGTACTCTCATTGACTAAATCAAACTGATGCCGATATGCTACGCAGATCATGTTGTCACTGTCTCCAGTAGGTCCATCCACCAGCGTCATAACCACTGGAGGGTCAGAAAGGCATATTTCCTATAACGTAAATAATAGAATTACTCTCTTTTTCAAGTTCCTACTGTGGGTACTGCAGGTACTACATGATTTTAAAGTGCTGTTCTCTAAGCACAGAAACAAAGAACAAGCAGAAACAATTTTTAAAAAATTGGAAAGATTTTTTTAGCATATATATGATTGGAACTCCACCGTATGACTTCTCACTTTTATTTGTCTGTAGGTTCAGGAAGATGATAATGCACACTGCATCTTCCCCACACCCCCCATACTAGCTCAGTGCTGCCCAGCGTATTAAGATAATTAGTAACTAGATTACACATACCCGGATGTACTGGAACTCCTCTACTGGAGACTCAGGAGATGACAGCAGAGAGGTGCTGGTTAAAGTGTTGCGTGAATTGTATTTCTTTGTGACAAGAAGTAGTTTGTTCCGAATAGCCACAACAATCCTCAGTTCACTTCCATGGTGAGTATTAATGGCGTATAAATGGCAGCCTGAGGAAATAATGTTCTAGACTCTAAGTGGTTGGGGTAGGGTCTGATTTTTTTGTTCTGTATTTGTATGATGATTAGTGCAACTGGGCTCTGATGGATGACTTGGCAACACAGAATTAAATACTCCTCAATAGGATTACACCAACTTCTAGAAAAAGACAAAAGCCTATGACTCTTTTGAAATCTGCTTTTACCCTTACTCCTAAGTACATGGATTGTCACTGTTCTGCAAGTTCTAGCTTTTCAAAGCAGTTTGCTTCTGAAGACCAGGAAACATTTATGTCTACAAAAATAGTGGGCAACATCCAGACTAATCTAAGCACTACTATTTAATGGGGATTTGCGAGCGTTCCTCCAACTTAAAGCGTGCTTTATTTCAGTCTAACATCCCCACAAAATTCTTCTCATACCTTTCAACCCTGAAATCCTATTTTTCTCTAAAGCTTTTCATCAGCAGCAATTGCCAAACAACATGGTATTTTTACAATATTCAAAAACGTCATGCTGGACTATACTAGAGTAGTTTTCAAATACAAGCTTAACATAGTTTGAATTGACTGTCCAGAGAAAAAACTAAAGGTGAACACCTACACCTGCCTAAAGAGAGCTTATAGGCTCCTGGCAACTACCAGCATCATACCACAGTGGACGTTTTTAACATAGGATAACAATATCACCTTTTGTTCTCTCCAGTTTATTTTCTCTGCAGTCGTATTTGCTTCTTATCACTTTTTTTGTCTCTATATCTTTTTGGACAGCACTGAGTCTGAAGACAAGGATACGAGATTCTTTCCCTGACGTATGGAGAGAACCAGGAAAAAACAAGTTAAAAAAAGAAAGCGGCAGTTTGAAATTAATACTTCCAATGAGAAGTAGCAGCTAACAAACAAAGCAAAGATAAACAAGCATAATACCTCTCTGGGAACAGAAGACTTACGACCTCTCTAGGATTTACAATTCTAGTAGCCAACCCCTTCAGTACAATAGCTGAGTTTCCCATTAGGTGGTGCTGCACCAAAGAATGATCTGAGCGCTCCGAAAAAGTGAAATGCACAATATTTTGCAAATATATTGAATCTTGCAAAATAACAAAAATGTAATAGATATAAACTACAGGGCAAGAGTAGAAGGGTTAACTTTAAGAGCTGAAACTATCCAGGTGAGCCACTGATAACTGCATCCTTAACAGAGTTTGAACCCTTCAAGATACAGACTGGTTTTGCTTATCAGTTCTTCAAAGATTGGCAAGTTAGGTCCAAGGACTAGTCCAGCTGCCAAAAGTATACAGTTATCTACTTCCATGACTAATCTGTTTTCCACGAAGATAGATACGAGTGGAATCTAAAATCCCTAAATTAAAACAAATAATTCAGTGATGCACTACTATTTGCGGTTGGAAAATAAGCAACTTGAGAGTAATTTCTAAGAAATGAAGTTTCTTAAAACGCAGGCACGGCAAGTTCACAGAATTACAGAATAAACTGATTTGGAAGGGGGATCAACGAGCCCAACTGCTGGCCCTGCACAGCACCATCCCCAGGAGTCACACCATGTGCCTGAGAGCATTGTCCAAATGCTTCTTGAACTCGGGCAGGCTTGGTGCTGTGACCACTCCTCTGAGTAGCCCGTTCCAACGCCCAACCATCCTCTCATTGAAGAGCCTTTTTCTAATACCTAACTTAAACTTCCCCTGACACAACTTCGGGTCATTCCCTCAGGTCTTGTCACTGGTCACCACAGAGAAGAGATCATCTTTCCTCACAAGGAAGTTGCAGACTGCAGTGAGGTCTCGCCTTAGTCACGTCTTCTCTGGGCTGAACAGCCAAAGTGTCCTCAGCTGCTCATCATATGGCCTCCCCGCTCAAGGCCATAAAAAATGTTTATGCTAAATTTATTACCATTTTGTCCTAGATATTGCCTCCAGTTAATGAGGTGCTCCTCCAGTGATAACTGGAGTGTTCAGTCTTTGTATCTGAGCTACTATTTCGGCTAGCTATTTTACAAGTATTCTTGGTGATGCAGATAATTCTGAAACACTACAACCGGGTACCCACAGCAAAACTCAAGAATTTTTTCTGGCTAATTTGAATGCACATACTCTTCAAATCAAGAAATATATGTAAACAGGCAGACATAGGGGAGAGAAAGTATTCCTGCCTAAATTAAGTGCTGTTATTTTTAGAGGTTATGCCAAACTTCAAAAGACCTTTTATGCTTCCATCATACATGATACATTTACATCTGTGAAGATGTGGTGTGTGGGCAGCAAAGAGTAACATGTATGGTAACTCCTTTCCTGGGCAGGCATTTCACTATGAGGGCAGAACAGTGACCACTGCCTTCAGTGAAATTGGTCTGACAGGCTTTTAAAGAGGAATTGGGGTTTAAATCCCATAAACCACGAGATGTGCACCCCTCAGGTTGACAATAAGCTTGCCTTTCAGAGACGAAAAATCTTCACCTTCCTTTGGTGTTTGAAATAGATCTGACTGCCTATAAAATTGACTATCATATGAACTTCTACGTTTTTTTTTAACCTCCTACAGACTGGGCTCTTCCAAGCAAAGCAGTTCTTCCTCATCCCACCACCATCCTTGTATAAAGGCGTTTCATAAAATGAAGATGGAACAAAAAAATACATGTTTGGAGGACAAAACAAATCAATTTTTTTGCCTTACCTTAAACCAGCAGAAGTCCCAAACAACCCTACCACAGAGTTAGATTTAACTCTCTTCATTAGAACTGAGGCCACTGCTACCAAAGCAATTTGTGCTCCTGTCATTGACAGCTGTGTTGTATTGGTTCTGACACCTTTTGGAATGCTGACCGAAATAAAGTCTTCCTGATAGTTAAGTTTAAAAAGTTAGCCTTGAAGCATATAACTCTTTACCCTAAAACCCCACAAAGTCTTTGAATCCAGTTTACAAGTCCAGTATGAGCATAATTTGAACTTGTTTTTGCTGTTGAAGTGTAGTCTGAAAACGAAACACAAGTATTTTTCTTCCATCACTGGTCTCAATTTCAACATCATGCAGATACAAAACAGGGGGCCAGAATTCTAGCAAGTATGGAAGAACTTCTACTTAAATGCTTCAGAAAGCATCCATATCAAGAATTAAAAATCTCCGCAGTTTTTTACATACGTAAGACCTTATCAAACTATGTTTGAATTGTCATGAACATGAATGTCAGCAGTACCTTGTTCTGTTACCTCAAGAAGGCCGCTTGCATCTCCCACCTCAGGTTTAACCAAGCGGTACAATGTTTTGACAATTAAATGCAATCATCTTCTCTAGAAATCTCACAAACTACGTTTCAATGTAACTACACTTTCCAGATCTTGAGAAATGTCACCCATCCTCCAGGTGTCTTGAGAGAACTGCAAATGGCTCTCATGTAGCTTGAGCTAGTTTTTTAAGATCCCAGGGTCAATTTCATCAGATGCAACCAAACTGGGCAACTCCCAGTCATACAGAAGGCATCATGTTTTACCCAAAGCTTGGGAAAACAGAACTTCAGCAAATACTGAGGAAACAGACATAATGTGGTAAAAAGTAATAAATCAACCATGTTTATAATTCTTTTCTGACACATAAAGATCCTGATCTTGCTTTGTGTATGTTCCCTTTATGAAACTCAATCACAGACTACTGGGTAAAACTACCTCACTAAAAAAGTGCACATTTCATGCACATTTAGTCCTTCCAAGTGAGACTGACAGTGAAATACTGACAGTTTAAACAACGTTAAAGCTATTTTATACCAGAAGCTTCAAGGAAATACATTCTATAGCTCTAAGACATGGTGACAATTAACAGAATATATACAATAAAACATATTCTTTCAAATAGTGACAGCGTAATTAATTACCCCCTCATTTCTGTACATCTGAATGAACATGTAATTCGGTAAAAAAACACTTGCAAAGAATGCTGAGTTCCAACAGTGGCCAAGGACAATGTGACCACTTTCAAGCTTGCCTTGAACAAAGCACGAATGAGCATTTAGGTATTTTCACCTCTAGCCTCTCCCCAGCCTTCTAGAAAGTAACAGCAGTTGCTGTATGTGCTCCCTTATTCTAAATAAAGCATCTAATATACTTACTGCTGATAGACACAATTGTCACGAGACAGACATACCAAGCAACAGCCAGATTCATGCAAGAACCCAAGAACAGGGACGTCTCCTACCTTTGTCTGTTCGGGCAATCAAAAGATCCAGAGCTTCCAACACATTCATCTGCTTTATTTGGAGAGTTTTATCAAATACTTGCACTGATGGTTGACCATCTAAAAAAGACACACATATGTATTCAAAATCCTGCTAAAACTTGCTAGACGCTGGTTTTGAACCATTTCTTTCTTGTAATAAAAGTCTTGGGTTTTTTCTTACAAAAACAAAGAGATTAAAAAAAAAGAACTGCACAAAGCTCCTACATGCGCCACAGCATCATAGTCAATACTTCCTCATGGGAAGATTTTATTATTGTCATGAATCAGATTATGCAACTGAAATCTAAAAGTGACATTCCTTTGGCAAGTTTGAGAATTATGATCAAGAACTAACTTCATTCCCTCAGTCCCACTGGCCTTACGTAGCACACAGAAGGTAATAAGGGGTCAAAGCAGCAATATCATTGCTAAGGGAAGAAGTAGGAGTTCATTGTCACATAAGCCCTTGGCTTCATGCTCACTATCATCAAGGGCTAAGAAAACCAGACAAGCCATTTAGACACTTCTTGAACCTGGATGCGATCTCCTATGGCTTTTCAGATGGTCAAGAAAACAACATCTGAAATAAGAAAACATTCAGAAATCTGCATTAACACTGGCTCCCCAATACGGCTCGATTCTACGGCAGAAAGGATTTTTGCAACTAGGTTACATAAATGCAATGAAATGACTTCAATTAGTAACTGTCCCCCTACATAAAGACCTACTAACACCTGAACAGAGCTTAAGAACATACATTTTCAAGAAATGGTCAGATACATAAAAATCGACACAAAAACACTAGATCATTTACTAACCATCTATTAACAAGATGCCAGCATCTGTAGAAACCAGCAAGGACTGGCCCCAAGAATCTGCACAGACAACCTCATGAGGAAAATTACTGCAGAAAGACTGAGATTCCCAAGGCTATGAAGTAACATAAGGGATACATATTAAGTACACTAAAAAATACAGATCATACAGACACAGAATGTGATGGACAATGGCAATAACATGTAAATGCTTTTGGCAGGATACTTTTCCAAACAGTATATTGTTTGAATTTGAAATATCAAAACTGAATCAATTTTCTTGCAGAGGAATCTCTGCATCAATTCTGGTTTGGAGACTCCTAAGTGTAAGACACATACCTGAAACGCTAGAATTAAAACACACGCAACTGAAACTCAGTGCAACCCTCACTCAATACTTATTTTCATTCAAAAAACCCAAACCTATATACTTAAAACGTATGTACCAGTATGCATATGCAGTTTGCTTACATTTTATAATTCAGTTTGTGATGTTTAGTTACTAGCACATGGTACAGTTAAAACTGCCTTTCTGCCAAATTGTTCTTCCATCCTGTGTTCTCTGTACTTACCTCCCAGAGCCTGCCCCTCCTCTCCCAATTTATATATTAGTTGGAATCTCTGAAATTCTAGAAGCACTTCTGAAGCTTCTGTATATAAAACACATGCAGAAGAGTGCAGTTGGCATACTTCACTCCCTAATGACTTCAAACAAAATCCAGTATTACAGGAAATGGAAACACAACTGAATTTTGTTTTAAACGTGCTGGAATTAAAATAAAAGATGATTGCATATGGAAGATGTCACTTTCATTGAATTTTCTCAGGTATAAACATGGTCACACTTGCTTTAATTTGAGAAGTGCTTCTGCCCCCAGGCTCATCCTTTATCAATCTAATAGTGACTGCAGAATCACTTTGACACTGTACCTTTCATCTTTTCTGCCGCAGCATCTAATTACAGAAATAAATCAATAGATACCATACTAGATAACACTTAATGTTTCATAACAGACAGTTTCACTCACCTCCTTTTTACAAAAGCTTGTGGTTGCCAAGTTAGCTGTGGTATCTCCTTTCACAGTAGTTTTCAATTTCAACGCCTAATAGAAACAGATGTTTTATTTAAACTGAGTTTTTGTCAGCAATACCCAAGCTAATGACTATATAAAAAGGACAATTTAGGACTAGAAAGTAATTCCAGTTTGGAATTCCTATGCCATTTTAAGTAATGAAAAAAGAAGCAGAATTCTGTATCCTGAACAACGTCTGCATAAACCACTAGATGGTTACTAGGTACCTTCTCAGCCAAAATACACATTGGCTGTTTCTTGTTTAGTTTTTGTTTTGTTTTGTTTGCTTGCTTTCTAAATGGCAACTCAAAATCAGAAAAGAAGAGTCAAACATAATAACAGAGAAAAACTTCCACTTCAAACTACAGAAGCTAACCATCTACACAGTTTACCCTATAATCTAGGTGGAGAGAGGATCCTCTTGTCAATTATACAAACCGACCTTTTATTTGCAAAACTTCCTAACAAACACTAAGTCAAACTATATATATGTCTATCTATATATATTGCCAGGCGTCCCAAGGACAAATGGTCACAGGATCACAAATTCTTCAGTTAGCACTAACTAGAAGCAAGGTGATTTTGAAAGGGCTAAAAACTCCAGGGAAATCCCGTATACACATAGTTTCATTGCCTTATACAGTAAGTCTGTTTAGTGCAGCCTATATACCTTCATTGCTAACTTTCACAGCAGTATTCCTGTAAGACTGTGACACGTGGAATTGTCACAGCATTCCTTAATGCACAGTTTAGAACTAGCCTAAACCAATTTCACTGTCCCCTGGAGTTTGCCTACCATCAAGTATGGCACTCTGTGAAGCAGCAGCGAACACTTGCACGCATCATTTGCACGTTTGCATTAAGCATGGCTGTTAGCTTACAGAGATGCACATAACACTTCATTGTATGAACACTTTAATTTCATCCCACCAGTGAGGAGATATCACCTTGACAATAAATAAATGATTTAAATATACTGCTGAATCAGTCTCAGTGAATTTTGTCTACCGTCTAAAAAGTCAACAGGCTATAACTAAAGAGGGAATACATTCCCAGCTTCGCAAGAATGATTATGAGTTACTTGGAAGGTATCTTGAAATATGTTCAAGCCTACAGTTTGTACCTTAGAGGAAAGATCTTTTAGGGGAGGGAAATATTTAAATGTTGAAAGAACCTCCAAGAAAAACACAAAGAGGTATCATGAATTTTTAACCCACGTAATAGGTTTCCCTTTGATGAAGACCACATTGAGGATGGAAGTCTTGTTTAAGAAACAGGTCCCAACTAGATTTGTTCCATGAACGTCTTATCAGCATTTAATTTCGGGGAGGTGGGAGCGGTGTAAGCCTATAGGTTTCCATACTTTCAATAACCATGCTTTTCTTGCTTTTCTTTACCTTCTGTAAAGTAAATGTAGGAATAAATCATTGGTTACCTCTGTCTGAATATTACACATTCAGCTTTCTTTATTTTCCAGTGCCACCTAAAGTGACTAGTTATTTCAAGGTGACTGAGGAAAGAGGTCTTTGCAGCTCTGCCAATCCAAGCTTTTATAGTCCTGAGATTTTTTTTGAACCAGCTCTCATCTGCCTAGCTCCATTTTCTACCTTTAACCAGATCTAGAACTTCTCAGACTCTTCCAATCTTTAACTCATTATGATTTAAAAAAAAAAGAAAAGGGAAGAGAAGATAATTGGGTTTTCTCGGTAGTGGGTTTTTGGGGTTTTTTTTTGGTTGGCTGATTTTGTTTGGCTGGTTGGGTTTGGTTTTGTTTTGTGGGGGTTTTTTGGGGTTGGTGGTTTTTTTTTTTTTTGGGTGGTGGTGGTGGTGGTTGGGTTTTGAATTTTTGTTTATCTGGGGGTTTTTTGTTTGGCTTGTTATTTTGGCTTTGTTTTTGCTCTGCTAACTCCTGCTGAGTTAAATCAGCTCAGAAAAGAAGTATTCTTAGGATAAGCTGCAGAACCATGAGACCAGTCTGGATCAAGAAGAAACAAGTGAGAAAGGACAGAGGAACTGAAGAGCATAGGCACTGTTGGCTTTTTTTTTTTGCTACAATGAACTGTCAGATGAAAGCAGACTAATCTAAATCATCAGGAAGTTGTACTTAGTACGGACTCGAAAAGTTAATAAGCCCATAGGAGATTGCAGTCGGCATTTGGTATGTTCCAAGATGTGTGGCATACACTAACAGAGAGACTGTCAAAATTTCTTCCTGACTAAAGCAGTCCAAGTATCTTCTAAGAAATTCAATCTTAAAAAAACATACGGAGGAAATCCATGAAAGATTATGCTTTCCCAAAGCACGGAAAAAGACAGAGTACTCTTCTGCTTGGAGAAAGCATCTGCTGCATGAAGCAGGGAAAGACCTTTCACATTTGATCCTAAGGTATGATTTTTCCAACCTTCATTTAACTCACGTATGATACAAGTATTTGTACTTGTATCACTCAGGCATTATAGAAAATACTTCCATTCATATTTTATTTGAATGCAACTTAAAATAATGCAATACTACAAAACTATTTCTGATCACAGAAAACTGCATTAAATCCCAACATAATTGCAAGCTAATCAAAGTCTAACAAAAGGAGTTCCACAGTCTTTGTAAACATAGCTGTATACCTTCTAAACCGATCCTACCTGACCAAGCCGAACAAACTCTGCTTGTCGAGCTTCCTCTTTCTTCCGTGTTGATTTTGGGGACTCTGGTAATACATCACTGAAGGATCTTCTATTGAGCACGTTCTAAAGAAGAAAATGTTTCTTTCTAACCGCATAGCTTCTCAGAGAAGAGAAACTGCAACTCTTCCAATCCTGGAGTGATTTACCTTACAACTTGTCACAGTTTACCACTGTCATGTTCTGTACAATCATACTACGTGAATATATGACATGAATATATGAAAAGTTTAAGCCGATCCATATAGATAAAAGAAATAAACAGTGGTGGAGAAAACAGCACCTTGTTAGTTTTAGAAATACTGAACTTATTTTTAGTTAGTTAGGAATCACCTTAAGAGTAAGTCTTCTCCATCTAAAATAAAGTTACCTCGTAGCTACCCAGGGGTAAAAATCATCCAAATGTACACATAATGGAACAAAGGCAGTTTCTATGGTGACAAGATTAATGCCCGTATTTGCAGTATCTAAATTCCCTCCTCCCTTGCTGCAGGTAAGCCTACACGAAGTATGACATTGTTTTGCTTCTCCTCACACCTGGTGAAGAGTCCTGTCCAGAAAGGACCATCTGCCAGCTTTCACATAACTGTAAAGTAAGTTATATGATAATCGGTATTTAGCTTAGTCATATGCCATTGAGTGTTCATTAGGATTACAGTCTTTTAAAATAAGAGAACATTTAAACTACTAGTTAGAACAGGACAGCACATGTGAGGGATGCAGAAACTTCTGACTTACATTTACCTTGTGTAGGTCAGGCATCAAGTCTTGGTATAAAGAGCGGATCAGCATGTCTAGAGTGCGTTGACGTTTCTGAGAAAATGTTGGTGTTTCCAACGTGGCTTTTTCACCATTTATTACTATAAGATTATGGGAAAAAGATATATTACATAAATGAACTTTGGCAATCTCCACTGACTGTAGTTTGCCTCTGTACCGAAACACCTGCTCTGCCCTTATTAATTTAGAATTTCCTCCTTTTTTGCCCCCCCCTTTTTTTTTTTTAGAAGTGAGCAACTCTTCCTTAAGTTAAGAGAGAAAAATTAGTAATAGAAGAATTCCACAAGGCATCAGAATAAATACCTAACTAGTAAAAACATTAAAGACAAACTGCTGCTCAATTTAAGCACTGAACAGTTTAAATGGGTAAAATGAGCTATCCGTCGAGCTCCTGTCAGGAAATCGTCTAATTGTAATCACCATGATCAATTCTCAAAGATTTCGTTCTCGCTGATCTAGAAGGGCAAATACAGGTCAATGAAAACTGCAACTGAATCATTACAGAATTAAAAAGTGCTGCATAGGTGTCCTTCAGCACCTTTAAGAATACAGTCAGAAAAGATGCTATTTTCAGGTTTTCAGAGCTACTAAATTAACACCTTCTATTACTAAATAATGAACAGCATTATAAATTCTTTCGTATCTCCGAGTCCTTTAAGAAAATGCAAAGCTAAATACGGCTGCACATTCCGCAAATGGGCAAGTCAGCTTCTGTCTAGTAGCCCAAGAAGAAATTTTTTTTTTGTTAATCTGACAGTAACAGTTTGATGGAACTGACATCCCACCTATGCTACAGATTTGAAAAAAAAACCCTCTATACAGATCAGCCGAATACACAAGAAAACACATATACATTTTAAGCATCACGAATTTTAATTTATTAAAGGAGTGTTTCTAGCAAAAGAAAAACTGACTTACATTTCACCAACACAAAATCCCTGAATTCCTGGTGATTTGTAAACACAGGTGGGGACGGAAGGGGAGGTCCAAAGAGAGGAACACTTTCTTCTGAAAATATTTTCAGCCTGTTAAAAGTACAAATCTTTATCTACATTGGAAGTCACGTTCAAACCCTACCTTTTTTATAGACACTATTCAGAACCAAAGGGGAAAAAGAAAGGGAAGTGTTATCTGGGTATGTCTTATGTAAGAACTTCCAAGGGTCTAACAAAAAAAGATTCACTCGACAGAGCAAAATTATGCTTCTTTTACACAAACTAACACTGGGACATGATTAGAACAGAACTTTGCAGTTCTACTCATAGACCAACAGTTTTAGCGGCGCTAGCAAAATACAGTCCTGTTCAAAAAAGCTCTAAAAGAACAGTTCTTCACCTACAAAATATGTTCACCTTACAGATTTCCACCTTACCTATGCATTCACCACACACATGAAATATTTGATTCTTTCCGAATAACACTGGTTTATGACATATGAAGCTGTATCTTGGAAACAGCAAATTCAATTTTCAAATTTTCAGTGAGGAAGAAAGATTCAGAATTGCTTCCATAACAGCCGGACCCTGCTGAGCTCTTTTGATCCATAAGGAATCCAGCATAGCAATAATGAATGGTAGGTACAAAACCCACACATATTTGTTCATCGGGGCATAGCTTCTTTATGGTAAGTAATCGTTCTTGGCTATTTCAAGTAATAGTTTGCTGACAAAAGTCTTCCAAGTGGCACGTGCAGATGACACAGGGCACAGCAACCCATATCTGCTATTATAGAAACCAGTCAGAATTTGCTTTCTCAAAAATCCAGCAGTGACTGACTGATACTGAGTCTTTTTTCCTGAAAGCTTAGAAACTGCATACAATCTGAAACGCAGTATTACATTTGCATGAATATTGATCGTTCTAATATTTGTTTCACATATTTGAGACACAATTTCATAGATGCCCTATGTCTATTTCATTACATCTAGGTAAAAAAAGCAATCATTTATAACTACAAAAGGTATGAAATGTTCCTTGACTAGATCAGAATAAATTATGACAGGGAAAACCATAACAAAACTGACCAAAAAAAAAACTTCTTGAGGGACGTAAAATATAAAATATAAACTCTAAGCAGAAATTCAGAGTCAGACCTCATAATGGCATTGCATTTGAAACAAGGAAAATTTGCCTCAAAAGCCTAGAGC
This sequence comes from Coloeus monedula, assembly GCF_965178545.1. Taxonomy (NCBI): domain Eukaryota; kingdom Metazoa; phylum Chordata; class Aves; order Passeriformes; family Corvidae; genus Coloeus; species Coloeus monedula. Next base: position 73,378 of record NC_138801.1, on the reverse strand, counting down.
ATCCCCTGTCTCTTCTGACTGAAATTTTGGCCGCTTGGAAGACTGTCTTCACACACACACACGCACACAAAAGGAACAGAAAGAATGAGTTCTATTCAGGCCTACGATGAAAGGACAGAATGAAACATAATTAGGCCAAGCTGAAACATAATGTTCTAAGGCTGTCATATAGGAAAAAAAATACTATGTGATATGTGCTACGGCAAGATGTGTCAAGACTGGCAGAATGAAGCAACTAAAATAAGATGGACCAATCCAGTAAACGCAGCCAGTTACCTAAAACAAGAGAGACAAATTTATCTTATTTACTGCACCTCATTTCCTTCCCCACATAAACAGCAATATAAAAAGCATTTTACCACGGCTAACCCATCTACTGACTATTAGCTTACGATCAGGACAACAACCACTTCTTAAAGAGTAATGAGGGACATATGCCCAAGTCTCTGTCCCAAAGCAGTAAGAAAAAGAAAGAAGTGACTGCATTTTCACTGCACATTGGAATCATGAACACGTTTTGTGCTTCTCACAAACCTGGGAATGCTGAAAAGCAGAAGCTATGAGGACAATCAATTTAAACAAATTTGCAAGAGTAAGCTCACAAGATCTTGGAGCAAAATAAAACTATTCCTTTGCTTAACTGCACTACAGACATTTTCCAAAAGAAACCTTAGCTATAAATAGGAGGCGAGGGAAAAAAAACCCACACACAAACTGAAGTATCATTCTTCTCTGGAGTTAGATTTAATGGCATGCTGGAGAAACATAGCAGTATGTAAAATTCTGGTAGGTTTTAAGTACGTGACGTTCAACTATACAAGCACTCCATTAAAATCCCTACAAACGACCTAGTTTGCTCAGCTACAGCCAAACTGAGATCTGTAAGGACTTGTAGTCCATGGCTATCCCAACATAACGTGCATTAATTAACTTTCGTCATCCACGTAAGTTTACTACGTCATTGATCTCACCAGGTCTGAAAGTTCCAAGCATATCTTTTATCATTTTGTTGTATTTTATCTAAAAACCAGTTCTGGGTTTCCCCCTTAGCTTATGCCTGTTCCAGAATTTAATTTTTCTGATGGTTAGAAACATGCTACTTATAGCCAGTTCAGTGATATCTGCATCCAGGTCCATATTGCTCTTCAGTTTCTAAAGCTCATTTGGCGGCTTCCTGGCATACAGACAGGTGGACCTGTCTGTATGCCAGAAAGTTTTCCCACTGCCAAAATGTTTTCCCATTTTCTCTAAACCAACAGAAATTCAGTGTGAAATTATTTGTTATAACCAGCACCTACCTGTAGCTATCATTCTGCTTATTATATCTCACTAAAGCAAAAATATCTGCCATACAGTTAAGGAAGTTAATCCAGTTCTAATAAAGCTCACATGTATTTTAATAAACTCTTCTCTTCCTGCAGTACATTGCAGATTTAATAAAGGTTAAATTTATTAATTAAGTCAAGGTAAATATATAAAAACATCTAGACTATGCAGATTTTACTATTTATAAAGAAGGTCCTATAGAAAAATATTACTGTTTGATCAGCAGTTTTAAAAATCAAGCTACTACCACAGACACAGCATTAAGACATACTATAGAATTTTGTGTTTTATTTTTATGTGATATATTTGTGATTAAAAATTCTTTTGGTTGATAAAGCAGTACCAATTCTGAACTTTGTTTATACCAGAGCTTCCACCAAAGAAAAGATTCCAATGAAATAAATTAGCTAACAGAATTATAAGAAAATAGAGAGAATGATTTAAAGTGCAAGTTATACTAAGGCTGATGCTCTAATGAAGAGGTACATTGATTTGGTAAACAATTCTTCTTAGTATTTAGGTTCCTTTGGTATCTAAACATTTTTATTATTTTTTTCAATCTTTATTCAGTTTTCATTCACCCCTAGCAAGAGTCTTCTAAGAACATTTAGTCTGCCTGAGAACAAAGTCTAGAACTCTTAAGCTTTGTGAGAACTTTTTAAGACTCAGCAACAGAGTATAGATAGAAATTATAGTTTTCTTCTTCTCATCCATTTTTCTTTATTCTATTCCATCTAGTCTAACAGATGCCAAATCGAGGTCTACATATTACTAGTGTGACCCTATGATAACTCCAAGAAGTTGGCTGCTGGTTTTTGGAATCATATCATCTTCACAATGTTTTCAACCAGAAGTCTGAAAAGCACAGGCTGTCAAAAAACTGGAGAATATGTGGTTAATGGTCTGAAAAAATTGACAATCACTGATCTAAAATACATAAATACTTAAAATAAACAGCATCGAAACATTTAAAGGCAGTATTCGGTAAAATGCCAAAATCTAATGCCAAATTAATTTACATAACTAAGAGAAAGATTTATGAATTTATATTTTTTGAAAAGGTGTAAAATTAAGTTTGTGAAATGATACATATAAACGCTTTCAATAAAAACACGATTTAAAAATCACATTCTTGATTTTACCTCATCTTCTAAGGGATTGAGCAAACATTGTTTGATGTTGCAGACTTGGAAAGTCCTAGTCAAGCAGCTGAAGGTAAAGAACGCAATAATGCAACTGTCTTTCTAAAATAGTTCTCACTTCAACAAACAGCATGCAGGGAGGACTTAGGGCAGAATTAAGAGTAATATTGATCTTAAAAAAAAAAATTAGAAAATGTCAGGAAAAAGATACGTGTAAAATGAGAGCGAATCATGGATGGCTTGAACACTGGAGAAGACTCTTCACCTTCCTGAAATATGATAGTGACAATGTCATTTCCAATATGTCGCTTCCTTTCTACCTGGAAAAAAAAAGGAAAGAAAAAAGGAAAAAAGAAAGAAAAGGCAAAAAAAGAAGCGACAGATACAGTGACTTACAAGACATAAGTAAGCATCTTAGCAATTATGTGACAGAATAATAAAGCAATATTCCTAAACTGCTAACAGAAAAATTATAGTCAGTACGACTGAAGACAATATAAAATCATAACTTAACTATAAACAAACCTAGCAACGACACGGTGCACACAACAAGGCAGGTTCTAGAAGAACAGATATAGCATATGTTTAGAAAACGCTCACAGTTTCCCTAAGTAATATTCATGAATCGGGCATGGAACCTCTAGCATTCCACAAAAACAGATCTACCGCATGAAATAAAAGGACAAAAAACTCTGGTGCCAAGTTATTCTTAAAAAAAAAAAAAATCCTGATTGGCCTCCGTTTTCTTCTGTGACCTCGTCATCAGTCCAAGGAAAAAGCATGAGAAAACTGACATAGAAATAGAAAACGTACATTTTAATCATATCGCCTAACTAGAACACATAATAAATAGTACACCAAGTAATTTGTAAGTAATTTAGGTAAATCATTATGGATGTACAGTGTATAGTAAACGCATGTGCTTATAAAGTATTCTTTTCATCATAAATACAAGGAACAGCTTGAGCAATGAACAACAGCACATTCGAACAAGTACCCAAGAACCCCCCTAGTTAATCTATGAGAGTGTGACAGCACTTCTTTACAGTTACCAACATTAACATGCTCACAAGGGGAATTTCTTTCAAGCTACACTAATGGCTACCCAAGTAGGAGCTGTGTGTTACACATGTGAATATTCCTACAATTCACACACAAGGCTAATTTCCAGTCTTCCTAAAATCTTTGAGGTAATAATTACATCAGTGAAGCTCTTCAAGTCATCTGAACACCACGCTACTCAATCACTTGTCAGTGAAGCAATTTAGATCTTCTTCACAAGTATCTTTTGTACTTTCATAGAGATGATAGGATGCACTGTTTCTAATAAACATCATGAAATTTTCAACATTAGGTAGAATACTGAGAAAAAAATAGCAAAAGTCTCAAGGCTTACATTTCTAAAATATTAACAGACAAGAAAGCCTTTTTTTTAAATAAAGTTTCAGACTTTGTGATTTAACAAATAAATAGGGAAATAAAAAAGAAAGAGAGAACCATGTACCTGCTGCTTGTTCTCTCTAGAATACGGTAGCATGGTTGAAACATGGAACATAATTTCATGCCCTTGAAAAACTGTATAGATGGAACAGGTTCCTGTTGTATCATCTGCAAGGGAAGACAACACTTTAAGGAGTACATCCTCTAAGTTTTCTGAAGATCAAAAGATATATTTGAGTCCTTCTACCAAATCTTCCTTAGCTATCCTTTTTTGTCCAATCCCTTTTAGAAAATGTCCACACTGCACGTTTTATGCAAGTCCAAACCCAAGTTTGCAACTAATCTGCATATTCACACTTAAAACCTATGACATCTTTCACCTACCTTCCTGAAATCACACGGGTCTTCAAGCCATAATGTCCTACTATCATGAAGCAAGTAACATGTCAGGTTATTGTTCACCTCATTCCAACTTAAAATGAAACTGTTCACCTGTATTATGTTCAGTCATAAATACTTTTCTTCAACTGCATTCCATACCAGTGACTTAAGCTGACCTGACTCTTTTTTGGTGAAGCAGAGCATTTAGTATGCACACGAGAAAGTCCATTTTGGGATTGTTTTATAACTACAACATATAAAATATGCATAATGTGAGATAAGAAGAAACATTTACACTGCAGCTCCACCCCCCCCCCTTTATTGCTTCAGATGAGTTCTTACTTTTAGTGTCCAGTCCTCCTCTGTAGCCTGACCAGCCTTTCAAAGTAATCGTGTCACCCAAGAGATGCAAAAATCGTTGAAAGCTTTCACTTCCGGTTTCTACACGTGGGAGGGAGAAACGTTACCAAAAAAGCGCACATGTAGTAATAGAACATGTCTTAAAAATAATCAAAATAAGGAAATGGGTCCTGCTTCCAGGACACCAGTTTCAGCTGAATTAGTTTCCTTTCATGTCTTCCAAGCCTACTGCCTTTCCAGAAACAGCATCCCAGCCTTTCAAAATAGGCATCATCACGTGACATTAAACAGTGACCTCTTTTGCTAACACCAATGCTGTTCAAGCACACAAGAGAACGTGATCAGTCCGTGAAAGAGCGAAGGAACTACAAGCAGGGAGTTAACGAGTTGCCTCCTTCAACTGCTTCTTTTTTGTAAACGTTACGTCAACATTTCACTGTCTTTCAAGTTGTAATACTAAGCTTCCTACAGCAACTTTTTATAGCATTAGAAGGCCCTATGCTACAATTTTTCACCCAACACATGAAACACAACAAAATGACTGTTCACTTAACCATTACCTCCTGTCTTGCTTCCAGCTGTAGACCCTATCTTCCTTTTTTTGTAATTCAGATGAATAAAAAAATTACGGAAAAGGTGAAAAACTCACCATTACTGAACATTTCATCATCTGTAAGCTGACCATCCTTAGCATAAAGGACTCCAAATTTAAAATTCACAGAGCCCTGAGGAATAAAACCAAGTATTGTATGATAAACAGAAGATCCAAAAAAAATGTTCCCTCCAAGGACTTTTATATGTGTATCTTTGTATACATCTTACACTTTGGAACATACACTCTATACCATCTCCTAATACCTAATAATTCACCTTTAAACTTTTATAGTAGAGCATAAAATTATTAATGTAAGTTGATGATCTATTAATATGAGATATTAAGTTGGTACTTAAAAATATTTTTTATGTCACATTCTAAAAACATTACATTTTTTACTGTCATCAGCAGTTGATTTCAAAGTCATCATAAGCACATCAAAATACTAAGCCGTGTTCACCGAACAGATCTGTGAGCTAGAAGCGGTAAGTTTACATTTACCTCTTGCTCTTCAAGAACCAATAAATCCTGTAAACAAAAACAGTATCTTTAGCACACTCGTATTAAAGATTCTATGAGGATGACAGTTTCATTTGTGTTTTTAAGTTTTGATTTGAAATGGCCAGTTCAATGGATGAAGACGGTTTAAGCAGTATTATGTATAATCATCGTTATTAGCTGCTACTGGAAGAAACAAACTAGTAGCACTTATACTTAATTACTTTTATTTCCAGAAAATAATAAAGAAAAAGAACCAAACAAAAAAACTCACTTCCTACCTTTTGTATCTCAGGATGAAAAATTTCCCTTGGGCTCTTCTCAAATTTATCAAGACTCATAGCACTGAAATGCAAGTGAAATACTGCTTTATAGAAGAGCAAGTACGCATTTCAACATTGAACCACCGACTGACTGCAGTTACAACACGTTAAAAAATGAATTGTTCGAACAGCCTCTGTTAAATGGAATATTTCATGGAATTGCCATTTCTTTCCCAAAATACTAACTTCCAACACTTTTTAAACTTCATTTGTATTTTAGAAACAGAAATTAGTAAGACCCTGTCTGGAGATCAGGTTTAAATTTATTTATGTATAAAGCACAGAGCTCTACTACATCAACCTTCACTTTGGCTTTAAACATAATCATCGTGAGCATTTTAGGAGGGCTCAATAACCTATTCTATTTTTAAGCTTTTCTTCTCTCTCTTCTTAAGTAATTCAAGGCAAGTCAAATGAAAAATGAGAGTTCAGCATCAAATTCACACACCAATGATTCACAGGTGGAACAGAAAAGTTACTTACATAAAAAGCAAGATCAACTGCCTGAAGAAACAGAAATATCTAATTCATATAACTTTTTTCTTAACTCATGCTTCTGCATTTACTCTTCTTTTTATGCTCCTTTTTCCCCCCCTGAGCATTATAGAACTGTGCGGCATGTCACAGAGTACCAAATACAATCTGCCTGGGGCACAGTGAACTAACATAGAGGTCAAATGTTTCCACTGTTGCTTATGTCAGATCACAGAGCAGACATCATTTTCTTTAGTTCCTTTTGAAAGGTACTAAAGCCTTCCAAAGAACTTAGAAAAAGCACGTTTATAAACATAACCAAAATTCTTTGAGACAGTCTTGTACCTAGATTCACACCAGGTGTGAACAGGTTGAAATGTCAAAGGACTACCAATCAGGCCTGAGGCATGGCTCAAGGACCGTAAAAGCAAAAAAAAAAAAAAAAAAAAAAAAACCCCAACCAAAAACCAAAGCCAGGGAAGAGTTTTCAGTCCAAGCTGAAGCAGGCAAAAGGAGATGACGTTTATGCACCCGACCGCACGTGGCACAGAGAGAAACAAGGTCTGAAACAAGCCTACCATTTTCCTCTGTAGAATACTGGAGCATCACAGGATGGAACACATCAGGGTGTTTAAGCCACAGAGTTATGACCCTAGCTAATAGATGATAGAGTTCCTCCACTCTGGGATGCCTGATGAAACACACACTTGTGGGCAGAGTGAAGAGAGAGGCTGGGTTGGAAAGGGATGTTAGGAAGAGATACTTCAGTGGCTCGTGGGTAGACATGGAAAATCAGGTACTTACGCAGGTCAAGAACGCAGTACAGACAACTAGGAACACTATTCGAGCCAACACAGTAGGAGTTCAAAGAAGGCACTTAGTTCAACTTGATGAAGAAGATGATAGATATCCGAAGAGTTTTCGACTCACCATCTCGACACTCCAAAACAGAGCCTCAGCCCAGGAAATCAGATTTAAGAAGCAAGGCTCAATGGCCCGATAGCCTCTCAGGCACATTCAGTGGTCTGGGACCTCTCATAAATCTTGTGCCGTAGCAGGAACATCCAGATCTATTGGTAGTGACTTCACACCAACACACATGCTCTGCTTCCAGAATTCTCCTTTCACATAGGCACTGTCAGTGTTAACCCGTGGCCCGGCTTCAATCAAACAAGAAATACTCGTTCCTACTCTCTACAGATTAAAGGTTTTAGAAACTTGCAAAGCCCTCATTTATCTGGTACGTGCTGTTTACTAAAAGGCCCTTTTAATGGCTTCCTAGAGAAGCTAAAACCCTTACAGAAGATCCATTTGATGACATTATCAGTGAGGGATTTGAGAAAACACACCACATGATAAGATTGTAAAACTGCAGATTAAATTTGAATGAGTGCTTTGAAAACCAGTGCTCTGACATTTCAGCTGATTAAAATGTTCAAAGAAATAGAAACAGTGCTGGGTTTGCTCACTTTATATTCTCTTCTACCACCAAAGAGGCAGGGCAGAGTATGAGCATGCTCATACAAACTCCATCCGAGAGTAGGAATTTTCTTGGCTTCACTGCGCATAATATACCCATAGCGAGACCTAGATGAAGACAGTCAGCTGAAGAAATAATTCTCGGCATCTTGACTGCTTGCTTCCTCCTGCTAGGGCCACATCATAATCGCCAGTCAAAATCTGCTATTCCTTAGCTCTTTTTATTGTCTAATTTTAAAAGCTATTTCTTCTCCATCATGGCAGTTCCACTTAGTACCTGTTCTCCAATTAACTTGAAATTGTCCCTCTGCTGAAGAAAAGGTGCTAAGAATTTCTCTCCATTTTAAATTTTCACTTTGCCTGTTCCAGAATAGGCTTTAAAACCACTTTTCGCTGCCTTCAATGAGCAAGATTTGCAAAACTATTTTTACGGTTTTTATAAATTTATCACAAAAACCACAGAACGCAAGCTCTGAATTACAGGAAAAGGTATACAGGCAAATATCTAAACTGGTAACTTATTCGTAAATGCATACCTTAATATAGATTTCACTGATAATGTTTTTGTGGGACTGTAAGGGAGACATATTTTCTGAGTACCCTGTAAACAAGAAAAGCTAGGATATGTTACAGGACATACCAACTTTTTCTGCATATTCAAATAGGAATATTAATAAAAACAATTACGTAAAAAAACCAAGAAAACCAAGGTAATTTTACTTAGCCATATTTACTGCTGATTTAGAGGGAAAAAAAAGCCAGATGGATGTCGCAAAGAAAAAAAAAGTGAACCATGCACGCCTACAGGAGAGTTTGATCACAGGACGTAATCAAGAAAATTTAGGCATCATTTCTAAAAAAAAAGCAGTTGTTAGAACAATTAGAAAATATCTGACATCACAGATTTCTGTCAAAACGTTTAGTCTAATGTTATCTGCAAATTTAGTTTAGTTTTATCTGCTATGGTAGAATTATACGTTCTTATGATATGAAATGAAAATATGTAATAAATACCAGAATTCTGGAGAAAGAGAAAAAGCGTATGATAAACATACCCAAAACAAACAAACAAAAGTCAGAATAGCAGTTAAGTATTTCTTTCTTACTGTTTTTCTCCAAAGTATCGAATGGTATTGAGGAATGCGCTGATTATTTTGGTCAGACAGTACAACAGACAGAAAGAAAGGGTTCTTCTCTGCATCTGTACCTATATAATTCTGATGAACTGTTGGGAGAAAAACAAGCAGCACTATCAACCATAAAAAAGACGCACCCACCCACTCGTGTCCAGAATGAGACAGACAGCTGTAAACATATGCATTCATATGTAAAAATGTATTATTGTCTCCACAAATAACTATGTACTTATATAGGGATGTGTAAAAAAATCACCCAAAGAGAAAGGTACAGCTTTCAAAGCCAAGAAGGGTTTCAAAACATCCCTTTTTGGTAGCAGGGGTTTCGCTCTTTACAGACACCCATCCTCTGTTTTCAGGTTAAAAACACATGAAACAGACTTGTTTTCTGTAAAGGACAGAAAATGGTTTAATACTAAATTAACACCATACCTTTTTCCATATTGAAATAATAACAATTCAAAACTGCATTGCATTTTCATTGAACCAATTCCAATCCGTTTGCAAAAAAAGAATTACCTTTCCCTAAAAAATATTTGAAGTACCATCTCGTATGATACTCTGGGTTTTCCAAATGCACATCCGTTCTGTGCCACGTACCCGGAGTGGAGTCTGTATTCTGAAATAGAATCAGGAGACCCTTACATTAAATGCCAAGTGAAAAAAAAAAAAAAAATGGACAAAATATAGGCAAAAGCAAATAAAGACCAGCTGATTCACCAGAAATTTTAGCTGTACACTGCTTTTTAAAAAGCAAGGATTTTTCCGAAGTCAGTTGGTGCATAGCTGAAATAAAAACTTCTCCCTCTCATTCACCCTTTTTTCTAATTTCTCTCTAAGTAGCTAAGTCTTACCCTACTGTACCACCATTACAGTAATGTCTTAGAATGTCAGCAAAAAAAAGGTCTTTCGATGTGGAATTTGAAGACAAATATTTTTAAAACTTAAATAAATGAATGTCCTCAGGTTTTATTTTCTCAGTTCTTCCCAAATTAATCCTCAAAGTCTCCTTGCTTGACCAAAGCACGCTTTGGAAGTTCTTCAGCGTTGTTTCTCATAAATTAAGGTAAATTCCCAAGCATCCCTCAAGTCCTTCCCCGCTACAAATTAACACGCAAAGAAAAAGCCATTCTTCATATTCATTCGCCACACGGCCATTCATCACCCGCTCTACGAGTCTTTCCACGATTTTGAACTGCATGAAACCAAGCTAAAAAGACTCAGAGTACCAAACATGACCTCCCAAAGAATCAATGCAGAATAGTTAGATTGCATTCAACTCTGCAGCCAGCGCTGATGCAAACAGATGATCGGTAACAGTTTGCTGTTACTATTAGTTCAATGCACACTTTACCAAGATGTTACCAGTATTTCTAGAATATGAGGTCCCCTTTCTTTCATTATTAAGACTATATTTACAGACAAAAAGGTTTTACAAATGAAGGTAAGCGGAAACCTAGGTGCCACCGGAGTAGTTGCAGGAACACACTGCGAGTTTAGCAGCAAGAAAGACGAAGGGAATGACGCTCTGAGGCTCTGCTCAACTTCTTTATCTCTTATTTAAGACAAGCACAGCTGCCAAAAGGCAACTGAGGGTCCAAAAAATGAAGCTATAACCTCATTACACCAAGGAGCAAACTGTAAAGCGCAGAGGTCGGCTTGAACATTGTAGTACCACCGGGATAGCATATATATATAAAGAGTGATGAACTAGAGACCGTGAAGCATCATTCAGAGGTATTTTTCTCCTAACACAATCAAGTGAGCAAAAACATTACCAAAATGAAATAAAATGCCAGAATTTTCAAAGTCCTCTTCCCTAGTAATTGACTGCAAATATATCTTTCGTAGGTGAAAAATAACTGAAGCTGAATAATTTTTTCAGCTTCCTATGAGTACCTTTGGACACTTACCTCACCAGAGGAGCCATTTTCCACACGGAATCGTCCAGCTCTTTGAATGGCTCCATCAGCATCACTAGATATAAGCTAGAAGAGAGTTTAAGACAGGTTCTATTTCCAAAAATAGCCATATGACCAGCAATCAAAGCTTACTACCATTTCTTTTTGCTCCAGGCATCATGACTTCCCACGGAAAAGGGATCAATCTAGCTATTACCAATTTGACTAAAGGCTTTGAATGACCCAGGAAGACCCCTAACGAGGCATGAATGAGATGCTACTGTGGGAAACATGAAGCAAGAAAACTTAAGCATCAAACATTTAGAAATTTGAAAGGGCAACAAGAACCTTTAAACATCTGTACTCCAAAAAAACACATATTTTCATAAAATGCTAGCGAGATTTTAAGAAAAACAACCAAAATACAAGACTGTTCATGTGAGCTTACTGTGAATTTATTATGACAAATAACTTTTTTTTTTCCCCCAGCAAAAGACTCTAAGTACGAGGAATGAAAGAGCCTCTTACCCGAAAACAGTTTACTCGCATTTTTGGATTAAAACACCGCATCTGTTATGCGGAACGTATGGAAAGGAAAGAAAGATACCTGGTGTTCCCCGCAACGCACCAGCAACTGGGCCGCCAATTTACGCCCAATTTAGTGTTAGTAAATATACCACCCGAGAACTTTAAAATTACAACTATAGCTAGTAGAAAATTTGCGATTTCTTCCCACAGTAAGAGAACTGGCGTTCATTTTCATAACTCCTCCCCACTTCCGCTTTCCTACAGTAAATTTATGTAATTTCATTACGACCCTGTAATCAGAATGACAGTTTTAACTGCTGACATATTTTCACTGTGGAAAATGAAGTGCCAGCTTAATCTTTGAATTTCAGGAAAATGCAGAACAACTGACAGATTCTAGGGAACCCCTGTCAAAATCCTAATTCTGACTAGTTCATTTAGTTTTAAGCCCTCTCCCACTATTATGATTCACGCACCTATAAAATTACATACACGTGTATGTACACATGTGAGCATGCATAGTTTATAACTTACATAATCGCAAGTACTTCATTAAATACTACCCTAATATTTTGCCATCTTCAGCTTCCAAGAGGGAAAAATGCTCAACTTCCATCTGGAAGTAAACACAGTATTTACATAATGCTTCCTGAAGTGTTACAACGAAATATTAATAAAAAAGGTGGTAAAAAGATCCCCTATCACCAGTCTGATCCGTATCTATTCAGAAGCCTCTTTCTATTAGCTTATTACTTTCAAGTCCAGCTTAGAAAGCACGTTTTCCAAACTGGATCCAATTTTTTTACTCGGAAATGAAAAGGATTAGAGCTCTGCATTATAAGCTGGTAAACCGAAGGACAGGCTACATAAACTTACAAGCTCCACAGATCCATAATGCTTTCTGCTAAACTCTCCACGTCTGCAACCCAGATCTTCAGAGACAGAGCTGGAATAGAAACGTTTCATCAGTGTACACAGGTCAACTAGCCTCACACTTCCTGCAATGCTATACCCTGCCATTAAAAAAATATGAACAAGCTTCATAGCGTATAAACTCATTGCTGCAGGGAACACTTCTTACAGCGTGCACAATCTCTAGTAGCCATTGCAGTCTGGCTTTCACATGACTGCCAAGAGAAATGGCCGTGTCCTGACCGGAAGCAAAAGCTACGGTTAAATTAAATACTTAGGCACGGTGCAATCAGAGTTCCAAAGCGGGTGGTGGCTTATAAACCGCGTCCGAAATGTAAACTTAATGCCTCAAATGGGACAACCGCACTATACGACTCAGTAAGACCGCACTTAGCGTGTCACTGCTGATTTCTTCAGTCTTTTTTCGGCCTACACGCAAGAAGAAACTAGACCAGTACTTCCATTTAAGAGCACAAGGAAACGACAGCATTTCGGAGGTGTCCCTCCACAGCCTTAACAAAGACAGCAAACAAAAGTAATCCTATAATGCAAAGGTCAAAATCCACCTGCGTTACCACATATAACCTCATACCATCGTACCACATTAAGCACCGCCTCTACGCAACTCCATTCCAATAATTTGAAGACATATACTGTCTTGCCACAAACCATACACTTTGGTATGAAAAGCTTTTTTCTGACACCGCTCTCTCACTAATTAAAAAACCGGGAATATATCTGAGCTAACAATTAAAACAAGACTGCTTTAATATTAATATTCTCATTCATTTGTGTCCCAATTCAAACTACCTAAAACATACCTAACCTTCAAACACACTAGCAGTCCTTTTAAAAGTCAGAATTATGCCCAAGAGCTAATCTCTGCTTCTTCTCAACCTAACGTCACCTGCTTCACATCTAGTCATTAAAGCAGAATCTTACATCAACATAAATGCTACAGAGACAACGTCATGAAAATTAGGCAGCTTCACTTTAGGCACAGGTAAGATTCACATCGTCGTGCTATTTGCATAAGCACATATACTCCCTAATGAATTCTTGCCTGCATACCTCTTTGGCTCTCCATTCTCGGTTACCACCAAGATTTGTACTCAACTCTCTGACACACCACATCTGCTAATTTAAAAAATACGCTGTGATTAAAATCAGCTGTTCATATTCATTTTCTTCACTGAATTGCATCCTTCCTCAGTCCTGACCTATATAAGAAAAACAGCTGCTCCAGTTATGACACTTTTAGAGTCGTTTCCACCCTACTAAGATGAACTGCCGGCACTGAAGAGGTCAGTTCGTCAGTGCCTCAGATTAGCTGGGCTTAATAATTTAAAATTTACTGACATTGCAAAGTATTTAAATACGGATGCACCTTTATTCACGTGAATAAAACCAACCAGCTTATGTTCATTTGTACGGCATCTACAGTATACTCCACCTCCCTTTCCCATTTGTCTAGAAACACAGGTGCAGTTGTATAAATGAACAGTAAGGACGACGAGGAGAGAGGACTAGCTTCCTCCCTTTTCAACAGAAGCTCCTACAAGACAGTCCTGAAAGCTGAACAACAAAGCACGATTGAACATACTTGCTAAACTAAATCTAGATGTTTTGAGGATCCTAGCGTCAAATCCCAAGTTTTGTCTTTTAGAAGTTCGACACCGGAAAGTACATTACTTGGGGGTCGGGAAGGTAGTGGCAGAAAGGATAAAGTTTGCAGATTGCACCTGTGTGATCAGAAAGGACGTAGCCTACATGCCCCTTGGGCTTACCATTCTCCTTACCATCTATATGTTTACTTGCCAGTATCGGCCAACCTGTTTTCATTTAAGAAAGAGTCACAGGTACAAACGCAGTCAGCAGTCGTGTAATTGCAGCGATATGCCAGCGCTACCCGCCTGCACGAGCGCAACGCTGAATACGCCGCGAAACCGACTCTGAAGACGCTCGTCCGACTCCGCCCACACCACCTGCAGCAGCCCCCAAGGCAGACGGCTGCAGCTCGGGAGCTCTTGCTGCTCCGCTAGCCCGAGGGCCAGCCGCCCCACGCCGCGGAAGCCTCCAGCGCCGCTCGCCCCGGCGGCCCCTCCAGCTCCCGGTCGGCGGAAGCAAAGCACCGCCTTCCTCTCCGCCATGGCCGGCCGGCAGCACGCCACGCCCCGCCCCACCCGAGCTTAGCCCCCGCCTCCGGTACCGCTGAGTGAGGCCGAGGAATCGGGTGGACGCCCCTTCCGCGCTGCTCAGCTCCATGCGGACGGCCAGACGGAGGCTTCACCCCTCCAGCGTCGCTCCCGCGGCTCCGTCCCGCGCGGGAGAGGCGCCGGGAGCTCCGCGCGCACATCCCGCTACCCCCGGCGCACGGCCCCGCGCGTCCGCCCCGGCCCGCCGACCACTCATACGCCGCGTCGGCCACCGCGTCGGCCGCTGCGCCGCCGGTAGTGCCCGCCGGGAGTTGTAGTCCCGGGCTGCGAGCGACCGGTCCGTCCTCCGCCGCCGAGAGCTGCAGTCCCGCAAGGGGAGCGAACGGGTCCTTCGCCCCTGTGCAGGGAGGGACCTCAGCCAGCACCGCCCCTCCCGAATGCAGGCTTTGTAAACGTAACGGTGAAACATCATTTGAGACATCTCTTGAGAGTTTTCCATGGAAAGCACGCCTATTCGATATGCCTGCAAGTAACAGAAACCAGTCAGCTCCAAGACGGCCAAGCAGATAGGTCAGATTTGCCGTGGAATGCTGCTCTCAAGTCAAGATGCTACACCACAATGATTTCCATTTCCACTACGTGACCGAAAGCGAGCTTGCGTGGTGACTTGCCCGCCAGACGAAAAGCAAAGGACTACAAGACACATCTGCACAGCGTTGTACTTAACACTGAGAAAAGCCAGTCGTCAGAGTTTGTCACAGATCTATTACTGTAATAAAAATTTTGCTTAGAAGTATGAAGTTAGAAGTGCCACAATAGCATTATCTGAAGCGTACTTAGCATCACATTTCTTCATACCAATCAGACATGACGCAGCAGAGAATTTTCATGCTTGACTTTCAGCTATATCGACCAAGCGAGTGAGCTACGCAGCAGCGGTGGGAGGGCTGGAGCTCTTGCGGTGGGTCCGTGAGCGCAGATTCCCGTCGCGGTACAGCCGTGTCCTCCCGCCTCGCACAGTGATCTCCCTGCAGTAGCATCACAGGAAAGGGATGAGACACCGGCTGGAGCGCAGGAACAGTGGAGGAACAAGGCGGAGAAGAGCCTGAGCGGGAGACAAGGCACCATCCTCGGACACGCTGCCTATTTGCTATGGGGCAGCCGCCAGCCTGCGCGACAGAAGCTGGGGAGGGACTTCAACCATTTGGGGGGCTGCCCTCTATTTTTCTAGCAGAGACCCTTTCGGAGGGGGGATGTACGTATGTAAATGGCATTATTAAAGCAACATGCTGCTGTCCGGGCTAGTTTGATTTGTTTTGTGCTTTTTTTGGGAGTGAGTAAAAAGGGAGGGAGTTGGAGTCTGGGGGCGATGATGTCATTTGGGGCACCCCAATGTCACTGGGAGAGTGAAGATGCAGTGGAGGAGAAGGTGAGTAGGGTATGGGAGGGGTTAGGTGGGGTCCTCCCAAAAAAAGGGAGGTTACAGCCCAAAAATGCTTGGAAGTTTAGGGGGTGCATTTGTGCAAAAAAATACAAAAAACTGCCCCTCTCTGCAGTCCTGCTGGGCTATGTCATGCCCTGGGGCCACTCTGCCGTTGCTCAAATGGCCAAAATCCACTCATCCAGGAGTGGAAAAGGGAGGGAGGGCACAGGAATTCATCTTAGATGGTGAGGCCTGGAAATTTTCAAGGCAACTAATTGATCTTTGGATTATTACAGCAGAGCAGAGAACACGGTGCCATGGGCTCTGGCAGGGCTGTGCTCAGCTCTTTGTTCTCTCCCAGGTCCAAAAGTGTGACCAGTTCCAGCAGCAGCAGCAGCAGCAGTGACAGCTCAGCCAGCGACTCCTCCTCTGACAGCCAGGACTCCTCTACCTCCTCCGAGGACAGTGGCAGTGAGGACAGCTCCTCCTCCTCCTCCTTCTCCTCCACCTCCTCCAGCGCCACATCCACGGTTTTTGAAGCCTTGCAGGGATGGCGTCTCCACCCCTGGCCCGGCCTTGGTCATCCAAGGACAAGGATTCCTCTGCTTTTGCAGGAAGAGGGAAGGGGAAGCAGATGGGACAGGAACGTGTTCCACAGGCTCCAGGCGTGGGTGAGTGACAGCTGACGGCTGAGCCATGGTGAGCAGCAGAGCTAATTACCACTTTCCCCCAGTGCTCTAATTGCCACCTTCCCCCAGTGCTCTAATTAGCACCTCCCTCAGCTCACCCTTCCACCCAGCCACTTCCTCAAGCCTGTTTTTCAGGGGTTTTGTCACCCAGCATTCGGCTGCAGCACAGCTTTGTCCTCCAGGTGCTGCTCCTGCCCGGAATTGGACCCCAGGGGATGGAAAACGCCGTGGTTCCAGTGGGATTTGGGTCTCCAGCACATCCCTCCCACTGTACCCTCGGCCTGGTGCCCCCAGCCACAGGGAAAGGGAGCAGGTGGTGTAATCTCCCACCTAATCCTAAAGACTTCTCTCCAGGAATGCCGGGGCCTCCCAGCTCAGCAGAGCATTCCCTGGTGGCAGACGCTTCCTCACACGCAGGGAAAAGGTGGAAACCCAACGCTTTTCCCAAAAGCCCAAAATATTCCCCCATCTGGCAGCCGGGAGCTGAGGGAACGGGCACCTTCCCCTTCTGTCTGGGTGCCTGTGGCAGCTCCGAGGTGTTGCTCGGGGATTTTCAGTGCTGGGGCTCCTGCAGGGCCAGGGAAGTGCTTTGGGCCCCGTCATCCGTGCAGGGAAAAGCAGATATTCCATTAACCCCTTAGAGACCATTGCAGGAGCTTCCTGGGAGAACTGGGAATGGGGATCCGTAGGGGGATTGACTCCCAATTAATGCTGTCAGAAACCCTTCAGCTACCCCAAACCACCCCAAACCTTCCACAAACAAACCTGGAGGAGAACCCAAGGCCTCCTTGTGCCCTGGCCGTGTCGCGCCCTGGCAGTGCCGCTCTGTGCTTCCCCTTCTTTGGGCCAGAATTGTTCCCAGAATGATAAACCCGGAGGGAAGTGCTTCCACCTGGGAAAGGGAGGCTGTTCCCACACCACCCTCCTATTTATTTCATGAGGAATTTTGAAATTTTGGTTTTCTGCTCCAGCCAGGGACAGAAGAAAGTTTGGGCAGCAAAAAAAATCTGAAGTTGAATCAGATCTTAAGCCTGGATTTAAAATGGATCACATTAAAAGAACCAAAAAAATCCAGAAAAGAATGAAAGAATTCCTAATTCTCCTCCTGATCTCCCTCTGCTGCATCCCTGTCCTCCCATCCACTCTTCCCATCTCCAATTATAGATCCCTCCAGGCAGAGCCCTGCCAGTGTTTCTGTCAGGGAAGTGCCAAGCCCATCCACAATGCTTTACAAATAATCACAGGGAACACAGATTTTGTGAAATATTGAAGCTTTTGCTGTTAAAAAAAATGAAATCTCTCTGCCATATCAGCCATGATGAAATGTCAGTGTGCCACCCTTCCCCAAATAACATCCTTCCCTCTGTCACTCTCGCTCTGGCACATGGCAGGCCAGGATCATCTCCTCCTTCCCACAGGGAAGGAGTTGGGTTTAAATTCGAGACACAAACTTGGACAAAATTGAATGTCTGAGGTGTGTAAGAATAAGGGAAAATCGTCTCAGACCTTCTTCAGCTGCCTTTGTTCCCTGCCCTGTAACTCTTCACTCCCTGAAATGACTCAGAACACCTGGGGATGAAGGCACCGTGTTGAAGGCTGCAGAATTCTCCCTGTTCTCCCTCAACTTTTCCAGGACCTGAGCATGTCAGGAGCCTTGCAGCCCATTCCAACGCTTGACAGACCTTTCCATGAAGGATTTTTTCCCAATGTCCACCCTGAGCCTCCCCTGGCCCAGCCTGAGGCCGTTCCCTCTCCTCCTGTCCCTGTTCCCTGGGAGCAGAGCCCAACCCCCCCCAGCTGCCCCCTCCTGTCAGGGAATTCCAGAGAGAGAAAAGGTCTCTCTGGAGCCTCCTTTTCTCCAGGCTGAGCCCCTGGGAGAGCAGGGATTGAGCAGGTGTGGGGGCTGAGGTGCTCCAGCTTTAAGGTCTCACTCTGAGAGCACTCCGAGTTTGTTTCCAGGCTGGAAATGGTGCCTGGAATTTTGGGTGGCCAACGGGGATCTCGAGGATTTGAGGTGGCAGCTGGGAGAGAAACCTGCTGCTCAAATGGCACTGGAGGTTATTTCCCTCTCTCTGGAATCTCTGTCAATTAAGAGCTCAGCCTTCTCCGGGGCTGCAGTTGCATTATTTGCTTTCACCTCCGATCTGCCCAAGGTGGAGTGAACTCCTCTGGAGCTGGCAAACGCCAACAGATCCCATCTCCACAGGGTTAAAGGATGAAATTGTATTTCTCTTAACCTCTTTTGACCGGGAAGTTGGGATTTTCCCCCTCTGCCTGATCCCTGTTTCTCCTTTCTCGAGTCTTGAGTTGTTCTGGGGAGCAGAAGGTTCAGGGCTGTGCCCCCAAAGCAGCTCTGGCTGTGTGAACACAGCAGCTTTCTGCAAGTTAAATCTGCTGCTATTTCTGTATTTGAAAAGAAGCTGAAATGCCAGTGGTGATGTAATGTTCATTTACATTTAGGGTCTGTTTCTATTTATTTTTGCTCCTATTAACTGCATCTTGATTCCAACAGTTTGGGGCTTGGTTTTTTTTACCTGCTGAGGCTCTCTTTGCTGTGAACAGCTCGTTTTTTACTTCAAGCCTGCCAGATTTCCTGCCTTATTGAGTCCATAAATGAAGAAGAATGACAGGTAGAAGGGGAAATGGATGTCTCCTCCCCAAGGGAAGGCTCCTAAATTGGATAGGAGCCATTTCTCTAGGAACTGCTGCCTCTGATTGCCGCTGGAATGGCTCTGGAAGGAGCTTGGAGGGGATCATTCACCTCGGCTTTGTCCTGGATGTGCAGAGCTGGGGAGATGCTTTGGGGCCGAGAGATTTCCTGTGCCATCTTCCATGAACATGAAGAGAGGTGGATTAAAAGTGCCTGCAGAGCTCTGATGTGCAGCCTGTGGCTCCCTGCTCCCACTGCTGCTCCGCTCAAGGAGTTTCTCAGCCCCAGTGCAGGAAAAAAAGGCAGAAAATCATGGAATCCTGGGGTTGTTGAGGCTGGCAAAGGCCTTTAGCATCATCAAGTCCAAACATCAACCACCACCATGGTCACACCAACCCATGACCTCAAGTGCCATGTATTTATCCATACATATTTATCCATACATATTTATCCCTGTATGTATCCATATATTTATCCATGTATTTCCCCATGTATTTATCCCTATATTTACCCATGTATTTTATGAACACTCAAGTGCCATATCCATGTATTTTATGAGCACTTCCAGGGTTGGTGACTCCACCACTGCCCTGGGCAGCTGTTCCAGCGCTGGACAACCCTTCCCATGCTGGGCCAGGAGATGGATTCTGGAAATGCAGACTCTGAGGAGCTGGGGATTAAGGCAGCATTGGATTCCTTTATTCTCCCAGAAGGATAAAGGAGATTTATCCCCAGACGAACCAGAGGTGTTCACACTGAGGTCATCAGTGGGATTTCTTCCTTACTCCCACAAATACCCACTGGGGTGACAGAGTTCCCTACAAGGGCGGTGTTGGAAGGAGCTGCTGGAATGTTTTGCTGTTTATTGGGATCCACAGGATGTTTGGTGTCTCTCAGAGCTGTTCCAGGCTTTCCACAGACCCAAACGCTCCTCACACTTCTCCTCAGAGTAGAGAGGTTTCCCAGAGTGCTGGTTTTTAATTTCAGATGCTGGGATAACGACACGGCTTCAGGAGGCAGGAGACTCATTGTGCTGTGCCTCAGTCCAGGCAGGGACAACCCCCAGCTAATAAAAACCTCTTTAAAGCACAAAAAGTCCCATTAAACTGATATTATAAAGGCTGCAAATTGAAGCAGGCCTCAATCAGAAAGCAGCAGAATTTAATTCCCCCCCCCTTGCCCATTTGCATGATGATCTCCTTCCTAATTGCCCATCTACGCTTTTCCCACAGAAGTGCTGTCCCGAGGTTGGAGATGGTTCCAGCTTTATGGAGCTTTGATCTTTATCTGCTTTTACTTTTTACAGAGCACAGAACCCGAGAGTGGCAGCTGCTTTCCTCTTGTTCCTCCTGTGGCAGTGAACTGCTCTTCCCAAGGACGGCTGCAGGAATTCTCAGGCAGCAGAACGTATGGAATGCCAGGCACGCTACAGAATTCCAGTGGGAGCAGCAGGAACTTCTGTTCTTTACTGGCAGGGCTGTGCCATGAAGGGGAGCTCGGAGATATTGGTCAGCTCAGGGAATGAGCCTGGCTCATGGTAAGGAAATTCACTGTGCAGTTACTTTGGGCCCTTTCTCTCCTTCTCCTTCTCCCTCTCTTCCCAACACCAGTTCCAGACCTCAGTATAATCCATGTTCCCACAGCCTGACCTTGCAGTTTTCCCAGTTTAGCAGCCCCGGCCACACTTGCAGCCTCTCTGTCTGGACTTTGTCTTGCTGAAATCTCCCTTTGTTGATCCTTTGCTGCCTCACCTCTTATCCAGCAATAACATGCAGTGGGTGGAAGCTTCTCAGAATTCCCTCCCTGTTCCACTGGAAACATTCCCAAGTGGAAGCAGCTGCACTGCCCATCAGCACTTCCCTGCTTTTAGGGGTGGTTGAGGCATGAAGGATGCAACAAATGGAGTTGGCTCCAAGGGGATGAAATGCTCCCCTTGAGGCTGCTCAGAGAGCTGGAGCTGAGGAATCCGGGTGGGAATCACTGCAGGAAAAAGGAAGGAAAAGAGAGCAGAGGAACAGGGATGCAATTCCAACCTCTCCAAGGATTGGGATGGGCACATTCACCATCACCATTTAATCTAGACACGATTTCTTCTTTGCCTCTGGCTGCCAGGAGCAGGATGAGCAGTTTAATGAGTTTAAATAGTGAATAGTTTAATTAGCTGGAAGAGACTGGATCAATAGCTGCTTAAAGAAACAACTGGATCCCTGTTTCCAAGCTTGGATGTAGTTTTGGAAGGTTCCTGGCAGTTTGGCAGGGATTAGTGATGCTGAGAATGTGCTTTTTTGTGGGTTTGGGGCTTTTACTCCTGTTCACGTGGCTGCTTTTTCTTGTTGAGTGGAAAACAGGAGGGAAAGAGCAACGATGGAAGGAATTCCACTCTTGCTGCTTGAAGGGATGGATCAGGAAGGGAACAGGCTGCAGGGAATTTGGAGTGCAAACTGAGATCTCTCCGATATTTTCGGCTCAGTCAGTCCATCAGTGCTTGGTAGCTGTTTAGGCCACGTGCAAGGTGAATGATGGTGCACATGGCAGAGCTGCTGGTGGCTCCTTCCCCTGCCCGGCTGTCAGTCACCCTGCAGGGTGCTGGAGCAGCGTGCCAGAGGCCGTGGATCCTATGGATCCCATGGATCCCAGGGGCGTGATCAGGAGCCTGGGCCTGCTGGCCACTCCTTGCTCTCTCTTACCCTGATTTTTCAGCTCTGCAGCGAATCCAGCTTGAGTTTTTCAACCCCCTAGAAACCCAGGGACCTTTCATGTCTGTTCTCAGATCTGGGATTTAAATCCAGCCCTTATCAAAGCACCCCGTGACCAGGCAGGCCCTGAATCCCAGCAGGGATCTGATAAAGAGGGACCTGACATCCTAAAGAAACCCTTTGAAATCCTGCTGGGATTGATTTGTATCCATAATGGAGCCCAGAGCTCTCTGCCAGGGAGAGATGAAGCTGCTCCTTTGCTTTATTATCCTCAGGCCCTTCCCAGCTTCGAGGGAAATTCAGTCCCTCTTCAAGCCCCAAAATCATGGAAAAGTTCCTTTGTATCCTCTCCACAGCCCCTATGTGGATTAATCAACTTTTTATTTGATATGGTGTCATTCTCATTTTTTTTCCATAGCTAAAACTCCACGGTGAGCAATCAGAGCAGAAATAGGAAATGCAGGAGTCTTGGATTCCACAGTGGGATTAACTTCCCTTTTCTGCTCTCTTTCAGGACAGGAAAAACCACTGAACTCGCCCCATCTTTGGGACCAAGAGCTTTGGTGCTGGAGTAGGCAAAGCCAGCTAGGGCCCCCCTTGTCCTGCCCATGGTGTGGGTCAGGGACAGGCTCCTCTTCTCCTCTGTGCTGGGATGAACTGCCTAGGGAATGCTATTACTGACAGCCCGGTCCTAGCCCCGGCTACTGGAAATGGGCGGAGGTGAAGAGGCAAGTGCCAGAGTTGCTTGGGGATGGTGGAATTGTGGTGTTTGGCTGTGCCCAGAGGGGCAGGTTGGGCATTTCTGTGTGTCTGAGGACCGGTTTGGGTGCTGGGGAGCCCGGGGAGCCGAGCTCTCAGTGCATTCCCAGCTCACCCGGGGGTGGGAGCTGGTGCAGGGCTGGGTGACAGCCTCTGGTCGGGCTCGGGGCAGGCCCTGGCCCCGGCACAGACACGCTGGGGTGGTTTGGGGCCGCTTGGGGAGCAATGGGAAGAAAATGAGGGATGGTGCTGGGCAGAGCGATCGGCCTGTGCTCGTGTCAGCGCAGCCGTGCAGGGCACTGGGATCTGGGTAAAGCACCGGCTCTCCTGGTGTTCAGGGATGCAAGGTCTGAGGGACCGGATTTACTTGGGGTTTTCCAGGACAGCAGGAAGAAGAGGAAATGTGGTGCCAGAGGTGCGTCCCATCAGGTTGCAGTTCCCTCTTTCCCATTTCCATTTCCTCCTCAGTGCGGGTGTCCCCTGCAGCCCATGAGCACGGGGCCGGTGACAACTCCCTGTCTGTAGAGGGATTCCTTATGGAACAAGGGCAGATGACACTTGTGTGAGGCTTACGACTGTTAGAATTAGACCAGGATGGGTTAAGAAAAAGAAAACTAGAATCGTGTGTTAATCTTACTGGTCAATGAACAAATGGAATCCACACTTCTGTAAGAAAAAATAGAGTGTATGGAGCATATAGAAGAAGCTGGTTTTGCCTGCTGCTGCTGCTTGGCTTTATCATGTAACCCCATTCGAACTCTGCCTTCAAGACAGCTGTGAGACCGTGAAATAAAGAACTTAGCAGAACAGCAGCCTCCTCTGCTCTTTCACCCTGGTCTGAGAAGGAGGGGTACCCTGTCAAAGGCTCAACACTTGCCTTTGTGACTTTGTTTCTAAATTTCTACCTTTCTAATTTTGTTTGTTTCTAATTTTTTTTGTTTCTAACTTTGTTTGTTTTTAACTTTCTACCTTTAGAAATGTGTTCGTTTCTTTTATTTTACCTCTTTGTTTGTTTCTAAATTTCTGCCATTGTAACTTTGTTTCTAACTTTCTACTTTTAAAATTTTATTTAACTTTTTACCATTCCTCCCAGCGAGGGATGTGTGCAGAATACTAAAACCTGTTAAGTTCTTCATTTTTACATCTATAGGCAAATGCTACTGATGTAGATGTAAATTCATTTTGAAATAAGCCAGCCCTCTCTGTCTACTCTGTCGCATACAGCAATATAAGAAGCTGGGAATAGAGATCCGCAGGTTTTGAGAATAACGAGCCGGCGTTTTTCTGTAGGAAGGAAAGCAGCAAGCGCCTGGCCGCAGGAGCCGAGACGCTCGGGCTGCAGGAGCTGCAGAGCGCCCGGAGCCGGCTTTTCCCTGTGCTCTGTGCCTGCCCCCGGGCTGAGCTGGGCGGCGCTGCTGCCGCCTGGTGGCGAGAGCGCGGCACTGCCGCCCCCGACACGGCGCCCCGGCGCTGCTGCCGCCCGGTGCCGGCTGAGCCGAGAGGGCGGCGGCCTCGGTGGCTGCCGAGCGTGGCAAGGAGCGGGAGCGAGCGGGGCCGGGTCTGTCAGCGGAGGGGAGGGGCGAAGGGCGGTTCGCAGCGCCAAGGGACACGGCCGTGCACGAGCGGGGCCACAGCTATGGAAAGGAGCGGGCGCCGTGCGGGGCGGTGACCGCGGGGAATGACAGCGCGGGGGGCGGCCCGGCGGGGCCGGTTTTGCCGGGCAGCAGAGGCGCGGTCGCAGCGCGACCCGGGGCGGGGAGCACCGGGCGAGCACGGTCGGAATCGAGCCGCCCGCGTGTCGCTCTCAAGGAGGCGGCTCGGAAAGGAAGGCGCAGTTCCGCGCTCTCGGGACGGCGTTAAGTGAAACTTTATTAGAACCTGCCAGGACCTTGACGAGGGCTGGTGCCACTTCCGCCACACTCAAGATGGCGGACGCAATAGGCCCCTGCGAGAGGTGTCCCTGCCGATGCCTGCCGCCTGTCGCGCGGCCGTCGCCCGCCTCCGGCGGCGTTGACCCCACCAGCCGTGTCCTCGCACCGGGAAGCACGGCGGAAAATCGCACCGAAAGCGCGAGATCGGTGTCGGAGTCGGGGCCAGATTCAGGCAGCCGACTAGACAGAAGCCCTTGGGGAGGGGGGGCCTTAAATCCACCACACTAAAGATGGCGACTTGACCGGAAGTGGCTTCTGCCAGCACCCAAGATGGAGACGGCGGACGGAAGTCACGTGATTGCCACACTAAAGATGGCGCCTTTATGAGGCTTTTTTGACCTTCTCAATATGGAGGCAGGGAAGAACTCCCGGTCCGTCTATTCGGCTGCCTGAACGCGACACTGATGCAGACCCAGCGCTTTCAGCACAATTTTCTGAGGCGTTTCCCGCTACGCGGACACCGACTGTGGGGTCAGCGGCGCCTGGGGCAGGCGGGAGCATTCAGGCAGTCGAATAGACGGAGTGGGGGGGGGGGGGGGGGTCCTTCCGGCCGCCATCTTGAGAAGGTCGAATAGCCACATCGGTGCGGTACCGGTGACTTCCGCCCTTCTTCGCCAGGAGCGGCAATGGCGGGGAGCCCGGGGAGCAGCGCTGCCGGGCCGGGGGCACCGGCGCGGGTGCTCCGGGCTCGGAGGTGAGCGGGGAACGGGGACAGCCCCGAGCGGACGGTGGGGGCCCCGGGGGATCGGTATTCCGGCCCAGGGATGGGTGTTTGGCACAGGGATGGGTGTTTGGCACAGGGATTGCTGTCCTGGCACAGCGGGAGCTGCAGGCACGGGGCACCGGAGCTGCCTCGGCTGTGCGGGGCCCAAGGCGTCGCTCCGGGGTGGATTCTGTAGGGGACAAAATGAACATTTTGGGGTAAAATCTGGGTTAATCTGCAGGGGAGAGAATGAACAGTTTGGGGTAAGAATGAGCTGATCGGTGCTCGCCGGAGGGGCCAGCTCGGGCTGGTTCTGTGTTGCTGTGAAGAATTTGCTTTGTGGAAAGAAAGAGACACCTGAGACTGCCGCGGGAATCCTGGGGTGGAGCCGGGAAGGAAACCTGGTCTGACTGCGGGAATGGGAAGGGGGGGTCAGGAGGGGTCCTGGTCGGTCACTGGAGCCGCCGCCGGGAAGGCGACGTGTAACAATGTATAGCGAGGTGTAAGGAACATATTGATTACTGGATTATCTATAACGAGGTGTGAGGAACATATTGATTATTGGATTATCTATAACGAGGTATAAGGAAGATATTGATTGCTGGACTATCTAATGATACTATATAACAATCGTACAAGGAGATCTATATAAAAAATCCTCCGTGGTCATCCTTCTCCCAGCCCCGCTGTGTTTTCAGGATCTTGGGGGCAGAGTTTGGGTCTGAACAAGGCTCTCGGGCACAGGGTGGGATTCTTGGGGTGCAGGGCCAGGATTTGGACTCGATGCTCCCTGTGGGTCCCTTGCAGCCCAGGAAATGCTGCGATCCTGTGCCTCTGAGGGTGAAATAAAGGGGAGCGGTGGGGTTTGTGCCCGCTGTATTCACGGCCCCGCCGGCTCAGGGCGGGTTAAAGGCGCAGCTGCCCCGAGACAGCGGGACCGGCCGGGGCTGCTCGCTCCCGGTGCTGCCGCCTCGTGGGGAGAGCCCGGCACTGCAGCCCGCGCAGGCGCTGGACCACGGGATGGGCGTGGAACAGCAGCGCAGGGGATGCTGAGGCAGCCCAGGGAATGCTGCGGTCCCAGGGAAGGCTGAGGCGTCCCCTGCCCGGGGCACTCGGCAGCAAACCCCTGATGTTGAGCAGAAAAAGGAAAGTTCTGGGTTAGTGGGAGGAGGTTTCTGGAATGGAGCTGGGACAGGTGCTGATCCACGCGTGGAATCACGGGCTGGTTTGGCTTGGAAGGGACCACCAGGATCATTTACACTCTGTTTGTTGTCTGGTTCCACAGCAAAGAACATCCAGAACTGCCACCTCACCCTCACGGACAGCAGGAATGCCTTCCATAGCTCTTGTTTTGGAATGGGAATGGCTGTTGGGAGCTCTGGCAGGACCAGGTAAGAACAGAAATGGGATCATTCCGGCTGCTGCTGGAGGTGGTTTTCTGCTTTCAGGCTGTTCTTCTGATTGATCCTTTCACAGCAGTGTTCTAGGGCACATTTGAGGGTAATTCCAGGAATTTCAAAACAGTTGAAAACTGGTGGGGAAAAAATGTGAACCTGATCCATTTCTGGTAATTCCAAGCTTCTCCCACAGCACTGTTCCAGGGGAAAGCTGATGAAAGGATAAAGTTGCAGAGGAACAAGTGCTGTAAACCCCCCTGGCTCTCTGAGAGAGCAAACCTTCCAGTAATGCCAGTACATCGCTCTGAGAGACTCTGGGATCACAAGGTTTTCCAGGAAAGCAAAACAAAGACAGAGATGAGGGAATAGGCTTCCAGTTAGGAATGGTTTGGTGGGTGTAGGAATGATTCTTGTATGTTTGATGCTTCCCTTTTTATTCCTGAATAATTTTAAAATGATTCCTTGAATAAATCATCTAAATTTGGGAATTTAAATTTGAGAGGGAACAGTGCAACATTAATACAGGCAGAGATCATGGAATGATGGAATGGTTTGCATTGAAAGCCCCATCTCTGAGCCTGTTCTGGGCAGGCTCCTGCCCATCGGCCACTCGTTGCAGGTGGACATGGAAGTGATGGAGGCGTTCAGGGAACGCTGATTGGTTTTCCCTGCCTCTGGCAGTCAGGTCATTACAAAGATTAATTGACCTCTTCCAGTGGGGAGACATTTAAACAAGAGGTGCCAAAAAGAATTGGAGCTTCTGCACGATGAAATCTGCAAGTATCCAACTTAAAATCCCCCCTGGATTGTCACCAGTCCGATTTCCATGGACTGGTCACCTTGGCCAGGAGTGTCCAATCCTGCTGTAAATGCATTGGGCCGGGGTCTCATTTTCATTTCATGTAAAGACCCTCTGGGTGCCCCCCAGTCACTGGAAAGACCGGACTGGGCTCCCAGGGCAGTAATTCCAGGTGTTCTCTTCATGGGAATAGCACAGGAGCCTTCCCCTTGGCCAGAGGAGCGGCCAGTGCCTCCCTCAGTCCACAAATCCCCAGGACAGAACACAGAGAAAGCAACAGGAATATGGAAATCCCCCACAGTGGGAGATTCTGGTGCTCTGGATTAGATTTTGGATTTATAATGTTAAAGGGAGGGGTTTCAAAGACTGAAATATTATGTTTTATGACTCAAACATTTTCTTAAAAGACTTTTAAAACTGTATTACAAGAGCTGCAGAAGACTCCCACACCCTGAATGGGGCCCCGAGGCCTGACACTGCTCGCTGATGAAGGTAAGATAAAGTAACAGCTCAGGGCTGGGGATATTCACGGAGCTCAGGCTTAACACCTCCAAGATGAGGAGCACAGCCCCAGGGCTATCAGCTGCCCGGGCTGGCACCAAGGGGTGGAGGGAGGAGAGGCTTTGGGTACCTTGGAAAAGCCGGTGGTCACAGCCGCAGTGACTGCCCATCCTGCACTGTGCAGAGCCCGGCTGCGGGGTCCTCACCGGGGGGAGGAAGCTCATCCACAGCAGAAGGGGTGACATGGCCCAGCACAGGGGCCCCCAGAGCCTGCACCAGAGCACCAGAGATGATGCAGCAGACCCTCAGTGTTGCAAGGGACAGCGTCAAGCCGGCCCCTGCAAGAGAGGCACGTGGGCGTTCCCAGCTGGCCCAAAGTGTGCATTAACCCACGGAATTCTGCACCCTTCGGCTGGGGCAGCGTGTGGCGGCGTGGCCACGGCGCCCACGGGGGACCCTCACCACCGGCAGGGCGGATGGAGGGGAGCAACGAGACGTCGTTGGCACCCTCAGATGGGTGATGGGCTTCCATCCAACCCCTCTCCCTGTTCCCCATGCACCCTTCTGTTTTCTATTTCTCTCTTCCCTTCTCTTTGTCTCTCTACTATTAAATAAAATACATCCATTTTTTTGGCAACAACATCTAGCCTCGTTTGGTTTTAATCTCGTTTCTGGGGATATTTTGAACCTTCTAAGTTCTTTCTGGATTAGGCACAGAGACTGAGCTTGCTTTGCTTTTCTGGGTTTAAACCGGATCATAACAGGACGGGTGTGGAGGGGTTTTTCTCCCTCTCCTGTTCATTAGTGTTACCACTGCTCTTGTTGCTCTCACTGTTACTATGTGTTGTCATTAATCTCAAATGATTGTATTTGTCTTGGTTTCCATTCTTAAACTGTTCTGAGCTGGAATTTTGTCTCTGGTCTCTTCCCCATCCCACGGGGGGGTGAGGGAGCGGCTGCTGGTGCCCAGCTGGGGTCCAGCCATGGC
This sequence comes from Coloeus monedula, assembly GCF_965178545.1. Taxonomy (NCBI): domain Eukaryota; kingdom Metazoa; phylum Chordata; class Aves; order Passeriformes; family Corvidae; genus Coloeus; species Coloeus monedula. The sequence continues at coordinate 44,191 of NC_138801.1, read as the reverse complement.
CCCGGGCACTTCTGGGGGCTCTGAACCCGAGGGACAGGAGCGGTTTTGGGCTCACAAAAAGAGACCCAGTGCTGCGTTTCTGGGGCTCAGAAGCAGGCGCAGAGCTTAAAAGCAGAGACTAAATCCTGCATTGTAGAGTCCTATTAGCGCAGGCCAAGGCCCTAGGGTATATCACTGTGTCCCGCAGCCGTAGGGAGGTGGAGGAGGAGAGAAGATCCAGCAGGCAGGAATTGTGCAGCAAGATTGATTAATTATTTTACAAACTCTTTTATAGACTTCTTTCTTCACAGTCTAATTGGACAAAGGATCAGCCTCCTCTTGGGGGTGATTGGCTAAAATCCTAAAACATCCATTGTCAAAATATTTTTCTACTGTACCATAAAGAAGACTTTTCAAGGTTGCAGGTGGCTTGGTTGTTTACATAATTCTGCTACCTCTTCTGTGAGAGAGAAAAGTCTCTCACAGAAAATAGCAAGAAAATCCTTGCTAGCAGCATTTCTCGATCTACAGAGTCCTGAGAGCAGGCTGGTATGGCCAGAGTTGGGACTCAGAAACAGTGACTAAATCCTGTTCTCAGGGCTTGAGGAAGAGAGCGAGTCCTGTGTGTTTGGGCTCACAAAGAGAAACGGAAGTGCTGCGTGTTGCTGGACCTGAATTAAAGGCCAAGTGCCGTGTTTTGATGCTCAAAGCGGGCTCTTCGGGCCAGGGCGAGTGTGTGTCTCTGAGCTCCGAGTCCTGCCTCAGGCACAGCCCGAAGCCGGGCTCGCCGGCCCCACGCAGAGCTCGGGAGCAGCGACTCAGCGCCGCGTCCGGGGCTGGCGGCAGAGCCCGGGGCCGCGTCGTGGGGCCCAAGGCGGGCTCCGGGAGGGGCTCAGGGCTGAGAGCGGAGCCCGGCCCGGCGCGTCGGGCCCGGCTCGGGATCCCGGGGCTGCCCGGGCGCCGGCACAGCCCCGGCTCCCCGCGGAGAGCCGGCCGGAGCAGGAGCGGCAGCGCCGGGCTCGGCCCCAGCGCCCGTCCCGGAGCGGCTCCTCCCGGTGCCGATCCCAGCCCCGATCCCGCCGGGGGAGAGGCGGCACCGCCCGGGACCCGCAGCGGCCGCCGGCAGCACCCGGAGCCCCGGTCTCGGGAGCGGCCCCGGTGCGGCCCCGGTGCGCGGGGCGGGCCCGGCCCGGGAGAGAGGGGCGGGGCCCCGAGCGATGGAGCCGCCCCCGTGCCGGGCAGGGCGGGCCCCGGGGCCGGGCGGGGCCGGGGCTCTGGGGCGGGGCCGAGCGGGGCCGGGCGCGGCTTCAGGGGCGGGGCCGGGCCCGGCTCAGGTGCGCGGGGCGGGGTCCGCACAGGTGCGCGGGGTCCCAGGGCGGCTGCGCAGGGCGGGGCCGAGGTGATTTAAGCCCCCGAAATCGCCCCCGCCGCCATTTGCTCCCTCAGAGCTCGGGGAGGCTGCGGCCGGGCCGGGCTCCCCCGGCGTGGCACGGGAGAGGCCCCCGCTCCCCCTCTTTCTTCCCCCTGTTTCTCCTGCCCTTATCCTCCTCCTTCTTTCCCCGCTTATCACCTCTTTCCTACCCCCCCGTTTCTTTCTCTCTCCCCCACACCCTCCCTGTCTCTCCCAGCCCCCTGCCTGCCCTCTCCCCAGCGCCCCCCCCCTCCCTGCTCCCCTGTGCATCCCCGACCCCCCCCCCGCCTCCTTTCTCCCCCACCCCTCCTTTCTCCCCTCTCCGTACCCCGCTCCCCAACCCGACTCCCCTCTCTTCCCCCTCCTCTGACCATCATCCCTCCCCCTCACCCGACCTTTCCCTTCCCCCCTCGTTCTCCCCAACCCACCCCGACTCCTCTCCCTACCCCATCTCATCCCTCCCTTTTCCCTCTTTCCCCTGCAGCCGCGGGGCTCGGGGCGCCGGAGAATAAAGCCCAGAGGGCCGGAGCCCGGCGCCCCTGCCCTCGCTGGAGCCCCACACGGGCCGGGCCCGCTCGGCGGGTCCCCCGTGCAGTACAAAAACAGCGCCGGGGCTCCGGCTTTCCACACATCACACTGGGGATCCCCTCCTCAGGAGGGGTTCCCGGGGGGGTGGTGGTTTTCGGGGAGGGTGGTGGGTTGGGGTTGGGGTGGGCCCCCTCCTTAGGAGGGGGTCCCGCGGGGGTGGGTGGGATGGGCCCCCTCCGGAGGAGGGGGTCCCGGGAGGGGGTCAGGGTGGGCCCCCTCTGGAGGAGGGGGTCCGGGGGAGGGGGGTGGGGCGGAGACTTTCCCCCCCCTCCAGTCCCCTCCCCCGGACCCCCTCCTCCGGACGGGGCTCACCCCGGCCCCCTCCCCGGGACCTCCTCCTCCGGACCGGGGCCCCGGGGGGGGGCGGGTGGGGTGGGTCCGGGCGGGAGGGGCTGTTGGTTTGGCTTGTGAGCTCTATGTCTGTTCATGCCACAGAGTGACGTGACCCCCTCTGCTCCCCCCCAACCCCCCTCCCTCCCCCCCGTGGCCCCGGTCCGGAGGAGGGGGTCCCGGTGAGGGGGCCGGGGTGAGCCCCGTCCGGAGGAGGGGGTCCGGGAGAGGGGGCGGGGACTGGAGGGGGGGGGAAAGTCCCCCCCTCCGCCCCACCCCCCTCCCCCGGACCCCCTCCTCCGGAGGGGGCCCACCCCAACCCACCCCATACCCGAACCCCCCCCCCCAGGACCCCTCCTGAGGAGGGGGCCCACCCTACCCCAACCCACCACCCTCCCCGAAAACCACCACCCCCCCGGGAACCCCTCCTGAGGAGGGGATCCCCAGTGTGATGTGTGGAAAGCCGGAGCCCCGGCGCTGTTTTTGTACTGCACGGGGGACCCGCCGAGCGGGTCCCCCGTGCGAGGCTCCAGCGAGGGCAGGGGCGCCGGGCTCCGGCCCTCTGGGCTTTATTCTCCGGCGCCCCGAGCCCCGCGGCTGCGGGGGAAAGACGGGACAGAGGACGGGAATAAGGGAGCAGAGGGGGTCAAAGAAGGAGCGCAGGTGGGGGGTTCGGGGTGTGCAGGGAGAGGTGGGATGGGGGGACAGGAAAGGAGGCGGGGGAGGACGAGGACGGAGCACAAGTGGGGGGGGGGTCAAGGTGCAGAGGGGGAAAGAGGGAAGAGGAACAGGGGGAGGTGGAGGGGGAAGGAAAGGTGGGAGACGGAGGGGGAGGATTGAGGGCAGGTGGGGGGAATTGGGAGGGGAAGGGGAGCAGGGTGAGGGGGCAGGGGGGACCCGGGATGGGGGGGGAAGGAACGGTGGAGAAGGGGAGAGAGGGTGGAGGGGTAGGGCAGGGTTGGGGTGTGTAGGGGGACAGGGAGGGGGGATGGGGGGGACCGGGCCGGGGGGGGAGGGAGGGGAGGGCTAGGGGGGAGAGGGGGGGGGGTAGGGGGGGGGTGTAGGGGGTGGGGAAGGGGAGGCAGAGGGGGGAGAACGGAGAAGGGTTAGAAGAAGAGAAGCAAACACAAATATAAAGGAAAAGAACTACAGAGACATAGAAATATGGAAATACAGAGATCTAGAGCCCGGTCCGGCCACAACCGTTCCCACCGAGCGCCGAGGGAGCAAATGGCGGAGGCGCCGATTCCCGAGGCTTAAATCCCCTCGGCCCCGCCCCGCGCAGCCGCTCTGGGGCCCCGCGCACCTGTGCGGACCCCGCCCTTCACACCTGTGCCGGGCCCGCCCCGCCCCGCCCGCGCCCGTAAATGCCGGCGGATCCGCGCCCGCTCCGCTTTGTGCGGTGGATGCTCATCCTGCTCCTCCCGGGCTGTGGCGGGACCGTCGTTCGGAGCGCTGTGCGGAGCCCGGCACCGGGGGCTGCTCCCGGCGCTGCGCCGAGCCCGAGGCGCTGAGGTGGGAACGGGACCCGGGCCCTGGGATTCGGGGCTGGGTCCTGTCGGTGTCTGCTGGGGGTCCCGGGCCGAGCCGCTTGTCTCTCGGCGGGCGGGGTGCGGCTGCCGGGCTCGGAGAACTGAGGTGGGATGGGGGATGGCATTAGGCATCGGGATCGCCGCGGCTGGCAAGTGCCGCTCCGGGATTGGCGCTGGCGCCGAGCCCGGCGCTGCCGCTCCGGCTGCGGCCAGCGCGGGGCTGGGCTCCCGCCGGAGCTCCGGCTACGCTCCCGCTGCGGCCGTGGGGAGCCGGGGCCGTGCCGGTGCCGGGCCCGCCGGGAGGGCGGCGCTTCCCCGCAGCAGGCGCTGGATCGCGCCTGGAAGCGGCCGGGCCGCGGGGACCGCCCGTGCCCGCCCCGGCACCCCCCGAGGCCGCCGCTCCCTCAGCGCCGCCCGCCCTGTGGGGCGCCCCCTGGCGCAACCGGAGCGCCGGCGCTCCCGGCCCGGCCCCGCCCGCAGCCCCCGCGGGGACGCGGAGCTCCCCCAGCCCCGGCACTGCCGAGGCCGCCGCACCCCCTGCGCACGGCAGCGCCCGCCTCCCCCTGCCCCGGGCCGCTCCCCCGGGGGCCTCCCGCCCGCCGCGGCCCCGCCCAACCAGCGCGGCTGCAGCGGGACGAGCCGCTGCCCCGGCCCGGCCGCTGGCGCCGAGGCCGCTGCTGCCGCTCCTGCTCTGACTGCGCCCGCTGCGGGACCGGGGCCTCGCCGGGGCTCGCTGCTGCTTGAGCCGCTCATCCCACAACTGCCACTTGAGACCTGATGCTCTCCTTCCTCCCCCCCGCTTTCTCTGCGGCTTGCACGCTCCACTGCAAAAACCTCTGGCTTTAAAAGGCCAGGGAAAAATGTTTCTTCTTTATTTCCAGAGCACAGGAGATCCTGAGTGGCAATGGCTACACAAGGACCACCAAGTCGAACCCTTATGTGAATGCCTCCTCTGGCCACTGAACCCACACCTGGGCACTCTCAGCACCCTGCTCCAGCCAAGCCAATCTCAGCTCCTGGCAATGTCCTGCCTGGGATAGGAATGCCAAGTGCCAGCAAGGTCATTCCTATGCAAATACAGCTCCTTCTTTTATGCTAATGCTGCTTTCCACACCAGCCCCTGCAATGGCCACAGGGCAGAGCTCCATGGCCAGCACCTGATCATGCAACAACACAGGTGAGCAGTTGTGTGACAGCACTGAACTCTTCCCATAACCCTGATTTCCTGTCCTTTCCAGGATTTACCCAACAGCTGTAAAGGTGCTCGTTCCATGGCCCTTTCCAGGGAGAAATGAGCAAGGCAAGTCCTGAGGGTTCACTTGGTCCACGGCCAAAGCTCTTCTGGAGAGGGTCAGGGCTGCTCCTGCCTGCAGAGGGGCCTTTCCCACAGGTGAGTGTTCACAGCCCAAAATCCCAGGGGCTGCTGAGGCCGGGCCAGCTTTTGTGGCCCAGAGCTGCACAGAGCTCTCAGCGACTCCTGCTCACTGCCAGGAGTGTTCCTTGGTGCTCCTTCCGTGTGTCCCAGCTGGCAGGGAATGGGGGGAAGGAGAAGGCCAGGAGGCCCAGGAAGGGAAGCAGCAGCTCTTGTGCTTTGGATTTGCAGAGAGGAGCTGTGCCTGCAGTGTCCTGCCCGTGGCACGCAGTGTGCCAAACACACATCCCCGGAACGGGCACTGGGCTGCCCGGGCAGCGCTGGGATGGACATGGATAAAGGGCTGCCCGCGGCCCCTCGGCCAGGGGCTGCTCTGAACAGGCACCCAGAGATGCTTCAGTCCCGACAGACCCCACTGACACCCCAAAAATGCCCCAAGGAACAGCTGGCACTGGGCAATGTCAGAATGGGCTGTTTGCAGAGGGGCTCAGACAGCAATTCCCAGTGCTGACCTCCCACACACCTGCCAGCTATGTCCCAGCCACCCAAAATGCCTTCCCTTCCAGCCTGAGGCCATCATCCCTCAGCAGTGTTAAAGCCAAGGCAAGCTTCGCCCACAGCAATGAAATGCCAAGCAATGCCCTCAGAGATGCCTTCAAATGAAAGGTCAGAGTCAGAGAAATCTCTTTGGATTGAGTTGGGAGTTTTTGGGGAGCCAGCTGGAACTGCACAACTGATGGAAAGCTTTCCCAGGTGGCTCCCACTGCAGGTGCCCTGAGGGCAGGGATGTGCATCCCTTTCCTGAGGGAAAAGAACTTGCAGAGGCCACTCCTGAGGCTCTGGAATGAAATCAACTCCTGCAGGGAGAGAAGTCCTCCCGTGGGCACAGGGGCTGCCTCAGCACAGGCTGGGAGCGTGTCCAGCCAGCGCCTGTTCCTGCTTTAAAATATCACCTGGAGCCCCAGCTCGGGGGGTGCAGGCAGCTGAATTCCAGGGAACTCTATCAGGTGCCCCCAGGGACATTGGGGGGGGGGGGGGGCTGGGGGATGAGGGTTACAAACAGCAAATTCTATGGAACATGAAGCTGTCCTTGCCCTGACCCTGCTGAGCTTCCCTGGAAGCTCTGCTGGTTCCTGACACACCTGGTGTTAAATAGGCAGCTCTGCATGGGAATATCCATGCTCCGGGAGGCGCTGGGAGGCTATGCCAGTGGCAATTCAGCAGGGAATTCAGGGCTTTGGGTAGAATTCATCTGAACTAGCAAAGCCAACCCCCAAATCTGCGCACCACCCAGGGAACAATCTTTGTGCTGCCCTGGCAGCCAAAGCCCCTGGGCTGGGAAATGTCAGCAGGCAAATGGATGGAATGATCTAAATGCCAGCATCCCCCAAAGGGACAATGCCATCACCTCCCTTTGCTCCCAAAGTGTCCACTGTGTTCCCCACAGGTGCCCTGGGGATGCCAGGGAGGTGCCTTTGCCCACAGTGCCTTTCTCCTGCCCCTCTCCAGCCTGAGGCCTCTTCTCCCTTCCCTGCCAGCTGCTGCCAAGGAAGGAAGACACAGTGAGTGCTGAGTTGACCTCCAAATAGTCCTTCCCTCACCTTGAGATGACCTGAGATTTTACCCCCAAAATGTCCCCATCTGCCTCCTTCTGAGTTCCTCATTTTTTACAAGGAAGCATTCTTTCTCTGCTCTGGAGATTACCACAAGATTTGCCCCCAAAACTTTCCCCACCTGTCCACTACCTCTTTCCTCATTTCCACCTCAATCTTTTCATTCTTTGCCCTACAGATGCTTTCAATTTTTACCCCTCTGAACTTCCCTACCTGTCCATAAGTGATTACCTCAGTTTACCCCATCAAGTGCATTCTCTCTGCTACAGATCACCTCAGATTTTACCTCCAACATTTTCCGTACATCTCCACCACTGACTGAGTACTTTATTTTTACCTCCAAATACTCATTTTCTACCATGGAGATTCCCTCAAGTGTTACCTGCCAGATTTACCCACCTGTCCACAGCAATTCCCTCAGTTTACCTCAGGATGCTCCTGCTCTCTCCTAGAGATGACCTCACATTTTACCCCCTCAGTTTTCCCTACCTGCCCAGTTCTGATCACGTCCTTTTTACCTCAAAACATGAGTTCTTTCTTCTACAGATGAACTCGGATTTTATTACCAAAATGTCTATTTTGTCCCCTGTGCACTGACTAGATTTTAAAACCCAAACCACGCAGGTTATGTCTGTCTTATCCCCAAAATGTTCATTCTGTCCCCTACAAATTAGGTCAGATTTTTTCTCAAAACCACTTATGGTTCCTACATAATTACCTCAGGGTTTGCCCCCCACATTCTACCTCGTCTTGACTACTGATCACCTCATTGCTTCCTCAATATGTTCATTCTTTGCCCTATAGATCTTCCCAAGTTTTACACCCCAAATTTCCTTGCCTAGCCCCAGTGATTGCCTCAGTTTATGTCAGTGGTCACACTCTCCCTAGAGATTACCTCAAGTTTAACCCCCAAAATTTTCCTTAACTGTCCACAACTTATTACCTCATTTTTACCAAAAAAGATTCATTCTCAACCTTTAGATTATTTCAAGTTTGACCCCCCAAAATTCCCCTACCTGTCCACTACTGATTCCCTCATTCTTCCTTCAATATTTATTTCCTTTCTACCATGTAGCTTCTATCAAGATTTACCCACAAAGTTTTCCATCTGTCCTACTACTGCTTACCTCATTTTTACCTCAAAATGTTCTTTCTACAGCTTATTTAATATTATTTTTACACAAGTTTCCCTATCTGCCCACAACTGATTCCCTCATGTTACCTCAGTGTGTTCATGCTCTCCCCTAGAGATTAGCTCAGATTTAGCCCCCAATTTTCCCCACATGCTCAGTACTCATCACCTCCTTTTTCCCTCCAAGTGTTCATTCTCTGCTCTTGAGACTTTGTCAAGTCTGGCATCCAAAATTTTTCTTCTTTGTCTACTACTGAGTACCTCATTTTTGCTCCAAAATATTCATTCTGTCCCCTACAGATTACATCAAGTTTTACCCCCCAATTTTTTCTTCCTGTACAATATTAACTCTTTTCTGCCCCCAAAATGTGCATTCTCTCCCCTAAACATCACCTCAGCTTTTCCCTCAAAAATGCCACCTTGCTCTGCTTGACATCCCCTCCCATTTTCCTACACAAACAATTCTTGTGTCCCCTCTCAGTCACCCCAGGTTTTCAGCTGAAAATGTCTCCTCTGTCCCCTCAAAGTCATCCCAGGTTTTCCCAGTGAGGAGCTGCAAGGAATTCAGGCAGGGCCAATGACACCAGGGAACAGCTGTAAATTCAGAGGCAGAGAGAGAAGATCTACCAGGAAAGGGGAAAGGTTCAGAAAACATTTCTGCAATTAATTAATAATTATTTCCAGTTCCCCACTGAGAAGAACACAACCTCACAGCTGTTAAGGCCTGACAGTTCCCTGCAGGGAGAGCTCAGCCCATGTGCCCAGAGGCAATCCCAGCATCTGCAAGAAAGAAAGAAGCAGCAAAAGGTGATTGCTTCTCTTTCAAAGTTATTTCAAGTGCTCACACCCAAACCCACCTTTGCTCTTGATTCTGGCCAGGTGCATGGTGAGCGCTGGGCACAGGTCATGTCATCCATGCTGGTGTGAGTGATGCTTTCTGGGGGAAAGCAGCTGATCTCCAAAGTTCCCTTCCTGCCCTGTGCCTGATCTGCACAGGAGAAAACCTCTTCCAGGAAGGGATTGTGCTCCCTCTAATGCCATTTGCCCAGTCTGTGCCATGGGGATACTGCCTGCCTGGGGCAGCAGAGGCACACGCAGCTCTCAGCACTCCCTGCTCCAAGCACAGCTCGGGGCTCCTTTGCAGACTGCCTCTGCCATGGGGTTTTCTCCAGGAGAAGCCAAGGAATTGCTCCTGGAAGGGTGCAGATTAAGTTATCCCAAAGGGAAGCAAAGAGTAAGTACTCCAGGAAGAGCCCTTGGGATCTGCTGGGCTGAGGTGGGAAGGGGACATTCATTCCCTGCAGGGCCAATACACAACAACCTCCAAGCCAAAGCACAGACTGGCAGGTGGGGTCTGACAGCAGCACTCTGACAAACCTCCTTGTCATTCTTCCCTGCAGTGACTTTTGCAAGCAAACTCTGAAGCTGACAAGCCCAGAAGCTCCATCCATCCACTCTGGAAGGAAAGGATACTCCCAGGGATGAGGCACATTCCCAGCAAACTCTCCCAACACAGCCTGGAGGCAGTGCTGGAGCTCGGGTGTGGGGCTGGGAAGGGCTGCCAGGAGCACGCAGCCCCCAGGTGGGGTGGCAGCGGCAGCAGCAAATTCCCACAGGCTGATGGCACAGCAGAGAGACAAAGGCCAGCAGTGCCCACGGGAGGTGCAGGGTTAATTCTGCTCCCTGCCCTGCCCCATCCCTGCAGGAAATCTCCAAGGGGGAGAGAAATTCAGGGTGCCCAAAATGCAGCATCTGTCACCCTGATCCAGCTTCAACTCAGCATGGGGGGCCAAACTCCCCCCACAGGTAAACACTGAGCTGACCTGGTCAGTCTCAAACACAGCCCCAGTTCTCACCTCCAGCCTGCTCCTGGGGCTGCTGCCACATTCCTGACAAGGAGCCCCTTTGGACAGGGCTCTCTCTGTGTCTCAGGTGCTGGGCACTGCAGGGACCAGGGCAGCCCCCTCTGGGGACAATTGGGGATTCATCCCACACCATGGGCAGGACCAGGGGCCCTCCAGTACAGGCTGGTGGGGCCAGAGCCCCTTGGGTTTGGCTGCTCAAACACCAAAGCTTTTGGCAAAGATGGGACAAGTTAAGTGGGGTTTCCTGTCTTGAGAGAGAGAAGAAATTGTTGAAATTAAGCATGGAAATTAGGTCCACTGTGGAAGTCAAAGGCTCCTGGCTTTCCCACTCCTGTTCTGATTGCCCACTAGAGGGTTTTATCCATAAAACAATGAGAGGTGGCACCAAATAGAAGAGCTCTTTTTCAACATTTTTCCCCTACTTACTTTCATACATAAAAAGGATGTCCATTTTTTCTTAGTGCATTCTTTGCCTAATTTTAACAGAACCGTTTTCCTTCCAGGCCCCACCTGTGGGTTCTTCAGTCCTTTGCCATTGGACTTTGGACAAAGGAAGAGAAGGATCTGCTCCACACGGGTGTCATCCAATGGGGAACACCCCCTGTACCAGCCCCAGCCTGGGCCAAGCACGCTGCCTCACTCTCCCCATTCTGGATGCTGGCTCCAATCCAGTCTGAGTTTTCCCCTGTTTTCCATGTCTAAGGACAGGAACTTGTCCTGGTCAGGGTGTAAGGCCTTAAACTGCACCTTGATCTGGGGGGCTGGGACTGGGATTCCAGCAGGGAATTCATTGTTTTACAACTAAAAATTATTCCAGGGAGCTGCTGCTTCACCACACAGTGTCAGCAAAAGAGAGAAAACACCAAAGGTGTATCCAAAACCAAGGATGGAATGATTCCTCCTGCTTTGAGTGGGATCAGGGCTTATGCTGCCCTGGAATGACAAAGAACTTCTCCCTCAGCCCCCCCAGAGAGCCCTCAAAAAGCCAAAGTGCAGCAGGGAAGGAAGGAAAGGCACCTGCTGGGGACAGCACAGCTCCAGCTGCTCATGGGGACTGGGAATGAGTCTGGAGCCAAAAGCCCCTTCCCAGGCTGGAGGGGCTTGCCTAAAGCACCACCTCTGGGAAGCAAAGGGCTATGGAAGAAATGGAGTGGGAATTTACAATAATAATCATAATGGATCGGGAAAGAGCAACAACAGAAGCAACAATCATTCCAAGGGAGCAGGAGGGATGCTGAGCTTTAAACAAGGTTTGAGTGAGGCAGCAGCTCCTGGCAGTTCTAACCCACAGCTCCAGCTCTGCGATTCCAGGAGCACTGCAAGCTCCTCCTGCCCAGTCCCTGGCTTTGCCTCCTGCCAGTACTCGGCACCTCGGGCACGGGTGGGTGCGAGTGCTCCAGTGCTGCTGCCCCGAGGGAGCGGGAAAATGGCCACTAAACCCCTTCCCACTGGGCTGGCTCTGAGCTCTGGCTGGGGAAAACATTTGGCACCCCTGGCATTTCAATGCAATCAGTTTCCATCACTTTGAAGATGCACTGAATAAACCCAGGGTACATAAGTAAACCTCTCCCCATAAGGAGAGCCCGAGGGAATACGCAATTATTCCTATGCCTGGCCAAAGAAACCAGGAGCCAGGTTTTGGGGAAGAGACTCCAGACTCTTATCTCCTTCCCTGGCTGTAAACCACTTGCAGAGGCTTTGGAGTTCATACAAGCTTGTCAGGATTTGGCTACTTCATTTAAATTCCATTCAGATACTGGAATGGAAGTGTCCTAAAGGCACCTCACTCAGACTTTAAGCCTTCTACCACCAAAGAATTTAGATGTTCTTTTCTTAGGAACACCCCACCTCTGCTTCTTTAGGTGTCTCCATGTGGGACATCAATTAAATGTGGACAAATTTTAGAATGCAGCTTCCAAGTCAAGTTACCTGCTAGGAAATGACTCCAGCTCTCTGGCACCTTGGGCTGTTTTAAACACAGCCTGGCCCTTCATGGCTGAGGCTCTGAGCTACACAACTTGTGAGCTGGCAAGTAACAGCAGCTGAGGTCTCATCCCAGCTGTACACAAAAACAGGGAGTGGGGGCTGTACTTGGATACATGCAGGCAGGGTTGGGCCCCTTCTGAAAGGTTCAATCCCTGTTTTTCAGAGACTCAATCAGGGATAATGACATTTTCACAAAGCTCTCTTAAGGCACGTGAAAACCCGAGCAAGAAAATGGAATCAAAGCCTTTGTTCCACTGGCCTCACGCCCCAAATTCCAACAGGACAGACAAGTCCCTCTCCTCGCAAGGCAACGTCTCCTACCTGGATCTGTGCCTTCCCCAGCCTTTGGTGGCCGTTGTCTCCATCCTCCCACACCTCCTCATCTTCCTCCTCAGCAGGCCTGGCTTCCTCATCCTGCAGAGCAAGCACAGGGACACTCACCAGCCTGCTCATCCCAAACCTGGGCAGCAGGGATGGACTGCTGGGACCCCCTGGACAGTCACCCCTCCGCTGGCCACCATCCCTGCTCTGCAGTCCATTCCCGTTCCTGGCCTGGCATCTCCTTTGAACGGGATGTTAAACCACAACCACTTGCTCTGCTGGGTTTTGGGACATCAGAGACTCCTCCAAGGCAGTGGACAAAGCTCCTGTTCCCACAGCCTCTGCCTCCCAAAGCCCTGCTAGGGCCAGGCAGAGCAAGGGAAACCCCTCAGTTCCTGCTGGAAATTTCCTCTTGTGCCCGTAAACCCAGGGAAATCGTGGCTGCCCCATCCCTGGAAGTGTTCAAGGCCAGGCTGGCCGCAGCTTGGAGCACCCTGTGGATGGAATGAGGTGATCCTTAAGGTCCCTTCCCACTCAAACTATTCTGCCATTCCAGGATGATTCTGTGATCTCTCCCTGCATTTATTTTGCATCGTTTCCTCTTTAATCTGAATTCCCAAATTGAAATGATTTTTTAAAGAAATCATTTAAAATTATCCCAGGAATAAAAAGGGGTGCATCAAACATACAAGAATCATTCCTACCTCCATCAAATCATTGTTAATTGGAAGCCTATTTCCTCATCTCTGTCCTTAGTTTTCCTTTCCTAGGAAACCTTATGATCCCACAGTTTCTCCAAGAGATTTACTGGGATTGCAGAAAGGTTTGCTTTGTCAGGGAGGCAGGGGGGTTTACAACACTTGCTCCTCTGCATCTTTATCCTTTCACCAGCTTTCCCCTGGAACAGTGCTGCAAGAGAAGTTCAGAATTACTAGAAATGGATCAGGTTCACCTTTTTTCCTCATTCTTTTCCAACTACTTCAAAATTCTTGGAATTATCCTCAAATGAGGCCTAGCAAGCTACTGTGAAAACATCAGAGGAACATCTTGAAAAGAGAAAACCACATCCAGCAGCAGCCAAAACAATGCCACTGCTATTCTTACCTGGTCTCCAGGTGCTCCAGCCAGAGCTCCCAACACCCACTGCCATTCCATGGGGGTGAGGAGGCAGTTTTGGACGTGTTCTTTGCCACGGGATGGGATAACAGAGCCCAGAGGGTCTTTGTGTCCCTTCCAAGCCACCCCATGATTCCATGATACCATCAGCACCTATACCAATTCCATTCTGGAAAGCCCAATTCCATTCCTCCCATCAACTCAGAATTTCTCCCTTCCTCTCTCTGCTCCACATCAGGCATCTGTTGCCACGTGCCACAGGCATGGGATGCCTCAGCATTGCCTGGGAATGCCACTCAAGGCTGCCCTGGTGGCCTCAGTGCTCCAAAATGCCCAGCTGGCTCCCGTTCCAGTCAGGAATGTCCCAAACAGCAGCGTGGGGTGTGCCCTCTGCCATCCCACCATTGGGGCAGCTCCCATAGAATGTGACCAACTTACTGGGTTTGGAATTCCTGGCTTAAAAGTCAGGTGGTGGAATATCCTCTCCTGGGAATATCCAGAAGACCAGAAGGCTCCCTGGAAGCCACAGGTCAGGGACAGAGTCAGATGAACGATCCTGAACTGGTTTTCAGGGGATGCATCCCCAGCCTGTGGCTGCAAAAACTCCAGAGCTGTTCCTTCCCCTTGGGACAGCCAGGGAAAACATCCCCAGCATGGATTTCTGACAGGAAAAACCTCACTGCTCCAGGCTACTTGGCTCCTCCCAAATCCAGGCCAGCACTCCAACAGGCTCTAAGGACAAAACAACAGCAAAGACCATCTCAGGGCACACGCCACGAGCTGGGCGTCACATTCCTCACTGGAACTGGGCTGTTCCCACATCCCTGGGACAGTCGGGAGCATCCCCCGTTCCTCACTCTTCCATTCAGGAGAAAGAGACAACAGAGCTGTCAAACAGCCAGTGTGTAACCCCAACAATCCAGGGAAAACCACCTTGCTCTGGGGAGAAACATCATGCCCAGTTATGGAAAAAGCCAAAGAGCAGTACTGGAAACACTCCCGGGCATGGAGGCTCCCAGCTCCAGAAATGCAGCTCACAGGCCTCTTCCCATGGGAACCCCAATCTTGCCCGGGACTGGGCTCAGGGAGAAAGTCCTGCCCATTCCACCACTCTGGCACAGACACCCCAGGAAGGTGTCCCTGACCATGGCAAGGGGCTGAACAGGATGGTCTGTAAGGTTCTTGCCAGCACAGACCATTCCAGGAGTTTAAGGTGGATTTGAGCAGCTCCTGGGGACATGAACACCACCCACACCTCCCACCTGGCTCAGCCCAGAGTCCATCCAGCACTCACAGAGAGCTGCTGGGAGCTGAAATTCTCCCTGCTCCCCCTGCCTGGGAAACCCTGCCTCCAGCTCCTGGGAAAGAGGAGCTGCATCCTGCTGGGTGCCCCTGGCTCTGGGCAGCTGTTGCCTTCAGGCGGGGGGATGGCTCGGGCAGCTCCGGTGACTGTTCCACCTCCATGATTTTGTGTTTTCCTGCATTTCCCTGGGCTGGAGGGGAGCAGGGGGTGCGGTGGGAGTGCGGGAAGGCAGCGGCGGGGAGGGCAAGGAGTGGGGCCGGGCACCGCATGGCGCAGGGGGGCTTCTGCTGGCACTGGAGGGGCGCGACCGTACGGAGGCGTCCCCGCCGCTGCCGGCCACTGCCCACGGGGCTCCTGCCCGCCCCCGGCGCCACTGACCCCACACCCCGTGTCCCCACACTGGGAACCACCACGGAAAATCATGCTGGAACCTCTAATCCTGAGCCCGAGCCTTGACCTTTTATCCCCTGACCTTTGACCCCTTGACCCATTCCTTGACAACCCGACCTTTGATCCCTTACCTTTGACCATCCAGCAAGTGGCCAAGATGCCCGCGGGCGGCTACGCCAGCGAGTAGATGAAATGGAGACCGTGGCGATCGTGCCAGACCCAAAGGCGAGCTCCTCGGGCAAAAAGATCCACGATGACGGCGAGACTCAAAGGCCGATGACAGAGATGGGTGGGAACTGCCCTGCCCAGCAAAGGCTCGGGTGATGCTGAGGAGAAACCCTCTCCCTTTACTTCCAAGGGGCCCTCCCACAACAGCCCTCTCCTCTAAGCTAACTTCCAATTGCCTCCTGGAACTCCAAAGGCCTTTCCCTTCTCCCAACCACCGCTCCCAACACTTAGCTTTCTGAAGACAAACGGACAAAATCCATCCTTGGCAGAAAAAATGCATCAGCACCTCAGATGTCAACACGTTCCCCACGGTCCGCTTTGGCAGCTGCGAAAGACGGAGAACAAGGAGAAAATTCAGCCTCTGACAACACACGCCAAAAGAGACCCCTTCCGCAAGGCCCCCTCCCTCGAAACTGCCGAGGCTCAGCGCTTACCTGCTCTCTCCAAACTTCAGCTCCACACCTGCTCACGGTACCTAAGACAACAAAACAGAAAACGTCACTGTTGCCCTCCAGAAGAGCATCCCCGGGCTACTCCACACCACTGCCCCGGCTCACCTCAAATCCTGATCTGACTCTGGAGGTGGCCAGGACAAACCTGCACAATGAAAAGGGACACGCTCAGCACGCTGCCATAGACCGCTGGCCTATCAGCCACCCCACCTAAATGCCAACTCACCTGCTCGCCTCTGGCCCTTGGCACGCCCAGGGCAGCAGCAGCACCTGCAGAGAAGCAAAGCAAAAACACACGAAATGTGCTGAGAGACTGTGAAACCACAGCCTCCCTGCTCCGACTGAAGTACACCACACCTACACCTTAGGCTTGCACGCTCCAGCATCCAGGGCCAGGACATCCTGCAAGTGGACCACCTAAAACACACAAACAACAACAGATGCTTAGAGCTGCTCCAAACATTGAGACCGAGGCCGTAACAACTCATTCTGTCCACCGGTCACTGCTCACCTCGCTCCATCGCCCCTGACTGCCAATATCCGGCATTACTTCCAAAAAAAAAAAAAAGACATGGAACAATGCTGTAACATAGTAGCATGACATAGCCCAGCAGGACTGCAGAGAGGGGCAGAGAGGGAAAGCCGGCCAGGATCTCGTTCCCAGCCCTGAGCAGGGGCTTTACTGGCCTGACTGTCCTGTACTACCCGAGCTCTGGGGACAATGAACCAGGCTCAGTCCCTGCCTCACCACTGGCACCCTGAAATTCTGGCACTGCAAGAGTCAGGGGAGGCTTCAGCAGTGATTTCAGCAAGGTCAGAGCTGCTCCCAGCAAAAGCTGTTCTTAGACTACTCCTGGCAGAAGAACCCAGAGTACCTGCCACTGCAGGATGCTTGTGACTTCCAGGTGGAGGAGAAGGGTGGAAACAATCCAAGATGAAGACAGAATGATGAACACAGCAAAGAGGATTTCTGTATGCTCTGCACTGTTTTGTCACGTTCAGCCCTTCCTGGGCTGTTCTCTGCTTGTTGTTCTCAAGATCAACATCTCCGACTAAGGGCGGGTGATGTGAATTCCAAGGAAGTACAATTCAATTCTCCCCTAGATCTTTCCCTAAAGTACAAGATACTGATTCACCTCCCTTCCCACCAGAGTCAATCAAAGACTATCCAAAAACGTAAATGATGATAATGCGGAATCTGGTCTCCATTAGAAAAATTAATGTAGTATTTTTTATCAGAGCTTTGGTTAAATGTAACAACGCAGGAAGTGCCTGTGCTCAGGTTATTGGAGAGTGCGAGGTTTTCTCATCGCATCAGCCCTGTCAGCTGACAAATGTGGCTGTGCACTAAGGCACAAAGCACCGACGTTTGCACACTACAGCTGGAATCTGCTATCTCCGTGTGCAGACACAACCACTGCTCATCACAGATAAACCCACAAGGGCTGCTCCAGCACTGACTTACCTGGGGAAAAACCAGCACTAAGAGGAGCAAAATAAAAAGCATGGGAGTAGTAGTTTCACCCTGAGCAGCTCCGTGAGATGGGCAGGAATCAGAGGATCCCCTGAGTAACTCTGAACTTGCTTTTCCTGATCACCTTTCACAGAATCCATAGCAGCAACCCATGGACATCCCGTGTGTAGGTTTATTCCAAAACCCACTCGCAGAAACATCAGGATATTGCACCTAAAGCTGCCTCTGCCAGAGGGAAGCAAGAGCTGGGGCTGGGAGAGGAAACAGGCAGGAACTTGCTCTCAGGAGAGGCAGCACGTGGGCTGCTGGCACTGCCAGCAGGAGGACGCAGGTGGGAGCAGGTAAAATTCCAATACAAAATGCAACTGGGGAATGTGACAGTGCAGAGGCTGTAGGTTGGCAGTCTAAGACTTTGGGGTTTATCACAGCTCCATGAAAGCACCGAATTTCACCAGCAGGTACCATTCATCCTCCTCAGGACAAGCTTCCAAGAGTTCATCTCTCAATCTGTGCCCCAGTGCGGGCCAAGTGCTGGTGGAGCCTGGGCTGGCACCCCGAGCTCTCACCCCAGCTGGCACCCCCAGGCCTTTCCAATGTGCCACTGCCACCCAAGCCACAATGGTGGGGCCTGAGGAAAGGAAGGAATGAGGAGGGACTTAGGACACAATCCTGCCCTTCAGACAGGCAGATTTACCTGTGCTCCAGTCTCAAGGGGGCTCTCAGTGGATAACTCAAGCATCCCGTGTGGGACACTGGGGCCAAGGAGCAGCTGGAGGCAGCTCTGTCACCTGGGCTACCTGTGTGTAGCCATATTTAGCAATAACTGAATTGATTGAAATAAAGGGTAAAAGCTTGACTCAGCCTGTAACTTTCACCTTTCTTTCAAGTGCAAAAAGAAGCAGAAAAATCCATTCATATTGATGCTTTCCAGCTATGTCTCTTTCAGATTCCCAGGTGTTCATCCCCTCACAGAGTTTTAGTGGTGACACAGAAGAAAGTTCTTTGCGTGCTGCCAGAAAAACGAGATTTCTCCCATTTTTTATTTTCACACCTAAAGTATGAAAACATTATCATCACACAGAAGAGTTCTGCACACTCTCCTGTGGGCAAGGGGAAGATTCCCTGATAGGCAGATTCCAATCCCTCCTGTCCATATTTACATCCCTAAGGCCTCAGACCCTCTGGAGGTAACCACGGGGTTCCCAGGTGAGAGGAGTCACTGTGAGAACAGAATTAAACCCCAAAGCACCTCTGAGGAGACAGCGCCTGACTCTGGGAGTGCCTCCCTCTCGCGTGGAAGGTGTGGCTTACTCAGGAGTTACTCCAGGAGTTCCTACTCTGCCCAGGCCAGGCCTGCTCCGGACACTCCCCGTGCCCTCAGAGCCACAAACCCAGCTCAGGGCTGGGCTCAGAGCTCCAACACCACCAGGAATGAGCACTCCCTGAGCCCCCTGCCCTCCCAGCCCTGCTCTAGGCTGGGCAGGCACTGAGGGGCTCACTGACACCTCCAGTGTGGCTCTTTAAAGGTGGTGGCACAGGTGCTCCACAGCAGACCTGTGCCAGACCCAACTTCTCCACGGGCAAGGAAGAACCTCCCAAAGCAGGTGACACAAAAAGCTCTGGTGTGGCCCAGGGACTGCTCAAGGTCACAATCAAAATTAGTTCTGAGCTCAGGGTGGTGTCACTTCAGTTCCCTGCCACTGCTGCCACTTCCTGCCACCTTCAGCTTTTGCTCCAGGCACCAAAATATGATTTTTTCAAGGCCAGCCCATCTAAACTATCTGAAATTGCAGCCTGGCCGATCTCGGGAGCTCCCAGACTCACTCATGAGGATGAAGTGACAGACCAGCAGTGAGCACTTCTCCCTCTTCCAGCCAAGCTGTGAATTGCTCCTCCCTCAGCTTCAGCAACCACTTTTCATGCCAGTTTCTGAAGAGAATCTTGTGCTGAACATCCATCACTTTCTCAATGCAGAGCATTTGGCTTCATCCTCAAGCCCTAGAAACACTCAGCTAAACCAGCACTAAAACCTGATTAAACTCGCATCCTGCACAGCACAATGAACTTGGACTTGGGCAGGAATCAGAATATCTGGGAATGAAGAGAACCCAAGAGCTCGGAGAGGTTTGCTTTGCCCTTGTCCTGCCTTGGGCTCCTGGCTCTGCCACAGCAGTTACAAGAAGCAGAGCAGTGACCTCCCCTCCCCTCCTCATCAACACAAACCCCCAAAAGCAGAGTTTGTCTCTCTCAGACCCACCTTGAGCTGTGTCCGCAGCAACAACGAGGCTGTTGAAAGCAGCAACCCCACAGCTCGGCGTCTGCAGGGCTGCACCCTCTCCATCCTACAGCCTCTCCATCTCCCCACAGCTTGGAGTGATCTGTTCTCCCAGTTTAGAGAAGGTGACACCAACCTCACTTTGGTTTGGGTACAAACTCTGAGGCAGACACTGAAGGCAAAGGAAGACGAGGCCTTGGTGGGAAGGGACCTTAAAGCCCATCCAGTGCCACCCCTGCCAAGGGCAGGGACACCTTCCACTGTCCCAGGCTGCTCCAAGCCCCAGTGTCCAGCCTGGCCTTGGACACTGCCAGGGATCCAGGGGCAGCCACAGCTGCTCTGGGCACCCTGTGCCAGGGCCTGCCCACCCTCACACGGAAGGATTTCTTCCATGTATCTACTCTGAACTGAAGTTTAAGTATCTAAGCTCAAGTTTAGTTATTGCTGAGCCTCTGCTGAAGATAACTGAGACACCATAGTAGGAGAGAAAGGAAACAGGCCTGTAGAACAAACCACAGGCGAGTAACAAACCAAAATGACGTGGCCAAGAACAATTATTGCCACAGAAAAGAAACCTCAGTCACCAAAAACTCCAGTCTATTCCTACATCCTCACCCAGGGGGACTCCAAACACGACACTGCAACTCATGCTCCTCCCAGCTCCACACACACATTGCTGGGACCTCTTGCAAGCTGCTCGAGCTCTCTCCACGTGCCAAATCTGCCCATGGCAGAGGTGCTGCTTTCCTGGCTCAGCTCCCAAGACTCAACTCTCAGTATTTCCACCCTCAATACTGTAAATTTCTGGTGATCTGGAGCAAAGATTTCTGGCTTGCTGTGTGGCTTCTCACACAGAACCTGACCCCAGGGGCTCAGTCTCACTCTCTCCGTGTTTGACACAAGTCATAAAGCAAGAACTGCAAAGACATTTCGAGGCAGTATCAGGGGCCTGAGACAGCTTTTGAGATCAAAGTTGAAATCCACTGTTTTCTTTCCTTGCTGTTAAACTGTACTGGAGTCCTGGGGGCACTTTTGGATGCCACAATATAAAAAAGATAAAAAGCTGACAGCATCCAAAGAAGGGACATGGGGATGGGGAAGGGTGTGGAAGGACCATGAAAGAGCTGCTGAGGGCACTGGGTTTGTTGAGGTAGAGAAGTGTGAGGTCAGAACACATCGGGGCCTACAGCTCTGATCTCTGCTCCCTGGGACACAGACAGGACCCAGGGAGCAGCTGGAGCTGGGCCAGGGCAGGCTCACGCTGAGATCAGGGAAAGGCTCTTCCCCCAGAGGCTGCTGGGCACTGCCCAGGCTCCCCAGGGAATGGGCATGGCCCCGAGGCTGCCAGAGCTCCAGGAGCGTTTGGACAGCGCTGCCAGGGATGCCCAGGCTGGGGTTGTTGGGGGGTCTGGGCAGGGACAGGGGTGGGACTGGGTGATCCCTGTGGGCCCCTTCCAGCTCAGGATATTCCAGGATTGTCTCACTCCCCAACAGGGGAGAGTCTGCTCTCACACAGAGCTGCACACACACTGTGCAGGAGGCAGCAAATGACAAAAATTGACATTGATACATTAATAAAGCCAAGATATTAAGCAAGCCAAAAGATAAATTTTCCCTTTTGTTCCTGACCAACAAGACCTGTCCCAGTCCCAGTCCCAGTCCAGCCACTAAGCAACTCCAGTGTGACACAGGACTGTCTCACACCTCGAGGCCGACACACAACAGCAGCACAGCACCGGGAGTTTAATCACGTTTCCCTCATTAGAGGAGACAATTAATGACCGCTCAGGTGCACAACCACTCCTGCAGAGCGCTTCACTAGAGCCCGTTCTGCAATAACTCCCCCAGGCTGCAAAGCCCCATTTGCCAGGGACCTGAGAGAAGAATTCGGTAGTTTTAAAGGAATGTCAGGAACCAGGAATACACCTGAGTGTAGGAACCGAGAGTGCCGAGAATATTTCTCGGTTTCCATCTCGCCCGATCCATCTGTTACGGCGCAAGGCAGAGGCAGGTCCCTACCTCCCGAGCCTGGGGTCCTCCCATCAGATGAGCCATGCGCGCGGCCAGGGGCGGTCCCGGAGCTTCCATCGGGCCCTCCCGCTATCCCCACGCGGCCCGGGTTCGCGGCCGCTTCCGCGTTTGAACGGCGGCGCCTGCTGCTGACGTCATCACTCCCGCCGCTTCCATCCCGGCCTTACTTCCGCCTTCGGGAGCCCTCGCTTCCACGCCTGCGCGGCGCGGCATCGGCCGCCCCTCCTCAGTGCCGGTTACCCCGGCAACGCCGCTCGCGGCTCGAGCCGCTCCTGGCCCGGCCCCGGCCCTGCCCGGGACGTCAGCCCCGGCCCCGCTGCCAGCCCAGCCCCGGCCCCGCTGCCAGCCCAGCCCCGCCCCCGCTTCCAGCCCAGCCCCGGCCCCGCTTCCAGCCCAGCCCCGGCCCCGCTTCCAGCCCCGCCCCCGCTTCCATCCCAGCCCCGGCCCCGCTTCCAGCCCAGCCCCGGCCCCGGCCCCGCTTCCAGCCCCGCCCCCGCTGCCAGCCCAGCCCCGGCCCCGCTTCCAGCCCAGCCCCGGCACCGGCCCCGCTTCCAGCCCCGCCCCCGCTGCCAGCCCAGCCCCGGCCCCGCTTCCAGCCCAGCCCCGGCCCCGCTTCCAGCCCCGCCCCGCCCCCGCTTCCAGCCCAGCCACGGCCCCGCTGCCATCCCAGCCCCGGCCCCGCTTCCAGCCCAGCCCCGGCCCCGCTTCCAGCCCCGCCCCGCCCCCGCTTCCAGCCCAGCCACGGCCCCGCTGCCCGGCACCAGCGCTTCCCAGGCCAGCCCGGTCCCGCCCACGGTCCCGGCCGCCCGCCCGGCACCTCCAGCCACACACGGACGCTTCAGCTGCCACGCCGATACGACCGATAAGCACAGCACCTCCAGCCAGCAGTGCAATTCGTTCGGCTACTGCAGTTCCATCCTAGGAGCTTTCGGCAGCTACACCTCCTACCAGCTCTGTGTCCACACAGCCCCCGTCTGCACCGCAGCCACAGCCGTGGACACACAGCAGAGACATTTCAACAGCTGCCGTGTCACCACGGCATGTACCCCCTATCATCACTCTGATAACACCACTCAGAGGATTATCACAACAATCACACGATGCTGAACCATGTTTCCCGTGCCATTTCAGCGAAACAAATACGATTTTATCTCCAGAACAGAAAGAGGACTTTCTCAACTATACGTGGACACCTCTTCCATCACAACAGGACCAAGCACGTGTTATTAATAGTGACGTCTCGCATCGAGACATTCCATTTCATGCACATTCTTCTCGAACTTCTCAGGGACATTCAGCTGATTTTATGGGACTTTTTCATCCTCAAATGCCTGCTCAACACTTCAGTGAGAAGGATATAGTGACCAGCACAGCTTCAGAAAGCATTCCTCTATCTTCCCAAGCTTCATCTCCTTTTTTTACAACAACCAATACAACTCCAACTTCTCATATGCCTTCTTCACAGCTTCGAAATCCACAACAGGCATCTGATCCCTCATTTTTCCACCGTCGCTTTCAGCTTTCGGATGACTTTGTTCGTCACCTTTATTTCCGACTCAGAGAACGTGCAGATTTTCTGCCTCCAGAGGTTGCAGCACTGGGTCCCCACCCCTCACCCATCCCGCATGCTGGCAGTACCCTACCCAGATCCACTGCACCCTCTCCTCCAGTGTCCAGATCACAGCCACCTGCGATGGCAGGTTCAGCCACTCCTCGTTTATTTCCTTACAGTGCACAGCCGCAAATACCGACCCCTATTCCTCATCCAGGAGGGGGAGAAGAACATGGAATAATAATAAAATAAGAATTTTAAAGTTGTTTATTTTATATTAATTTTTTTTAATTTTATGAGAGAACTACCTACCCCATGACATTTGAGTTTCAATTATTAATTCAGTTAAGGTTCTCTTTAAAGTTTGTTTCATCCTCTCTACCCGTCCTGAACTCTGTGGGTGCCATGGGATATGTAGTTCTCTCATAAAATAAAAAAAAATATATATAAAATAAACAACTTTAAAATTCTTATCCCTTAGACCCTATGTTTCCCACCCAGCATGAAGCATACTTGCTTTCTTCTGTGTTAATGAGTTCTTTTGAATTTACAAATACTTGTATTAGCGGTGATGGCGCCCGCCCGCGGAGTGATCCGCCGGAGGGACTATTTGTGATGCGCTCCTGCCCGCGGAGGGATCAGCGCTGATGCCGCCCCGCCCGCCCAGCTGCTCTCGCTGCCTTTTCCCGCTCTCCCCTCTGCTCCCAGCGCTTCTCCTGCAAAGGGCGCGGCTTTTCCTGGGCTCTTTTCCTGCCGGGCTGCAGCGAGCGCTCCCCTCAAGGAGCAGGGGCAGCTTTGCTCGCGGCGGAAGCGATTAAACAGAGCAGGCCCGGAACAATTCCTGCTTAGCCGGGCTTTGAGCACATTCCTGAGCCAGCACCAGCAGCAGCGAGTGAGGCAGCGGCACATGAAGGAGGCTGCGGCTCTGGCCAGGCTGGGGAGGGGTTCCTCTGTAAAAGAAGAACAGGGAGAGACAAACCAGAAAGGGCAGGAAAAAAAGAAAAAGCCAAGACAAACTAAACTTTTTTAAAAAAATAATCTGGATCCAGAGGGACTTCTGGCTGGAGAACTTCCTGGGGAGCAATCCTGCCCCTCTGGGAGGCAATGCCAGGGCAACTCCAGCTGAAACCTGCACACAAACACCACAAAGATTTCAGATATTTGCAGGAAGCATCCACTTAGCAACTGCTGCTTAATAATTTATTCCCTCTCCCATTAAATGGTACATTCAGTCCACAAGACTTCAACACCTTTCTGGTAGTTTTATTTACAGTCTGCAGCGTGTTCTGTAAAACACAGGAGTGCACACAGACACACACGCACAAACATTTAAAGAAGTACAGTTTATTCCAAAGGAAGTCTACGCACTACTTTTTCCATAAAAATTATTAAAAATACTTTAGTTACTGTATTCTACCTAAACCAAGATACTTGAGAATTCTTCCACAAGTGATGCCCCCTCCCCACAAAGGGCACTCCGACAAGAAGAAATTCAGGAGACTGCATCACCAAATAAAATCCTAATGGCAACTGCTTCAATGCACCAGAAGAACAACAAATTCCCACTCTGCATCCAGCAATCCCTGCTCTGCAGCCTGTCTGCATCTGCTTTTGTAGGGCTTGTGGGGCTTTTGCATTCACTTCCTTCTCCAGGGCAGTTCCCACAAACAAAGAATGACTGAATTTCTGCAGACTGCCACTCGGCAATCCTGCATTTCACACATGCAAAGGGAAGCACTTTCCTTTGAGCCCTTTATTTCAAGGAGTCTCTTTTTTACTGAGCATCCAGTGAGAACAGTGCCCAGTTGTGGCTGTTATTATTTCTCTGCTTTTGCTGCGTGGCAATATTGAGCTGGAGCTCTGCAGAACACCCACTGCAGCCCTTGTCTCACTGGGGCACACCGAATTGACAAAAAAAAGGCACAAAGATGAAACTCCTAAAGCAGCAGCAGCCCCAAGTCACTGAGCTGCTGCTTCCCACCACCAACACTCTGTGTCTCAGCAAACACTTCCAACGCACGAGCCAAGGCCACAGGGGAGTGAAAAGCCCAGAGCCTGCGGGCAGGACAAGCACTCCATTGATCAGTAACAAACCAACACAGCTCAGCTGGATGGTGCACTTAAGACTGGACCTGGAAGCATCAGGAAAAGCCATTGGAACACAAGCTCAGCAGCACAGAATCCATTTGGCACCAGCTGATGAGATGGGAGGCTCTGTGTGGGACACGTTGTGCATTCAGCTTCAACTATGCCACAGCTCCACAGCAGCGCTGAAAAACTTCTGCTTTTAACAGTTGGAGAGGATTTTCTCAATGGAAGTGAAGCTGTCATTAACAGAGGAACAGCACACGATGCACAACATAACCTGCAATAAAAAGCTTTTGCTTTCCAGCATGTAAGCATCCAGGTTACTGGACTTCAGCTCATGGAAACGAATCTGATGATAGATTTTTTTTTAATTTTTCTTGGAACTAAAAAAGTAAAATCTTCCATAAAAGGATAAAGCACAAAAATACTCTCTCAGTACGTCTCAGGAAGCCATTTAATACCTTCCATGTCCTAGGAACAACTAGGCAAAACACTTGGAAAGTGTGAGCAGTAGAAATGTTGACCATTGAATGTTTGGCAGCCGTGTGCTCCAGCCCCTGGGAGGGGCTTGTCCCCCACTCCACACCAGTCCTGCAGCTCCCCAGCTATTTCTTCTTCTTCTTCTTTGGGGGCTCATCCTCAGAGCTGCTGCTGCTGCTGCTGCTGCTGCTGCTGCTGCAGGAGCTCGGATCCGAGTCGAAGTCAGAGGAGGAGGAAGAGCTGCTGGAGGAGGAGGAGGGGGAGGAGGAGGAGGAGGGGAAGGAGGAGGAGGAGGAGCTGTCCTCACTGTCACTGTCCTCGGAGGAGGTAGAGGAGTCCTGGCTGTCAGAGGAGTCGCTGGCTGAGCTGTCACTGCTGCTGCTGCTGCTGGAACTGGTCACACTTTTGGACCTGGGAGAGAACAAAGAGCTGAGCACAGCCCTGCCAGAGCCCATGGCACCGTGTTCTCTGCTCTGCTGTAATTATCCAAAGATCAATTTGTTGCCTTGAAAATTTCCAGGCCTCACCACCTAAGATGAATTCCTGTGCCCTCCCTCCCTTTCCCACTCCTGGATGAGTAGATTTTGGCCATTTGAGCAACGGCAGAGTGGCCCCAGGGCATGACATAGCCCAGTAGGACTGCAGAGAGGGGCAGAGAGGGAAAGCTGGCCAGGATCTCGTTCCCAGCCCTGAGCAGGGGCTTTACTGGCCTGACTGTCCTGTACTACCCGAGCTCTGGGGACAGTGAACCAGGCTCAGTCCCTGCCTCACCACTGCAGCAGGAATTCTGTCAGTTGTGACCAAACTTGTCCAGCGAACACATCCTACAAGCTCCTTCCTGGGCAGTTATTAATAAGGAAAACCAAGAGACTGTAAACAACCTTAAAGCAGGATACCAAGCTCCAGCCTTTTCTTTGAGAAGCAAATATGGCTAATTTGTGCCTGCTCAGGATCAGAAGGAGCAGCTGATCTCCTGGCAAGAGCCCAGGGTGGAGCACGCAGCAGAGCTGGGACACTGTGGTGGGGTCCTGCCACGTTCCTCACCATGGGGCTGCCGAGTCCCTGGGAAGTGCCCGTTCATTGGGTCACCCTGCTGCCAGCAGTTGTTTCGCACTTCCCACTCCACATTAATGTTTCATCTCCGGCATTTCAAATGCTTTGCATTTCGGTAGGAGCAGGGAGCCTGTCTCCCATGGCAACAGTGCCAGGAGTCCAGGACAGGAGAAGGAGCTGAATGGGAGCACAAACTGGAGAGGTTTCTCACCACAGCTCAGCTGATTGCTGTTACTGAAACCCAGTTCTTGCAGTAAATCAATCCCAAGTGTTTGCTCCTCCATTCTGCCACAGCTCACCTCAAATACCACTGGATTTGGAGCCTTTCAGTGGCCAGGGCAGCTCCGGGTGCCCCAGGCAAGACCTTGGTGGAGACTTTCCCTTGTCAGCAGTTTGCCAGGGGACCCTCAGAACACCTATCCTGTTGTTTCCATCCATGGAACTAGTGGGATTCTCAACCCTGCAAGAGGCAGAAGCACCAGCAATCCTGGTCCTTCCTCACTAGGACTTTCAAAATAAGCCAAGGTCTTCTGTGTCTGTTCAAATTAGCTTTAAAGGCACTGATTTAACAGAGAGGGTATTCCCCCCCACCTGAAATTCATTGGGAATTAGAAATGGACACAAAATAAAAATGAATGATTCCTACTCCTCCATCCCTTACTCTTCTCATCAGTCCACAACACTAGCCCCATGTGACAGAAAAGAGAAGGCACACTCAGGTTAGGGTTAAACTGTGTTTACGTTCTCTTTTCAGGCCAAACTAAGGAAGCACATCCAAAACCCCCGTGCTTCAGAGTTGGTGCATTTCCTCTTCGGGCTGCTGGAACTGGTAAATCTTATTCCCTGCCGGGATCCTGCTCAGGAATTCATGGGCTACAAATGTAAGAATTCATTCTTCCCACCCCTGCCCAGTTCCAAAGGATTTGGTGTCTGCCTTACCCGGCTGGAGCCTGCTTCCAACTCTGTTCTTGCTGCTTCTGCTGCTTTCCAGTTCCCAGGAATTCCACCGACGGAGCGACAGCATTTTCCAGCTCCGCCAGGATTCCCTCTGCTGCGTTTGGGTGCTGGAAGGATATCAAAACCAGGCTCTCTGGGGCTTTACTATCAGGAAATTACATCCCCGGATTTGTTCATTTCCAAATATTATCTCTTCCCAACAAAGCACTGGGCATCCAAGGAATACAGAAAGTGATGGGCTGACCACTGCTTACTCCTCTGGAATGTCAGAGCTTGGAAAAAAAGGGCACTTGAGGCTTCTCCTGGTGCTGCCCGTGAGGTGTATTTTACTTGAGAGCCCCTTCCCGTGTCTTTCCCTGTATCCACCAAAAAATCCACCCCTTCATTCCCCAGCTGCTTGCTTCCTCCCTCTTTTCCTGTATCCAACGGAATTTTAACAGGTCAATAGTCCCCTCTGCAAGAGCACCTTTCATTCCAAACCTAAGAACAAACAAATCACTTCCCTTCCACCGTCCTTATTAGGATTCCACTGAGAGCAGTGGATGGAAAATGATCCTCTCCTGGTCCCTGCTGGATTCCCGGAGCAGGGATCCTTTCCCTCTTTCCCCCCACCACGGTGCCCTCCTCCCCCTCCCGCCCCACCCCACACCCTTTTCAGGCTTTGTTCCACAGCTTTTGCCTCCAGGCCTCAGATCCTTTCGTTCTCCACGAGCTCCCAGCAGCTCCACAGCCTTCCCGCTCCCATCCTGACCATTTCTCCGGGAATGGAGCTCCGCATTTCAATTGCCTTCTCTTTTCTCTGACTACTCCCACCAATCCAGAAGACCTAAAGCTGACACAAGGAACACTCGGTGCCCACAAATCCAAACCCAGACCCGGCCATCCCCAAACCAGCAACTCCCGGACAATTTGCGTTCATTCCAACCTAACACTGAGGACTCACCCAACCCTTCAAAATTCCCAAGAAATATCCTGTTGCCTTCACAGCTCCCAGGGGATTCTGCTTCGTGCTCACACGAAGGATTTGGGACTTCCCTGAAAAAACCCGTGCAGGGCACGCTGGAATCCCCGATCCCATGAATCCGGGGAGCGTTAAAAGCTCGGTCCAGCCTGGGCCCCCGGAAATTTTTGCCAAATATCCCCCAAGTCCTCGGGATAACAGAACTCTCTGGTACTGCATTTTTGGCGTTGTAAAGCCTGGAATTCCTTTATTCCTAGTGCTGGGCTCTGCATATGGCCGAGAAAATCCTGGCCTCCACACAGACCCAGGTTCCAAACTTTTCGATACATTTCAGCAAGCCAAGAAATTCACCTTCCCTGCTTCTTCTTAAGGGCATCCTTCTCTTCCCTTACCTGGCGTGCTCTCTCCAACTGGGGGTGGGTTTTCTCCTTCCCATGCTAATTAGTCCCTACTTCTAGGAGGTTTAGGTACCTTTCTTCCCTGGCAGGGATTTCTTAACACAGTTACTGAGGCTTTGGGAGTCTCCTTTATCTTCTGCTTTCTGGAAAAACACCCTGTGATCCATAAATGCCACAATCCAGGCGCCCAACTTCAACAAGACATCCTTTTTACCTAAAAACACACACTCTCAACTCTTAGATCTTTTAAAGTTTTACCCCCGCAAAATTCCCCTATTTTTCCACCACTGAATTCCTCAGTCCTGCTTCCAAGGATTTCTTGAATACCACGGGGCTTTTCTCAAGATTTACCCCCACGACCTTCCCTACGTGCCCACTGCTCATCACCTCATTTTTCCCTCAATGTGGTCGTTCTCCACCCCAGAGAGTTTGTCAAGTGTTGCCTCCAAAATGTTCCCCATCTCTCCACTACTCAGTTCCCCATTTTGCCTCCAAAATATTCAATCTGTCCCCTCCAGATTGCATCCACTTTTACCCCCAACATTTTACTTCCTCTACAATATTGATTCAACCTTTTCCACCCCAAAAATGTGCATTCTCTCCCTTAAACAGCACCTCAGCTTTTCCCTCAAAAATGCCCCAGCGGGAAACTCAGATTCAGCCCCCAAACTCCCATTTGCCTACACAAACAGTTCTTGTGGCCCCTCTCAATTCCCCCAGGCTTTCAGCTAAAGGAAGAACTGGAAGCCTATTCCCTCATCTCCACCCTTGTTTTGCTTTCCTGGAAAACCTTGCGATCCCACACTTTCTCCAAGAGATCTGCTGGGAGTACTGGAAGGTTTGCTCTCTCAGAGCGCCAGGGGGCTTTACAGCACTTGTTCCTCTGCATCTTTACCCTTTTATCAGCTTTCCCCTGAAACGGTGTTGTGGGAGAAGCTTGGAATTACCAGAAATGGATCAGGTTCACATTTTTTCCCCACCAGTTTTTATCTGGTTTGAAATTCCTGGAATGACCCTCAAATGTGCCCTGGAACACTGCTGTGAAAGGATCAATGAGAAGACCAGCCTGAAAGCAGAAAACCACCTCCAGCAGCAGCCGAAATGATCCCATTTCTGTTCTTACCTGGTCCTGCCAGAGCTCCCAACAGCCATTCCCATTCCAAAACAAGAGCTATGGAAGACATTCCTGCTGTCCGTGAGGGTGAGGTGGCAGTTCTGGATGTTCTTCGCTGTGCAATCAGACAACAAACAGAGTGTAAATGATCCTGGTGGTCCCTTCCAAGCCAAACCAGCCCGTGATTCCATGCGTGGATCAGCACCTGTCCCAGCTCCATTCCAGAAACCTCCTCCCACTAACCCAGAACTTTCCTTTTTCTGCTCAACATCAGGGCTTTGCTGCCGAGTGCCCCGGGCAGGGGACACCTCAGCCTTCCCTGGGACCGCAGCATTCCCTGGGCTGCCTCAGCATCCCCTGCGCTGCTGTTCCACGCCCATCCCGTGCTCCAGCGCCTGCGCGGGCTGCAGTGCCGGGCTCTCCCCACGAGGCGGCAGCACCGGGAGCGAGCAGCCCCGGCCGGTCCCGCTGTCTCGGGGCAGCTGCGCCTTTAACCCGCCCTGAGCCGGCGGGGCCGTGAACACAGCGGGCACAAACCCCACCGCTGCCCTTTATTTCACCCTCAGAGGCACAGGATCGCAGCATTTCCTGGGCTGCAAGGGACCCACAGGGAGCATCGAGTCCAAATCCTGGCCCTGCACCCCAAGAATCCCACCCTGTGCCCGAGAGCCTTGTCCAGACCCAAACTCTTCCCCCAAGATCCTGAAAACACAGAGGGGCTGGGAGAAGGATGACAATGAAGGATTTTTTTATATAGATCTGCTTGTACAATCGTTATATAATATTATTAGATAGTCCAGGACCCCATCCCTGTGCCTGGACACCCATCCCTGGGCCGGGACACCCATCCCTGGGCCGGAATACCGATCCCCCGGGGCCCCCACCGTCCGCTCGGGGCTGTCCCCGTTCCCCGCTCACCTCCGAGCCCGGAGCACCCGTGCCGGTGCCCCCGGCCCGGCAGCGCTGCTCCCCGGGCTCCCCGCCATTGGCGCTCCTGGCGAAGAAGGGCGGAAGTCACCGGTACCGCACCGATGTGGCTATTCGACCTTCTCAAGATGGCGGCCGGAAGGACCCCCCCCCCCCCCCCCCGCTCCGTCTATTCGACTGCCTGAATGCTCCCGCCTGCCCCAGGCGCCGCTGACCCCACAGTCGGTGTCCGCGTAGCGGGAAACGCCTCAGAAAATTGCGCGCAAGCGCTGGGCTGGCGTCGGCGTCGGCGTCGGCGTCGCGTTCAGGCAGTCGAATAGACGCAGCTTGGGGGGGGCCTTCCCTGCCGCCATATTGAGAAGGTCAGAAAAGTGCACACGACCGCCATCTTTAGTGTGGCAGTGACGACACTTCCGCCCTTCGCCGCCATCTTGGGTGCTGGCAGAAGCCACTTCCGGTCGAGCCGCCATCTTTAGTGTGGTACACTTAGGGCCCCCGCCGCCCCTCACAAGGGCTTCTGTCTAGTCGGCTGCCTGAATCCGGCCCGGACTCCGACGCCGGCCCCGCGCTTTCCGCGCGATTTTCCGCCGTGCTTCCCGGTGCGAGGACACGGCTGGCGGGGTCAGCCGCGCCGGAGGCGGCCGACGGCTCCGCGACCGGCGGCAGGCATCGGCAGGGACACCTCTCGCAGGGGGCCTACTGCGTCCGCCATCTTGAGTGTGGCGGAAGTGTAAACCACCCTCTGCAAGGTCCTGGCAGATAATAAAATAATAAAATAAAATAAATACTATAATATTCTAATAAAAACGTCACTTAACGCCGTCCCGAGAGCGCGGAACTGCGCCTTCCTTTCCGAGCTGCCCCCTTGAAAGCGGCACGCGGGCGGCTCTATTCCGACCGTGCCCGCCCGGTGCCTCCCGCCCGGGTCGCGCTGCGACCGCGCCTCTGCTGCCCGGCAAAACCGGCCCCGCCGGGCCGCCCCCCGCGCTGTCATTCCCCGCGGTCACCGCCCCGCACGGCGCCCGTTCCTTTCCATAGCTGTGGCCCCGCTCATGCACGGCCGTGTCCCTTGGCGCTGCGAACCGCCCTTCGCCCCTCCCCTCCGCTGACAGACCCGGCCCCTCTCGCTCCCGCTCCTTGCCACGCTCGGCAGCCACCGAGGCCGCCGCCCTCTCGGCTCAGCCGGCACCGGGCGGCAGCAGCGCCGGGGCGCCGTGTCGGGGGCGGCAGTGCCGCGCTCTCGCCACCAGGCGGCAGCAGCGCCGCCCAGCTCAGCCCGGGGGCAGGCACAGAGCACAGGGAAAAGCCGGCTCCGGGCGCTCTGCAGCTCCTGCAGCCCGAGCGTCTCGGCTCCTGGGGCCAGGCGCTTGCTGCTTTCCTTCCTACAGAAAAACGCCGGCTCCTTATTCTCAAAACTTGCTGATCTCTATTCCCAGCTTCTTATATTGCTGTATATGTTAGGGTAGATAGAGAGGCTGTATTGGAAAATTAATCTATACATAAATTAGTATGAGGCATTTCCCTTAAGTGTCCAAGGACATAGGCAGCAGCAAGGAAGGTGATGAAGCGAGTCAAGTTGAACCCCAGAGAGCTCTCAGCTCCTTGTGAAAGCTCAGACAAGCAGTAGAGAAAGAATTAATGCTCCCATATCTGGCATCTAACAGCCACAGGGCAAGTGAAAAGTTGGTTTTAGAGAATGAAGGAAATACAGAAAAAGCACTAAGTAATAAAAAGTGAGAAAAATCCATCACTCCAACAGGTAAATGAAGGTAAACCACTTGAAGAAGCAGAGGTAGATGGAGGGAAAAAACCTCACAATTTAGAGTGTCCATGACACCCAGAGCTAAACCAAGGCCAGGGGATCTGGGAAGAGCTAAGCACATGTGCTCCAAAAAACAGCAGAAATGAAGTGAGATCTCTGAAGGGAACAAAAGAAAGAGGCAGGCTGAAGAAAACAAAAAAGTGCCTCCCCACTTTTCATTCCCTGCCCACAAAGCACTTTGGGATTTTTAATCTTGTCTCTTGTACTATGTGGTAGAAATCCAAAAATAAAGGTCAGGCAAAGCAGGGTTTATTGGGAACTATCCTGCATAGCAGACAAGATATATCCTCATGCAAATGATTCCATGCAGCACTCACATCTTTAATCGCTTCTTTTCCTCCTGCTGGGGAAGCAGAGCTGCTTTATTTACTCTAAGCAATATTTTCTCCCTTCTCCTTGGCAAAAAACAAGCTCCCATCTTGGCAATGCTCCCCAAACTACCTAATGCTCATCACCCCCCATGCTAAGGAGAGTGGAGCAGGTTAATTTATCACTTATTATAGTGATTAACTTGCCCAGCTGCCGGGTTCAAGAGCCCCAGAGTACCTCGGGTGATACAGGATCACAGAAGGAAAAGCTCTGTTGAATGAAGCTGCTGCCACACTGGCCCTCTTTGCCTGTCAAACACATTCAGCTGCTCTTGCACTGCCCTGTGAAAATCCCCCATAAAATACAAGTGAAAATCCCTCAGC
Source organism: Coloeus monedula (assembly GCF_965178545.1). Lineage (NCBI taxonomy): Eukaryota > Metazoa > Chordata > Aves > Passeriformes > Corvidae > Coloeus > Coloeus monedula. The sequence continues at coordinate 10,749 of NC_138801.1, read as the reverse complement.
ACCTGTGATAAAGCACAGCTGGGCTCTGCTCAGGGCATTTCAAACTACCTGAGGTATTTGTGACCTCCCCTTGCCAAGGCAACACCTTAGGAAAACCAAAAGTTTCTTTTCATGGACTCACAGGATGGGTTGGGTTGGAAGGGACCTTAAAGCTCATCTTGTTCCAACTCTCACCACACTCAGGACATATTCCACTAGACCACTTTGCTCCAAGCCCCATCCAACCTGGCCTTGAACACTTCCAAGGCTGCGACAATCACAGCTTCTCTAGAACCTGTTTTGTTCCTCCCAGATCTAAAATCATACCAAACTTATCAGCCTCAGAGGTAGATTTCTATTAAATGTCTACATTTTTCTAGGACAGGAATCCAGCAAACATTGTTTGCATCTGACTTTGCAAAATGAACATCAGCTGCCGCCCACTTTTCTTATTTTTCCCCATTTGGTGGAACATTTTCATTCTGTTGTTGTTTGGAGCAGTATTTTAATATACCTGGCTGAGGCTGCTTAAAATAGCACAGCAAGATACCGGGGTGTGAGGGGTGGAAAACAGAGCTCTTGCACATCTGGTGTTTCTATTGTTGGATGTCTTAAATCCCACCTCTCTGGTGGGACGAAATAGGTGCCACTAATCCAATTTCTAAAGTACCATGCATCACGCTGATGCTATTTTAAGACTAAAAAACAAACAAAAAAAAAGCCAATTTAAACAACCCTCTGCTCCTTTCCATTTTCTCTGTTCCACAATTTATGACAGAAGACAGGAGAGAAAGATTGTTTTGGGAACAATGTTTCCAGGACTCTAAAAATAATATAAAAACTGGGGAGGGGGGGGGCCAGCGCGCTCGCGCATGCGAAGTGGGGGGGGGGGGTGGGGTGGGGCAGCGCGCCCGCGCATGCACAGTGAGGTGGGGGGCCGGCCGGAGCACCCGCGCATGCGCAGTGGGGGGTGGGGGGGGGGGGGGGGGGCCCAGAGAGCCCGGGCATGCGCAGTGGGGGTGGGCGCCGTCCACCTCTCCCGCGCATGCGCAGTGGGGGGGGGGGGGGTGGTGGTGTGTGGGGCCAGCGAACCCGCGCGTGCGCAGTGGGGGCGGGGTGGGCAGAGCGCCCGCTCATGCGCAGTGGGGAGGGGGGGGGGGGGGGGCCAGCGCGCCCACGCATGCGCAGTGGGGGTGGGGGGGGCCCGTCCACCTCTCCCGCGCATGCGCAGTGTGGTGGGGGGCCGGCCAGCGCGCCCGCGCATGCGCAGTAGGAGGGGGTTAGGGCCAGCGCGCCCGCGCATGCGCAGTGGTGTGGGGGTGCCGTCCAGCTCTCCCGCGCATGCGCAGTGGGGTGGGGGGCCGGCCAGCGCGCCCGCGCATGCGCAGTGGGAGGGGGGGTAGTGCCAGCGCCCCCGCGCATGCGCAGTGGGGTGGGGGGGGGCCCAGCCTGGGGGTGCCTTTTGTTCTGGTCCTCCGTGGGGCTGCCTTGAGAGCGGAATCAAGGTTGGAAAAGACCTCGGAGATCACTGAGTGCCACCAGCAGCAGCACGGCCAGCGCTGACCACGTCCGCCCATGCCACAGCCACAGGTGTTGGAGCACTCCCAGGGGTGGGCACTCCAAACCTCCCTGGGCAGCTGTGCCAAGGCCTGAGCGCCCTTTCCATGGAGGAATTTCCCCAATATCCACCCTGAGGCTCCCCTGGCCCAGCCTGAGGCCGTTCCCTCTCCTCCTGTCCCTGTTCCCTGGGAGCAGAGCCCGACCCCCCCGGCTGCCCCCTCCTGTCAGGGACTTGTGCAGAGCCACAAGGTCCCGCCTCAGCCTCCTTTGCTCCGGGCTGTGCCCCTTTCCCAGCTCTCTCAGGAACTCTCCAGCCCCTTCCCAGCTCCGTTCCCTTGCCTGGACTCGCTCCAGCCCCTCCGTGTCCCTCTTGTCCCAGAGGTGCTGCCAGCACTGCAGGTGCCCCAGCAGTGCCAGCACAGGGATGGGCCCAGCGCACCCGCGCATGCGCAGTGGGGTGGGGGTAGGGCCAGCGCACCGCGCATGCGCAGTGGGGGGTGGGGGGGGCCCAGCGCGCCCGCGCATGCGCAGAGGGGGTGGGGGGGGGGCCGTCCAGCTCTCCCGCGCATGCGCAGTGGGGTGGGGGGCCGGCCAGCGCCCCCGCGCATGCGCAGTGGGAGGGGGGGTAGGGCCAGCGCACCCGCGCATGCGCAGTGGGAGGGGGGGGGGCCGGCCAGCTCTCCCGCGCATGCGCAGTGGGGTGGGGGTAGGGCCAGCACACCCGCGCATGCGCAGTGGTGTGGGGGGGGCCCAGCGCGCCCGCGCATGCGCAGTGGTGGTGGGGGGGGCCGTCCAGCTCCCCCGCGCATGCGCAGTGGGGTGGGGGTAGGGCCAGCGCACCCGCGCATGCGCAGTGGGGGGTGGGGGGGGGGGGGCCCAGCGCGCCCGCGCATGCGCAGTGGGGTGGGGGGCCGCCCAGCGCGCCCGCGCATGCACAGTGGGGAGGGGGGGGGGGCCGGCCATCGCCCCCGCGCATGCGCAGTGGGGTGGGGGGCCGGCCGGCGCGCCCGCGCATGCGCAGTGGGGGTGGGGGGGGCCGTCCTGCTCTCCCGCGCATGCGCAGTGGGGTGGGGGGCCGGCCAGCGCGCCCGCGCATGCGCAGTGGTGGTGGGGGGGGCCGTCCAGCTCCCCCGCGCATGCGCAGTGGGGTGGGGGTAGGGCCAGCGCACCCGCGCATGCGCAGTGGGGGGTGGGGGGGGGGGGGGGCCCAGCGCGCCCGCGCATGCGCAGTGGGGTGGGGGGCCGCCCAGCGCGCCCGCGCATGCACAGTGGGGAGGGGGGGGGGGCCGGCCATCGCCCCCGCGCATGCGCAGTGGGGTGGGGGGCCGGCCGGCGCGCCCGCGCATGCGCAGTGGGGGTGGGGGGGGCCGTCCTGCTCTCCCGCGCATGCGCAGTGGGGTGGGGGGCCGGCCAGCGCGCCCGCGCATGCGCAGTGGGAGGGGGGTAGGGCCAGCGCGCCCGCGCATGCGCAGTGGGGTGGGGGGGGCCCAGCCTGGGGGTGCCTTTTGTTCTGGTCCTCCGTGGGGCTGCCTTGAGAGCGGAATCAAGGTTGGAAAAGACCTCGGAGATCACTGAGTGCCACCAGCAGCAGCACGGCCAGCGCTGACCACGTCCGCCCATGCCACAGCCACAGGTGTTGGAGCACTCCCAGGGGTGGGCACTCCAAACCTCCCTGGGCAGCTGTGCCAAGGCCTGAGCGCCCTTTCCATGGAGGAATTTCCCCAATATCCACCCTGAGCCTCCCCTGGCCCAGCCTGAGGCCGTTCCCTCTCCTCCTGTCCCTGTTCCCTGGGAGCAGAACCCGACCCCCCCGGCTGCCCCCTCCTGTCAGGGACTTGTGCAGAGCCACAAGGTCCCGCCTGAGCCTCCTTTGCTCCGGGCTGTGCCCCTTTCCCAGCTCTCTCAGGAACTCTCCAGCCCCTTGCCAGCTCCGTTCCGTTGCCTGGACTCGCTCCAGCCCCTCCGTGTCCCTCTTGTCCCAGAGGTGCTGCCAGCACTGCAGGTGCCCCAGCAGTGCCAGCACAGGGACGGGCCCAGCGCACCCGCGCATGCGCAGTGGGGAGGGGGGGGGCCCAGCGCGCCCGCGCATGCGCAGTGGGGTGGGGGGGCCGGCCGGCGCGCCCGCGCATGCGCAGTGGGGGTGGGGGGGCCGTCCAGCTCTCCCGCGCATGCGCAGTGGGGTGGGGGGGGCCGGCCAGCGCGCCCGCGCATGCGCAGTGGTGGTGGGGGGGGCCGTCCAGCTCTCCCGCGCATGCGCAGTGGGGTGGGGGTAGGGCCAGCACACCCGCGCATGCGCAGTGGGGGGTGGGGGGGGCCCAGCGCGCCCGCGCATGCGCAGTGGTGTGTGGGGTGGGGGGTCGGCCATCGCCCCCGCGCATGCGCAGTGGGGGTGGGGGGGGCCGTCCAGCTCTCCCGCGCATGCGCAGTGGGGTGGGGGGCCGGCCAGCGCCCCCGCGCATGCGCAGTGGGGTGGGGGGCAATACCAGCGCGCCCGCGGATGCGCAGTGGGAGGGGGTGTTGTGCCAGCGCGCCCGCGCATGCGCAGTGGGGTGGGGGGGGCCCAGCCTGGGGGTGCCTTTTGTTCTGGTCCTCCGTGGGGCTGCCTTGAGAGCGGAATCAAGGTTGGAAAAGACCTCGGAGATCACTGAGTGCCACCAGCAGCAGCACGGCCAGCGCTGACCACGTCCGCCCATGCCACAGCCACAGGTGTTGGAGCACTCCCAGGGGTGGGCACTCCAAACCTCCCTGGGCAGCTGTGCCAAGGCCTGAGCGCCCTTTCCATGGAGGAATTTCCCCAATATCCACCCTGAGCCTCCCCTGGCCCAGCCTGAGGCCGTTCCCTCTCCTCCTGTCCCTGTTCCCTGGGAGCAGAACCCGACCCTCCCGGCTGCCCCCTCCTGTCAGGGACTTGTGCAGAGCCACAAGGTCCCGCCTGAGCCTCCTTTGCTCCGGGCTGTGCCCCTTTCCCAGCTCTCTCAGGAACTCTCCAGCCCCTTGCCAGCTCCGTTCCGTTGCCTGGACTCGCTCCAGCCCCTCCGTGTCCCTCTTGTCCCAGAGGTGCTGCCAGCACTGCAGGTGCCCCAGCAGTGCCAGCACAGGGACGGGCCCAGCGCACCCGCGCATGCGCAGTGGGGAGGGGGGGGGGGGGGGGGGCCAGCGCGCCCGCGCATGCGCAGTGGGGTGGGGGGGCCCAGCGCGCCCGCGCATGCGCAGTGGGGGTGGGGGGGGGGGGGGGCCGTCCAGCTCTCCCGCGCATGCGCAGTGGGGTGGGGGGTAGGGCCAGCGCCCCCGCGCATGCGCAGTGGGGGGTGGGGGGGGGGGGGGGGGTCCCACCGCGCCCGCGCATGCGCGGTGGGGTGGGGGGGTCGGCCATCGCCCCCGCGCATGCGCAGTGGGGTGGTGGGCCGGCCGGCGCGCCCGCGCATGCGCAGTGGGGTGGGGGGCGGGCCAGCGCCCCCGCGCATGCTCAGTGGGGGTGGGGGGGCCGTCCAGCTCTCCCGCGCATGCGCAGTGGGGTGGGGGGCCGGCCGGCGCGCCCGCGCATGCGCAGTGGGGTGGGGGGCGGGCCAGCGCCCCCGCGCATGCTCAGTGGGGGTGGGGGGGCCGTCCAGCTCTCCCGCGCATGCGCAGTGGGGTGGGTGGAGGGCCAGCGCACCCGCGCATGCGCAGTGGGGGGTGGAGGGGGCCCAGCGCGTCCGCGCATGCGCAGTGGGGGTGGGGGGGCCGTCCAGCTCTCCCGCGCATGCGCAGTGAGGTGGGGGGCCGGCGGGCGCGCCCGCGCATGCGCAGTGGGGGTGGGGAGGGCCGTCCAGCTCTCCCGCGCATGCGCAGTGGGGTGGGGGGCCGGCCAGCGCGCCCGCGCATGCGCAGTGGGAGGAGGGGTAGTGCCAGCGCGCCCGCGCATGCGCAGTGGGGTGGGGGGGGCCCAGCCTGGGGGTGCCTTTTGTTCTGGTCCTCCGTGGGGCTGCCTTGAGAGCGGAATCAAGGTTGGAAAAGACCTCGGAGATCACTGAGTGCCACCAGCAGCAGCACGGCCAGCGCTGACCACGTCCGACCATGCCACAGCCACAGGTGTTGGAGCACTCCCAGGGGTGGGCACTCCAAACCTCCATGGGCAGCTGTGCCAAGGCCTGAGCGCCCTTTCCATGGAGGAATTTCCCCAATATCCACCCTGAGCCTCCCCTGGCCCAGCCTGAGGCCGTTCCCTCTCCTCCTGTCCCTGTTCCCTGGGAGCAGAACCCGACCCCCCCGGCTGCCCCCTCCTGTCAGGGACTTGTGCAGAGCCACAAGGTCCCGCCTGAGCCTCCTTTGCTCCGGGCTGTGCCCCTTTCCCAGCTCTCTCAGGAACTCTCCAGCCCCTTGCCAGCTCCGTTCCGTTGCCTGGACTCGCTCCAGCCCCTCCGTGTCCCTCTTGTCCCAGAGGTGCTGCCAGCACTGCAGGTGCCCCAGCAGTGCCAGCACAGGGATGGGCCCAGCGCACCCGCGCATGCGCGGTGGGGAGGGGGGGGGGGCCCAGCGCGCCCGCGCATGCGCAGTGGGGGTGGGGGGGCCGGCAGGCGCGCCCGCGCATGCGCAGTGGGGGTGGGGGGGGCCGTCCAGCTCTCCCGCGCATGCGCAGTGGGGTGGGGGTAGGGCCAGCGCACCGCGCATGCGCAGTGGGGGGTGGGGGGCCGGCCAGCGCGCCCGCGCATGCGCAGTGGGGGTGGGGGGGCCGTCCAGCTCTCCCGCGCATGCGCAGTGGGGTGGGGGGCCGGCCAGCGCCCCCGCGCATGCGCAGTGGGAGGGGGGGTAGGGCCAGCGCACCCGCGCATGCGCAGTGGGAGGGGGGGCCGGCCAGCTCTCCCGCGCATGCGCAGTGGGGTGGGGGTAGGGCCAGCACACCCGCGCATGCGCAGTGGTGTGGGGGGTGGGCCCAGCGCGCCCGCGCATGCGCAGTGGTGGTGGGGGGGGCCGTCCAGCTTTCCCGCGCATGCGCAGTGGGGTGGGGGTAGGGCCAGCGCACCCGCGCATGCGCAGTGGGGGGTGGGGGGGGGGGGGGGGGGGCCCAGAGAGCCCGGGCATGCGCAGTGGGGTGGGGGGCCGGCCGGCGCGCCCGCGCATGCGCAGTGGGGGTGGGGGGGTCGTCCAGCTCTCCCGCGCATGCGCAGTGGGGTGGGGGGCCGGCCAGCGCCCCCGCGCATGCGCAGTGGGGTGGGGGGCCGGCCAGCGCGCCCGCGCATGCGCAGTGGGGGTGGGGGTGGCCGTCCAGCTCTCCCGCGCATGCGCAGTGGGGTGGGGGTAGGGCCAGCACACCCGCGCATGCGCAGTGGGGGGTGGGGGGGGGCCCAGCGCGCCCGCGCATGCGCAGTGGTGTGTGTGGGGGGGGTCGGCCATCGCCCCCGCGCATGCGCAGTGGGGGTGGGGGGGGGCCGTCCAGCTCTCCCGCGCATGCGCAGTGGGGTGGGGGGCAATACCAGCGCGCCCGCGCATGCGCAGTGGGGTGGGGGGGGCCCAGCCTGGGGGTGCCTTTTGTTCTGGTCCTCCGTGGGGCTGCCTTGAGAGCGGAATCAAGGTTGGAAAAGACCTCGGAGATCACTGAGTGCCACCAGCAGCAGCACGGCCAGCGCTGACCACGTCCGCCCATGCCACAGCCACAGGTGTTGGAGCACTCCCAGGGGTGGGCACTCCAAACCTCCCTGGGCAGCTGTGCCAAGGCCTGAGCGCCCTTTCCATGGAGGAATTTCCCCAATATCCACCCTGAGCCTCCCCTGGCCCAGCCTGAGGCCGTTCCCTCTCCTCCTGTCCCTGTTCCCTGGGAGCAGAACCCGACCCTCCCGGCTGCCCCCTCCTGTCAGGGACTTGTGCAGAGCCACAAGGTCCCGCCTGAGCCTCCTTTGCTCCGGGCTGTGCCCCTTTCCCAGCTCTCTCAGGAACTCTCCAGCCCCTTGCCAGCTCCGTTCCGTTGCCTGGACTCGCTCCAGCCCCTCCGTGTCCCTCTTGTCCCAGAGGTGCTGCCAGCACTGCAGGTGCCCCAGCAGTGCCAGCACAGGGACGGGCCCAGCGCACCCGCGCATGCGCAGTGGGGAGGGGGGGGGGGGGGGGGGGGCCAGCGCGCCCGCGCATGCGCAGTGGGGGTGGGGGGGCCCAGCGCGCCCGCGCATGCGCAGTGGGGGTGGGGGGGGGGGGGCCGTCCAGCTCTCCCGCGCATGCGCAGTGGGAGGGGGGGGTAGGGCCAGCGCCCCCGCGCATGCGCAGTGGTGTGGGGGGGGGGTCGGCCATCGCCCCCGCGCATGCGCAGTGGGGTGGGGGGGCCGGCCGGCGCGCCCGCGCATGCGCAGTGGGGGTGGGGGGGCCGTCCAGCTCTCCCGCGCATGCGCAGTGGGGGTGGGGGTGGCCGTCCAGCTCTCCCGCGCATGCGCAGTGGGGTGGGGGTAGGGCCAGCGCACCCGCGCATGCGCAGTGGGGGGTGGGGGGGGCCCAGCGCGCCCGCGCATGCGCAGTGGTGTGGGGGGGGGGGGTCGGCCATCGCCCCCGCGCATGCGCAGTGGGGTGGGGGGCCGGCCGGCGCGCCCGCGCATGCGCAGTGGGGGTGGGGGGGGCCGTCCAGCTCTCCCGCGCATGCGCAGTGGGGTGGGGGTAGGGCCAGCGCCCCCGCGCATGCGCAGTGGGGTGGGGGGGCCGTCCAGCTCTCCCGCGCATGCGCAGTGGGGTGGGGGGCCGGCGGGCGCGCCCGCGCATGCGCAGTGGGGGTGGGGAGGGCCGTCCAGCTCTCCCGCGCATGCGCAGTGGGGTGGGGGGCCGGCCAGCGCGCCCGCGCATGCGCAGTGGGAGGGGGGGTAGTGCCAGCGCGCCCGCGCATGCGCAGTGGGGTGGGGGGGGCCCAGCCTGGGGGTGCCTTTTGTTCTGGTCCTCCGTGGGGCTGCCTTGAGAGCGGAATCAAGGTTGGAAAAGACCTCGGAGATCACTGAGTGCCACCAGCAGCAGCACGGCCAGCGCTGACCACGTCCGACCATGCCACAGCCACAGGTGTTGGAGCACTCCCAGGGGTGGGCACTCCAAACCTCCCTGGGCAGCTGTGCCAAGGCCTGAGCGCCCTTTCCATGGAGGAATTTCCCCAATATCCACCCTGAGGCTCCCCTGGCCCAGCCTGAGGCCGTTCCCTCTCCTCCTGTCCCTGTTCCCTGGGAGCAGAGCCCGACCCCCCCGGCTGCCCCCTCCTGTCAGGGACTTGTGCAGAGCCACAAGGTCCCGCCTCAGCCTCCTTTGCTCCGGGCTGTGCCCCTTTCCCAGCTCTCTCAGGAACTCTCCAGCCCCTTCCCAGCTCCGTTCCGTTGCCTGGACTCGCTCCAGCCCCTCCGTGTCCCTCTTGTCCCAGAGGTGCTGCCATCACTGCAGGTGCCCCAGCAGTGCCAGCACAGGGATGGGCCCAGCGCACCCGCGCATGCGCGGTGGGGAGGGGGGGGGGGCACAGCGCGCCCGCGCATGCGCAGTGGAGGTGGGGGGGCCGGCAGGCGCGCCCGCGCATGCGCAGTGGGGTGGGGGGGGGCCGTCCAGCTCTCCCGCGCATGCGCAGTGGGGTGGGGGTAGGGCCAGCGCACCGCGCATGCGCAGTGGGGGGTGGGGGGGGCCCAGCGCGCCCGCGCATGCGCAGTGGGGGTGGGGGGGGCCGTCCAGCTCTCCCGCGCATGCGCAGTGGGGTGGGGGGTAGGGCCAGCGCCCCCGCGCATGCGCAGTGGGGGGGGGGGGGGGGGGGGGGGTCCCACCGCGCCCGCGCATGCGCGGTGGGGTGGGGGGGTCGGCCATCGCCCCCGCGCATGCGCAGTGGGGTGGTGGGCCGGCCGGCGCGCCCGCGCATGCGCAGTGGGGTGGGGGGCGGGCCAGCGCCCCCGCGCATGCTCAGTGGGGGTGGGGGGGCCGTCCAGCTCTCCCGCGCATGCGCAGTGGGGTGGGTGGAGGGCCAGCGCACCCGCGCATGCGCAGTGGGGGGTGGAGGGGGCCCAGCGCGTCCGCGCATGCGCAGTGGGGGTGGGGGGGCCGTCCAGCTCTCCCGCGCATGCGCAGTGAGGTGGGGGGCCGGCGGGCGCGCCCGCGCATGCGCAGTGGGGGTGGGGAGGGCCGTCCAGCTCTCCCGCGCATGCGCAGTGGGGTGGGGGGCCGGCCAGCGCGCCCGCGCATGCGCAGTGGGGAGGGGGGTAGTGCCAGCGCGCCCGCGCATGCGCAGTGGGGTGGGGGGGGCCCAGCCTGGGGGTGCCTTTTGTTCTGGGTCCTCCGTGGGGCTGCCTTGAGAGCGGAATCAAGGTTGGAAAAGACCTCGGAGATCACTGAGTGCCACCAGCAGCAGCACGGCCAGCGCTGACCACGTCCGACCATGCCACAGCCACAGGTGTTGGAGCACTCCCAGGGGTGGGCACTCCAAACCTCCATGGGCAGCTGTGCCAAGGCCTGAGCGCCCTTTCCATGGAGGAATTTCCCCAATATCCACCCTGAGCCTCCCCTGGCCCAGCCTGAGGCCGTTCCCTCTCCTCCTGTCCCTGTTCCCTGGGAGCAGAACCCGACCCCCCCGGCTGCCCCCTCCTGTCAGGGACTTGTGCAGAGCCACAAGGTCCCGCCTGAGCCTCCTTTGCTCCGGGCTGTGCCCCTTTCCCCAGCTCTCTCAGGAACTCTCCAGCCCCTTGCCAGCTCCGTTCCGTTGCCTGGACTCGCTCCAGCCCCTCCGTGTCCCTCTTGTCCCAGAGGTGCTGCCAGCACTGCAGGTGCCCCAGCAGTGCCAGCACAGGGATGGGCCCAGCGCACCCGCGCATGCGCGGTGGGGAGGGGGGGGGGGGCCCAGCGCGCCCGCGCATGCGCAGTGGGGGTGGGGGGGCCGGCAGGCGCGCCCGCGCATGCGCAGTGGGGTGGGGGGGCCGTCCAGCTCTCCCGCGCATGCGCAGTGGGGTGGGGGTAGGGCCAGCGCACCGCGCATGCGCAGTGGGGGTGGGGGGGCCGTCCAGCTCTCCCGCGCATGCGCAGTGGGGTGGGGGGCCGGCCAGCGCCCCCGCGCATGCGCAGTGGGAGGGGGGGTAGGGCCAGCGCACCCGCGCATGCGCAGTGGGAGGGGGGCCGGCCCAGCTCTCCCGCGCATGCGCAGTGGGGGTGGGGGTAGGGCCAGCACACCCGCGCATGCGCAGTGGTGTGGGGGGGCCCAGCGCGCCCGCGCATGCGCAGTGGTGGTGGGGGGGGCCGTCCAGCTTT